>NC_088202.1:32500276-33100276 GCF_037126465.1 Ornithodoros turicata | reverse complement strand
TGACACCGCAAGCAAAGAGAAGGTCACAATGCCTCGCGACAGGTCAAAGCTGCGTCCTGAGGCCGTGCCACGAATTTTCGACGGGTGTCCGCAATACTTGAGCACCCCAAAGCCTAAAGGTCGCGCAACGACGAGGCTGCCAGCAGCGAAACCGTCCTCGAAAAGAAAACGGATGAGTAGTGGTGGTAGGAGCTCGGCGCCTCTCATCGACGTTGGAACAGGAGAACTCTGCGTTCAAGACAGACATCTAGGCGCATCAGAGTAGAACGTGCGTTACTGTTCATAGAAGCCCTTTGAAACTTGTCTGTTGTAACACATGACTGCAATGCAGCCAACAAGTGGCCATAATAACACGCATTCATTAATTTATGTTTTCTAGCCTGCAGTAAAACTTGCAACAATTCCTGTCGGACTGATTCACATGTCTGCATAAAAGCAGAACTTGACCGGATAAAGCGCTGTGGGACACACAATAGAAGCAGTACACCCTGCTGAGAAAGTTGGCACAGGTCCGTGCAACCTTCAAGATGTCACATGTACCTCACATATATGTCGTATGTCCGGGTCCTAGCGTTGGATGCAGTGCGCACTAAATCCAGAAAACAGCTGAAGAGCTTAATTTTTTTTAGATGTCGGCTGCACTTTTTTTCCCGCAAAAAAAAAGAAATAAAGAAAAACAAGAAGCTTAACCTGGCTAGGCCCAGATCACGCCCTGCTGCAGGTGGCAGGAAAGATTCACCACTGTCGGTGAACAGTGCAAATACTGTGGAAGTGGTTTTTTCCGCGTGGAAAATATTTTCGCGTTTTCGAGCAGAGCTGCTTTGAGGATTGATTCGCGAGAACTTAAATTCGCGACACAGGTTTCCGGGAGTGCTTTGCTCTTGCATATCGTGCCGCCGTCAATACTCGAGCATATTTCGGCACGTACTAAGACATCCGTTGTTCACGTGGATTGCGGCATTCTAGGTCTATTCCTTTCTTCTCCTCACAGACATAGGAGGAAAGGTCCTGTCAAATGGCCTTTAGGGACCCTGTAAGAGGCCATAGTACTGGCCGTGTGCAAGTTAGCCAGTTTATTTTAGCAGTTCTTATTAATTATCACTCGGGACACTGACCAGTTCGGTTGAGAAGTGGTACTATCATTCAAGCTGGTTTTGAGAATGCGGGGAAAGGCATGTTTTGGCTTCGTGGTATAGTGGTATATTGCATGTATAGTGCAAAGCGTTTATAGGAGTAACAAAAGCATGATGAATTTTCATTTCTTTTCATCTTGCCTGATGGGATAAAACAATATTCTGCGCTTGCTTAAACTGCCTATGCTACATGGAGTAGAACGTATCAGGTAGTCGCGGTATAGCGTCGAACGCCGAACGATTTTCGCCCTCATATGGCCAGAGTTATTCGCGGGAACTTAAATTCGCGATTTTAGAGGTGTGCGCGAAAAACGCGAAAAATAATTCCGCGCGAAAAAAACCACTTCTACAGTAAGTCTGGCCATCCAAGGCCGTAAGTTATTCGGTCATTTCATGAGTTGCCCTGGAACATTGTTTTTGCCGATTATCATAATTGATTATGTAAAGCCCAGTCACTCACGGCCATTGATGTTCTGTGATATAAAGTCCTCATTGCCAGTGCCACTGATTGTGATCACTGTTGTTTCGCGAATCATAAAATGTATAATACAATCATAAAATGTAGTTAATTAAAACCTCCATGGTGTGGGAAACACGTTGCAATAGCAGTATTGTGGAGTTCTGCTTCCTAAAATAGTAAATATGCAATAAATGATGATTGGGTTCATTGCTGTAGCGCAGGTGGAGTCTTCTTCAGGCATCAAACGCGATCGAAACATTTACAGTAAAGCGTGTCGATTAGATAACTGCCTAAACGCAGCGTTTTTAAGTGACAAAGCGCCGCTGCAAATTGCGATCAGTCCCATTAGGACGTCGTTATGTGAAAGCCATTTCTCGCTGAAAGTTCTCCTCCGTCCGCAGCCGATTATACTGCTCAGAGAGCTATATATCGCTGCCCACCCGTGCTCGTGTAAAATAAAACAAAATCCAAATTCGTTGAACAACATCATTTGGTTTGTTGTGCTCAAAACCACCCAAAACGGCCAGCTCAGCCCACGCGCGAACATACGGCTACGATGCGCCAGACGCGACCGTCACCACCTGCTGCTTATGCGCGCGCCGCCGCGCGGCAGCTCCGGTCCCTAGGCTAACTTTCCGGCGGAGTTTCGTGACCAGAGAGAGTATCAAAGGACCGTGGTTATATGGAAAACGTGGCGCTTTTGTCAGTATTGAATGCTTTGTCGACCAGTTGCGGAAATTACGCGGTCGACGGAGTACAGTCAAAAGGTGTGAAGGTGGTAGAGCGGAGTTTGAAGATGCAACGTATAAAAAGAGTAGACAGGTACTTTTTATAAGAGTGAGGAAATATGTTTTGCGTTCGACAAACTGCACCAAGCGACGCGCGAACTCACGATGGGGAGCGCGTCGACGGGCTTGATGAACATGGTCCTACTGGGGGGATATAGGTTTATTGCAAAACAAAACAGAAAAAAAACATGAAAGAGGGGAAAGGTTAGCCTGGCTCCAGAAGCCGACTTGCTATTCCCGCTTACAAAAAGGTCCTACTGGCTAGTTCCATCTCAAATCGAACAATCCGGTACACTCGATGTCTCGAATGAACGGGAAAAAAAATATGTTGAAGCGATCCGTGAGTTAGGAGAAATAAACGTTTTCCGAATTCTATGCGCTGCGCGGTTTGGGAAATAGGAGAGGAGGGAAAAACTGCCTCTCATAAGACAGTGTCGTCGGGCGCAGGTTTGAGCGTTCTTTACAAGGCTATTTCTTGTCGCATTGTAGTAATTTCTTGATCTGGCTTTAGATCACTTAGGGCACAATAGGATCCTGCGTTGACAGTGCTGTGTCGGTTTTTGTTTGTCTGCAAAAAAATATCAAAGTTGACTGAAAGTGCCGAAAAGCACCATATTCACTGCAACTTTGCGGACGATGTACAAAACGGAGAAGATTTAGCTTTATGCCGTTTAATTTGTCATTCATGAGGATATGGAATTATATATAATTTGTTACTCTACTATGTCAGGAACGTAAGCGATACCTCTTTAAGTAGCACCACACCTCCGAAAAATGACGAATTTCGGAAACCTGTATCTGAAAAACCCCACAAAAACGTGCCTCGAAATTTTTATATGTCGTAGGCAGTTCCTTAGACTATAAACAGAAGAAAAATCTGAATTCGGACTTGATCCGTAGGCGCACTGTGAATTTTTTGCCGGCCCTATACGCGGAGCGCATTCAAGTGGGGGCACCGTGTCCCGCGTCTTGCAAAATCGAATTTTCTAAAGAGACTCTCAGCTTCTGCTTCACATGACAAGTAATGACTATCGTTTGAAGCCGTTCTGAGCGTTTATGTTCATAACAGTATTGTAATCGCTGAATCTAGATTGTGGAGCAACCAAATGTGCTCGAATTTTTGCGGGGGGGGGGGATATGTTTATTAAAGAAGAAGAACAAAAGGAAAGGAAGGAAAGGATTTTTTTGCGGGATGTCACACAGGCATTGCAAGAGCTGGGAGCTTGTGAAGAACAGGATGCTTTTACATGTTTGTAAGAGGTATATCTGTTCAGGGTTGTTTTAAACAAGCATATTTACTGTAAACATTATGGCAGTAGAGACGCAGTGACTTCCAGTTCAGTATTCTTTAAAGGGGCACTAAACTGATGGTCGTACTTTGTCTAAAAAACTACACAGAGTGAAAGCAGGGGTTTCACTCTACCTAAATATGTGGAAGACTTCGTGTAGCTCAAGCGCTTTAACTATTTAAAAAGCAGATCAAAGAGCGAAATCAGTGCAACTCTCCCCTTCGTCTAATGCGTCAGCAAACGTCACTCGGCTACAGCAAACGGGGCAGACTCATCCCCGAATGACGTTTTGCGTCGTCAACCAATCTTGGACTCCCACAAGGTCAGCTGCGGGGGAGAACTTGCCGAACCTGTTTGCTGTCGCATTGTTGCGGCTCCGTGGCTGTGGAGGGGTTTCACTTCAAAGAATAAGTGCGGCTTATAAAGAAATCTCATTTGTATTAGTGACGGCGGTCGGAAAAGATGTACAAATAATGCGTTGTGGAATGGCATTCGTCGTGAATGTAGTGTAGTGACTCTGAAAAAAAAAAAAAACACTTATTCAAGAATGCAGCAACATAAGTGGTGGCCCGCACGAAACGTCAAAATGACGTCGCTCCTGTTGTTGTGAGAACTTGAAGGGCGGAGCAAGTTCAAGAAATAGTGCCCAACGCGTTCTGTAATTACTGTGCTACTATGTCGTTGTCGACCTTCATAATTTAAGAAAACATGTTTCAGAGTTAAATGGACATATTCCTACTGATACATCATTGCTCTTATATCGGCTTAGTGCCCCTTTAAAACATTTCCTTTCCTACGGCCCCATGACCTCGGACGGCGGAAATCGCACTGAGGAAAGTGTTTTGTAGTGTCTTACGCACACACTCAAGGCTAATTCATGGTGCCTTTTGTGAACCTTGCTGAAACAGCAGGACTGGCACCGTTGTCCAACATGTTCTTCGGTTCGACACGCTGCGACCATGGGAAGGTCCTAATCGGATTAACTCCCGGAAGAGACCCTGCGCAATGTTTCGCATCATCCTCGACTACAGAAGTCCACGGAATGCTTTTATACAGAGTGTGTGAAGACATCTGCATTACTGTAGTGTGTTGTCCTGGCATCACAGCTACCTCAATGGCCTCTTCGTTGTACAGCGCTGACCCTGTGTATTCCGCTGACTACCGCCTCATACACAAGAAAAAAGTGCTTCGGACAAAGGACTTTCGCTTTGCTTCGGAGATCGGCGTAGCTCCCATAAAGAATGTGGTTCCAGCAGATCAAGCCGAAGGCGTAACATAAATGGACCAGCTATGCAGAAGCTGCTTCAAGCACTTCACAGCAAAGGTGGCTGAATCACAGGATGCAGCAATGCCGCCCACATTTGAAGGAAGCTCACACGGTGAGCCGTTTGGCCACCAGCCCGACTTGGTCGAAGAAATCAATGAGTATACGTATATGTATATAATCTGAATCCATTAACCTCACACCGCTTAAGCCAAGAAGGAAGTCGGCGGAGGCATATGTGAAGGAATGGGCAAAAAGACAGGCCGTAAATTGGAGGCCGCTTTCGGTGTTGCCTTGCCAGGAACACCCAGGGGTAACTGCCAGGATTGCAGCGAGTTAGCATGTAACATGAGAAGAGCCTATCAAGAAAATCTGACAAGAACCTGCCATCAAAAGTAACATTAAGGAAAGTGGCTCCTACAACAGCCTAAAGCACTTCATGCCAAGAGCACTCTCATCCAGAGTTCGAGGTAACTCGTTACAAGTAACTTGTTACTGTAACTAGGTTCCTTTTTTTGGTAACTTGTGACTTAACTCGGTACTTTTGCGCCGTGGTAACTTTCAGAGGAACTCGTTCCTTTTTCAGGTAACGTTGCCAAAGTAAGTTAAGTTAAGTTCCAAGTTACTTTTAATTCGCTTTTCCCTCACGTCTACATATTTTCTTGGTTTCCCTCCGGTTCCTTCATGGCAATTTTTTTTTTTTTTGCCATAAAACGTGACATCCAATCAATGGCAGTATTTTATTCAGGAAGTAAGAACAGCTGCCATTGAATGAAGCTGAAGCATTGTACGCCCAGAAGGAGTAAGATGCATAACGTTCGAATAGACCTCTACCAGAGAAACGACATCATGACGTTGGTAGACAGACTGAAACCGAAAGAAATCTGATGGAGAGGGCTGGTTTCCACAAACGGGCATTTGTTCGCTGCCTCCTATTGAAAGGAAAGTAGGACCGAAGGACGCGTCCCTCTCAGGGACCATCGTAATCCCCTCAAGACCGTGGCTTTCTGGCGCGACCTTGTTCACCTCTACCTTCGAGCGTACACTCTTAAAAATGAACTTCACCGTATAGCACGCTCCTAGCCAACCATGATCTCGAATGATATCGTTGTCTGCCCCGATTTGTTGAAAACGGGAGGCGTACGCCTTTTTTGTGGCTATTATGAACAGCGTAAATGTCACAAAAATTGTGAAGTTCATTTTTAAGAGTGTAGTTCAACTCTACCAAATTTCTGGAGTTGACGAACACTATGAGGTCATTTGTTTACAAACAGGGAGAGGTCTAATGTTGGGCATGAACGAAAACGATCTAAGCGTGTTGCACTCCTCCGCAGGCAACTCAAGGTGTAACTCAACTGCTCACGCGCGCTGCACCTGCGTAATGCTATTTTGTGTCCGAAGTAACTTGGAAGTAACTCGTTCTTTTTTTTAAGTAACTCAGTAACTGCGAGTTACATTTCAGGATGAAGAACTTCGTTATTAACTTAGTTACGTTTTCCACACTGTAACTTAACTCGTAACGAGTTCTTTTTGACGGGTAACTTCTCAATCTATGCTCTCATCCACCCGGAATGCTCTGCATAACTTAGGTTGCCTTCTTACCTTCGTTACCTTGTCTTCTTCGCTGTCAAGTTGTTTTTATTCTGTGCACTGTAAATATGCTTCGATATGATCACCTTGGACAAATATACCTTATAAAGACGCAAAAGTATTCTAAAGCATTCTGTTCTTCACGGGGGGGGGGATATGTTTAATGATAACAAAGAAGAGGAACGAGATAAAGGTCAGCCAGACAGGGTGTCGGCTTGCTATTAAAAAAAAAATCAGAGAGAGAGAGAGTACCCAGGCGGGCACAGTCCGGTTCACAGGGCGACCAGTAGGTCGGTTGCAGCGAGGTAACGGAGGAGCAGTCTGGTGACTACGCACTGTCGGGCGCGCTGCACGGGGCCGAGTAAGGTCCGCAGCGTGAGGTGCAGGCCAAGGTGTGTGAGCTGTTGCTCAAGTGCGGCTCTGGCTGAGGAGTAAAGGCGGCAGTGCAGGAGGAGGTGGGTAGTGTCCGCTACCACACTACATTTCGTGCATAGTGGAAAACCTATGTTGCCCATGAGGAACTGGCGCGATGGGGTCTTAGCGACGTTGAGTCGTAGGCGGTGAAGGAGTGAGCTCTCCCTTCGAGAGAGGTTCAGTGGGATGGTGAGCTCCATCTTGGGATCGATAGAATGAAGGAAAGTGCGGGCTGGGACGGCGCTCTCAGTGAAGAGGCGAGTGTGCTGGGCGCACATGCGGCGTATGTGGAGTCGGTATGACGAGGGTGATAGCGGGACCGATAACAATGGTGCAGAGGTGTGGGCCTGCTTCGCAGCGGCGTCGGCGGATGTGTTGCCGGGGAGGCCTGTGTGACCGGGGACCCACTGAAGCCAAACGCTGTGGCCCGCGCGGGCGAGACGGCTGAGGCACTGAACGATGAGCGCGCCAATGTCCTGAACAAGGGGGATCGAGAATGATGACAGCACTTCTAGCGCCGCCTTGCTGTCTGTAAAGATGGTCCATGGTGCGGGACCGGATACCGAGATGAACTTCAGGGCTTCATGAATGGCGATCATTTCGGTTTCGGTGGATGAAGTCTCGTACGGGAGTTTGAACCCACGGCTGCAGTGGGCGTGAGGCACGTAGAAGGCTGCTACCGACTCGCCTGGCATCACCGAGCCATCGGTGTATATGGGTACTCGCTGGTCATGAAGCGAGTAAATGTGCTCCAACGAGAGCTGCCGCGCGACCCCCGTGGGTGTGTCATGCTTGCGAGGGAGGCCGGGGATGCGTGTTATCGTTGTGGGTCGGTCGAAGGTCCACATAGGGGGTGCGAACGACCCCGCCGGTGCAGGCGGAAGGCGCCCGTTGAGTCTGCGAATGGCGTCGCGGAAGGCAGAGTCCGGGTACTTCTGCGGTATCGTTCGTAGATGATCTGATCCAGGGGTGCCGTGTGATGAAGCGCGCGTAGGTTCGGAGGGTCTCCTTGTCGCGGAGGATGGGGGCCGGGGATTCTCCTGCCTCTGCAAGGACCGAGAAGGTTTCGGATGTCCTTGGGACGCGAAGACAGATACGGAAGCTACGGGCCTGAATGTTTAAGATTTCCCGCTCTCCTGTACGGCCAACACCGTGCAGGACCGGGAGGCTGTAGCGGAGAGCGCCCAGTGTGAGCGAGTTGTGCACATGGCGGAGGTCAGCGTACGACGGGCCCCAGGAGGCGCCGGAGATGCAGCGCAGCACATTTGCGAGGATGTTGGCTTTGGAAGACAGGGCCCTGACATGTTGCGACCACGATAGCCCTGCGTCAATGGTTGTGCCTAGGTATGTACACTGTCGGACAAAGCTGGGCTGCGCTCCCGCAACTCGAAGGGGGTAATTCTGGAAGGCACGGCGAGAGAAGGCCATGGCCGACGTTTTGCATGGGGACACGGAGAAACCACGGTCGGAGAGGTAGGACTCGACGGTGTTAAGAGCACCTTGTAGGCGGCGTTGGATAGTGTCCCGGCGGGTGGATGACGTCCAAATGCAAATGTCGTCCGCGTAGATCGTAACCTTGACATCAGTACTTATTTGCGAAGGGAGGGAGGCCATGATGACATTAAAGAAGAGGGGACTGAGCACACAGCCCTGCGGAACGCCGCGCTGCACAGCAAAGGTAGCGGTGTCGCCGTCGGCAGTACGAATAAACAGGGACCGGTTGCTGAGGAAATCTTGTATCCACGAGAGCGGGCGGTTGCCCACTCCCGCTTCTTGAAGCGTCGCGACGATGGTGCTGTGGAGGACGCTGTCGTAGGCCTTCACCACGTCCAGGAAGACCGCCACAGTGAGCTTCCCTTCAGAGCGTGCTTGCTGTGTGCTGGAGACAATGTCGATGACATTGATGAGGTTTGTGAGTGAGAGCTACGGGAACCGTGCCTCAGACTGTGCAATAACAAGAGGATAAAAACGCAGATATCTATACGAGAATGTGTGTTTTGGCAGGCTTAGATATCTCATGGGAGAAGACAGACGTCATCGCCTTCACGCGAAGGAACATGCTTCCATATCGTCTTTCTGTGGCTGGACAGCAGCTCCAGTACTCCACCTCATGTAAGTTCTTGGGTGTAACGCTGGACTCAAGACTCTCGTGGAGAAGACATATAGCGGGCCTAGAGGCGAAACTCTCCAAAGGGATCGCCCTAATGCGACACATTGCTGGCCTTAGGTGGGGCTGCGATGCGCGATCTCTTTTGGCCATTCATCGAGCCTTAGTGCGTGGTCCGCTCCTATACAGCCTTCCAGTATTACACGGGATTTCGCCATCCTCCGAGTCCAAGCTTCAGTGTCTTATGGCTCGTCCACAAAATCCAGCTCTGCATGCGCCTATATTATTCCGTCCGAAGACATAACTGGTATCTTCCGTCTCTCGCATCTGCTTGCTCTTTGCCATGCGCAAGATCCTGCAGTGTTCAGCTCGGCCATGGGTCTTCTACACAGACTCGAAAGCTGCTATCCAATGCTTCGCAACAATGGGCATTCGAGGTCCTCTCATGTCCATTGTTGCTGACGTGCTTGAAACTTACAAGGAGCTGCTGGACCTGGGCCACTGCATAGTATTACAGTGGGTACCTGGTCATGTCGGCGTACCCGGCAATGAAGAGGCCGACCAGGCGGCCCTGCGGGGTCATCATATAGCTTCAGCCCACTCTATCATCTTGCCCAAAGGTGATCGTCAGGCCCTCGTCTGTGCTCTCTCTGCAGACAAGACAAGATCACAGTGGCTGCATGACATTACATCCTACTCTCTGCTCCACGCAGTGGATCCTTCTCTTTCACTGTCGCTTCCTCATCGCCTTCCGCGACACTACGCATCCCTGGTTCACCGCATGCGGCTGAATGTTGCATTTACACCAGTTATGAGGCAGCGTCTTGGCCGTGCGCCCTCGGACCTTTGTGCAGCATGCAGTGTGCGTGCAGACCTGCACCACCTACTTATGGACTGCCCGGAGTACCAGTGGGAGCGTGCGATCTTGCAGCACGAACTGCATGCGATCGATCATCGCCCACTTACCATAGGCAAGGTGCTGGGCCCAAGGTCCAGTCCAGCTCACACACGCCAAGGTCTGCGTCACCTTTGGGACTTCCTGTCATCAACAGGCCTCTCCACCCTGCTTTGATTACCGGACCCCTTATCATATCCATCATCATCTCTCATCACGTACAAGTGGCACTGGGGCAGCGCCCAGCCTGCTGGCCGGCATCAACCCCATCTCATCATCGTATCTCTATTTGTGTGTGTGTGTTGGCGGCAGACACTTCGGAAAGCTCTAAATCGGCTATCTGCGGTCACTCTGAACCAAATATAGAAGCGTCAAATGCACTTTCTTAGCAAGCGCGGCTGTCGTCTGCTAGCGGAAGTGCTATGCGTTCCAACCGACGGGCGAGGGAGAACAGGCGAAAAGAATGCCGGGAAGCGGGCGAGGTGTGCGAAGGCACTCGTAGGTAAACAATGGGTGCATGGAAAATGCATGACCCCCGCTGCCCAAGCAGACAGTGGCCAATGGCCAATGATTGGAGATTGTCTGTCAGGTCTTTGGCCACCGGGCTCATTGGCCACCGGTGCTAAATTTGGAATCGGCCAAAGTGTGGCTTAGAAAAGTTTGTAAAATACTTGGACGACATATGTGGTACAAGCATTCTGGCCAAATCTATACCAGTCGCTTATTTTAGCACTATGAGGTTTTGAACGTGATGGCATGCTGGAGAATTATGCGTTATAGCAAACGTTAATGCTGCTGCTGCTCCAGTTTTTCATTGATAAATTAAACACCTTTGCAGCGAGAGGTCGTCGTTAGCACTGCATATTGATGCAAACGATATATGAAACATCAAAAATTTGGAAATTCACACTCGGCATCGTCGCAGGCTGCTTTCCCGTAGTGTGGTGCTCCCTTCAACGAAGCCGGTCTCAGCGGCATCGCTGCTACGGCTTCCCCTGGCTGTTATTGGCTATCTTGGCTGCTCTCCGTATCCACATCCAGCAAATGAAGAAAAAGCGGTGCAAATGGTAGCAGACACGAGGTACAAACAAGGCTTCCTTCACTGTCCTACATCGAAGTTATCGACGAAAGTTGACGACTATTGCAGATTGTGTTTCAGGTCAGCATCACTGGTTTGTTACCCGGCCACGTTGGTTCCGAATTTTTCAAAGTTGCAACAATACGGCGGGCGTTTGTTCTGATGTCGTCATGCTCCCGCAAATCTCGAATACTTCCAAAGATTGTCTCGTTGCTGCACGTATTCCAACATTCTTGTCCCGAGTTTTTTGTTGTGGATCTTGACACGCATTTTGTCATCCTACAGTAGTTCGTGAGTAGCCGTGGAGGGCGCGTCAGTAAGAAACCATGAAACACACTCTCAGCTTATATATCGGCGTTGAAAATTAGAAACCACAGTGAAATCTGTCTGTTTTGGGTTGTTATGCTATGGTTTACTTAGTCATATTGCATATTAACGCATGGCTGGAGCAAATAGAATGTGGCGGAACTTCGTCAGACTTTCGAAACTATAGAGGGATGAGACATTTACTGGTGCGACGTTTCAAATTTCTATGTGCTTCTGTGGCCGTGTTTGTGGCGTCTTCACGTTCCGCTCGAGGTCTCGAAAAGGATCCAGAAGCCTTTTTTGGCTAAAGATATTTAGCCTTCCTCCAGAGGTAGCATAAATGTTACTACTTGCAGTACACAACACTGTAAGCGCGCTTTTTTAACTGTCATGGTTATGGGACACAAAGAAATTTAAGTTTAACATATTGAAGCATTACGTAAATTATTGTTTAAGTAAAGCGTATTTATCTGTACCAAATATGCAAAAGACATGCGTGACAGCGTGTGAAAAGCAGATACTATGATACTTTCCTTCCTCTGTGTGTTTGTGTCCAATTAAGTTCAACCTTATGTCTTTTCAACAGCTCATATATTGCAATATTTTGTGCTGAGGTCACATATTCGCTGATTTTTTTCTCCTTTGTGTTGCCTCGGCGCATATACATTGTCTGTGATCTGAACCACGAATATTGTTTGGCTGTGGCCGTGCTGTTCCGTGGCCGTGAAAGCTATCTTATTCTCATTTGTGAAAGTACGTGTTTTTTTTACAAGTGTTTCATATCATTTCAGGTGGCCACAATCACTCAACTTATTGAGGTCAGTAGCAATGTCTGAGAAATGTCTGACTCCAGCAGTTGTCGAAAACGCTTAAGGCGGAAACAGCTGGTCCGTGTATCTAAAGAGGCAAAGGCTTGTGTTGACGAGGTAGATATACAGAAGTGCTGTTGTCAGCTTTGACACAGAAGGCAGAACGCTCTATACAGCACCATGATCATGATAATCCATCCGATTCACTTGAATCTAGCTCACTCTATTCTGCCCACACTGACCCACTGCCCGAGCACCACATCACGGCACAAACGATGATCAGAGTGTCTTCACTGATTTTGATGCAAACAGTAGCAAGGAGTCATGATCTGATGACGTAAGAGTTGAAGGGGACTCTACGGAGGTCAATATTTTGTCAGAGCTAAGGGACTGGGTAGTAAGCAACAATATCCCTGGGAGTTCTATTGACTCAGTTTTGAGAATGCATAAGCCCCGCATTCCTGAGCTTCCTAAAACATCACGGACATTGCTTTCCACTCCAGATGAGACTCCTTTTGTACCCTTTCCTAATAGTATGCCCATTTTGGCATTGTCACAATCAAAAACTTTTGTTAGATTCACATGGCGATGATTACAAAAGAATACCCCCCCCCCCCCAATGGAGTTATCATTCAACACAGACGGTCTTCCACTTTTCAAAGGCAGTTGAACGGGATTGTGGTGCATTCTAGGGCTGCTTCACAACCGAACATATCCAAAGAAATCGTCTGTCTCTCCTGTCGGCATGTTCTGCGGAGAAGGCAAACCTCCGGTGACAGACTTCTTAGCTCAGCTTGTGCAGCAGTTGCTCCAATCAGGCTTTCCAGATGAGCGAGTCTTGGCTGCATTGGTTCAAGTCGATACTGGCTGCATGCAAGTTGTATATAAGCTATTTCTGTATCTCTTGAAAAGCTTAGATCGTTTATCGCTTCTGTCTTTCCTCGAAAATGCAGGGTGCTAAGGGACATTAAAAGGTGGAAAGCTACGGAATTCCTGTTCGTCCTTCTCTATGGCGGGCCTCTAGTCTTGCAAGACATCTTGCGTTCTGATGTGTACAAACATTTCCTTGTACTCCATGCATCCATTGCTGTTTTTGTGAGTCCACTGCTGAGGCATCATCTTGATTATGCTGAGGAGCTCCTGGAATACTATGTTCAGCAGTCTATATCGCTCAATGGCAAGCAGTTTGTGGTGTACAATGTGCATTCTTTAATACACCTTGCAAACGACTGTCGCTCTCATGGAACGATGGGTATGTTCAGCAGCCTTCCATTTGAAAGCTACATGCTAGTACTGAAACGGCACGTGCGGTCAGGAAACAAGCCACTTGAGCAACTCTAGAGGCGCATTTCGGAATCTGAAGCAGTAAAACAAGCTTCTTGCCATGAGCAAGGTCACATGGGCTCGTACGTGTTTGCCAACTCATGCCATGCAAATGGACCTTTTGTTCGCGGTTATAGCAAGCATTACAGAAAGGCATGCTTCGTTGGATCAGTAGTTCGTACTGGGAGAAGAGATAAGTACTTGCTACTTCGTAGAAGTAAGATCTTTGCTGTGTCCGACATCACTGTAGTTGCATAGGTTGAGAAGTTACCTGTCAAAAAGAACTCGTTACAAGTTAAGTTACCGTGTGCAAAATGTAACTAAGTTAATAACGAAGTTCTTCAGCCTGAAATGTAACTCGCAGTTACTGAATTACTTAAAAAAAGAACGAGTTACTTCCAAGTTACTTAGGACACAAAATAGCATTACGCAGGTGCAGCGCGCGTGAGCAGTTGAGTTAGACCTTGAGTTGGCTGCAGAGGAGTGCAACGCGCTTAGATCGTTTTCGTTTATGTCCAACAATAGACCTCTCCCTGTTTGAAAACGAATGACGTCATAGTGTTCGACAACGCCACAAATTTGGTTGAACTGAACTACGCTCGAAGCTAGAGGTGAAGGTCGCGCCCGAAAGTCACGGTCTGGAGGGGATTGGGATATGGTCCCTTAAAGGGACGCGACCCTCGGTCCTGCTTTTCTTTCAATGGAAGGCAGCGAACAAGTGCCCGTTCGTGGAACCCAGCCCTCTCCTTCCGATTTGTTTCGGTTTCAGTCTGTCTACCAATGTCATGATGACGTTTCTCAGGTAGAGGTCGATTCGAACGCTTCGCATCTTACTCCCTGTGGGCGCACAATGGTTCAGCTTCATTCAATGGCAGCTGTTCTTACTTCCTGAATAAAATACTGTCATTGATTGGATGTCACGTTTTATGGCAAAAAAAAAAAAATTGCCATGAAGGAACCGGAGGGAAACCAAGAAAATATGTAGACGTGAGGGAAAAGCGACTTAAAAGTAACTTGGAACTTAACTTACTTTGGCAACGTTACCTGAAAAAGGAACGAGTTCCTCTGTAAGTTACCACGGCGCAAAAGTACCGAGTTACAAGTTACCAAAAAAAGGAACT
This sequence comes from Ornithodoros turicata, assembly GCF_037126465.1. Classification (NCBI taxonomy): domain Eukaryota; kingdom Metazoa; phylum Arthropoda; class Arachnida; order Ixodida; family Argasidae; genus Ornithodoros; species Ornithodoros turicata. Next base: position 33,085,699 of record NC_088202.1, on the reverse strand, counting down.
TAGTTACAGTAACGAGTCACTTGTAAGAGTTACCTCGGACACTGTGTAGTTGACGAAAAGCCCATATTTGTAGGCAGGACCTTCAGGCACTATGAAGATCTGTACACATTCCCGTGTGCATCTTCCTTGCTTTCTGTCCTTGTTGTCTCTGGTCCAGAGCATTCGCTTACAGTTGTACACTGTTCGGAAGTCTTGGCAAAGGGCATGTGCTTCCCATACGGTGATAAACTAGCTTTCTTTCCTTTATTCCTTTGTTCTCTGTGCTAGGAAGCAGCCTTGGGTAGTAACTAAGTTACTTTTAACTTGTAACTGTAACTAGTTACTTTTGGGGGTAACTAGTTACAGTAACTAGTTACATTTCCAGAGAAGTAGCTTTTAACTGTAACTACTTACTATTTCTGTGAATGTAACTGCAAAATGTAACTAGTTACTCGAATAAATGTCGTTCCTTGTTTTTCTTTACCCTACCTTACCCTACTTCTCCCTAACAGTGTATTCCTTCCTTTTATCCGTAATCGGTATGTGCCCCGCGCATTGGGCTCTTGACCAAGCAGGGAATTCCAGCTTTGCGAACAGAAATTAGTTGAAGTTAGTGACCCTCAACGGTCCGAGTGAGTCATATGTGAGTAATAGAGGGACCGTGCCACGGTCCCTCAATACTCTTTCTGGTCAGGAAACTCCCGCGAAAAGTTCGCTTAGGGCGCCCCGACGACACGTGGCGGCGCATCGTCGCTCGGGAGGAGACTTTCGTGTCCGAAGCCGCTGCCTGCGCGTATCGATTGCATGTGTTTCTGCTGGTGTTTGGAAGTGAGAACTTTTTCTTTTTTGGTGCTTGCGTTTTGCGTGCGTAAACAGAGGTTCATTTTTTTAAATATTTTTGAAACTTACTGCAATCTTTGCACTCTGTTCGTGTGTAAGAATGATCTACACAGATGAAGGAGACTGATACGAGCACGCAGCATTTTGGAATGACTATATTCCTCGGAGCCTTAACTTTACGAGAAGTGAATGAAAGTATTTTTTTCTTTTTCTACAAAACAGCGATGACTTGGTATACGGGAATAAATACAAACCATTCGCTAATAGCCTTATTGGAGGTGTACTGCGATGAGCGTGATTTGTGGAGCATCAAACACTATAAGAACCGTAAAATTTTCAAATGATAGGTCTTTCAACATGATGTCAATACAATAACATTTCTTATGGTACAACTTGCGAGGAAAGATGCAGCAGTAAACGAAGTTAGCTAATACCCGTTTACTCGTTTACGCACCCGTTTACATACCGGCTTATATATTCGTTTTTGCTGAATCGGAAGCGGGGAGAGGGAGGGATGATGTTTTCACTTTTTACCTTTTCATTTTTCTTTTTCCTTTCTGATCTGCAATACGTGAAATTTTTCTGCGGCCTATACACTACTGACTCTAGAGCTCGTTCATGGCCGTGTATAGTGCTACAAAATATCGTTCCTTTGGCTTCATCATTACTTTCAAGCGAAAGACTGACTCATTAAATTTTCTGCATTTCTCCTTACTTACCTCTTTCCGGTTATTATATTTATTTGTCACCAGATACTGCAACGTTTTTCTTGTAAATGTAGTTCTTGGCAGGTCCTAAAATTTATTTCCGAGCTATGAGAACAGTGGCCGCTCCCACATAAAACTTCATTCTGTAGCAGCACACGCCGCTACAATTTTATCATTTTAAATAGTTTGTTCATTGGAACGTCCTGGAACTGATCTGACTGATACGCCGAGGCTATCTCCAACGCGATGAATTTGACACCTGAATCTCGTCAGCCAATTTCTATAGCTGAAAAGTGCTATTAGGGCCACACTTCAGTCAGCGGAAATTCTATCCTGTTGGTTTAGTAACCCGGCTTAAATCATGTTGGAATCTCCTTATTACAACTGGTTGGTCAGTCAGTCCAAGCCGCAAAAATAGTAGGAATACTTGAAGGGTTCTTCAGAAATATTATCATGGGATGATCATGTGCATTATGTTTAAAGGGAACGCATGAGAGCCATTGCTATCTTAAGTCGATACATCTTCCCAAAGTGTGTAAAGATATCTACAATACGTTAATAGTGTAATGTAGATCAGTTATTGTCAACCACATCGAGAAACAACATAAGTTTATTTCTTCACCGAAAACTATCGAGTCATGCGATTTATAGCATGTGTATCCCCCGTCTCTCATACCACCAGAGACGACTTTCAGATGATCATGATTAAAACGCAGGATTTCTATAAGTACTTCTTCTGAAGTCTTATGTCTTCTCTGAAATAAAATCACCTCGTAATTTTATCTCTGCTCAGATTGCAACAAACTGCATGCTACGAGGAAACCACGCGTTTGGAAAGTTTCGCCATCACGAAATAACTACCGAAAGCGGCATTACTTTATAACACACCACTATGGTTTGTGTGATTGTGTAACAGAATGAACTAATATGTTTCTCAACCTTCATTGAGAGATATGAGTGAGAGTAAGATCAACATTTTCCGTGCCAGAAAAAGACAACAACGAAAGTTGCAATCTACGCGGAAAATCTGCAAATTTACGCTAACTGAACTAAAATGTGCGGGCTGAACTCATGAACCTATTCGAGAATCATTTCTGCTCTAAACCCGAAATGAACTTTAAAAAGTAGCTGACCAAATCTTCCCTAAAAACACGCAGCGCTATTTAAACGTCGTCTGCTCCACGAGGGTGTCTCCTCCCAAACGACGCGATCGCCCCATGCGGGAGCAATTGTCCCTAAGTGACCTTGTCTATTGTATTCGAGCGGAGTTTCCAGACCAGAAAGAGTATTGAAGGACCGTGGTAATATCATCACTACCCTAGCACGGGATCCTACCTCCTGTGGATATGGACAAAGGAGTGGTTATGCACAAAGAGGAACTTTCCGGTCAGCTCGCTTGCGCTCCGACCAGTGCAATAGCTAATCCTGCTCCGGTTGCTGCTATCATAAAGCTTCCGTGGCCTCTCTGTGAAGTAACCTTCGAGTTTTTATGATGGAAGGACGAGAATAATTTAATTGGAAAGTGCGAGCTATGGAATAAGACGTACTCGGCAGACAGGACGTCAACTTCAAACTTGAAAAAGCATCTTGAGGCGAGTTCCTTGTTCTTATGTATGTCTCTCTCTCTACACGCTACGAAACGCGTGCGTGTCACCGTGCTGTTGTTTTTCACCGCGGTGCGCCAGGTCGCATGCACATGTCGTATTTTTCCGTGTGGGATAACCGCGTATTAACTTATACTGCTTCTGGTTAAGTGCAAGACAACTTTTATCGCACTTCAGTAAATGTAAATAAATTATGTTTTTAACAATGGTATCACCATTTCATCGTCATTTTTTATAAAAGTAACTGTGATGTAACTAAGTTACTTTCTCTCAGTAACTGTAAATCAGTTACTTTTTAGAAGTAACTTACCCAAGACTGCTAGGAAGTAAAGTCTGCTTTTTTGCAATTTTTAGCTATCAAAGTGCATGTGTTTCTCCTAAAGCGACGATACAAATCATTTCTTTTCCCAGGCGAAAAAAATGAGCTGGAAAGTCGACTGGTACCAGTTCGTTCCCAGTTTGCACCAAGTGGTGGTCAACTGGAACCAACTGGTACCAAACTGGTGGGAACTGGAATGTAAACTGGTATCAGAATTGTTATGTTTTCATTTTGCGCGTTCCTGTTCCGGCGATGAATGATGCGTTTACTGTGCATGTGTAACGGTCGCTTGCTTAGCAGCACTCCTGAACTGAGGTTTTGGTTCCTTATGTTCTTACCGTGAAGTGTGACAGAGACGTTGTTCGTATAATGTAAATGATTTGTCTGTAAGTTACAACAGTACAATGAGCGCCAGCGGCTTCAGTACGGCCGGACGGGTGCCATAGGATTACACCTCGGCTACTGTGGAGACCGCTTTATCGTGAGTACCATGCCGAAGTGCTTTTCCTTGTGTACCATTTAGAAGTACTACTTCTACTAGAACCTCTTCTCTTTGTTCCGCGTCACATTCGTGCCACCAGCGAGTGCATGCCGTTTTACGAATAACATCCGGTTTATGCTAACGTTACCAGCAACCTTTTTCTCAACGGCACACGTTTATTCTCGTGTTTTAGGTCCTCCACACCACGAATGTTCTCGAACCAGCGTAGCGTGCCAGAGTAGTACTCATTGCCCCCGAAAGCCGGCGTATCTCCTAGTTGAAATCCACAGCTACTGCACAACGGAAATGTTGAGAGATTTGCGTCCTTTCCGGGACCAGGACTGCTCCAATGGAGTGACTCTCTAGGCACACATTACCATTACATGTAGCAATGACATGCATATTTACTTGTGCCTTTTAAACTTTCCAGAAACCTAAAGGGTTTGGGGGGTCAAAAGAAAATATCGATCCATCGTGTGCTATTAAGGACATCTCAAATACTCTGTTGGACGATTCAAGATGTCCACAAGGCAATCAAGTAAGGGACCAACCAAACATGAAATATTATCGATTCCATGTGACTCTGTAGTTCCTCAACTGCCATTTTTTAATTACGTTATAATTATGCTACATGTACATTAGAATATGCGTAATGTTTGACTACAAATAAAATGCGTTTTTGCATTGCAGTTCCTTGGATCTGCCTTTGCTGGGAACAGCGATCCTGCAAAGGGGCACCGGTTACACACCAGTTGGGCAGGTACCAGCTAAACTCTGTTCGAACACAGACCACTTCAACTGGGACCTCTTCAACCAGCCCCAACTCAACAATAAGGTTTGCATCCAGTCCCAGTCGAGACTGGGACCGGCCAGAAACCAGTTGGGCCAACTGATACTAGTTGACAAAAACTGGTTCCTGTTCGATAACACGGTTCACCAAGTTCCAGTTGCAACCACACCAGTTTAACTGGGATGGGTGAACTGTGTTATCGAACAGGGACCAGTTCGGTCAACTGGTACCAGTTGCCCCAACTGGTTTCTGGCTGGTTCCAGTCTGAACTGGTGCCAGTTGGCCGAACTGGGTTCTAACTGGTCCCAGTGTCAACTGGGACCGGTTGTAACTGGGACTAGGTGAACTGTGTTATCAAACAGGGACCAGTTGAGCTGGGACTGTTTTAAGTGGTTCCACTTGAACTGGTCCCTGTTCGATAACATAGTTCAACTGGCACCAGTTCAAAAAAATTCCACATGGGTTAGTATTATAGAGAGTAAAAGCATACTCTCTCATGATTTTTAGTTTCCATCTTGTGGAGTTCTTGAATGACCTCGGCAGATATGTGGTCTCGTCAGACTGGTTGTTTGAAGCGGCCACTGGACTGTGTTCATACTGGACCTTAGAGGCTTCGAAAGAGGAGATGTTAAAGCTTTTAAGAATCTATCACAAACCAGATTCGTCACGGCGCATACATGTAATTACAGTTCTGAGTATCACAGGTAAGAATCACAGGTAAAAATCGCACTTTTTCGGAGCGTAACTGTTCTTCTGTAAATACCAGAACGTTAACCTGAGTGACATCGTTCGGTTCGTCTTTAAATGGTGTTGGAAAATCTCGGACGTACTTCCTAACGCGCATGTAGTGAGGGGTGGTAAGGCAAAAACGCGCAACTTCGGTACGTATTTTCGAGATTCGCCTACTCGTGACGTGGTTCACATTCCTTAGAAATGTTGTGAATGACAAGCTCACGTAGCGTAGTGAAAAAGAATAAATCACTTCAGAAGTGGCTAAAGTTTATTTTTGGGCATTCCGCGCACCCCTGCCGTGGCTGGTTCGTGCCAGGCGCAGTGAGGGCGGACAGCGGACTTCCGTCCCTTCATGGCTTCATGTAACATATAAGGAAGTCAAGTTCTGGTTTATAAGGTTTATTTCGAAACAAAGTTACAATATCAATACATAAAGACAGGAGTTACACTCTGTAGGTCGGCATGAATGTTGGCCATACGCGCAAAACACAAATTGTAAGCACGCACAGTTCTTGACTGATGACAAACAGAAAGGGGGACGAAGTCTAACACTGGAAGGCTACTTTCCTCCATGCACTTTTCGAAGTTTTTGCCGTGAACACTTCTCGAAAGCCACTACCTATTCATCCTGCTTTCCCAGACATGTGAGGACTGTATTCCAGGAACGGGCTGAAGGTGTTCCCATTCTCATTTTTTGGTTTCACGAAAGTTTGGATGCTTTGCGCTGGCAGATGAAGCATCTGGGCCATTCCACGCCAAGTGATCCAGCGAGGTGCCGCTCGACCCCTCCCCCTAGAATTTTATGTGAATGTTTTTAGTGGTTCCTTATGACTCCGAAAGCAACAGAACATTTGTCTTTTCTAACGAAATTGAAATTTTTTGGGTGCAGAGCTCCTCAAAGATACAGTTCTTGGCGAAAACCTATATATGTCGTTTTACGCATTACGCAAGCATTACGACCCTCGTAAGGCACGGAGCATGTTGAAAAGAGTCTTATTTGATAGGGGAGAGTTCATTTTACCGTATGTAAGCAATGTTCACCATCGCACTCGACGGGCGCGACGCTTGTCGCGTGCACGAAATTTGCAAAGTTTGTGCAAGTTTACCATTTTTTTTGGAATATAACATTCTGGAATTTCTTCAACAAAAATTTTTGTCATATAGCCCTGGTATTGTACTTTCAATGTAAAAAAATCCAACCGCGCCGGTGCAATGTAAGCTGCAGTAAAAAATCGGGAAGTTGTAAAAATTCGACAAAATGCACATTTTTGGCCGAAAAATTCGGTGTGAGGAGGTCGGGATAGAAGCTTGATCATGGTGTCATTCGATGCACCGTCTTCCCAGCAAGATGTAGGAAAAAAATCTCAGAGGTACTTTTTATAAACTCAAATAATAATTTTTTAATTCACGGTAACTTCGCAAACGTGTATGCGAACTGCGGCGCAGCGTACCGAATGTACAACTGAGCGGGTCACTCACAAAACACTGGACGGAAAGAAAACACTAGGCAGTCGCATTATTGAAGAGCAAATAACGGTTGCAAACACGTGTTTGCCTCCTTCGAGACCCGATGGTTGTGCAGTGAGCACTCATCAAGCTGGCCATCTTGCGCTCTAACGAAACTTTTAGCCAGCTCGCGGTGGTGCTAAATGAGAGATAGGTAAAGACATAGAGATTGGGGTCCATTCAGGCTTCATGGTACCATAAGGTTGATATTTGCCAGTGTGGCGTCCGGCATCCGGCATCCGTCAGTCGAGTCGATTACATGAATAGAGTAATCACGACATGAACAGTGAACAAGTACTGCCTGTACAGAACACAAGCGGAGAATGCTTTCACCAATAAGATCCTCGGATGTGCCATTGTTCCTTTCATTTTTTTTGCTTGTGTGTTAACTCATTCCAGAATTCGAAAGAGAACCTTTTAGCCGTCCACTCCTCTTGCACGTATATAAAACTTACTTAGTAGCTGTGACGTAAGATATTTTCGCTTTGTGTGCCAACAGATGAGACGTACGTATAAGAGAGAAATTTTGTCAGTCACGGGTGCTATCATCTTCGATTTCGGATGCGCTATTTCCGGGCATTTCTGTTGTGTACAAAGCTATGATACTGGGTTATTCAGGTCAGGTATAACGTTTCTTTGATAGTCATATTTCATACGGGGATGGTTATTTCAGAGAAACATGGGCGAGCGTACGAGTACAGGCACATTTATACTGCCTGCCGTGTGAGGTCTAGTGTGTAAGCCTGACCTTAAAACCGCCTTGTTCCTTGGAGTTTGATCACTTCCATTAAACAACAGTAACAAGGGGTAAAGTTAGCGTTTTTGTTGTGAGTTGAACCAAGATCTAAGCCAGGGAACAAGTCGAAAAGTTCCAGATCTCACTGAAGTCATTTTTAAGGTCTTGCTTATACACTAAAGTGTCTTCACATGGCAAGCAGTATAAATGTGCATGTCCTCGCACGCTCACCCATGTTTCTCTGAAATTATCATCCCCCGTATACGAGATGACTATGCAATAAACGTTAGACCTGGCCTGAATAACGCAGTACATGTATCATAGCTCTGTACACAACAGAAATGCCCGAAAGTAGCTTATCCGGTATCGAAAGTGATAGCGCCCATGACTGGCAAAATTTTCTCTTATACGTACATCTCAACTGTTGGCGCACAAAGCGAAAAGATCGTACATCACAGCTATACTAAGTAAGTTTTATATACGTGCAAGAGGAGTGCACAGCTAAAAGGTTCTCTTCCGAATACTGCAATGAGTCAACACACACACACAAAGGAAAAGGAAACGAAAGGAACAATGGCACATCGAAATAACTTACTGGTGGAAGCATTCTCCGCTTGTGTTCGGTGCAGGCAGTACTTGATCAGTGTTCATGTCGTGGTTACTCTACTCATATCAAGGACTCGACTGACGGATTCCGGATGCCACACGGTCAAAAATCAACCATATGGTAGCAACTTTCGGTACTCGACGTTGCCGAATTTGCACGCGGGGTCCAATGTACAGGGGTGCATGTTACGAATATTCATTACAGCTAATGTCCCGAATGAGCATTTAGTTTATCTTCGAATTATCTTCTTTTGGAATCGGAATAGCTTATCTAGTTTAGTATTTGTCGTAATTCACCCATACTAAAATGCAAAAATTTTGTTGAATTGAAATGAAGATATATAAATTCGTAACTTGGCTCTTTCAGGTGGGAAAGAACGGCATCTTTGAACTAGGGCCACGAATAGTTGTTACATGAGATGGTATCCGAACGAGGACGGTGGCAACTTGGGGGAAGGGTACAAGTTGATCAGACACGTCGTCTTCCGCGAGGGACGTTAAAGAACCGTCAGGTGGGCAAAATTAATCCACTGCGGCGTCGCTCATGATCGTAGTTCTCTTGCGACGTAAAGCCCCGATGCCCCAAATAAATAAATAGATACATGTATATGAGATGATTGATATGGATATTCCAAGTCGTGTATCCTGAAGAATAAACACCTTATATCTTAAAGGGACGGTCTCGTACCCCCTGCCCCTTTCATAAAGTGTACCGTTCGATTGCCCTTTGTTGAAAATGGAATACTGCTGATTTACCCGACAAAACACGCCACAGTTATTAAATAACCGAATTAAATTGATAAAGATTGCAGAGCACGCCGCGATCTGTGTTGGCAACAATAAGAACGGCCACGTCGCCCTGCGGGTAAGTCCGTGATAGGATACAGAAATCGTCTGCTTTTGCTCGTGCTAGTGCATCGGCGTGAGCAGACGACTTTCAGAAGTTACTGGGCACCGCGGCAACTCTCGTACATTTTCTTTCAGTTCTCAGGTGAAAAACGCGCATTCTAAGTAGTGGCAAGCATGGTGGTTCAGAACTATGTTAATCCTCAGAGACAAGTTAAAAGTCGCAGAACAACCCCATCCACAATCACAAATCTGAAGTCGCTGGCCATCGGCGCGCGCGGTCGCATTCCAGCTCCGACCAAAAATATATTACGCGCGCTTCTATTACACTCCCCGTTGTACACTGATCATGCTTCAAAATGAAGTGTCGCAGACGACGTACATGGAGAAAGAGCACGTGTTCATTTAAAAACCGCATTAAATACTCGCGGAAAGAAAACACATGACTTAGCTTCCACGTATCCGATTGTGCGCCACATTATGGGAGACCCCACAGTCAATGCTCGGACTACATTCTACGCTAGCCGAGGTATATGCCTGAGTGTCCCCATTTCGAGAGCAAAGGGGATTACTCAAACCAAAGTGCTTCTGCAAGTTACAATTACCATGACAACGACGACGCACCCGCAGGCCGACGTCATACGTGCCGTATGCATGAGAGAGGCGCAGTTTTCGTCCTCTGCTCTTACGGCACGTTTCGACAAATTCCTCGAAAACGACTTGGTTATTCCGAATGAAATTTTGACGGTTGTATGTGCACAGTACTCGTGAAACTAGTTTTGGCTAAGTTTCAGAATCGCCCCGGCTGTACGAGACCGTCCCTTTAGATGAACGTAAAATTTCCAACGAACCAGTATCTATACCACAAGTTAACAAGCTTTGTACTGTACAACTCCATTTAGCCCTCAACATTTGTTTTGAAACACACAGACACACACACACACACAGAGACAGACAGACAGACACACACACGCACGCACGCACACACACACACACACACACACACACACACACACACACACACACACACACACACACAGAGACAGACAGACACACACACGCACACACACACACACGCACTGCATGATGATGAGGTGGACGCAGACATGTACAAGGTACTCAAAAATGTATTTAAAGGAGTATTAAAGTGGTATCTAACATGGCCAAAAACTGTTGTAATCTTGTAAAGCAGTATGTGAAAAGCATTCCCACAAAATATTTCTGTCCAAAGTTGTTTCACCACGGTGCAATTAATTTGGAAAATCGCTGCCGCGGTGACAGGCCGGAGCGCTCCAACTGCAGACCACACCCACTCTACTGTGACGTTGGTGGTAGAGAGCCCCTCATTCGTTCGTAGGAAAAACCGTCCGCTACGAACATTGCGAGCTGCTTCTTGTTGACTTCTATTCTTTATAGGGACCGTGCGACACCTAAAGGGGGCGCGCTGCTCCGTCGCGACAGCGCCGCCAGCGGCGGTCTTGGACGTATCCGACGTGATACCACGCCGCCCGTTCTATGCATTCTCAAGTGGAACCGTAGCTTGCGTGGCGACCACCGTAATTAGAAGGGCTAATTTTCGAATTGCAAATAATGTGGAACCTTTCTGGGGCGCGAACGAAGAGAATGGAGACAAACTGCACAGAAGCAAACACCGTATTTATAATGCATCTAACAGTACGGAAGGAGAACAGCCACTCGCGTCTGCCCGGTCAAAACACCTGTAAGTGATACGTCGAGAGGATGGTTATTTGACTCCTCACAAAATGGCTTGCTAGCGAAGGCTATATGCGTGTATTCCTCTGACTCCAGCCATTTGTAATATCATGTTTTTGACTGAGTCTTGTATTCCTTTCGTCGTCTTTGCACACACATAGCTTCGTCACTGAAATTTACATCGTGCGTCCGTTTTATCCATACAAATAAACACGTGGGGTCACAACTTATTGCCTGAACTTGTACTGCAGTTTTTCCAGTATCTTCAGATACAATAACTCTAAAGAGATCCTCAAAGAAGAAAGTATATGAGTTTTTACCTCGGCTACCGCCGTAGGCTTGCGGGACGACAGCTGTGAAATGGTCGGTGAGTAAATACTAAACCTTTTGGACAACGTAGAACTTCTGTTCTCACTGTGAGACTCGTCATACCGGGAGCAATATCGGCTCTGGGCACTGGCGACGAAACACCTCAATCATTGTCTCGAAATAGGTTGCCGTTTCGTCGGTGCATTTGACGGTGATACAGTATCCAGCGGCGTTTCACCGTCACGAAAGTGGCAACTGTAAATCATTGATCATTTTGCAGGTCCTCATTCAGTTTCATCGAAACTAGAACAAAAGAAATAGAATGTATTCGCTCATGTTGTGCACACCTCATGCAATGGCCGAACGCGCGTCACAAACGTTATTCGCTGCGAGTCTAGGTATTGGAAGCGTAGAAATCACGAGAAGTGAAGCATCTGGTCCCTAATGAAGAGTTCTTTTAGGTGCTGGCACAGTTAGCGATGCTGTGGCAAAAAAAGATACGCGCACTTCACATGTAAACAAAGCTGGCTACCCGGCAGCTATCACGCAAGGTACTTTCTCCGGAGGCCGCACCGCGGCGCCACCAGTTTGTCGCACAGTCCCTATATGATCTATATCACGTTTTCTAAAAAAAAACAAAGCATATACGCAACCTGAGAAAATAAGATTACGATCACAAGAGTAATATATCCGTGGCTTCTGTGCAATCTCAGAATTCACAGTAGCAGAAAGCAAACGATGGCGGCGGTATTGTGTGCGCCACCTGTTAGCCACTGAACGAACTGCGCGGTGAAAACTGTCGGACAGGCTTCGCACTGTCGGGAAGCACGGGGTTTTCGCTGTACAAGTGCAGTTAATTTCGCGCTGCACCACTCGTTCTTCCCGTGGTGTCTGCGGTCCCCCAAAAAACGTGGTTGTGTCGTGGACAGCCTTCAAACCCTCCGTTTCGGACATCACGTAGCCGGAGAACGCATGGCGTCTCCGAAGCGGTAGCAGACGCTCCGGCCTGCGCGATGTTGCTCACCTCGATCATGTGATCCCAGGTCCAATTAGTAGCGTCCTCACCACTTGCGTCACATAGTGACGCGCGTGGTGGCGCTCATCACGTGCCTATCGTGAAGGCGAAGGAGGGCGTTTCGCGCACGGGAGGTTCGGGGAGCTATTGCTGGCGTCCCAATTTTGCTACGGTTACACTAATTGTGGGAAACCTGTTTTCGGCCGCCTAACATTCCATACGGACCAAAAACAGAAACAAAGTTGTGGGCCTCTAGACTGCTCCTTTAAGATAAGATAATAAATACTAACGTTAGAATGTAATCAAGATGGAGTATAAATACATGAAAATTAAAGTAATTAAGCTAGAGTCCAAATAATTCAAAAAGTATTTGAAATACAACTAATTAATTACCTCTCGCAAATAAGACAGTCTTGCGTTTTAAGCGTATACTTTATTTGCCCGCAGTAGCAATTGCATTTCAAAATGGTCGTCTGACATCTTTCCCCTCTTTCTCTGCAAAGCATTGCCTGCAATACTGAACAGACGTTCCACAGGTGCACTGGAAGGCACAGCTGCGTTATACCTTAAGAAGATTTCACGTAATCGAGGATACTTCATCAATGGCGTGATTTCGACGTCCCTGTCGTCCATGTACCTGTGCACTGGTACGGCGCTGTTGTCCCTTTCCGAGCCTCCGAAGACAGTGCTGTCGAAAGCGAAAAAATCTTCGCCTGTGGCCGCCTTGTTCGGCGTTATGGTATTATTTAAAGTTGAGTCTTTGCTCGACACATGCACAAGCTCTTCCTTCAACTGCTTCAGGAGCTGCCTCCCCTGGGCGTCCGCAACCCAATATAACTTAAACCGCGGCAGTAGTATCGCACATAGCACCAAGAAGTTGTCGTCCATGGCGCTCCCAAAGCTACAAACAATATTAAAACTCTATTAGAAAATATCGCTTACGGGCGTAAGGCGCAAGTACTCACCGCTTCTGAATTCCTTGTAGTACAGGTCCCGACAAAAGTTTACGGAACACGCGAGCGGTGTATTTTCTCCTCGGTACGACACCCTAGCGGCAAGCGGAAGCTGGCGAAATCAGGCCAGTTCACTGCCTCAGAGGGGTGGACGACTGCGCTCTTAGCGACACACAGCAGTAGTTTCGGTATGATTACTGTTGCCTGTGCCCGCGAAGTGAGTTGTATTTTACTGTTGTGCTCGCCAACAACACGTGATTCAACTATTGTTGAGACAGGGAGCTCGCCGCTATCATCGTGATAACAAGGATGAATCATGGTGGCAACACTTTACGGTGTATTACTTTTATTGGAAAGCTATGATATGTAGACAAGAGAAAGAAAGTGTGAAAGAGAAAGAAAGAAAGAGTGAAAGTGTTGCTTTATTATGGACGACGCGTGACGAGCTGTTAACCAATTGACGCTGACGTTGATAATTGATTGATTAATAAACAACTGACATTAGTCACGAGTTGTTGACGAGCACAACAGTTAAATCCAACTCCCTTTGCGGGCACATACAACAGTAATCATACCGAAACTACCGCTGTGTGTCGCTAAGAGCGCAGTCGTCCACCCCTCTGAGGCAGTGAACTGGCCTGATTTCGCCAGCTTCCGCTTGCCGCTAGGGTGTCGTACCCAGGAAAAAATACGCCGCTCGCGTGTTCCGTAAACTTTTGTCGGGACCTGTACAGCAGCCTTCAATGCCTCACAGTAGAGGAGGAAGTAGCACGAGCTTCCTTCTGAGTGCGGCCAACGTCGGGAGTAGGTACCCCAGGTATATATGCTTCTCGCCCTGGAGCAGGTTCAAAGCCGTCGCAAGTGGCTTCATTACCTGGAATTCGCATTAGAACATTATCACTTCAGAGCGTGGCACGGATATACCGAGCAGTGTAGGTGACAAGTTGCTGTAATCGGCGCACCGGGAACCGAACGTCATCACTCACTCAGTGGCATGAGAACCCAGCCGTGTCACCAGAAACGAAAGTGGTGGAGCAGCTTTTACTGGTTTGAAGCTCTTCGAATTTTTTTAGAGTCCCGCCATCTTTTCATCTTAAAGCAGCGCTACCATATTTCATGCCCAGTTTTGGGAAACGGTGACGGCCGTGTCCATCTCAGAACGCAAGTCCTCGTCACATCACATAAAACAACGCTTCATGTTTCACGAACCTGACAGTACTCGCTGATAAACTGAGATTCCGTTCCGAGATCTCAGTTGTCTCTCGACGTAAACTCCCAATTATTAAAAAAAAAATTGTTCCTTACTGCCTTTGATTTGAGAAATTCACTTGGTCCATCGAAAGTCGAACTTATGCAGTGCTACACCATTCCGCGTTACCCTCTCCCCCAGGCGAGATTGGTCTAAGCTAAGCGAGAGCACGTTTCTTGGTACGGATCTGTACCCTGGCCGACGGCTTTCCAAACCTCGCTCTGCCTATCACTGTGCAACATTGCGCCAACGTTGGATGGCCGAACGAGTCTTTGGCCAACTGTAATCTGGCCTTTTCCCAACCGTCGGCCATCGGCCATTGCTTGCTTGGGTATCGACTTTTGCTGTGACTGCTTCTCCGTTGATGGCGATGTTGACGTACCTCGAGCGAGCTGCCCTTCAGAGCTCCCAGAAATGCGGCATCGCTCGCCCGTGCCACGGCATTCCCTGATTCGCTTCAGTTCGACGCCGCTTGGCATACACGAGCGAAGTGTCCGTTTCTGTTGCAGACAACACATTTGGAGTTCCTTGCCGGACAGACAGACCTCTTGTGTGTCGGACCACCGCAGTATGCACAATTCCGCGGGTTGCGCTGACGGTCCTTGGCGTACTTGGCAGGCACAAGCTTGCCAGAAGGCCTGTTCTGTATCATCCTGGCAACAGCATCGACATCCGTAGCCGTGTTGATTTCACCCGACGGAGCAGTACCATACCAACGAAGTTCCTGCTCTTGGCGACGCACCATCTCTCTCTGACGCGCAAGCTTCAGTGCTGCAGCCAAAGTCACCTTAGCGTTCAGTTGTAAATTCTCGGGCAGACTTTTGTCGTGGAGGCCGAGGATGAAACGTTCGGGAATCATCCTCGGAGTTCCGAAGTCTCACTTCTGCGCCAAGGTTCGCAGTGTAGTGGCGAACTGATCCACTGATTCGTCTTTTACCTGAATACTTCAGTGGAAGCATGTGCTTTCATAAACGAGGTTCTCGGCCTCGAGAGAGTGTCTTTGGAAGTGTTCCTCGAACTTCCTCTTTACGCTGCAGTAGTCCTTCTTGCTGTCGCCATCCAGTTTGAAGGTGTTGAAAATCTTCCTTGCTTCTCAACCCATGGTATATAAGAGCGTGCAGACCTGGGCTTTGTCGCTGTGTTAGATGTGGGCTGACGCGTACAAGTACTGCTTGAAATGTTCGATGCATTCGGACGACAGCGAAGCATCGGCGCAGCCGAACGGCAACGGTTGCTGTACAGAGAATACAGTCAGCGCCCCCAGGCGCTGTCGAACCGTTACTGTTCCCGTGAGCCATCCGTCGAAGATTCCGTATCCTAGGCGTGGTCCAATTCTGACACCAAGTAGTGTTCTACCTCGCCCCACAAGCCCCAAAGAAGTCCACGCTCCCGTGTTTGATGCTCAAAAGAGCGTCGTTTATTCTGCGCGTGTCCTTTCGTAGCAATGATTTCCATGCACGCGCACATTTTCAACAAGCCACACTGTTATCAGTATATACGCTATTACAGCACAGGTGGTGCCTTCGATATCTGTAAGAGCGGTGCAACGACCATGCCGCGTCGAGACTGGGAAGTACCCAGGTTCGAATCCCGGTGCCGGCTGTGCTGTCTGTGGTTTTTCCTTAGTTTTCCTCAGACGCCTTCAGACATATGTCGGCACAGTTCCCTTAGAAGTCGGCCCAGGACGCACATTCCCCGAGGCCGTAAGTCGTGACGTTGCCCACCTCTGTGAGGTCGACAACGGCGAGCCCTTTCACCATCACCATCACCGCAACCAGACTCCTTATTAGCATACGTGTCACATCTGTCATAGCGAGAGTCTTCTTTGGTATTGTTAAAGTGTATAGCAGAAATATTTGATGACACAAGCTTTTCCGTTCAGTTTTTTTTTTATTTGTTTCGCTGTATAGATAACCTGTCTTACCGTATGAGCTTACCAGCATAGTGGCTTGACCGTCGGCTCCAAATGGCCGCGGTGGGCACGCTTGCACGAACGTTGAGGCTATTCCTCAGTGCTGCCCTCAGTAGCTTTGCCGGTGCTAAAAGAAATAGAATCCTCGAGGACAGTACCATATGCAGAAAACACTACCAAAGCTACCGAGGGCAGCACTGTGAAATGACCTCAACGTTCGTGCAAGCGAGTCCAAATCGATATCACTGGTCTCTATCCACGTTGCTGCAATGATCTTGTAATTCTCCTACCTTAGGGATGTAGCTTGATATGCACCTCATATGTTCTAATCAACATGCACGAATATTGTGAAAAGTCAGAGCGCTCTCTGCGATGTAACCAACTACTAACCAACTCAATGTTTTTAGCAAGGTGGGTCGTATAGTCGCCAGAATATTTTTCATTGTGTTCTGTCCACGGTTCTGTCTAAATTCGAAAAATGTAGCGCGCTCTAGGAAACACCCGTGTGTGGTGTTTCCAACAAGGTGCGGTTTGTGTCGCGTTTCTTTCTGGCCTAAAATCACCGACAGCGTAAAACAAAAAGGAAACGAAGACCACCTTCAAAATACGGCCCCAAAGATTAAGTGGAGTCCCTTCACTTAGAGCAACGTTTGAGAGGGCCCAAGTCGCTGCGCATTCAAACGTGATATATCACGGACATCCTTTCTATGGTTGAGCGCGGTTGATTTCGAACAGCGAACATTGATATTTATAAGTATTTATGGAGGCACGATATTAAAGAGCATTCTCTTTCGTACACATGTGGTGACAGAGATTTACCGCTTAGTATTTGTAAACTTTCAATTGCATCGAAGAGGAGACGTGCTCTTTTTCAGTTGTCGGACTTAGGATAATCTTGAACGTAACGACATTTTCGATGTAAGATGGTGTGGTTTGGTGCAGGAAAAAAAAGAAAAAAGAAGAAGAAGAATCTCGCGCTGGCTGTCTTTATTAGTTTTGCATACACAAACACGTTGGATATAACTGCACGCACGTGAGGGTTGACTGTATACTGAGGCACGTGCAAGGAGGCAAATTCCCTAACACTTGGATACATGTGAAATATGCTCGTTGCTATGCGCAGATATTCGCGCACTTCAGTGTAACCGCAGGTGTTCCCCGTGCACAGAGTTTGCTCTACGCGTACCTGAACGTACTAACTGATAACCAGCTTTTCCGAGCACGCGAAACACATATTGCGAAGCCATTTCGTAGATAGCTGAAAATTCAGCGAAATTCCGATAACTCTTTCGGACCCTTTTCTGACGAATGTTTATAATGCAGCGAAAAGTGCGCAGCAAACGTGTATACTTTTACCCCGAACCTATCACATGTGGCCCTGGACTCCCGGAAACCTCGCGAGAAACAACACGTGCTTTCAGTGATCCTCGACCAGCTCGATGTATTATCATGCATATATATATATATATATATATATATATATATATATATATATATATATATATATATATATATATATATATATATATATATATATATATATATATGTATATATATATATATATGTACTGAGGCACGTGAAAGGGACCCTCAATCACGTCGATTGTTTCTACAGGTAAGCACCTTCGATGTTGCACGTAACCCATGGCCTGCTGTGATGCACTTGTTCCATAGGATCGATTTCATGATTCTTCCCAGAAAGTCAATCGGAAGCTTTGACACCATGTCCTGCCTTCGTACCATCTTCGTCTTCTCTCTCATCTTTGGTAAGTCATAATCGACAGGAGGAGATAAAGCACAGGGAAACTCATATGAGTACAGTCATGTATTGTAGGCCAATGCATGCACGTTCATGCAGACCGACTTGAGAGAATAGGTTTGGGGAATCCATGGAGACAGTCGTTCCAGCTGATGTAGCTGCATATTTTTCGAGATTTCTTAAATGGATGTTATTTCCATACGACCGAGAACCTTCCTAAAATTTTTATGGCTGAATTGGGTTCGGAAAAGGGAAAGGGCGAGAGACTAGCCAGTGCACGACGAACAAGACAACAAAGAGACACGGAAACAAGGGAAGACGACACCAACAATTTCTCTAATAGCGAAATGTGACTGTTAGTTATTTGTGCACACGAACATCCGAACAAAACGCAACACAAGAAGTGAAGTGATGATCTGGGACGCTCGTTGACGCAAACGTAACCAGCCTGACGCCCTACAAAGTACCACTGCGCTAGTTAACTTCATTTTGTCACCACACCGTCACCACACAAGCATGCGTGGGGCGACTCGTAAGTCGCTCTACTGAGATGCACTTATCCTGGAACATCCGGAGTCTTTCCTGATCGCGAGGATATTTCATAATGCAGCTTTTGTGTGTGCGTGTTCTCGAGATGTTATGCGCTGTTCAGCAAATTACGCATACCAGCGGCATGGCCGACCGGGTAAAGGGTAGACCCCCATCGACAGTAATGTAAAAAGGACTCTTCAGCACATCGTGTGTTATAGGTGATAAAAACGCAACAGGCTAGACCATGAGCGAATGAGAAAGCTGGTGTTTGTGAAGAAACTTTCAGCTGTGATTTCTTGTTTGTTTCTTACAATGCTCTGGACTGAAAGGGTTCTGGTAGGAACTCTTACATTACAAGTTTAAAAGTAATATGGTTTTACTTTTGATTGTTTCTTAGTTTTATTAAACGAGTGGAGACACAAAACTTTTTGTATTTCCTCTAGTCAACGAATAACATTTAAAAAAAATACATTTAAGAAGTAGTATATTAGTGTATTTGCTTCTCAAAGTAAACTGTTATTTAATATGTTTTTCATTAAACAAATTCTGCTTCAAAACACTTTTCAGTAGAAGTGTTTTTTTTTTGTCTGGCTTTTTAAACTCATTTTTTGAAACGATTCAAAAGATTCGAGGTTCGTAAGATTCGTGGATTCGCAGAACATTCATTGGATTCGGATTCGGAAAATTCTGAATTCGTCCCATCTCGAATTATTTGACTGGTCCTGACTTCTGACTTGTCAGAAAATTTGACGAGGCCGCGTTAGATGTAAAATTCCTTTTGACAGCTCATCAATACGTTCATATATATTTTAAGGTACCGTGACTCTTCTGGCGGAAGCTGCGCCAGAGCCTCTGCCGGGACCAGAAGGAGGAGCCTTGCGCATGCGTGAGTGTCTTAATTGTTTTAAATTATTTGCACTAAATGGATTGATAAAGAAATGATACAAAGACGCTGCGGCTGCCGCTGCCTGTATGCGGATGCACGCTATTGTTCTTCTAATAGGAATAGGAATTTATTTAACGTTATTTCACATAAGATACACAGAGGTTTGCCTAAGCCTCAAGGGCTTGTGGGCAGAACCCGGCTGGTAAGTGCAGTAATGCTTTAGGTTATTCGAGTTCTGATCCAATAGGCCAATTGAAAAAGTTCCAGGGAGCATCGAGCGCCCTTGCAGGGTATGCTGGGAAATGCTGTGCAAAACGACAGCGATTTGCTATCGTCCCCGATCGTCGTCGTCGTCGTACTGGTGCATGTACCGTCGCTGCGTTTTACCAGAAACACATTCCCCCAGGGCGTCAGTCGTGACGTTGCCCACATACGTGAGGCCGATAACGGCAAGCCCTTTCACCACCACCACCACAACCAGCAGCACCAGAAACAGCGTTGGTTACCAGAAACAGTAACAAAAACGATAAACGTGCACTGCACAAATTCCACCGGAAACGAAAACAGAAACCGACAGAGATTTATTCTCATTTTCATTACCAGAAACCGAAACGTACACGAAATTCAAAGGTTCGAACGGTAACGACTCTTGCGACTTTACATGTGGGGGCAAGTGTTGCCCTCTCCCAAGTGCACTACCAAAGGTTTGATTGTGATTGCGGGATTGTGATTAGGAAAGCCGTACGTGCTGGACGTTTTTCAAGTAAATTGAGATTTGGCCGAGATGGCCTCATGCAGTCATATCCAGTAAAGTCACTCAATACGGTATCCCTTTTGGGTCATCTCATGCACTGACTCCAATGTCGAGGTGCCTCTATAGGCAAGGATGGCGATCATCCGCAATACAGGGATGTTTCGCGCATTGGTAAGTGGACATTTGTCAAGAGATCCACGCATAAGCGGAGAATTTTCAATCTGCGGGAGGGGCTGGGGCACAACGAGCCCCCACCCTTTATGCACAGAGGTCGTGCAACGTGTCGGGGATTTCCGGCTGTGGCGTTGCGTTGTGAGTCTTCTTTTTTCTTTTTTTGCAGGCCATTGTTATAAGGAGTTCAGAAACCATAATTTTTATTGTTCAGTGGTTACTACAGAGAACATTTGCCAGTCACCTGGCAAGAAGCACTTGGAACAGGGTCATTGAATGACCGGGGAATCCAAACTGTGTCCCAGCTCCACGAACGTTCGCGTTTAGGGTGAGCAGGCCGGGATAATGAAAGGATTGATACGCAGATTTCATTCCGGTCATGTTTTGACTGCTATTGTTATTGTTTTGACCTGTATGATTCACCGTTTTGAGGGGCATACAGCGGCACCCCAAGCTTGAGGCCTTCAGGGTTTCCCGGTAGAAATTGGGTTGTAGCCGAATTTCAGAAAATGCGTTTGGGGTGCAAATATCGTGAAAGTTGGGTTTATAACCCAAAAACGAAAAGCTCTATCAGGATAAACCAGTGCTCGAGTGGCATCACGAACGCTCTACTAAGGCCGCCTTTTTCGTTCATGCCTCCGGTCTATGGTACTCTTTACCACCAAAGCGGATATGCCCTAAATAAATTTTTGACCGAGTTGAAACACTTGATGCGGTTGACACTTTTGCGCCGTGGTAACTTTGAGATGAATTCGTTACTTTTTCAGGTAACTTTGCCAAAGTAACTTAAGCAAAGTTCCAAGTTACCTTTAATTCGCTTTTCACTCACGTCCACTTATTTTCTTGCTTTGTCTCCGTTTCTTTCATGACGTTTTATGCCACAAAACGTGATATTCAATCTATGACAGTGTTCTATTGAGGAAATAAGAACCGTTATCATTGAAATGAAGCTGAACCTTGTGCGCCCACAGGGAGTAAGATGAAAATTGTTCGAATTGTTGGACATACACGAAAACTATCTAAGCATGTTGCACTCCTCCGCAGGCAACTCAGGGTAGAACTCAACTGCTCTCGCGCGCTGCACCTGTGTAGCGCTATTTTGTGTCCGACGTAACTTGGAAGTAATTCGTTCTTTTTTTAGGTAACTCCGTAACTGAAAGTTACATTTCGTGCTGAAGAACTTCTTTATTAACTTAGTTACATTTTTCGCACGGTAACTTAACTCGTAACGAGTTCTTTTTGACGGGTAACTTCTCGATCTATGGTTCATAGTCGTTCTCATTCCCCCTTCATCTTATAATATGATTGTCCGCACATAGCTGACGAGGTACCCAGTATGCGCTCTTGCCTTTTCACTGTATCAGGCTTCCGGCTTATTGAATGTGTGCCAGTAAACCTTGAGTTCAGCTGCGGTGCTCAGTCGCTATGGCGGTGTGTAAACTATGTGTTTTCCTCCCCAGGTCGTGCTGGGGCCTGCACACTCGACGTTTGTAGCACGGACTGCATTAATGGCAAAGGACGATGCAAGGGCGATATCTGCATATGCCTGGGCTAAATAGCCCAGGTGAAAGAAAGAGATTTTAACGTAAAATTGGCTGTGTATTTTGCCTGTGTCATCGCATAACTACGGTCCTCTGTCTTCAGATGACATCCTGTTCAGACATGGAATACCGGAACACGTTAAGAAGGAGAATTATCTGTAACCAAGCCTTGTACTTTCATAAACATTTGTTATACTTTCATTTATGGTGACGGTGTATCCAATAAAATGGGTGTTTAGCTGTGCAGAATATGTCATTTACTGCTTGTCGTACCGATGCGGTCCCGCATCACGCATTATTCACTGAGGAGCTCTGTTAAAAGGTGTATGAAACGAATTCTTTCTCTTTTACTGGGGAGAAGAGAAGTGTCTAAACACACAACTGGCCGGAATCCGCCGATATACAACACGTCGAAAGACTCTTGTATGCTTTCCCAGCTTGCCGAGAGGGGTTCACTTTGTCCCTCACAGATAATCCGTTTAGCAGAGTTCAGCGAAGTGGGATACGACAGATTGGGTTGTGACCCTTCAGAAGACGTGGTACACGAATTTCGGAGGTCATAACTTAGGATTAGATCGAAGCTTATAGAGGCTTTATAAAACGGCTAAAGTGTGTGTAGGGGGGGGGGGGCGCTCAAAACGCCTAGATTTACGATGATTCAGTCAGATGTGGCCTTGGGGTACCGCTTAGTGGTTCATGTGGTCGGTACCCTGACGAGAAACAATACCAGTTTCGAGAGGTCCTATACTATAGAGGCTTTACGTCGCGCAACAACTATAATCATGAGCGACGCCGCAGTGGTAGGTCTGTGGATCAATTTTGCCCACCTGTCAGCCAAGGAACTATACCAGGAGCTGTAACGCCACGTCCGGATGTTCCCCAAATTTCCCACGAGAATGGTGACATTGTGTTGTTATTTGTGCACGTGAACTTCTAAGCAAAGACTCAACACAAAAAGGGAAGTGATGGCTCTGGGACGCTCGTCCACGCCAACGTGATCATCTTTGCGCCACAGAAGATACCATCGCCTTATCACGCTCAATTTTTTCACATCCGTATGAGGGTAATAAATGTAGTTTTGCTAGTTTACACCCAGGCCACATCAAAATTACGCCACCGAACGAAAGAAGTCGCTGTAGTTGGGTGTAAATTGTATGTAGAAATGAAGCATTGGTCGTGCTATCGGTGTAAAATGGGTGTAAAACGGGCTTATCATTTCAGAATAGCTGTGGCGGTCTGGCAACGATGTTGTGTTGTCCTCGTACTCTTGCGTTCGTCGTTCGTCTTTTGGTTCGCGTTTTGGTTTGCTGTTCAATTCAAAGTGTGTCAAGTAGGTGGTGTGTTTATCGTATGTTGCTTGACGTTACAACAAAATGCCCTAATATCGACAGAAGGAACCCATAAAGACGTTAGAATAGCGATGGCAGAGATCAACTGGCTTGTACAACAACAACAACTTTATTTTGACTTTGGAGAGTTGGGAGGTTCATCGCCACAGGCGATACTCTACTCCATTGCTGCTGGGAATGTGGGGAATAAAATAACGAGCCCCTTCACAATAACGATCGAAGTCCGATGGTGTCCAGAAATGTCAAAACAGCTTTAAGCGCAGAGCGTTGCTGGACTGGATTGGGCCAAGGACCAAGCAATTCGATAGGGAGACGGGGCGAGAGTCCAGCTGACGAAGAGACTACCAACCTTCCCGAACCGCAACTGGCTTGTAGATGTGCAACCCGCCGGTGTGCAGTGCAAGCGTAGTCTCGGAACGCCAAGTCCCCGTGCAGCAGTGTCGTCCTGCAACGTCTCTGCTGGAAATAGAAGACATGATATCGTTGACTTCTCCCCGAACTTTTAATGAGATCCAATGATAAATGAGACTGCCAATTCGTTCAACGTGTGAAAGCCGACTATTTCCCATTGACTGAATTGGAAGTTAAGCAGGGAAGCAGCCTTCGCGAAACCAGGCTCCGCAATGTTGTGTGGCGAAGACCACATCAACGGAGTAAGGAACCAGTTGAATGAATTGGTTTAATGGGCCTCAGTGAGAAATGCTGATTTCCCGTTGTTTAATGAGATCCAACATGTTGCGTGTTACAGAATGCACCAGTAGAAGCCAGTTGGAGGAATTTGCCTAACCTGTATCAATGAGAAACTGCTTTCCAATTGATTTAATGGAATCCAACATGTTGCATGACCGCGAATACAATGAGTGAGAAGCCAGTTGTTGAAGGAACGAGCGTAATGGTGACCAACGGCATATCATCATTCTCAAATAAATAATGATATGACGAGAAGAACGCTGCACGTCCGTGTAGAAAATGAACTAATCGAGGAACTCGTCCAATTCGAACAAATGAAATTCCAGAATACACATTGTACCGAAAAATATTGCAAGCGAAAATTGAACGAAAATCTGAAATTAAAATTTATTCGGAACAAATCAACTGAGCGGCCGTTGGCCGGTGTCCCCAAGTCTGGCCGCTGGCCAAGTCCGAAGAGGCCGCGTTGTAACACGTTTCCATGCCACACCGCATAGTGCCTCGTCCGCGTTGGATATAGTTCGCGTTATTTCAAATTTTTGTGAACATATCCTCGAATGTACATGTGTCGTGGTAGCTCCGTATTGCGCATCTTTCTTTAAGCTACTGTTTATACATTCCGTACAGCATTCTAGTGCACGTAAGTGGAAGCGTTTCCACCAGTCGGCAACGGATCAGTCAGTCTGTTACGAAATGTCGAAGTAGATCAAAGAGTGATATTAAACGGTAGGAGCAACTTATTTATTTACACATGGTAACAAGTCTTTCGTGCACGAGACTCCACTTCTCCAGGTTACAAAAATATGAACATGGTACAGGAACATATATACAGTTGACGGGGTAGTTTTGGTATCAGAGGGAAACAGGGTGATGGAAAGGATGCAAATACAGGTAAAAAATGAAAAGAACATAAATACAAACGAAGGGGTATTAGAAGCGCAACATAACACGAGTCCAAAGGCGGCAACCGCATGGAGCAACTTTTGCCAACTGAATCGGGCCAACGGAGCGCCAACTCAGCGGGAACGGAACGGTATCGAAGCTTGCAACCGCATGGAGCAGAATGTCCACGTTGAGGTTGTCATGGTGAAGCGTCGGCCTAGCGTTTACCACCGCTTGTTGCACGCGATGTAGCAATGCTTATTGTAGTAAACTGCTGTACGTATTGTTTAGTAACATAAATGATATTTTAGCGGTTCTTGAAAAAGTACGGTGCTAATAACATCTAGAAATCAGTTGTTTACAAGAAATTTTTGAGATACGAATAGAATGTTGGCTTATGAGTGTTTCTAGCAATGCTCACTAAAGAAATATCAGACTGCATTTTTATTACCGTTATCTCCTCACACATTTCCGATTTGGCATGTGCCACAAATAACATTTTGATGTTTCATTTAGTCACCTTCGTCTTGCACACACCTTGCCACCTCCTGCCAAAGGATATATTTTAAGTTGATGTCCTTATATACTGAACAAGTTTAACGTTCCAAAGGGGTGGCCTCTTTGAAACCTGCGATATCCACGTCGAAGTCCGCGCGTGTCCTTCTAGGAGGCAGGGCGAAGACGGCAAAGCCCGAAAAAAAAAAAAAAAAGCGGTCACAGGCATGATTACAGGTGACTTTGTCACGTGCTTGTGGCATTTCCTGTGAAGCGTGTTTTCATTGGCGCACACTGTTCCGTCGGGTGGTGTCACTTCCTCTCCTCAGACTAAATATCTACCCTTGGCAGAAACCGGCTCATCGGTCCGTCGTCTATTGTTCGCTTAGTAGGTCACCGTTCCTTTCAAGTTCTGCTGCCATTCAGTTGGCAAAAGTGCTCCATGCGGTTGCTGCCAAAGGCTTACACAGGAAACGAGAACGCATGTAGGTGACGTTCCAGGAATTAAGGATAAAAAGGGGGTTACGGCGACGGAATGAGGACACAGGTGCGGAGTACAAAGGTGACCAGTGGACCGTGGATCGAAGTGTTAGGATGGGCGCCGTGGCTCACATGCAGTTGGCGTCATTCGGGCTTCAGTTTGAGGATTTTATCCGTTTCTAAGGTATGTGCTATTTCCTAATTCGTTCCTTTTCATTTATTTTTATTTCCTTTCTCCCTTTTTTTGCGGAATAGCAAGCCGACACACAGTTTGCCTGACCTTCCCAGACAGCATAAACCCTTGGGAAAAGAATGAGAACGTAATGAGGGCTTCGGCTACTGAACGGGCGATAGTGCCCGACTGGTTCCCATCGATGTGGGAACGGAGGAGGTAGAGCGCAAGGGAAGATGAGGTCGTCCCCCGACCAGTCGCCGGCTCTAAAGCGAAACGCACCGCCTCCAAAATACTGTCGCCACCGGCGCGCCTGATCTGAGGATATTTGATTGGCTGCACATTATATGTGTAAATATTTGGATGCCCATTGGTCTCCGAGAACTGTCGTCAGTTTACTTCGCGCTGTTCGGGCGAGAGTCATTTGATTGAGGCGCGAGTATCCAAACGGTCGGTCGAACGGTGGGGAAAGAAAAACGACGGAGGAGACATCACGTCTGTCCGGCCACGCGTGTACTCTCGAACTACAACCGTTGTGGACGCAGACGCTGGTGGGTAGTTTGAGGGTTTTGAATGCTTTAGATTTAGATTATGGCGAACTGCTAATGTGAGAACGGAATGGCACATCCACCTGATCATCACAACAGCTGAAGACGAACATGACAGGGAATCCCTGCACCTCCAATGAACGCAGAAATCATCAGAGAGGAAGTCTGCACTCTTTCCGGAGGTGAACGGTAAAACAAGTTTGATTACTTTTTGTGACCGAAGGAAGTAATGCAAGTTTATCACATTAAGTGTATTACGTATAACATTTACGAGTCACTCGGTACGTTATCGGCGTTTAATAGTGCAGTGCATTGCCGTAACTTGTGCGTTTCGGATATGCCGCTAATCAAATTATGTGTGGTTATGTTAGTTGCCCCTCATGCACGTCGCAGCCGTTCATTCACTGTGATCTACGAACATTTTATGACAAGTGTGCTTTGGTGTTCAAATACGAAATCGACATCGATTGCCTATCATAACAGTGATTTTCGTGCAGAGTTACGGATCATCACTAGATTTTTTTGTTTTGTTTTAGTGCTCCCGCAGCCATCGGCAAGAACGACGCACATGGCTCAGCCTGTTTTCGAAAACTGTATACCTCTACATTCTGGGTGTGCGAACTGCGATTGGCTTCTGAACTGCCCCTCGATGTCGAAGCACCTAAAGCTCCTGTGAAGCCTGTTACAAGACGTAAAAAGATATGTATTGTAGCTTTTTCGTGGCAGTTCCCCAAATGAACTTGCTTTGTTATACACCATCGCTTTTTGACTGTGTACTTTGGGACAGCATGATCATTGCTCTACAGCAAGCGCCGAAGACAAACGGACGAGGCTGGGGGGTAGCGGGAACGAGAGGAGAGACGAAAAACCGGAGGAGAGAAGGGGAAGCCGGCCGGTCTGCGCACGCGCACTTGACCCGAGGTTTTTCCCGCGCTGCTGATCTGGGACGCTGTGAGTGGCTCCTGCAGATCACGTGATTTGGGCGCCTGCCATTTTCCATGTCACGTCGAGACTAGGAGGTACCCGGGTTCGAATCCCGGTGCCGGCTGTGCTGTCTGGGGTTTTTCCTGGGTTTTCCTCCGACGCTTTCAGACATATGTCGGCACAGTTCCCTTAGAAGTCGACCCAGGACGCACATTCCCCCAGGGCGTCAGTCGTGACGTTGCCCACCTACGTGAGGCCGACAACGGCAAGCCCTTTCACCACCCACCACCACCACCACCACCACCATTTTCCCTGAACCATTGCGTCAATGGGAGCTTCCGGCGGATGCCCCGACGTTGCCCTGATAATTTCCCGGTCTGGTCTGCTTTTGGTTATGTAAACAATAATGTAGGATCGCTCCCCGATGCTGCTCTGATCATTTTCCGGTCGGGTCTGCTTTTGGTCATGTGACCGAAATATAGGATCGCTCCCCGATGCTGATCTGATCACTTCATGATAATCAGTCACATGACCGGGATGCGGCAACAGATTTCTCTTCCCAGACTGTCAGGCGCCAAGTGTTGCAATCACGTGACCGACAGTTTCGAATCTGGCCATGATGTTCCTCGATCATCCAGCTATGGCTGCGTTCCAATACCCCGGTTAGTCGACTGCCTAGCGGTCTAACCGGAAGTGCCGCCATGTTAAGTCTCGTTCCAAATCTCGCCAAGTCCGCTATTCAGTCGGCTACCGCCTAGTGCGCATCGATGCAGTCTAGTTATACGCCTAACCGTCTTTCGAGGAATTCCGACATTTTAAAGCGATTCATCGAGGGGTAAGTGCTACGTTTGGTGAAAATATGGCTGCTACGGTAATGGACTACGTTTTGGTGAAAATATGGTTCAGTAAAGTGTGGAATCGTGTGTATTGTGTATTTGACATCAAACCAAATATAACCATTTCTCAGGACGACTGCGTGCTGCAGCTGTGATTTCCAACTCATGCGTTCCTACAAAACTGGTATGCTGGAGGTCTACAGCTCAAGGTTCGTTTTGGTAGTCATTCTAAATAAAAAGAAATAAAAAACTTCTGAAGTGAAGAAATTAGTCCGCTTTAATCCGTTTGCGTAACACGATCGAGGCATGATATGTGAATTTGTTTCAAATTGTGAGTGAATGAAAGCTATCCTGATCTTTTATTCAGAATGATGCTGGGCCACTACCATAGCGTGCTTAAAGAAATCAATGCCTTGATGGGGGTATCACCGAAGTGTCCACCACCAGATCTCTGCCTCAGAGCCAGTGATGATGGTCAAGAGTTTTCTAGCGCATCTTGTCATGCCATGCTGACAAATGTAAGTTTAGCTATTTGGTCTGTATTCAGTAACGTGTGCATCTTGTGGTGTGGTGTACTTTTCTCAGTGTAACCCTGACCTCAAGGTATCTTCCACTTTCAGAATCCACCCCGCACTTCAGTTACAACACTATGAACCTATCGCGCTGTGGTGTTTCGTGGAAAGGAATACAATCTGGTATGCTGTGTTGTTTTTCTTTCAAAAGGACTTCGGGTATCCATAATAAGAGGCCTTCATAGCAAGAAAGCCAATGCATAAGAAAAGGTATCTTTTGATACATTAATATTTTTGACGGTTGTCTTAAAGACAAAGGTACGAGTCACACTACATGTGCTATACTGGTTCTCGAATTGTATGTATATCACCATTGTATTAGCAAAGGTGCACAAATATTTTCTTCTATTTTCTTAAAGAGGGTAGAACGATTATGACCCATGTCATAGGGATTCTCAAGTTGTTCATGTGCTCCATGTTGTTCGGGGGTAACTCGTTACGAGTAACTCGATACTGTAACTAAGCTACTCAGCTTAGCTATTTTCAGTAACTTTTTGCTTTTGAGCTCCAGTTACCTTCTTGAGGAGTTCGTTCATTTCTCTCTCTCTCTCTCTTTGGAGGGGGGGGTAGTTTGCCAGAGTAACTTGGAGAAAGTTCCAAGTTCCTTTTGTTCGATTCTCGTCTACAAACATCGCAGGCTGAGCCCCCCCCCCCCCCCCCCCATGACTTGAGATGAGAGATGACACGCGCACGGCGCGTCGAACTCCCTTATTGTTACACTGTGAACGTTTCAAATAATGTTGTAGCCGTGCATTAGGAATAGCAGTAGTGCTCAGGTGTCGCGCATCTTAACGATAAGCAGTGTTTTCATAATGATAGAGGGCATTGTGTAGCAGGGTTAAAACTTGGCACGGTTCTAGGATGTGTGCGTAGGGCACAACTCATAGAGCATAAGCTTGCCTTGCGCTCCTTTCATGTGTCTTATTACGAGATCAAAATCATCAAATCCTCCCTAAAGAAGTCTATAAATGTAGGCTTCTTTCGTTGTAGCAGATATCGTTTTGTATATTAAAGGTCAGCCAAGGTACATCTAAACTGGTAGCGAAAACAAGCGAAAATACCAAATCAGACCCATCGGCAAGGCCACCAACAAGAGGCGCGAGCGATCCTGGGTTTTGACAGTAGAGGTACGGTAGTAAACAGAAAAACTTCACAACATGGGCGTGGCTTGTGTGTGTACTAATAGGTTATTCATAATTTCAATGTAGAAAAAACTCTCTGTTGCTCCGCTCGTGCACGTATACAAAGTCATCTACCACCCGAGTACATTTCCGTGTCCTGCTCCCTTTGCGCATGTGTCACAGTGGGCGCGTTTACGGTGTTTATCCGTGCATCTCTGTGTCCGTGCCGTGCATGGTGCCGTGTGTCCGTGCATTGTAATACTGAGTTGGTACACTTTTTAGGTTAAACAGGAAACGACGTTCACATGTCGGAGCTGTAGACCAAGAACCACTTGTGTGAACAGAAAAATACAATGCATCCCCTGTTGCTGGCCCCGCGAAAAAAAAAGTTCGTCATGAAACGAGCGGCCATGATAGCGTGAGTGTTAGCAGGAATCAGCTGTGCACCAACGATGCCACGTTTCGTTGCAATTTACCTGTAATAGTCACTCACTGAATAAATGCAAACGTCAAATCGCTACGTGTACGTGTAGCTCTAGGAGAGAAATGGAACTTAAGTGAACCTTCCTAATTTCTGTAGTTGTCATCAGGATGCCCTTAAGTCTGGAGTTGTATAAATCTGTGATAACTCTATGTATTTCGAATTGATATGTTTAATTAAACCTGGTGTGATTTATTTTTCTGTATTCTCGTCTGATGTTGTTGCTTCGGTGAGGGAAAGGGTATACAACGCAAACACAAAGCGCGAATGTAAACGTGCCATGGCTAATTATGCACTACTTATTATTCATAGTGGTGACGTCATCCCTGACGTCATTTATTTACAATGGTAGTAGTCCGCTCAACGGATGGATGGCGCTGACCGTCTCTATCATGGCGTCATTTTGAAGACACAGGGGCCTATGGGAGTTGCGCTACCTGTTTAGATATACCTTGGGTCAGCTATGCCGATATCCCAAATATATATTCGATACGGTTGTGATATTCTGAAAGCCCACATCCAGCTCTCCTCAAAATGCACCTTCATTCTCCCAGTTCGGTACAGTAGCATGTAAAAAAAATAGATAATTCATTCCGAAACACACATGGGCGCAGCCATTTGCACCCGAACGGGCGTGTGACGTGTAACGCGCATTGGGGCACGTGTGGCGCATTGTGACGTGTACGCGCCTTCGTACTTGTCAGTGGATTCCAGCTACGGCTTTTCGTGGCTTCACGTATATGTGCTTGAAGATGGCGGACAGCCGGGTGCCACTGGTTCCGCGATAAGTAAACAGTGCAGCAGCTGCGAACTCATTCGTGAATCAACCTCTGTGCGACGTTGTGACTGGAATTCGTCGTTTGTGTTTTGTGAGCACGTACAATTTGTATCAAGTCGCGTTTGCGTTAGCCCCTTTACAGCACTTGCCCATTGTAGAGACTGACGTTTCGACAGCCGTTTTAGCAAGGAATGCCGACAGCGTTTTCTTCTTGCAGGAAAAAATCGTGTATGTATTTGAGAAACCGCGTACTGCTATGGGACAAGTTTTACGTACGATTTATCAATGTGAAACACCGTCGACGATGGTATGGAACGACGAGCGACGTAAAACGAAATGCAACTCACATTTTAAACTTTTTGGGGGATTCTGTGCATTTTCCAGAAGCTTGCTTTGAATCACACAGTCCCATGTCACGCTGCGTTGTGTGGCACGCTATAAACTACTGCATTTCATGTCTAACATCTGAATATTGTTTGTAATGAGCACCGTAGCACAAAAACATGCACACGAAAGCTCCAGAAGCCATGTGGTTGCACACTATGCAGACGCAAACGAAGTACCAGAGCACATATTGCCACTTAGAAATGGTGTTTTTAGAAATGTGGGGTCTGAAGAGTTAGGGCATAGCATAGATCCTAGAAATCAAATTAGTGGGTGCACCTTATCCTTCTGTAGAGTGCTGTTTCAATTCAAAACTCAGCCCATGGGGTGTAAAAGTGTTAGAGGCAATTTATGTGACTTGTCGTCCCGGGTGACATCACTGGCCAGCCTGCCTCAGAATTAATTCCGTACTCTGGAATTTCTGCACAAATCACTTTGTATTTAATATTTATCATGTAGGACATAAGCAAGATGTACGAGGGGTGTTCAAACCGGGACTTCCTGTCTCCTGAGTGTACAAATGGATCGCGCTACTTCTTTTTCGTCATTTTCACACGCGACAGGTCTCATGGCCACATGGTGGTCCAAAGTTTGTACAAACCAGAAGACACATGCTGGACAAGATGGCCGACAACGAGGTGAGCGCGCACATCGAACAGCGAATTGTCATGAAGTTTCTCGTGAATGAAGGCGTAAAGTCATCTGAAATTCACAGAAGACTTCAGGCTCAGTATGGCCACGATACACTTAGCCGCAGCAAAGCGTTTGAGTGGTGCAAACGGTTCCGAGACGGCCGTACATCAGTGCAGGACGATCCCGGCCGGGACGGCTCAGAGCCCAGTGTCAGAGTTCCTGAGAACATCCAACTTGTGGAGCGCCCGATCCTCAAGAATCGACGGATAACATGTCTCGAACTGTCTCGAAAGACGGACCTTTCTTTGGGAACGTTGAACACTATAATTCATGAACACCTCCAGTTTCGGAAAGCCAGGCCTCATCACCAAAGGAGTCCTCCTCATCAGGACAATGCACGCCCGCATACCGCACATGTCACGACAGGCACCTTACAGGATCCATGACTTGAGAACCTGAGACGAGGTAGGGACGATAACATACAAACACAAACACGGTCTCCTTTCGGTTCTCCTTTCAACTTTCCTTTCGTTACCTTACAGGAACTTGGCTGGGAGTTGCTGAGACATCTACAATGCGACTGCTAGCTCTCAACTGATATATTTTTAGCAGATTCTGGAATATACGCATATATGCTGCTAAGCAAATGACAATTTAACCAACAGAATAACAGACAAGAAAAAGGGTTATATATTTTCCCCCTCTCCTCATTCTATTTCACAGGCAGTCCTATATCATTCTGAGTGTGCCCATGCGTCGCTTTTGAGATAACGTATCTCGGACAGAAGCAAATCCAGCAGCGGACTGCTTACACATGCAACTGCTGCAAACGCTGCCTTGAGCTCTGTGTTCTAGAAATTTAGGCAGCATCCAGAGTCCCTGCAATGTGTTGCCATGTCTCTCGAGGGCATCAAAGGTCTGTGCTTGGCTGCCTGTCTTTCACTATGGCTCCCAGACACAAACTACCCCATTTCAACACAGTAGGAAACACAGATTTGTAAATAGCATATCTGTTGATTGCACTGTACATACCCCCCATATAATGGATCATAGTGGATACTACATCTTGTGCGATAATGTCAGGAACACAAAAAAGCTAGATTTGAAATCATTCTTACGTAGTAGTAGTAGTATTTGTGTGAAGCTATGCAATTCCTACCCTGCAAATAATTTAAACCACGTGTTTCATCTGCCAGCGTGATGATCCCCTGAAATGCAATTCTCACTTGGCTGGAACTACCGGTTCTGAAACCTATCCCTGACATGTGTAGCCCCCAGGGAGGAAAACCAAGGGCTGCGGTGGAAAAGAGGAACACACATGGGCTATGTTCTCACTGTGTAGCAGCTGCTCTAGCTACTAAGAACGTGCAATATAACATGGCTTGACACGATACGCCGGCGAAAGCTAAGAAATAAAATTAGTAGTTAAATGTACAATACATAAACACTTGCCATAACATGGCAGTTTCCTTCCTGCATTCATGCGCTACCATTCATCCCACTTAGAGTGTATACTGAATTTTTTAATACCATTACACGCTCGTTTGACAGAACTTGAACAAGATTACATAGCACACGATAAAAGTAGAGTGAACATAATGTGCAGCTTTCCATTCATGCTCAATGGTCGCAGCAGTAATGCATGAAGACCACTGCTAAGTTGTGTTGAGAAACACCACTTTCTGTTTGCCATGCCTAAATGAAACGTACCTGACCTGATCCAAAGTAACTGTTTTGAGTATGGAACACACAAAGAGAAAAACGCAACACACGCCACAACATAACAGATAGGCAACAGATAGGCAAATGAGCTGTAGCGATAGGCAGATAGGCAAATGAGCTGTAGCGAGCTCCACCTTGGGACAAAGACAACAAGTAATTTACCAAAAGTCAATGAGTGCCTGAAATATAACATCCCTGACTGGTAGCAGGACGGTCCACGTTCACTTCCTGGTGCTAGCACTGACTGGCTTTTTCATGAATTATTAGTTGAACTTTCCATGTGCTTGAGAACATGAACCATTCCTCAACCACTGTATCCTCATGAGGTGATGCGGGTTTGTCATCCCAAAGAGACTCCCATTCTTGCATATGTCCTTATGGTTGCTCACCACTGCAGAAAAAAAGGATTTAATGACAAGAAATGGATAGTCATGTTTACTTTATAATGATTGTGCCCAATAGAAAGAAGACTTTCGCACAGAAGGCTGTACTTCTTGAGGTCTAACATCAAGTTACAAATTTCCAGAATATATAAGACATGTTGTAAGGTAGAGAACAAGTAGAGCGAGGATTGGTACAAATATACAAATAAAAATACAAACATACGAGTAGTATAATAAAATAAAAGAGGGTACGACGCCATCAGTTTCGAACAGACAAGGGATGAGTTGTGTAGCATAATACATGAATGACCACGGCGGCCAGATAAGTATTTGGCACAAAAGGCATTCACGAGCGACACATTCAGGGAAACAATGCTACAGTGTCTTGTCAACTCACCCATTGCCGGCTTGAAACTGATGGAGTTTTACCCCCTTTTTATTTTATTATATATGGTTGTATATTTATTTTTATGTCTGTACCAACCCTCACTCTCTACCTTACTACATGTTTTATATATTCTGGGATTTTGTAACTTCATGTTAGACATTAATAAGAGCAGCCTTGTGCAGGAAAGTCTTGTCTCATTAAATTTTAGATGCTCTCAACAGTCTTCTTTCTGTTGTGAATCTCTATCACAGCATACATGCACGTTGCTGTTCTACATACTGTGACTTTGCAATAAGATTATGGACTTTGGATAAAAAGACTACACAGCACTGCTCAGGTATTTTTGCCTATCGAACAGCATGTACGCAGTATGCACACAGTATTTGTGCACTGGACCCACTAAAAATGTAATGAGTGTGGCATTGCCCACAGTAATGCGCCAAGTTCAACACAAGTATTGTAGAATCCAGGTATTTTAGCTTACATGTGAATCCAGTACCACATCCAATGTGAAGTTGTGACAAATAAATAGTTTCCATTTTTCTTTCTCAGAACAAAGACGGTGAATACAGGAACCAGTGTCCAGACAGCAAAGGTGTTTGAACTGGGAGATAGCAGCTAATCGGAATGGCGACCTTTGTTTTCCGCCCTGAAAGCACAGGTTGTAACGTTCAGGGCAGGTTTAAGAGTGGTGTCAAGATGTCTGCATGAGAGCGCACGTGAAAAGTGGAACATAGGTGAATACTCAAATTATAACATCACATTGTCATACCTGTTGGTGGCAGGTAGAGTGCAACTAACGTGTCAGCAATTTCTTCATGCACCAGATGCAAGCCAGATCCTGCTTCATTTCCGCCTTCAGCATGCACCTGTGGTAATTCACAAGTTAGATTATCAATACTATTGCGTTGTTAATAGTGGTTATATCAGAGTAGGCGCAGTAGGACAGCTGCACAATCGATTCATGAAGCTTGCTATTTTTATATCTGAACCTCGACTTACCTTTCCGCTCTCGTTTTTTGTCTTGATCCTCCGTGGCACGTTCAAAATTTGTGTGTCAGGCACCTCAGATCGGCATCAGACGATTTCGTGCCGAGATTCCAAATTGCCTCTGGAATCGCGCGTAACCTATAATAACATACGTGGACGAAATCCTTGGAGTGGAACTTAGCAGGCACCGCTGTCGCTGCCAGCCAAGAGCTTCGCACTGCTTGGTCTTTTGGCAGCTTATAATAGGTAACACTTGAATGCTCTGATGAATTGTTCTAGCAGCGTAGCACCGTCGCATTTTCAACAACTTCGCCGTGGCATATCACGTACCATATCGCTCCAGCCCATAAAAGGCAAGGTCAGAATAAGGAAGTGCACTTTCCAAATGACGCCGTGCCAAAAAAATAAAAAAATACTCACATGCTTTGTTTCCGGCTTAGCAATAACATAACAGCTGTTCGCTTATGTACGATGCACAGAGGACGAAACGAAAGAAGCCAAGCGGCCAAGCCAAGAGTTCATGCCAGGCCAAAGACAGATAAACCGAGAGCAGTGATGTAGGTGCACCAGTGCGCAGGGTTTGCCGACGGTCTGACGGGCGGGCGTGGAAACTAAAAAAAATGTTTTCTAAAAAACTACGAACAGCTGGACCAAGATATTTCGCACACATATTCAGTGTTCGCCAATGAACACACAGCGCGAGTATCGCTCGGTTCTGCGGCACTTCAAAATCGACATATCTGACATTTAAGACTGTTTTCAAACTTCTTGAATCGCCCATTGTGACAGCAAGGTCTGAATTAACCATATAGACAGGTCAAGAACTAAAAAGTATATATATTGAGTCGCAAGTAACTTGAAGGTAACTTGTTACATTTCTAAAGTAGCTTAGGAACTTCACGTAAATTTTCATTACATTTTATTACGTGTAACTGCGTTAGAAATTTAGTTACAGGCCGGTCTCGCGTCAGTTCAGGCAGGGAGGTCCCATCGACCTCCTGGGTTTTCAGTATTTTTTTATATTTATAGGCTGATCGTATATTATGATCAACAGCTGTAAAATGAATAATTTCTACCCAGTAGGCTTTCGTGCAAAAAAAAAAAAAGAAAGAAAAGGAAACGAGAAAATCCGGCCCTGAATTTGAATGTTTCAGTTTTGCCGTGTTTGCACGCGTATATCTCCCGGGTGATAAAAGATATTGTAGTGAAATTTTCTGATGATTTATTATGCCTACTGGCCAGCTGTCAGAGCGCAAATTTTGGTACGCAGGTGCAACGCTGTGTGCTATAAAAAATCGCGAACATGCTCTCTCGCGCAGTTTTATCCCAATTTCGACGCGTGATTTCTCTGGCTATAGATGTTCCTCATTGCCATACTTGGTATCAGCTCACTCAGCTTTTAATGCTCTTTCACCTGATATATCTATCGTGCGTATGTCTCTTACAGGCATGTGCTGAAACAGGCAAATGTTTAGGCATAGTTCGAAAAAACAAGGATTTTGCGCGTCCGTTTTTCAAAAAGGCCGCTTTTGATTTCATTTATATTTTGTCAGGACATGGCCTGATGTTAGAACTTTCATCCGACTTGAAAAAATTCTGCTACAAAAGGCGTACAGTTGCGATTAGAGCGTTAAAATGCGGACGTACGGGTCGGAGCCCGGCTGCTGGTACAGCGGGATGGCGTGCCTTCTGTCGTTGCGTCCCTTGTTTGGGCAAAGCTTCCTGGCCTTAGCCTCACCTGAGCTATTCGTCGGCAAACTTTTGACATCCTGCTCAAGAAAGAATTCGCACCTCGGAGTTCGTGATTTCCCACAACGCATCTGAATATAATCCCACGTTGCCGAAAAGCTGTCTTTCTATATGACTAAATTGTCTGCAAAGGCCTGCGTACATGGCGATACGTATACTGTACGAATAAATATCGAGTTAGGAGTTTTCTTTCTTCACGGTTCCTAGAAGTTCCTGCGAAACTTGCGTTACTTCATTTTTAAGTTATGCAGAGGGCTTCCAGCACAAAACGCGTGGGCTGTGCTGAAGTTTCCTCTCAGAGCTAAGGACGTGGGCGGGTTCTCACACTTGTCATAATATTAGAGACGTTCAGAGCAAAGTCATACGGCAGACATCCACCGAAAAATATAAACAAGAGAAAAGGAAATAACAAAAAGATAAATAAATAAATGAAAACAAGAAAAATTGAAAAAGACACTCGGCTCACAGGGAGCCCAGGAGGCCCGTGTCACACAGAAAGCGGAGCACCGCTTTTGTG
Source organism: Ornithodoros turicata (assembly GCF_037126465.1). NCBI lineage: Eukaryota > Metazoa > Arthropoda > Arachnida > Ixodida > Argasidae > Ornithodoros > Ornithodoros turicata. Next base: position 33,047,666 of record NC_088202.1, on the reverse strand, counting down.
ACTCTCCACTGGCTAGCTCGCTGCACAGGGCCAGGGGGTGTTGCGAGAGAAACGTCTGTCCGTCCATCCGTGCACCCAAGTTCTGAGAGGTGTTGCCAGAGCACGGCCCGCTGATGGTGGTGACGCTGACAGTGGAGGAGCTGATGTGAGATATCGTCTTCTACGGCTCAGCAGGGGCAAGTGGGAGATGAGACGCGGCCCATTTTGAACAGGAGTGAACGGGTGAGGGCAACGTTCAGCCGAAGACGATGTAGAAGGGACTCCTCCCCGCGGGTACAGCGGCAGCCGATGACACACTACAGTGAGGGGTCGATGTACTGCAGGAACCCATTAGGTCGGGTAGCGTCTACAAGAAACTGGCAGGTGCCGTCACCGCAGACACGCCGTATAAGCAGGCGACACGTAGACACCGGGGGAGGTACGTGCAGCCGGGCTCCGACACGTTCGTACGCAGAGTAGGGCCGCGTTTTAGCGCGCGAATAACCAGTATACGCCTTTTGAAGCAGAATTTTTTGCGTTAGATGAAAGGCCTAACATCGGGCCATGTCCTGGTAAAATATAAATGAAATCAACATGGCCCTTTTTGAGAAATACACGCGCAAAATCCATGTTTTTTTCGAAATATGCCTAAACATTTGCCTATTTTTGCACATACCGCTAGGAAGTATAGGCAGGATTGATATATCAGATGAAAGAGCATGAAAGTCTGAGTGAAATGATACCAGTTATGATAATGAGATACATCTACAGCCAGGAGCAAGAACCGTCGAAGTTGGAACAAAACTGCGCGAGAAAGCATGTTCGCCGCTTTTTATACAACACAGCGTTGCACCTGTGCGCCAAAATTTGTGCTCGGACTGCTGGCCTGTAGGTATATTAAAGCATACAAAAATTTCACTACGATATCTTTTAAAACTCGGGAGGAATTTATTGGCAGAAAAAGAAAAGGAAAAGAAAAAAAAAAGAAAGGGGAAACTCAGGGGTATACACGTGCAAACACGGCAAAACTGCAACACTCGAATTCAGGGCCGGATTTCTCGATTTTTTTGTACGGAGACAATTCAGTGGAAATTATTAATTTTACCCACGTTGATAATCATGTACGATAAGCTTCTAAGTATAAAAAAAATAATGAAAATCCAGGAGGTCCATGGGACATGCCTGTCTGAGCTGATGTGAAACCGGCCTACAAATATGGCACAGTATAACTTGAGACAATTATGTTCTGGCTAACTTTTTCAGTGACTTCCATCTTTCAACAGTCTAACAACCTCTATCTCTGTTCCATATAACCTCTGTTAAGTGAATATTTAGTACATATGCGGGACTGGTGATTGTATACTTTCAATGTAACACTAATTTTTTCATTGCTGGTGTAGTGATGCCATGAAGAACCCATGTAGCTGGTGACTATGATGCAATAAAGAGTTTTCTACAATGACATATTTTGTTGTTAAAAATCGCGCAAATTAACTCTCGTGTAGGGGAAGGATGTACCCGTAAGTGTGCATGGCTGCACCTCGGGAAATCGTTGGGGTACGATACAGGCTGCTGACAACGGATCATAAACATCCCCGTGTTGCAAACTGTATGACGGGCCATGGTCGGTCGCCGCCGGCGCACCGACGTTGGGTCGCGCGACGACCCAACGTCTGCTGTGTGCTGTCTGCAACGTGTGCTGCCTGGGTTTCTTCCTTTTCCCCCCCTTTTTTTCTAATAAATATACCACCATCGCCACAGCCGGCCTGTGTCGCAGCCTAAAAAGTGTTGGTGCCCAGCCCACAAAAGTGCGCAGCTGTTGGTTTTAACACTGGAATCAACATGCAAAGAGAAAAAGAAGACAGCAAGAAAGGTAATTGCTGGCTCGGTGAGCGCTGTGCAGTCTGGGATGCAATATGAAGTGCTGCATTCATCACCAGGTGCACTCTGTAGACCGGCCTCAACACAAGGGGAGCTTTGTCCCGTCCAGTTGTGTGCGTGTATGCTTGTGTTGTTTTATTTTTGTACTAGTCCCTTGTGCTCCCTCCTCGGGTTCAAGGACATATGCTTGCACCTGCCCTAACGCGCAAGGACAAGGCCTGAAACCAAGCTTGGCAGTATCGTAGAACAGCACGCCTCTCCTCGGAAGATCATGAACACTGCCTTAATGCATAACATCTGTGATGTGACTTTATGTTATTGCACTAATGCCATCACAAACTTACTTGCTTACTGCTCCTTGCTGCACTTAAACTGCTTTACTTAAACATTATAATCTCATTGTATAACGCATCATGTATAAGGCATGTGCCGATGCGTACACATGTGAAACATACACACATCAAGCTCCCATCCTCCTCAGAATTAACACCATCGACAAAGTGTGTGCTACACACTCTGGAATGGTCCGTTGGCGTCCACGGGGTGCCGCAAGGGCTGAGCATCAAAAAAGTATATGTATTGTATGGGCTCACGAAATGCCACGTACAGGTGGTATCGCGTAGATTCACACAGTCGGATCTATAATCTTTGGTCATGACATACACTGCCTTGTACTCAAGGAAGTAATTATCTGCAAAAACAGAGTACAAAAAGTATACTCACTATTGCCGTTTTAAAGCAGCAATTCATTTCTTCCGCCGCTGCTTCTCCCACGCCTTCCTAAGAAAGGAATAGAAAGCTGTCGTCTGCGAGTTCTTGTACGTGTTCGTGCATTTATACACGCAACAGCTTATCTATTATGGCGTTTACGTCTCAAGACATACATGTTCCTGGATAAAGCAGGAGATACTTTTCAGCTGCAAGCACTTGTCAAAGCTACAGGCAAAGCAACTATTCCGGCGGCACTCCCAGACATTTGCCATTGTCTGCCGGGTGGCGGCGTGGTGGTCGTCCTACACATCGCCTACACACCACTTTCTAGCCAGTCTCACACCCAACGCTTTTGCTACCAGCACAAGCCATAGAGGAGGAAAGCGATACCGGGAAGGAAGCACACGTTCGGCGTGCTGTCCTTCTCTATGGCTTGTGCGGTAACCTGTTTTGAACGTGCTCCCCCAGCTAGACCCCGCTGTGCATTCAATATGGCGGCGTCCACGAGAAAGCAATGTATGCAAGCTACATAGTTTCTGTCACATCTCAGACGGTTACCTGAGGAGGGCCAGGCAAGATCTAATGCATGTTTTTGGAGTTTTCTTAAATGAATCGTATTTCTATACAAAACAGAATATTCTGAAAATTGTTCATGAGAAATCGTTTGAGACTCGAGCAGCGCCTCGCACGCTGTACTGGCGACAGCCTTTCGTTCGTACATGGCACCCCAGGTTCCTTACGTATCCAGCACGTCTTCCCACAAATCCGGCCGAGATCAAACATTTGATACGGAATTAGAACCCCTAATCATAATCAACCTCATTCTGGCGCACAGACATGTAGATATCCAACGCATTTCTGTTCAAGATATGCGCTCAACCTTCGTCGTTGTGTTCAACATGTGGTGTGCGTGAAGATTCGGATTCAAATGTGCGCGGTTTCGAACAGCACGTTTGCAACTTCAGAGATCCATGGACCGTATTGATAGCCGACCCTCTGACGTCGTGAAAGTGTTGGACGAATGGCCTGCGATTCATCATCAGGGTGCACAGCGCTCATTCATCTCCTTCGGTAAAAGTATGGCAGAGCTCCCGTCTTTTTAGACGTTTTTGTTACCTTTTTCTTTTTTCTCTACTAGACCTGGAGTAGCTTGTCCCCATTTTTTTTCTCCTACCATCATCATCAGGTAGATATCCACTGTCGTTCTCATTCCCACATTTGTCTCGTATTATAATTGTTCATATGTAGCCGACGTGGGGTCCAGAACGGGCTCGTGCCTTTTGGACGTCTCACTCTTTATGTCGTATGACAGGAAACTTTCAGTTCACCTGCAGTGCTCAATCCCTACTGTAGAATTTCTACTATAGAGTGTGTGGCGTGGTTCTGCGGCAGAAGCCGAGATGGCGACGCCGGGGGAACCGGTTGTGACTGTGGGGCGTTCCCGTGTGGGTTAAAGGTATTGTAAAGCAGTAGACAAGCATGATATGCCGGTGATATGACTAGAGACTTTGTTGTTTCTAAATACCATATGCGGAACCATACGACCGACAACGCGCTATAAATATTTTTAATTTGCCATGAAAGATACGGCGTAGTGGAGCGGTGCGACGCCTGGTGTCAAACAATCCCCTGTACAGCGGGCAACACTGAAAATTGGTATTACACACTATTACATTGGAACTTCGTTATTTTAGTAACCATATTATTAGTTTTCCTGTTTACGTATGCATTCTGAAACCCCTGTTAACAGTGTTTTTTTGCGAAGTAACCCAGCGCTGGCCGGTGTTCGATGGAGGCTCTCCCTACTTCTCTGCTGCGGCTGCGCGCTCCTTCTGTTCGCGGCCTCTTTCGAACGAACAAACTCTCTCTCTGAACCTCTATGCTGTCTGGCTTCTTGAACGTCTGACACATTTTTTTTCAACGGCTCAGTATTTCATTTCAGTTCGCTTATGGCCAGTTCTCACTTGGCGACGCCCGACGCGGCGTCGTGAACGGACGGCGGAAGTAGACGGGCATTTCCGCCGCCCCGTCAAGGCGCATGATTTTCATGTTCCCACCACACTGGCATTCCGTCGCCCAAAGCAGACGAAAACTGAAGAGGCGTGGCCTTTCTCTGTCATCTTATTGGTCGTCAGTGTATCGTTCTCGCCACCTCTCGCCGACGTCGTGAAAGAGACCGGCATGGCAATTTTTTTGGCTCGACGTCTCTCCTCTTCCAACGCCGGAAATGCACGTCTATTTCCGCCGCCCGCTCGCGACGTCGCGTCGGGCGTCGCCAAGTGAGAACTGGCCCTTATCCGTTTATCCTCAGATGTGGATCGTTGTGTGGCTTGCAGGGGCGGATTTTACTGTGGATTGTTATGTCGGTCCCAGTGTTATACGCATGCAATGTGGTTGCCGCCGTATGTGTCAGGAGTACGGATTCATTTCGAATACCTAGTACAGTGTTGCCCGTAATCTTTAATTGTAATTTTCTAATGAATTGCACCATCGATTGGAATGAAACTTGCGCAGTTTTTGTCCTGGTGGCTTGGACTAACGAATAGCCACACTAAATGACATTTGATCGGTGCTGCTTTACAGTACCTTTAAAAGCGGTGCAGAAGGGAAAACGGAGGCTTATTGTTGTTGCGTGGCTGTTGTTCGGACCGTTCCGCCTGCCTTCCCTAAGGTGAATAAACTTATGTTGTTGTTTGAATCTCTGTTGTGCTGCTATTTCCTTCGTGCGTGGAGCGGAAGGGCTGACGCCCTGAGGTTGTGGAACTGAGGCTTCTACAACAGGGGCCCAACGTTTGGGGTCCGAGCTCGCCTGTTCCGAGGCGGGAAACACGCGGCACTGTTTGTTTGCATAGTTTGTAGTAGTTTTTGCTAGTCTAGTTCGTATTTTATTGCTCTTGGTTTTTCGTGTTCGCGTGTGTTTTTGTTTGACTTTTACAGCTCCCGCCCGGTTCCCGAGCCCGGAGCCGATGCAACGTTCGCCACCACTGCGCAGGTACGACCTCCGTAGCAGAACCGAGGTCCCTGGACAGAAGCGGGCCCGTTTGGAAGAGAGGCTGGTATCCAACACCTCGGCGCCTTCGGAGCCGAAAGGAACAGTCGAGGGCAAGGAGGCACATGCGGGGCCTTCGTCTGAAGATACGTCGACTGAGGTACCTGCACTGCCGCAGTCTCACGCCATTGCAACAGCACAACTTCTGTCACGCATGACGGAGTTGTGTTCGTTGGCGGTTCAACGCCTTGATGCCGGGTCGGTTTCGCCGCCGCAGGCACGAGGGCCTCTGCGACTCAACTTACCGGTGCCTACCTTCTCGGGTTACACCGATAAGAAGTATGTTGCCGATTTCCTGGACGACCTTACCGCCTATCAGACGGGTATTGGAATTGCGGACGAAGTTCTAATCCAACGCATCCTGCAGGTTGCCTTGGTCGGAGACGCCGTCCGCTGGCTTCGGTTGCAATCGGTGTTTACGTCCTTTCAGGACTTCCAGAAGCGGTTCAAAAACGAATTTCTTCCCTCGGGTTACGAATGCCGTGTCCTAGAGGAATTACATAAGCGAACTCAACATCCTGAGGAAAGCTTATCTGAATTCGTTCGGGCATTGCAAGATCTGTACAGCACAGCGGATCCCACTGCTACGGAAGAGCAGCGCGTCGCACGGGCTATCCGTCACTGCCACCCGCGCTTCCAGCCCTACTTAAGCCCAGCGGCTGTTGGAATTGCGACAGCCCTGACCATTTTCGTCGGGAATGCCCGCGACAACGACCAAACACCCGTAATGTGCCATCGGGAAACGGTCGCATACGGCGTCCATGAATGCTCGCTCAACGACGTCGCAAGTTGTGACGAAAACAAGCAAACGGCTACTATCCGTGACCTTGATCAGTCAAAAACTAGCTTTGCAAGCAGTAAGATAACGCAAAGAGATGCCTTGGCTCCTCTTGCCTTTTCTGTCCGAGATTTCATCGAAGGTAAGGAACCAAACACCGCCGTTCGAATTTTGGGTAGAGATTAGGGCCAGTTCTCACTTGGTGACGCCCGACGCGACGTCGTGAACGGGCGGCGGCAATAGACGCGCATTTCCGGAGTCGGGAGGGGAGAGGCATCGAGCCAAAAAAACTGCCGTGCCGACCTTTTTTCACGACGTCGGCGAGAGCTGCCGAGAACGACAGCTGGTGACCAATTAGGTGACACAGAAAGGCCACGCCTCCTGATTTTTCGTCTGCTTTGGACGACGGAATGCCACTGTGGTGGGAACACGAAAATCGTGCGCGCTGACGGGGCGGCGGAAATGCGCCTCTACTTCCGCCGCCCGCTCACGACGCCGCGTCGTGCGTCGCCAAGTGAGAACTGGCCCTTACATCGCCCTTATCGACACGTGAGCTACGCTTTCCCTCATCGGGGACAATGTTTACGAGCTTTGCGTATCACGGCATGTGAAATTGCAACCCACAGATGTCACTCTTCGTCTTGCTTCCAATGACTCCGTTCCAGCACAGACTGCAGTTGTGCTCTGGATACGTTTTGATAGGAGACGACGAAAGCAGCGCTTCGTGCACCTTCCTGGCCTGGAAGTTCCTGTTATCTTGGGCAGAGACTTCATCATCCGGCAGAAGTTGGCACTGGACCTGCCCAATGGAGGATATGTTTACCACGGCTCGTCAGGATTTTTCCGCTTCGCCGCAGCACGAGAACACTGCACAGCAGGGCAAGCTGTGGCAGCGTCCGTTGAAACCTCTGGGCTGCCGACTGTCTTGGGGTCATTCCATGGTCCCGAGGAGCAGCGCCGTCAGCTTGAGCAAATACTGCGGCAGTTTGACGGAATCTTTACGGAAAAACCAGGTATGTCGTCTGTGTTGCAGCATAGCATAGACACCGGTAACGCTAGGCCCTGGCGTTGTAATCCGAGACCATTGAGTTTTCATAAGCGTGCCTGATTAGACGCTGCTCTTGACGAAATGCTCCAAACCAGTGCAGTACAAAGGTCTCAGAGCCCTTGGGCCTTTCCTGTTGTCCTGGCTCCGAAACGTGGTGGTACGGCTAGGTTATGCGTCGACTACCGTCGACTAAACGCAGTAACTGTAAGGGACTCTTACCCCTTCCCGTCCATCGAGTCAAGTATGTATTCCCTCGGCAATGCAACTGTGTGTTCAACGCTTGATTGTAGCACAGGATTTTTGCAAATCCAAGTTGCCCCGGAAGATGTCCCAAAAAACAGCCTTTACTTATGAATGAAGATGAAAGATGAAAGTCACTGAAAAGGTTAGCCAGCTGAAGGACTCGAACCCACATCTTCTGGATTACCGGTTCAGGGCTCTACCAATTGAGCTAAGCTAACACGCCTTCTCAGTGACTTCCAGGGTGCGTCATTTGAAGGGACAAACCAGTCACGCTCTCTCACTCATCCCCCTTTCACTCTTACATTTTTGCACACTCATACACACATTCATACGACAGGGATCGACGCAAGCGGCAAATGTTGAACATGAGAGAACTGATGTTCTGAGGCTGGAACAACATAGAAGGGTCAATCACATACAAAGCCTCAAGTTGCCTAATGAATTATTAATGAAAGATGAAAGTCACTGAAAAGGTTAGCCAGCTGTAGGCGAACCCACATCTTCTGGATGGCCGGTCCAGGGCTCTACCAATTGAGCTAAGCTAACACGCCTTCTCAGCGACTTCCAGGGTGCGTCTGTTCAACATTTGCCGCTTGCGTCGATCCCTGTCATATGAATGTGTGTATGAGTGTGCAAAAATGTAAGGGTGAAAGGAGAATGAGTGAGAGAGCGTGACTGGTTTGTCCCTTCAAATGACGCACCCTGGAAGTCGCTGAGAAGGCGTGTTAGCTTAGCGCAATTGGTAGAGCCCTGGACCAGGCTAATCTAGAGCCCTACCAGGTAATCCAGAAGATGTGGGTTCGAGTCCTACAGCTGTCTAACCTTTTCAGTAACTTTCATCTTTCATCATTAATTCCTTAGGCAAATTGAGGCCTTGTATGTGATTGTCCCTTTTCCAGTCTCAGAACATCAGTTCTCTCATGTCCAGCCTTTGCTTGCCGTAGAGGTTTGCTCGAATTTGTACGGATGCCTTTCGGTCTGTCTAATTCACCCGCCAGTTTCCAGCGGTTGATGGATACAGTGTTGGGAGATGCGAAGTACAATTTCGCAATGGCATACATGGATGATGTCGTAGTGTTTTCTATAAAATTTCAGGAACACTTGGAACACCTGTCAATCGTCCTTGCAAGGATGAACGAAGCGGGCATAACGATCAACCCCCGCAAGGTGCAGAGGGCATCGTCTACGATCAGCCTTCTCGGCTTTGTGGTGTTTCCCGCACAGCTGATCACCGACAACGCAACCTACTTTATAAGCAAGGTGTTCTCAGATTCTTGCGCTGTCCTAGGCACACAGCACAAGAAGACTCCCCCGTATCACCCTCAGGCTAATATTATCGAACGTGTTAATCGGAACCTGAAAATGATATTTGTTGCTTTTACTAGTCAGCATTGATTGGGATCTTCGCCTGGCTGAGCTGGCGTTCGCTACACGAACGACGGTCAACAGACCTACAAGATTCACCCCAGCGTTCCTGAACTTGGGACGAGAGGCCCCTTTTCCAGTGGAGAATGCTCTGGGCCTCCGGGATGGTGCTACACGGCCTCCTTATTCAAGGTTTGCTGAGGACCTCCGGAGGCGACTGGACGATGCAGCACGGACGGCTCTGGAGAATCTGGACATCGCAAGGTTTGATCAGGCTCGCCCTCCAAGACCTGGACCAGGATCCCGCTCGCGGAGCTGCGTCCAGCCGCTACGACTTGCGTCCCCGCAGGCGTCGCATGTAGCACTCCACTATCTCCATCGCTAAGCATAGTGCTTGTGATTTAGTGCTTTATTAGTGTGATTTCTGTTGCACAGGTTTCCGCTATGTCTGGTTTAGAGGGGCGCCTTCTCAGGCGCCCACGGTTTGAGGCCGCCCTCTTACCGTTTCCTTTTCTTCTCCCTCGCAGATGCAACGTCTTCCGCAGTCAGCACCGACGCGTCGGACGTGGGGGACCTCGCGTTCCCGCCTTTCCCATGACCACCCGGACTTTCGCTTCCGTCCTCGCGAAGGCTCGGTTCGTGCTCCCCGTCCTCAGGACCAAGCTTTGCGGGTTCCTCATCCTCAACGACACTCCGTCGCCATCTGGACGGTGGTCTACGGGTGGCCTACCCATCTCCTGGGCTTCACGTTCCCGCTGGCAGAACCAGCCTCGCCCACTCAAAGGCGACGACCTCTCCATGACACCAACCGCGTTCAAGGGACTCACGCTGTCGGAGCGCCACCCGTCGGACACCCGTCGGACACCCTGCAACGTTTAACGCAGGAAGAGAGGCAGCCATTATGTCCGCTTTGCCTGGTTCCAGAACTCCACAGAAACTCCAACCGCCGAGGCTTCCCCCACGCAGCTAGCATCGAGACGGCGCGTACTGCCACCGACGTAAGTGCCGCTCTGACGACGCTCAGACGACTGAGGCCGGACCTCCTCACAGAGTCCAGAACCGTGAAGACCAGTCTATCCAGTCCTGCGTTCCGTGGCGCCTCTGTCGGACAGAAAGTTGTGTCCCAAGCTTCAGAGGACGCTATCCTTGACGCTTCCGACAATCTGATGGACTTTAGGAGGGGGGAAATGTGGCGTGGTTCTGTGGCAGAAGCCGAGATGGGGATACCGGAGGGAACCAGTTGTGACTCTGGGGCGTTCCCGTGTTGGTTAAAAGCGGTGCGGAAGGGAAAACGGAGGCTTATTGTTGTTGCGTGGCTGTTGTTCGGACCGTTCGCAAGCCTTCCCTAAGGTGAATAAACTTGTGTTGTTTGTTTGAATCTCTGTTGTGCTTCTTGTTCCTTCGTGCGCGGAGCGGACGGGCTGACGCCCCGAGGTTGTGGGAACTGAGGTTTCCACAAGTGTAAACTACTTATATCTTTTTCATTTCCAGGCCCTGCTGGGAATTGCACACTCGACATTTGCAGGACAGGTTGTGGGTGCAGGATAATGCAGCAGCGGAACCTGCATTTGCATGCATGCAAGTATGCACCACAAATCTTCGAAATATGTAGTAAAAACTGTGAATACGCGTATGTGCAATGTTTTTCGTCGTTGCGGGCATAAAGGCAATGTATCTAATGCATGCTTGACAAAATTTGACTATTGTATTAGGGATCACACGGTAAAATAAAGCCGGCTCCATTCAGGAGCACACAACAAAGAAGGTTTGCGCCACAGATATAAATCACGCAGCTGAAAACTTTGCTTTTGGCTCTGTACCACAGTGCAGATTGAAATGCGAACGCTGCCCGTCTTCGTAACGGTAAAGAGAGTGGTGAAGGCGAAGTACAGCCCACAGGCCATTTATGCGCAGCAAACGCGCCCCCACGCCATATGCGAAGGCGCACGAAAAGATCTCTCACATTTGCGGGTAGTATTTCGAGCAGTGGAGCAGCCAGGGTGGGGGCTAAACACCACATCCCACCGAAACATCGAATGTATACTGTTCTAGCTGAGATTCGCGCGAAAGAGAACCCGCAGTCTTCCCAAAACAGGCAAAACCTTCATTAAAACGAAGAAAAAGAAACCTCTCGCACCCGTTCACATAGTAACAACAACTACATGATTGACGATGGGATGAGGTGATTCACCGCAACAATACGACAAAATGTGCACTACCCGTGCATTTTCATGCGGAACATATACCATAACGTGCAAAACATAGATTTATATGTACCATACAGAACCACTCTAAACGGTCCCAAACCACGACCAAAAGTGTTTTTCATCGTCCAGATACGAAATAATATCGAGAAAAAAAACGTAGATTTGCATGAAAATCCGTGCTCTAGCACTCATCAGATAGTTTTGTCTTCAGGTGCCGTCCACATCTCACATGCCGTAGTGGACCATGATTAGCGGAACAACCACGTGTAACTAAGACTTGTAGTTGACCAACCTGTGGTTTATTTTAATTTGCATTGACGGTGTATTCAATAAAATGGGTGTTCTGTGGCGCAAAGTGTTTCATTTACCGAAAACAAGCCGATTCTCTTACTTTAGCTTCTACGGTGCGACTGTGCATACACGTAATGAATGCGTTTTACTTGCTGGTAAAAGCGACCTCCTGAGGGCTGTGATGATTTATTTTGGTTTTAATTGCCCATAAGATGTATGCCTAAACACACGACCACATTCGTCACGCAAACAGGTTCCTCACGAAGCTTTCTCCAGTGCCACTAATATAATTTTTGGGGTAACATATTTTAGGCCCGGTTTCATTAACGCCTGATAACGTTTGAACCGAGATTAAGGATCCCCAAACTTTGATTTAACCATAAACCGCGTATCACCAACACCGGTTAGCGTAATAGTCAAAGTTAACGGGTTCCTTGATCAGCCGTCAGCTGGTTAAATCGAAAGTTAAATATGACACCATTCTTACTGGAGAGGAAGCGGTGGGAGCTGCACGTGAAGATGCACTTGAATAAGGATTGAAGTTTAACCTAAATGCTAGCAAACAGTCAAACGTGTATCACATGTTATAGGCTCAGTGTCATCCCAGAACCAGAGGTCGGCATTTCGGCCCGAAAGAACTCACGATCACGATCATCTGATAAGGCGAGCGGGAGGCTGAAGCCGACCCACGCTCAGGGTGATATGGCGCGTGATCGCTGTGCACCATGAGCGCGATACTGGATCGCAATCATCGTCGGCAAGGTGGACTCGCCCAACTGTTTACTGTGCGGGGCAGTAGAAAACACTGAACATATCATCATGCATTGTCCAAAACATGCTGCACAAAGAGGCATCTTGAGGCAGACCCTTGGCCATCTCGACAGCATGGACTTCAGCATAGAGAAAGTCTAAGAAAAACTAAGAGGGGGTATTCGACGTTTCGACAGCGGCGCTGTCGAAACATTGAATACCCCCTCTTAGTTTTTAATAAAGTCTCCCTTTTATATTTTTTCCTGTAGAAGAACTGTCTGCACTTCTGATTCTTATTCTGAAAGATTCTGAAAGAGGGGGGAAAGCCATTAAAAAAAATAAGTAAAAGATGCTAGACGTGTTTGAAATTCAAACTTACAGATTAAAATGGCTTCTATGGCTGCACGTAGAGGAACAGATACTCATTGAACGATGCGACAGCACCAGAGGACACGTGTTTCGCCGTGTTTGCGGCTCGTCGGCCCTGGGTAGCTGCGCATCGTTCGGGATTGGCAAACCAGGGGTCGCTCAGCGAGCGATATACACCTGGGAGGGTGACTGAGCACTCCTCAATGCCACAGTGCAAGCCAGTGAATTATAAAGAGGGGGGGAAAGCCATTAAAAAAAATAAGTAAAAGATGCTAGACGTGTTTGAAATTCAAACTTACAGATTAAAATGGCTTCTATGGCTGCACGTAGAGGAACAGATACTCATTGAACGATGCGACAGCACCAGAGGACACGTGTTTCGCCGTGTTTGCGGCTCGTCGGCCCTGGGTAGCTGCGCATCGTTCGGGATTGGCAAACCAGGGGTCGCTCAGCGAGCGATATACACCTGGGAGGGTGACTGAGCACTCCTCAATGCCACAGTGCAAGCCAGTGAATTATAAAGAGGGGGGAAAGCCACTAAAAAAATAAGTAAAAGATGCTAGACGTGTTTGAAATTCAAACTTACAGATTAAAATGGCTTCTATGGCTGCACGTAGAGGAACAGATACTCATTGAACGATGCGACAGCACCAGAGGACACGTGTTTCGCCGTGTTTGCGGCTCGTCGGCCCTGGGTAGCTGCGCATCGTTCGGCATTGGCAAACCAGGGGTCGCTCAGCGAGCGATATACACCTGGGAGGGTGACTGAGCACTCCTCAATGCCACAGTGCAAGCCAGTGAATTATAAAGAGGGGGGGGAAGCCATTAAAAAAAATACGTAAAAGATGCTAGACGTGTTTGAAATTCAAACTTACAGATTAAAATGGCTTCTATGGCTGCACGTAGAGGAACAGATACTCATTGAACGATGCGACAGCACCAGAGGACACGTGTTTCGCCGTGTTTGCGGCTCGTCGGCCCTGGGTAGCTGCGCATCGTTCGGGATTGGCAAACCAGGGGTCGCTCAGCGAGCGATATACACCTGGGAGGGTGACTGAGCACTCCTCAATGCCACAGTGCAAGCCAGTGAATTATAAAGAGGGGGGGAAAGCCATTAAAAAAATAAGTAAAAGATGCTAGACGTGTTTGAAATTCAAACTTACAGATTAAAATGGCTTCTATGGCTGCACGTAGAGGAACAGATACTCATTGAACGATGCGACAGCACCAGAGGACACGTGTTTCGCCGTGTTTGCGGCTCGTCGGCCCTGGGTAGCTGCGCATCGTTCGGGATTGGCAAACCAGGGGTCGCTCAGCGAGCGATATACACCTGGGAGGGTGACTGAGCACTCCTCAATGCCACAGTGCAAGCCAGTGAATTATAAAGAGGGGGTGAAAGCCATTAAAAAAAATAAGTAAAAGATGCTAGACGTGTTTGAAATTCAAACTTACAGATTAAAATGGCTTCTATGGCTGCACGTAGAGGAACAGATACTCATTGAACGATGCGACAGCACCAGAGGACACGTGTTTCGCCGTGTTTGCGGCTCGTCGGCCCTGGGTAGCTGCGCATCGTTCGGGATTGGCAAACCAGGGGTCGCTCAGCGAGCGATATACACCTGGGAGGGTGACTGAGCACTCCTCAATGCCACAGTGCAAGCCAGTGAATTATAAAGAGGGGGGAAAGCCATTAAAAAAAATAAGTAAAAGATGCCTCTTTATAATTCACTGGCTTGCACTGTGGCATTGAGGAGTGCTCAGTCACCCTCCCAGGTGTATATCGCTCCCTGAGCGACCCCTGGTTTGCCAATCCCGAACGATGCGCAGCTACCCAGGGCCGACGAGCCGCAAACACGGCGAAACACGTGTCCTCTGGTGCTGTCGCATCGTTCAATGAGTATCTGTTCCTCTACGTGCAGCCATAGAAGCCATTTTAATCTGTAAGTTTGAATTTCAAACACGTCTAGCATCTTTTACTTATTTTTTTTAATGGCTTTCCCCCCCTCTTTATAATTCACTGGCTTGCACTGTGGCATTGAGGAGTGCTCAGTCACCCTCCCAGGTGTACATCGCTCGCTGAGCGACCCCTGGTTTGCCAATCCCGAACGATGCGCAGCTACCCAGGGCCGACGAGCCGCAAACACGGCGAAACACGTGTCCTCTGGTGCTGTCGCATCGTTCAATGAGTATCTGTTCCTCTACGTGCAGCCATAGAAGCCATTTTAATCGGTAAGTTTGAATTTCAAACACGTCTAGCATCTTTTACTTATTTTTTTAATGGATTTCCCCCCTCTTTATAATTCACTGGCTTGCACTGTGGCATTGAGGAGTGCTCAGTCACCCTCCCAGGTGTATATCGCTCGCTGAGCGACCCCTGGTTTGCCAATCCCGAACGATGCGCAGCTACCCAGGGCCGACGAGCCGCAAACACGGTGAAACACGTGTCCTCTGGTGCTGTCGCATCGTTCAATGAGTATCTGTTCCTCTACGTGCAGCCATAGAAGCCATTTTAATCTGTAAGTTTGAATTTCAAACACGTCTAGCATCTTTTACTTATTTTTTTAATGGCTTTCCCCCCCTCTTTATAATTCACTGGCTTGCACTGTGGCATTGAGGAGTGCTCAGTCACCCTCCCAGGTGTATATCGCTCGCTGAGCGACCCCTGGTTTGCCAATCCCGAACGATGCGCAGCTACCCAGGGCCGACGAGCCGCAAACACGGCGAAACACGTGTCCTCTGGTGCTGTCGCATCGTTCAATGAGTATATATATATATATATATATATATATATATATGTATATAATAATATGTAGTCTCACTATAATAATTTGTCGTCTCACTCACTCACAGACTCCGAAGTCTCGCTGCTTAGCCGGGGCCTTTCATTCTGCCCTAACAATAATAAGGCAAACGAATATCAACTTCATCTCGATTTAGACAACTTCGCTCGACGAATGCGCCTTAAAGAGTACTTTTATGATAAACAGGATCAAACCCCCAATCATTTTAGGCCACCGTCCGATTTTACACCGGAACCTAATCGCCAGAAAGCCCTAGATATCTACATAAAGGCAGTGCAGAAAGATATTATAACAGCATACAATTCTTCTTCTCGCAAACCCAAACCGAATCTTACCCCAGCGGAGCATCGTAGTCTTTCCGATCTCAAACAATCGAAGGACATAATAATCAAAAGAGCAGATAAAGGTGGTGCAATTGTTGTAGTGGATATGCAAAATTACATCGATGAGGGACTCCGACAATTGGCTTGTGCTACTTTTTACAAGCCACTGGACGGTGATCGTACGGAACAAATTGTTACTGACATCACCAAAAATTTAAAGACACTAAAGGCAACAAAGAAAATCGATTCGGCATTATATGATTACCTTCTCCCACGTAACGCAAAACCAGGCAGGTTCTACATGCTCCCGAAAATTCACAAACCGGGAAATCCCGGACGCCCAATCGTTTCTTGTAATGGAACAGCCACGGAAAATCTCTCTAGCTTTGTAGACTATCTCCTTAAAGACATACCCCCACAACTCCCTTCGTATATTAAGGACACTAATCACTTCCTCCAAGTACTAAACCAATGTCAGCCACCTGCTTCTAGTCTCCTAGTTACGCTAGACGTGTCATCCTTATACACCAATATCCCACACGAAGACGGGATCACCGCAGCAGAAACGGCTTTTTCAAAGTACTCCGATTCCCCTTGTGATTCGACTGTTCTATCTGCTCTACTGAAACTGATCCTGAGGAACAATAACTTCGAATTTAATGGCAGACAATATCTACAAATCAGCGGCACAGCTATGGGCACTAAGATGGCACCCAGTTACGCAAATATATTCATGGGCAGTTTGGAAGAAAATTTCTTGAGCCAGTGCGAGCTAAAACCTACTCTCTACAAACGTTACCTGGACGACATATTTATGATCTGGCCACACTCGGAAGACAGCCTGTTAGATTTTATACGCAACTTCAACAACTTCCACCCCTCCATTAACTTCACTCATTCTTATTCAGCCACCATTGTTAACTTCCTAGATGTTCAGGTTAAATTCACTAAAGGTGGTTTAACAACTGATCTGTTCCGTAAGCCAACCGATTCTCAACAATACTTATCATTTCAAAGCTGCCATCCGCGGCACACGAAACTGGCCATCCCCTATAGTCAAGCCCTTAGATACAGGAAAATATGCTCAAATGATGGCGATCTGGAAAAAAATTTAGAACAGCTGCAACAAACTTTCGTTGATCGTCAATATCCACTGAACCTGGTACAAGATGCTCTCAACAGGGCTCGCAAAGTAGATCGCATTAGCTTGTTCGAAAAAAAGAAAAATAACTCGAAAACCAATTCGGTAAACTTAACTGTAACATTCACCGGAAATATCCCAAACATTAACAGCATACTTAATCGCCACCATAGTATCCTCCTCCAGTCCGAACGCACTAAGGAAATTTTTCCCGAACCACCACGTGTCGCTTACAGACGTACACGTAATCTGCAGGATAACTTGGTCCGCTCTAAAGTAAACAGTACGATAAACCCTTCGATTGGTTGTCACCCATGTAATGGCCGACGTTGTCAGATTTGCAAACTAATGCAGACCACGCAGGAAGTCAAAAGTACAAACTCTAATTTTACCGCCAAGATCATTGCGGACCTAGATTGCAATTCCTCGAACGTCATCTATGCAATCCAATGTAACGCATGTCAAGCACAATATGTGGGTCAGACAAAAACTTCTTTCAGAGTCAGATTCAACAACCACCGATCGGATGTCACCAAAAAACCTAATCTTCCGGTTTCCCGCCATTTCAAGCAGCCAGGACATTCTATTAACGATGTATCAATCTTTATTCTCCAGTCAAACTTCAGCTCTGACCGCTCCCGAGAGCAGCGCGAATCCTACCTAATCTACAAATTCCAATCGACCATTAACGAAGACCCCGGCATGCTATCAACAATTAGAAGTCTAACCTCGTAGATAAGGCACTTTTTTCCAATTCCTTTTCAGCTGGACGGGTGGCCCAACCTGGACAAAGCCACTCCCCCAAGGACGATGACATCACACTTGAACCTCACAAGTCAACATTCTCGAACGTGACCCATTGACGACCGCCAGCAAAGTTTGAAGCAGCACTCACCCTGCCCGGAATTTTCCCGAAAGCGGACAGTGACCTACGGCGAATGACATCACCACCCGGACTTGACCTTCTGGAATATTCCCGAATCTGACTCACTGACAAACGCCTGTGGCGTGCCCGTACCGATTATGACGTCATATAGCAAACCTATTTAAGAAATGTGTAATCAGCTACGCATCTTTAGTCCTGACGAAGACAGTGCCACTGTCGAAACGTGGACAACCCTTTTAGCATTCCAAGTATCTTAAATGTAAATAAATTATCCCTTTTTTCTTACGTCCCGTACCTTCGTAGTCTGTGTTTCAATTTTCATTTCAGCTACATATATTCGCGGTCGTCCGAACCCCATTCACCAAGTATATGTATATATATATATATGTATGTGTTTACAATTTGATCGTGCACTCCCAGCCAAGTACAGTTGTTTCGTCCTACTTGGGACTCGTCAGCCTGGCGTAGGGAAGTGACACGATCTTGGGTCGGCGCTAACAGTGCGTCTCGGCGAGACGTCAATGTTCCACGGTGACGGCGCCACCTGTAGAGTCCGCAGTGCAAGCTAGCAAGTACATATACAACGGGTAAATAGCCGAAGCTCTGTAGCTGCACGTTGAGCATATGTTTACAATTTGATCGTGCACTCCCAGCCAAGTACAGCTGTTTCGTCCTACTTGGGACTCGTCAGCCTGGCGTAGGGAAGTGACACGATCTTGGGTCGGCGCTAACAGTGTGACTCGGCGAGACGTCAATGTTCCACGGTGACGGCGCCACCTGTAGAGTCCGCAGTGCAAGCTAGCAAGTACATATACAAAGGGTAAATAGCCGAAGCTCTGTAGCTGCACGTTGAGCATATGTTTACAATTTGATCGTGCACTCCCAGCCAAGTACAGCTGTTTCGTCCTACTTGGAACTCGTCAGCCTGGCGTAGGGAAGGGACACGATCTTGGGTCGGCGCTAACAGTGCGTCTCGGCGAGACGTCAATGTTCCACGGTGACGGCGCCACCTGTAGAGGCCGCACTGCAAGCTAGCAAGTACGTATACAAAGGGTAAATAGCCGAAGGGTAAATATGCTCAACGTGCAGCTACAGAGCTTCGGCTATTTACCCTTTGTAAATGTACTTGCTAGCTTGCACTGCGGCCTCTACAGGTGGCGCCGTCACCGTGGAACATTGACGTCTCGCCGAGACACACTGTTAGCGCCGACCCAAGATCGTGTCACTTCCCTACGCCAGGCTGACGAGTCCCAAGTAGGACGAAACAGCTGTACTTGGCTGGGAGTGCACGATCAAACTGTAAACATATGCTCAACGTGCAGCGACAGAGCTTCGGCTATTTACCCTTTGTATATATATATATATATATATATATATATATATATATATATATATAGACGCAGAGAGTATCAGTGTAATCCAAGGGCCTTCGCCTTCAACAAGCAGCTGGTCCAACTGTGCCGCGGTTTCCAGGACCTCTTCTACCTGGATCACGGCTTCTACCGACGACGCCCCGCCCAGGTCTTCGCGGCGGATGGCCTTCACTCGAACTTCGAAGGAGTGCGGATGATGTGCCGCCTCCTCCAGGACCGGATACCCCACTTACTTCGGCGATTGCCACCCCGCCGAGCCGAAGACCCGACCATCCCCGATCCAGTGTGGCCCACCCCTAAGGAGGCAGCAATCTTGGAACGAAGGCAGCCTCTACAGACATCGAGGCCCCGAAGACAGGACTGACTATCCGCCGATGAGCGTACTTTTTCCAATATTGACGCCGAGCTATCTCCCAGTGCCAAAGACTTCGTAAAAATTCGCTATTTAAGTGAGAAATGTATCCGATATGACTCCCACCGTGCCGCACTACAAGTCTATAAGGACCATGGCAAAATTCCAAGACGACTCGCCATAAAACTCAAACCTATAAAAGACCACCTTCAAAACAGGTGGGACGAAATACTTGCCAATGCCTCATCCGCCTTAATAGATGTCCTCAAATCTCAGGAAATTCAAACCAACCGCAAAAATGTCACCCTTAGCGATGCGCAGAAGTCGTAATTGCTGCAATTTACAACAGACAAAGAGATCGAAGTATGTAATATCAAACGTAAAAAACTCGTTAGGGACCAGATAGACCCAGACCTTCTGTGTGAATATGGTATCCAACCTAAATCAAGCAGTACTGTAAATACCCCTCACGAAGACGGGATCACCGCAGCAGAAACGGCTTTTTCAAAGTACTCCGATTCGCCTTCTGATTCGACTGTGCTATCTACTCTACTGAAATTGATCCTGAGGACCAACAACTTCGAATTTAATGGCAGACAATATCTACCAATCAGCGGCACAGCTATGGGCACTAAGATGGCACCCAGTTACGCAAATATATTCATGGGCAGTTTGGAAGAAAATTTCTTAAGCCAGTGCGAGCTAAAACCTACTCTCTACAAACGTTACCTGGACGGCATATTTTTTGATCTGGCCACACTCGGAAGACAGTCTTGTAGATTTTATACGCAACTTCAACAAATTCCACCCCTCCATTAACTTTACTCATTCTTATTCAGCCACCACTGTTAACTTCCTAGATGTTCAGGTTAAATTCGCTAATGGTGGTTTAACAACTGATCTGTTCCGTAAGCCAACCGATTCTCAACAATACTTATCATTTCAAAGCTGCCATCCGCAGCACACGAAACTGGCCATCCCCTATAGTCAAGCCCTTAGATACAGGAAAATCTGCTCAAATGATGACGATCTGGAAAAAAATTTAGAACAGCTGCAACACACTTTCGTTGATCGTCAGTATCCACTGAACCTGGTGCAAGATGCTCTCAATAGGGCTCGCAAAGTAGATCGCATTAGCTTGACTGAAAAAAAAAAGAAAAATAACTCGAAAACCAATTCGGTAATCTTAACTGTAACATCCACCGGAAATATCCCAAACATTAACAGCAGACTAATCGCCACCATAGTATCCTCCTCCAGTCTGAACGCACTAAGGAAATTTTTCCCGAACCACCATGTGTCGCTTACAGACGTACACGTAATCTGCAGAATAACTTAGTCCGCTCCAAAGTAAACAGTACGATAAACACTTCGATTGGTTGTCACCCATGTAATGGCCGACGTTGTAAGATTTGCAAACTAATACAGACCACGCAGGAAGTCAAAAGTACAAACTCTAATTTTACCGCCAAGATCATTGCAGACCTAGACTACAATTCCTCAAACGTCATCTATGCAATCCAATGGTAACGCATGTCAAGCACAATATATGGGCCAGACAAAAACTTCTTTCAGAGTCAGATTCAACAACCACCGATCGGATGTCACCCAAAACCCTAATCTTCCAGTTTCCCGCCATTTCAAGCAGCCAGGTCATTCTATTAACGATGTATTAATCTTTATTCTCCAGTCAAGCTTCAACTCTGACACCTCCCGAGGGCAACGCGAATCCTACCTAATCTACAAATTCCAATCGACCATTAACGAAGACCCTGGCATGCTATCAACAATAAGAAGTCTAACCTCGTAGATAAGGCACATTTTCCAATTCCTTTTCAGCCAGACCGGTGGCATAACCTGGAGTCTCATTGCCAGGGGGCTCTTCCTGGACAAAGCAACTCCCCCAAGGAAGATGACATCACATTGAACCTAACAATTCAACATTCTCCAACGTGACCCATTGACAAACGCCATGTGGCGGGGTTTTCCCTTTCGCGATAGGGAGCCTCCATGTGCGTTCCCTTTTCAGGGAGGCGACAACTCCGTCGTCTGCTACCAGCGCCGGCATTTTGACTCCCACATCGCATTGGGCGTCAGCGGCGGGGTTGCGTTTTTCTCGATTTTTTTGCGACAGGAAGAGGGTAAAAGCGGAATGAAGGACACTAGCGTAGCAAAACTGTCATATATGCTAGTAGAGCTGGTCATGGGTCGTAAAATACGTTGTTAATGCTTTGTGACGTTTGTATAAATTCGTCACTGCACCTGCACACGCAGTCGTGTCTCGACCAATGAATTACAATAGTAAACATGGGAATCTGTACAGACAACAGAAATATGTTAATTGCAAGCAGATATTATTACAACGTTTCATTCAAGTTCAACGCCTGCTGCCGTTTTGTTTGAAAACGACGTTGTTTTACCGACATGCTCCTATCGCAATTGCACCCTCAATCGTAGTTGTACAAATTTGCCGATGATTACATGATATAGTTCTTCATTATGTTAGCGACAAGCCGGAAGATTCTTGTCCACGTTATTATGAATGAAAGTTGACACAGTCTTAAAAGGTGAGTGCATCGCATAAATGCGTTTTGAAGCAGAAATCGCTCTGAATGCCTCTTCACATTGTACGAAGAAATGTGCTACGCTGCCCGAGATGTACCGAAGATTCATTGCACCACGAACGTGCTCACGGAGTTCAGTGAGCTTGTTGTGGCTTTACGGAGATTCTGCACATAATCCGACGTTGCATGACTGGCATAACCTCATCGACTTCCGAGCACTTTTCACAACAAACCCGCCGATATGTGACAGGATATCGCACTCGGCACCAGTTACCTCTTCGATAAATACCTAGTCCAGGTCGCTGTCTTCATCCCTTTCGTCGGAGTTTTTTTCCACTTGATTGCTCAGCAGATCTGCGAGGTAGTCGCTGTTGTCGATGTTATAGTTGGCAGTCCGCGGTGTGTGCAGGAACTGGCAGACACAAATCAGTTTCACAGAAACTGATCCGGTTAAAAAGAATTCGTAGCCATGCACCTTCAGGGCCTCTTCGTGCAACTTCGGTACAACGTCTGTCGACATAACACCGACCTGAGCTGGCTTCCAATGGAGTGTCGCAAAAGTTCTCAAAGAAATAGAGAAAAGAAAGAAGGAGCACTTTCATGTGTAAAGTCCGATGCAAAAGAACTGTGACCCGAACGTGGTACACACAGAAAAAATGAGACGGAACACTGGTATTACCCGAGGTTTGTAAAGTGTACAATAATCTTCCAGACGCAAGCAAACATGCAACGAGAGAGACAAATGACTCGTGGAACGACCGATTTCAGCAGTAATAGAGGCAGTTTTTACAAGCTTGTTGCGCGCTGGATTTAAAATTTCGGAGGGATGAGTTGCGATATTTGTTTCCAAAACATAGAATGACGCTAAGATACAGAAGAAATGCAATCACTTGCGTGTACATGTGCCGAGTGGCCGCTCGAACGCGCAAAATGCACAGCGGGCAATGGGCAGCGCGTACCAAGTTGGGAGTCAAAATGCGCGCTCCGCACGAGGGCGAGGAGGAAAGGCGGCGTTGGCACGGTTAAAGGGTGTCTCCTCCCTGAAAAGCGGAGAAGCCGCAGCAACCCATGGAGGCTCCCTATTTCGCGATGACGTCACTGTGCGAGCCTTTATAAGCTCTGTGTATCACTCACATATTTTTGTCCTGACGAAGGCGGAGCTTCCGCCGTAACGTAGACAACCCTTTTAGCATTCCAAGTATCTTAAATGTAAATAAATTATCCCCTTTTTTTCTTACTTCCCGTACCTTCGTAGTCTGTGTTTCATTTTTCATTTCAGCTACATATATTCGCGGTCGTCCGAACCCCATTCACCAAGCATATACAGGGTGTCCACGCTAAGTGTGAACAGATTTTTAAAAAATATATATAACACTTTTTCCAAGATGAAATCAATTGCAATATAGCATATGCTGAAGGCCACTCCCTAGCAGGGCATTAGCAAAGTCCAAAGGCAATGTCTTAATTAACTTTCATTAATTAACTTTTTAACTATAAAAGCTACAAAGCTGTCCCAATGAGAACATCTGTTCCTTTCGGTCACCTGATATCGTAGCCGTTTTCAGAACAAAAATCCGTTCGATAGATCGCCCGCAAAAAATTCGTGAAGGAACGCCATTTTTTCTTTATTTTGTTCATTGCGCTTCTTAGAAGACGCGTATTTCCTTCATCCCCAACGGGAGAGGGGGAAGGAGCACAGTGCCGCCTCATGCGTCGAAGATGAGCTTGAACTTGCGGAAACAAAACAAAAACAAATGTATCGGGTTACTCTATCGGAACTGGCCTTATCTTGGGTTGCATTTTCTGTTTTCTTTTAATCTTTTTCCAGGACGCGAGAGGCGATAGTGTGCTCTTTCTCCCTCTCACATTGGGGGTGAAAGAAAGACGCGTCTTCTAAGAAGCGCAATAAACAAAATAAAGAAAAAATGGCGTTCCTTCACGAATTTTTTGCGGGCGATCTATCGAACGGATTTTTGTTCTGAAAACGGCTACGATATCAGGTGACCGAAAGGAACAGATGTTCTCATTGAGACAACTTTGTAGCTTTTATAATTAAAAAGTTAATTAATGAAAGTTAATTAAGACATTGCCTTTGGACTTTGCTAATGCCCTGCTAGGGAGTGCCCTTTAGCATATGCTATATTGCAATTGATTTCATCTTGGAAAAAGTGCTATATATATTTTTAGCGAACAGATATAGCGTGGACACCCTGTATATATACTCATGGAACGATGCGACAGCACCACAGGACATGTGTTTCGCCGTGTTTGCGGCTTGTCAGCTCTGGGTAGCTGCGCATCGTTCGGAATTGGCAAACCAGGGGTCGCTCAGCGAGCGATATACACCTGGGAGGGTGACTGAGCACTCCTCAATGCCAGTGAATCATAATGAAGGGGAAAAAAGCCATTAAAGAAACAAGTAAATGACACTAGACGTATTTGAAATTAAAAATTACAGATTAAGATGGCTTCTCTAGCTGCACGCAGAGAAACAGAGACTCATGGAACGATGCGACAGCACCAGAGGACATGTGTTTCGCTGTGTTTAGAGCTCGTCAGCTCTGGGTAGCTGCGCATCGTTCGGAATTGGCAAACCAGGGGTCGCTTAGCGAGCGATATACACCTGGGAGGCTGACTGAGCACTCCTCAATGCCACAGTGCAAGTCAGTGAATTATAATGAAGGGGAAAAAAGCCATTAAAGAAACAGGCAAATGACACTAGACGTATATGAAATTAAAAATTACAGGTTAAGATGGCTTGTATGGCTGCACGCAGAGAAACAGATACTCATGGAACGATGCGACAGCACCAGAGGTCACGTGTTTCGCGGTGATTGCGGCTCGTCAGCTCTGGGTTTGTTAGTCCAGATGCAGTCGAGAGGCCACGGAACCAATGTTCTACCGGAGACACGCACGGAGGCCACAGTGAGTTTTACTCCCGGTCTCCACGTGCTTCACGATGGTCTTCCCCGGCACTCTCCGTGGCGACAACACTACGAGCTCAACGCTCGCGAATCGGTTGCGGTTCTGTCGCCCAACTCTCTTGATCACTTCGGCCTACCTGCCTGCACTTCGCTTCGGCCTTCCCCTGGAACCCGCCCGGCCAGCCCTCGTCCGCACCATAGTAAGCACCTCAAGCCCAAGAGGCCAAGAGTCTAAGCCCAGCTGTCTCACGTGCACGTGCCGTCGTCATTCTTTCCGTCATGATATCGACGCGGACTTCAACCGCAAATACCGCTCCGCGTCTGAGGGGGGGGGGAGTGATGTGGCGGCCCGTGGACGACGATGAAGACGTGCCTCTGCTGCCGCGCGCCACTGCGCCTGGCAGCCAGTTCTACCGGCAATGTCCTTGCGTGAGGCCACGACCATCTGCCCGCTGGGACATCCATCATCGCCGGTCAGGACTCATGTAGAGGAACACCACCTCCTCTACAATATTTCACTGGCTTTGCACTGGGCTTTCAGTGGTGAGTTAGCTCACCCTGACGGGAGGAATCATGTGTTACGTGACCTTCTGACGCCATCCGCTCAAACATTGCCTGCCTACGTACTGCTGATGAGGCCCAAGAAGGCCGAAACAGCTGTCCAGTACTAGCGTGACGACGTTTGAACACTTAAAAAAATATATATATACATATACGTACATGTGTCCTAAGAAGTCTTTCATGTGGAATCCTGTCTCTGCTGAATTTTTCAAAAGTCCTTTACTTTTTTCATGAGTGACTGTGTATCATGTATGCATGCACAGAAGAGGCTTTATACCTCAAGCAGTGTCGCTGGAATAGTGTGACAAGCGTGTGTGTGTGTGAGAAGTACAAGCAGGTGTAGACTCAAGGAAGATGAATGTGTCGGAGAATGAAGTGTGTGGTGACTCCGAAGTCAGACTTTTTTTTTAGCGCCACTGTTTTCAAAACAGTTTGCAAGGTTGTAACTTCGGAGATCCTTGGCAGAGTATTACCTGTTGTCTATGTAGTATAATAATTATTGTAATGGCAGCCAATAAGTTGCGCAGATGTGAATAAATCTTTGTCTGTGTTGACTGAGTGTTGTCCATTCAAGAGCCATTGCATAGGTCCACATCCAACTCTTCATGCACACAGATATTTATTATTAATTATTATTTGCTATGCATAGACGGCTATCAGCGTGATTTCCTGAATTTTCCTACCCCACACTGGCAATGTCCCTTGGCATCTGAAACGGGGACTCACAAAAAACAGCTTCGTAAGGGCTTCAGCTGCAATGGAACTTGTACGGCAATGAAAATCTAGAATTGTGTGTTCCTTACATTTCTGGACGGTCGCATGAACCTCGGGTAATTAACACGGGGTAGACAAGTTCCACCTTCACTTACATTCCCAAACGCACAATCAGTAGTTTACCCAGAACCGCAAGCTTGGGGGTGTTGCCAAAAAATTGGGGGTGCAGTTACATTATAAGGGTGGTTCACAGGAGAAAAATTGGGGGTGTTGGGGGAATCTCGATAGATCTCTGGGCACAACCATGTGTAAAATTTTTGAAGGGTTAGTACATCCTGGAACGACCCCATGCCTCAGCCTCCACTGGTCGAACACTGCACCTTCCCCTTACAGTAAGAGGCCTCTCTACGGCATATCATATCAAAGCTTACAGAAGAGCAAATTTGGCCAATGCCTATGTGACGGTGCCTCGTAGAACATGCAACTTTTCTTGTGAATTGACACAACATCTCTGTAGCCCCCTTATGTTTGGAGATAGGTGCATCATTTTACATTTAGCCAGTAGTAATGTATAGAATTGCAAAAAAGGAAACAAGGGCTTAATCTCAACACTGCGTGAGTATCATTCATCGTCTCACAATAAAGTAGTTGTTGTTGTCAGCCTCTGCACAAGCATTTGGGTGGGCCTGAAAAGGGCCTTTTTTTATTGTTTGTTTTTCGTTTCCTTCCTTCAAGTTATTTTGTCCTGGCATGTAGCTGTGAGATGTGAGTGGATGTCAGTGGAAACCATCAAGTCATTCCCCATTTTCTTTACTTCTTGAACCTGGATGAAGAAAGCACTGTTCTGGAATATGCTAATTTGTCAGAGGCATCGTACAGGCCTTAGTGTACAAGCCGGGTCTCTCAGCAAAATTGTCATGCACACACGTAGCTTGTTTGATGCCGTTTCATGGATGGATGGGGCTTGGATCAGCTGCACCTGGTCCTTCTACAGGGTGTCCTAGAAAACGTGTCATTGAATTATAATAAAAAAAAGCTACACCACCTAGAGTCATGCGGTCAATGGCATTTGTTCTTACCGGGTTTTTGCCACCTCCTCATGTGAATGTCGTGTAACCTAAGTTTAATTATGTAAATTTTTGCGAGCTTAAGTCGGAAATTTGCCTAGTAAATGTCACTTTTTTACCTCACCAATGTGAAGAGCGTGTCTAATTTAGTCAAATGAAAAATAATTGACAGAGAGATATTCAGGAGCTATCCCATCGGGAAAAATAGCCGAACATCATGCTCTACGGAGGTCACACAGAATAGCGCACGATGAATTTTTCAGCGCAATCTTTGTCAGTCCGACGAAAGGAGGTTGGAAACCCAGCCCTCCCCGATATCGCAGAAAGAGATAAAACAGGCACGGCTTATCACGTCCGACTTTCGCTGGGATAATGCTTTCCCTCTCCCAATTTTGGGAACTGTTACTTTTTCTGCTATCACTCTGTGGGCTGACTTCCGAACCTCCTTTCGTCGCACTGAGAGCGATTGCGCTCAAAAAGTCACCGCGCGCTAGTCACCGCGCGTCCGGTGCACCGAAAAGCATGATATTCGGCTATTTTTCCCGATGGGATAGCTCGTGAATACCACTGTGAATTATCATGAATTTGAGTGAATTCGGCACGCTCTTCATATTGGTGGGGTTAAAAAAGTGACCTTTACTTGGCAAATTTCCGAGTTCAGTTCGCAAATATTTACATAATTAAACTAGAAGTGCATGACATTCACATTAAAAGGTGGCAAAAACCTAATCAGAACAAATGCTGTTTAACGCATGACTCTAGGTGGCGTAGTTTTTTTATTATAATTCAATGACACGTTTTCTGGGACACCCTGTATAATACAGAACGTGAAAAGTGCACCTGAAGTGTGCTACGACAACCGCAAAACCGCCTCTCTACAGCACACAAACAGCGAGATACAACGAAACTGGGAAGTGGTTTTATGGCGCTCATGTATGAACAGACGGTACTGCTTGTATATAGTGCCTGTTTCTAACACAAGCACCGAAATAGTGCCAGTTCTTCCTCTTAGTGATCTGGGTTCTTAGTTCGTGAATTGTTTTGTGTCCAGAAATTGTAAACACAGTAGGTATATCTAATTTAGTAATATGCCTACCACTTGCACGTGATTCTATCGGGCTGCCTGCGCGTTCTTGTAATACAGATGAAAACCAATCATGTCTACCACTTTCCAAAAAAGGAGAGGAAAGTCACAGGTTCAGTAATAGGTAAAGTTTCATGATAACGCGTTCGATAACGAGAAAAGCCAATCACTTTCATATGGACATCACGTTCTTTTACTTATTTATTCGATTTTATTTATCTATTTATTAATGATCGGTTAGGGGATACGTTATATTGTACCGATTTCGTCGTTTGCTCCTGAGTAGTACTCATGCGCAAGAGTGACAGATCCGATTGGGAAACTATGTGACTTACTGTCGAAGTTGCTGGCTCCCTTTGTTCGTGGAACGCTGTCGGAACGGCGTCAGTTTCTGTTATTTCCTTCTTTGTGTCAATCCAAGTTGCACTTGCATGATGTTCTCGTCCAGGTACGCATCATCGGCGAAATGCGGGGAGCATACGCGGACAGCGTGACTACTCCTTGCTTCATCTGGACTGGTGATATACCTGCTTCCCACTTTCGCTTCGTCTGGCTGTCCCTAGGCGTGCGAAATCAACGTCGAGGTTTTCGAAGGATGTTTTCCTGCAGGCGGGAACGCTGCATCGGTTTCCGGACGGCATCTCACGCGAAAGATGCAAGCGCAGAGATTTTCCCGATTCACGAAGAGTATCCGCGTCACTAGAAAGTGAACCTCACATGTGAACGCGGACGACGTGCAGGAAAAAACAAAGCAGCCCCAGTCTTGACGGCAGAAGACAGCGTCATTGACCGCGGATTAGCCAGATTCGACCTTGCGTCAGACGATGCTGTTGGCGCTGGCGCTTTCGAGGATCAAAACGAAACCCGATCTTTTAAATTCAATTTCTCATCACCCGGGCAGTTTTGGGAGGAGAAAATTTGGCAAATAGCCCGTGGTAGTGTGTCGAAGAAATTGGTATTGGATTCGTAACCACGGGTCCCGATGCGACAGTCCCTTTAAATACACACATAATTTACATTTATTTGACAAAAAAACAAAACAAAAAAAACATGGGCGATCCATCGGTGGATCCGACGGAAATGCGTTAGCATTAAAACTTGACAACCCCATGGGAACTTCATTTCACAACGCCGCACAACTCTTTAAAAGGCCCCACGCAACGCTAATGCAAGACAGCATTCGCATCCGAACGAGCCTTCCGGGCTTACTCCGATTCAGCTTTGCGGCGCAGTTGAGCAGCTTATTTTCGCCACCGCTGCTTCGCACAGCTTTCATAACCCATGGCGCGCCCACGCAGACATGTCTGAACCTGTCGACCACCACAGCTGCACTGTACAGTACACTGTGTCGACGCACCGGTTCCGTGGCCGCGTCGCACTCTCCACGTGGCCTCCCCTTGCTTCTCGGCTCACCGCGCATGCGCGCCGCGGCTACAGACAGACCACGTCGCGATTCTTGCGTGGCGAGCACTAATACGCTTACCAATTAATAAGGTACAGCTGCACATACCCAATATCTGTGACGCGTTGAAAGAGTTCCTCAACGGCAGCAGACCTCGAGGTACAAGGGAGGCAACCTGTACTGTGACATTCCAGCTCAAGTACCCGGTCGCGTGGCTCGACCATCTCCGATTACAGCGAACGAAATCTATAATGTTCGCCATAATGGCTACACGCGGTCCTCGTAATAGTTTTGTTTAACACAGCGCAGAGTGGCCACTAGGCGCCGTCAGACGGAAAGGTGTGGTGCGTTTGGGCGGCTGCGGAATAGTTACTATGGTTAATTTTGACGGTAATTGACCGCTTAGTTTGACCGCTTATCGCGGTAATTTGACGCTAATTTTTCCGTCAAAATTCAGGCGTAAAGTTCAAGTCAAAGTTCAAGTAAAGTTCAAGTTCAGGCGTAAACCTACTTGAGTTAGCTTGGGACGTCCCAAAATCGGGCCGAGTTACTCGATGGTGCCACTACTCCGGTTCCAAAATCAGGTCGAGTCCGCTGTCGGGTTAACTCGGTCTACTTACCCTCCCAAGGTCGTGATGGATGGGTAAAGCCCGAGTAATGACGTCACGCCGGCGCGATCTCCTGTGTTCGTCCGTTTGCGGGGGCTTCAAAACCATGTGCTATCGTACGATGGGAAGAGATAAATTAACGGGCGGGGATAAGTCAAGAGGTAAATCCTTTCAATAGCGCAGG
Source organism: Ornithodoros turicata (assembly GCF_037126465.1). Taxonomy (NCBI): domain Eukaryota; kingdom Metazoa; phylum Arthropoda; class Arachnida; order Ixodida; family Argasidae; genus Ornithodoros; species Ornithodoros turicata. The sequence goes on along the minus strand of NC_088202.1, from coordinate 33,017,011 downwards.
GTCCCAGGATGACGCTCATACTAGCGTTGGGAAGGAAGGAAGTAAGATGGCATTATTATATCAAGTGAAGATTTTGCGGGATGGGTTTCAACAGCGAGAAAAGTTTGCATACTCACAACCACGAGATTTCCTTCCCCGGCCACCAAGGTAAGTTGTCTTTTCCTGTCGTACTTTGTTTGCTTTCTTACGTTCGTTAAAAGCAGTAGTTCGCAAGGCTATTTGTTAATGGATTCATGTAGGGTTTGACTGGCGCTGCTGTTGTTTAGTATAAAGTTTTGTAGTCGCTGCCGAAAAAAAAAATCGCAAATACTGTATCATGTGTAATTTTCACGGGAACCTAGTCTTCACGAATGTGGCCATCGTGATTTTTTGTCTCCCGTTTTACGTAGTTCAAGGATCGCGATAGTATTATCACATGTAAGTACTTCAACGGCAATTTGCAATAACATTCATTGTGACAGATTCAAGCGAGAGAAGGTATGCGACGTTGCAACGTGCGGAAGGCGTTGACCTGCTAACATCGCTTCCCAGTAAACCAGAAATCTCCATAAGATGTCTTAAAGACATCATTGATGGGACGATTCGGACATGCTCTGGGCGTCCATTATGACCCAGGTGATGTCATGGTGGATATCTTCTGGATGTTCAATGTCGCATCCATTTTACATCCACAAGATATCCTAATAAACGTCTTCTTGGGACATTCACTGGACGTTTCAGCTATGGTGCTATAGGGTCTCAATAATAACAGGAACTATGGCTGAATCTTATAAGGCAGCAGAAAGAAAAACAAACACCACACCACAGGCAGCCGCAACAGTGAACCCTTTTACTAGGACGTCACATGAGCGAATACAACCTAAGATACATTCGTTCATGTGATGTCCTAGTAAAGGGGTTGAAAGCTGCGGCTGTCTGTGGTGTGTTGTTTGGTGATTTATATTTCTGCTGCCTTCATTATGAGTTTGTAGCAACTGCCCAACTGGTCTTGAGTATATTTAGGAGTGTGACAAAAACTCATTTATTGTTCAATGGATATCACTGCGCTTTTCAAATATCGGATTGTTTCAGTATCCGAGTATGCAGACTAGATTCCACAAAAGAGTATTTCCCTAAACTAGACTGTGCATAAGAGTATCACATTCTCCTGAGTCATGCAGAAGAGTATCAAACTATGTCCCCTTCATGGATGCATGAGACTATGATAAAAGTGCTGTAGTAAGTTGTGATGACTTCGTTATATTAGCGGTGATATAAAGGAGCAAAACAATGGGTAACAATGTAAATTACACTATATTGCCCCTAGTACTAGTTTCCCTTGACTACTGCTGACTAAGTTATGTGTAACATTATCAGTCAATTCCAGCACACTAGATTATACATAGTAATATCTCATTAAATGGTCTTGAAAGTCATATAAAACAGTACCAATTAATGTAAGTCCACTTCAAGGCTCTGTTAGACCATATAACGGTAAGTGTAGTAAATTATGACTGTTTCCTTATATTAGCTAGCGTATAAACGAGTATAAAAAAATGTCAGTTTTAGAGCTCCCTCAAACCCGTATGCATACGACAGCATCCCACTAAGATCTCTTAATAATATATGAGACAGTGATATATATGTATAGTGTCACAGAAACCAGATGTGTCGATTAATGGCCTCACAATCCCACTGGGTCTGCTTCGCGATGGCACCAAGTGGGCTTTCGCCTCCGTCGCTAGATCGGGAGGGCTAGGCTTACTTCCACTGGCAAAAGCTAAATGCAGCCACAGTGTCCGATGTATCACCGTTCCGAGAAACACAGAAGAAGTGGGCGGACTGTCCTCGGTTCAAAAGACGCGCACTCGGGAGCAACACAACAGTAACTACGAGGAGAGTCGAGGTGTCGGTAACAATGACAAGTTTACTCTACACATAAATTCCTAGTGTCGTAAGCGATCAATAACAACAGAGTGACTAATGCAACGATTCTAATAACAGTTACGGTTGACAACAAAAGTTAAATGTCCAAAGTTGCCAGTGGCGTACAACAAATCAAAGTCTTACCTGTTAGGTGATGTGCAGTGGTTGTCTTCGGAGGTTCCTTGTGGTGAGTGCTGATGCTTGCCGACGACATCTTGATCGATGAACACAGGTGGGCACTGCACTTCACTTCTCTAACAAACAAAAGGTGGATCGTACTACAACTAAGTCAAATTTTAGAAATAAAATCAACGGAACTTTGAGTGGGGTTGATGCTGGGGCGTCCGACTTCTGGATACTTCTTCTACTGACTGCCTCGCGTAGAGCCTTCGACTTGGTTTTGTAGGGCTCTTCTTGAGGTTATCTGTTTTTCATTTATTTTTACCTTTTCCCGGGTTTGCTTTGTTAGCAACCTTTTAGATTTCAGTGATTTCAGATTTAGATTTTCAGTTCTTATCATGAGAGAGATGGCGGCGGGTTTTTAAAGTGTGGTGAAAGTGAAAGTGTTTTCGTAAGTGGAAAGTTTTCGTGTTTTTTTGGAAAGAAAGTGGGCCGAATAGCCTGTGCAAGGGGTCACATATCGCAACCCTGACTGCGGTTTTGAGCGAGGACAACATGGGAAAAGAAATGGACGACCTGGTACAGTGCAGCATCTGCAGGCGTTGGTGTTACTTAGATGAAACACCTTTCAATGACCTGAGTGAGGCTGAGAAGGTAACCTTCAACTGCAATATCTGCACACAAATGAGCCTGATTAGGGACATCATCGAAAAGAAACTGCAGGAAGAGATATCTGCCCAACAGACAGAGGCAGAAAACCAAAAATGTAGATTGCTGACTGCTATGGAGAATCAGGAGGAGCGATATAAAGATAGGATATCTCACCTACAAAGAAGATTGAGGAACTTGAAGCAAAAGTAAGAAGCATGGAAGAGCGCGAGAAGCAACCTTGTGTGACGGAAAAAATACCAGGCGACTTCAACGCCGAAGGCGCACATCGGGAGCTCATCCCAGTGTCTGAAAACCAGATTCAGACGAACACAAAAGTTATCGAAAACATGACGGGAGATCGAGACAGGGTGGCTGGGATGAACAGGATGGACAAGGAAGAAGTAGCAAACACACAACAAAGCACTAGTCTGAAGGACAAGCACGAGGAGGATGACGGTGACACCTCCCAGGATGTGAGAACGAACAACACAGCGAGGAAGAGGCTAGCAATACTAGTCGGGGACTCAAATATGCAGCGCATATCGAGTACCATCCGCCAGAAAACACAGAAAGCAGAGGAGGTGAAAATATGTGCAAAAGGGGGAGTGAGGATGGATCAGATTCTCCAGCAGGCAGCAATGCAACTTCAAAAAGGTGAAGGAAAGGAAATTTTGATGATAATGCAAGCAGGAACGAATGACCTCCTATCGGGCTCCCCAGCAGAAATTGTTGCGCAGGAGCTGGAAGAGTGGTTGACATGGGCAACGGCAGAATACACAAATGCAACATTTTTCATTTGCACAGTCCCTGGTATATATCAACGAGGTCCAGAATTACAAGCGGCAGCAGCCGCCCTGAACAAGGCTATGTATAGGATAAGCCAAGCGGACAGCAACAACTCAAGGGTGAAAGTACTGAAAACCCCGTGGTGGCAGGAAGCGATGGATGGTGATGGTATACACTATAATGAGGATGCAGGAGCTCAGATTGCCTTCAACCTGGGAAACAAGGTAGCAGGTTTTTTAGGTCTCCCGACAGTCTTTATTCGCTGCGAGATCGACCTATAGGAGGCGACACTGTCACCACTCTAGTGTGGATAACATCTGGGCCGAAGTTCGGGTTTGATGGTCCTTTTCCGTAATTCTTGTGTATATTCACCGGAAGATCAATTGTGCCGCGATGGTATGATACTATTCGGTTCCACCTACGGCAATGAAGGCGGAATAAACGTGTAAAAGCAGACGACGCGTCCACACTGCGATAGTTCTCCGTTCTCCGCAGCGCGCCGACACCGTTCGATCTCGGAACGAATACCTGCGCCTGGCAACAGAGGAAGACAAGTACACCAGAGGTCCCACCAGCGGAACAACCTGGATTTGGTGGACGTTCTCATAAATGCAGTGAAAAGGTGCAAGGGGGGCACCTTTCATCGGAGGTGGCAGGATCACAGACCGTAGCCCAAACAAAAACAAAGAGGAGAAAAGCGGGCAGCCACAGACGCAGAAGATCAAGACGGAAGTTTACGGTAGCTTTCCTAAATATTCAAGGAGGACGTAGGATCCAAAAATGGGCAGAAATACAGGATACAATGACCACAGGAGCAATAGACATATATGGCATTGCAGGGACACACTTAAGAAATGAAGAGATCCCCCCCCCCTACTAGGCAGTTTAGAATGGGAAGGTTGCAACAGGAAAGAGGGGGATCGACAAGGTGGAGGTTTGGGTATTATCAGCCGAAATGGCATGAAATGGAACCGTGTGACCCCAGAATGCAAGGAACATATATGGATGAAGGGAGCGATTGGAAAATGCACAGTATACCTGGCAGTGATCTACTTATGGACAGGACAAAATTCTCATGAGCAAAACACTGAAATACTTAAATGCATGAACCAAGACATTGCTAAAGTAAAGGGCAACGGTGAAATACTAATAATAGGTGACTTTAATGCTCACATAGAAGAACTAGATGGCCAAACAGACATTCAGGGAAGGGAACTAAAAGAATTCATAGACAGACACAACCTGGTCCTAGGAAATCAAATGAACCTCTGCGAAAGGAAATATACATGGAGCGCCAGGGGACACAGGACCAGCATTGATTATTGCCTACTTACCCCACAACTAGCAAAAAAAGTAAGCAGTATACACATAGACGAAGAAGGTCTATGGAGCCTGGGAAGTGATCATAACAGAATCTCAGTAAGCTTTCGTGGCACACTACAGAAACCACAGTTTCATCAGAAAATGGATAAGCCACAGTTGAAAGAACAAGATACCGCACTACAACTGGAGGAACTGGATATGATCGACATGACTTACCAGGAATGGACAGCGCGACTCTCCAAGCAAATAACAGGAAAGGATGTGACACCTCCCCCAAATAACAGAAGACTGAAGAAATGGTGGGACAGGGAAGTCAGTCTGAGCATAAAGAAACGAAAAGAAGCACTGGCTAAGCATAGGGATGCAGTTCGAAAACACGAGGACAGCAAAATAGAGACAACATGGCAGGAGTACAGAAAGTGTAAACGAGAAACAGCTGAGTTAGTACAGCAGAAGATCAGGCAAGTTGACTTAGATTTTATTCACACTTTGAGGACATCAGGCAAAAAAGCACCCACAAAATTCTGGAAATATATCAAGTCCCTATCCACTAAAAAGCAAACATATAGGAATGATCCCCACTCAGACACATCCTCCCGGAGGGAACTGGAACAATTACAAGACTGGCTAGTGCAACAAATGTCAACAGAAACCCAACCCATCACAGAAGAAGCATGCAAGAGACGAGCCAGTGGCAATGGAGCAAACCCTAACGTACATATCATCACTGAACAGGAATTGAAAGGTGCATTACGCAGATTGGACGCCTCCAGTAGTTGCGGCCCAGATGGGGTCCCACCGAAGATCCTGAAGGATTTAGGCCCGAAGGGAATTGAGCACCTGAGGAAGCTATATAATGATGTCTATACAATGAGGCAAATACCAGCAGAATGGAAGCAAGCTTACATCACAATGATTTATAAAGGTAAAGGCCCAGAGAGCGATTTCAACAATTATCGCTCAATAGCAGTAACATCTGCCATCTACAGAATTTTTGCAAGAATAATAGCAGGCAGGCTAGAAGATGTGGGAACCGCGGCCCACAAACCCGGGGTGGTTCCGTAATCGACCCGCCGCAACCCCGAAGAACACGAACACAGCAATTGAACAAGAGAAACAAGGTTTATTGTCTTACATCACAGCTGCTGGCCGTCTGCCCGCTTCGTCGCTCCTCGCTTCTGTGACCGTCTGCCAGCGTGCCTGCCGCACGAATATCCTCTTTTCCCGAGCGCTCGCTCTTTTATCTCTTGCGCTATCTGCGCTATCGCGCGGAAGTTGCCGGGTTATCAGCGCCCCCCACACTCTCCCCCCCTTGAGGCAAATGTCCGGAAGTTCGGGGAGGTCGAGGATTATATCCTCCGGGTCCGGTAAGAAGGATGGCCGAGCGAGAACTTGGGGGGCCAGCTGCCGAAGTAGGTTCACTGCAGCGACTATGTCCCGACGTGTAGGAGCGGAGGCCACGTTGTTAGCTGCTGCCCTCGGCTGTGCGGCTTGTTGGATACGATGCAGGTAAAGGGCTCCCGCATTATGGGTCGGAGGGTGGATCAGTGGAACACCGCAGAAGGGGCAGAGGGCGCTTCTTTCTTGTTCCGTGTACACCGCTGGAGGCTCGGTGGGGTGTCTGTTTGATCTGTTTGGGGATCTGGGTGACGGGGAAGGCCTCCGAGCAGGAGAGTTCCCAGGGAATCGCTGAGGTCGGTGCCGTTGTTGGGGTCGAGAACGGCTTCTCGCTGCAGGGAAAAAAAAAGAAATAAACATCACCTTGGAGGTCTACGAGGGCGGAGGTTATAACGAGGAGACCCCGGTAACCCGCTCCGAACTGTCCCATCTTCAGCTGGCTGAGACTCCGTGTCGATGGGGCCGTGGAAGGGTTGGGATTGCGACGAACTTGTACCGGAGTCCTCTTGCCCTTCATCTTGCTCCAAGATGCGATCGATGAACTCCTTGAGGTCTGTGATGTGAACTGGGCCGGACTCCTCGCTTGTACTGCAACGTTCAAGTCTATAAGTTACGGGTGTAAGTTGCGCACTTACCCGGTAAGGCCCGTCCCATCGGTCCGCGAGAGAAGCTGCGAAGCCCTTCGCCGCGTCGCTAAGTGGATGCGTCCGCCTCAGGACTAAGTCTCCTACGCGGTATGTTACCTGGCGTCGACCCTTGTTGTACTGGGATGCTTGCTCCAGTCGTGCGACCTCAAGATTCTCACGTGCACAACGAACTGCAGTTGAGAGACGGTTGCGAATGTCTTCCGCATATCGTGCATACGGGCGACGGGGTTGTTCCCTCAGTGTTCGTAGCGTGTTTTCGAGTGGGAATACTATTTCCCGTCTAAAACTCAAATAGGCAGGGGTGAACCCAGTAGACCTATTTTCCGTCGTACGAGTGGCGAAGCCAATCTCCGTTAGACGCGCGTCCCAATCCTTATGCCTGCTGGTAAGTGTTACCATCATCATTTTGATATTCCTATTGACCCGCTCAGTTATGTTTGCCTGAGGGTGATAAGGGGACGTCTTCTTATGTCGAATACTCAATGCCGAGCATGTGTCGACAAACATCTTACTTGTAAAGTACGAGGCGTTATCCGTGATAAGCTGGTCAGGGAATCCAAACCGCGAAAAGACATCCAGCAGTCGATCCCAGATCCGAGCTGACACCAATTTCCGCAGGGGATAGAGCTCAACCCACTTCGTGAAGTGGTCTGTAGTGACTAACAGGTATTGGTTACCACGGGGACTTCTGGGGTATGGCCCCATTACGTCACATGCGACTATCTGCCAAGGCCCTTGACTGACAATCGGTTGCAGCAATCCTGGCGGCTGTCCGCCCCTAGGTTTCGACTTCTGACACACTGGACAGCTGCGAGTAAACCGCAAAACATCCTGTCTCATGCCTGGCCACGTCGCGATACGACATAACTTAGAATAAGTCTTGCTGCCGCTACCGTGACCTGCCAAAGCAGAGTCATGGAAATATCTGAGGAATAACTTACGTAGCTTTCGTGGTACTACGATCCTGAAAGGGTTGCCGCCGATCTCCTCGTCGTCCGCCTGGGGGATATACCTCACCAGAAGACCATCCTCGCTCAGCTGATAGGAGTCGAACCTCTCTTCAGCGTCTCCGGCGTCCGCTGGGCCCGTTGTCTCCAGCCACCTTACTACACGCTGACAGAGTCCGTCCGTCCTCTGGGCTTCCACGATGTCCTTCCGGCTCACTATGTGTCCCCACGCCTGCTCTCTGTCCGTTCCGGCTTGTCCAACCGCGGCTACGAGCTCCTGCGTGGTAACGACGTCCTCCAGGGGCAGAGGTGCTCGAGACAGCGCATCTGCCACTTTGTTAGAGGTCCCCCTCCGATATTCGATCGAGAAGTCGTACCGTTGCAACGTCAGACTCCAACGTGCAAGTCTTCCGGCGGGATTTTTCAATCTACTCAGCCAGGCGAGTGCCTGATGGTCAGTCTGGATTGCAAATTTCGCACCATCCAGGTACATGTCAAACTTACTCAGTGCGAACATGATAGCCAGGCACCCTTTCTCTGTCACGGTGTAATTGCGTTCAGGTGATGTCAGCGTGCGGCTTGCAAATGCGACCGGCCGAAGTTCACCTTCGTGCTGTTGTAACAACACTGCGCCCAGTCCATAATCGCTCGCGTCTGTCTGCATTACAAATGGGCGATTAAGATCTGGGAGATACAGACAGGTGATCTGCGCTATCGCTTCCGTCAGGGCGGAGAATGCATTCTCCTGTGCTTCTCCCCATGACCAGCGCGCACCTTTCCGCAGTAGCCAGGTTAGTGGCTGCGTCATGTCCGAACACCGCGGTATGAATTGTCTATGAAATCCAATCATACCAAGGAAGCGCTGCAAGCTCTTTACGTCCTGCGGGCGAGGGTAGTCTAGGATAGCCTTTAGCTTGTCCTCGTTCGGCCTGACCGTGCCGGACTCCACTGTAAACCCTAGCAGGTCGATGCGGTTAGTCGCTAACTGCATTTTTCGAGGATTGACAGTCAACCCAGCAGCTTGCATACGTCCGAACACGACTTTCAGGTGTGAAAGGTGTTCCTGGAATGAACGTGAAAAAATTACTACGTCATCCATATAAGCCATAGCGAAGTTGTACTTCGCATCGCCGCGCACCTCGTCCATCATACGCTGAAAACTAGCCGGGGAATTGGACAGTCCGAAGGGAAGCCGGACGAACTCAAACAGTCCCCTATGACAGGTGAAGGCTGTCTTTTCGACATCATGAGGTGCTATCGGTATCTGCAGGAATCCTCGACTGCAGTCCAAGATTGTAAACACGCGGGCTGATCCCAACGTGTACATGATCGAGTCTATAGAGGGAAATGGATACGAATCTCTCACCGTCACCTCGTTCAACCGGCGGTAGTCCACGCATAACCTTGCGGTTCCATCTTTCTTCGGAGCGAGTACCACCGGAAAGGCCCACGGGCTGCGCGAGGGTCTCACAGCACCCGTCTCGATCATTTCGTTCAGCGCAGCATCGAGCAACTTGCGCTTGTGGACGCTAAGCGGCCGCGGGTTGCATCTCCAAGGCCTTGCGTCGCCGGTGTCTATGCCGTGTTCCAAGACTTCGGTCAAACCTGGTTTTTCCGTAAACATCCGGGAAAAGGGTAGCAATGCCTGCTCCAGCATTTCTCGTTGCTCTGAGGTTCCAGAAAACCGTTGCAGACCCTCATGCAAGGCAGCAGTTGCAACTACAGGCGTTTGGTATCCCGTTCCGTGATGCTCTCCAACGGGCAGTGATGGTCCAGCGCCGCGAAGTACTCGAGCGGCTTGCTGCTTAGGTTCATCGCTGTTGCCAGTCGGTTCCCGGTTTCGCTTTGAGCAGTCGTCCTGGGTTCCCTCACCAGTCCGGCGTTGGTCTGTCCCAGGGGTTGTCCACTCCAGGAATGGGTAGAATTTACTGCTGCATGCATGCTGATAGCCTCCGCGACGTAAGTCCAGGATAAGTCCCATCCGGATAATGAAGTCACGCCCCAGGATCATTGCTCCTGCCAGTCCAGGAAGGTAAACAAAGCGTTGTCTGACCCGATGTCCATCGACAGTCAAGGTAAGGCGTACCGCGCCACCGGCAGGTACAACCGCATCAGAGGCGAGCCTTAGGCGAGTCCTGGTCGTCCGTACCGAGATGTTCCGCTCCCGGCACCAGTCGTGGATGGTGTCGCCGATCAGGGATACAGCTGCTCCGGTGTCCACCAAACCTGCAACGTCTTTGCCCAAAACGCGCACCACGATGAAAGGTCCAATGGTGCAGATGTCATCTTGCAATCGGCACGCAAGCGGGACCAAGGCCACTGTATTATCAGAAAAGATAGCACGGTTAGAAGTAACTTGCCTCTTATCAATGTTCGCTCCGGCCGACGACGGGAATTCGTAATCTGCGGTTACCGCCGTCGGCGTTCCGAGTTTCCCTGGGGGGTTCTCTCGGGGGTGGCCGAAGTACGATGTGGGCAGTCCCGACGGATGTGTCCGTGTTGCCCGCAACCGTAACAACGTGGTCTCCCAACGTTTAGTCCATTAGAGCGCGGTGGGGTTGATCCCTCAATCCTGTCGTTACGCCGGTATCCTGACGTTCGGCGACGTTCGCTACCGGTCTGTCCTGCGCTCCTCGAAGTCTCCTCAACAAGCCTCGCTCGGTTCCTTTGCTCGTGCGCAAAAGGATCGAGTGAGCGGTGTGAAGGACCTGCCGACGCTCCGCTATTCGGTCCTGCAGGCCAACGGGGATGCAGCTCCGTTGCCTGTACCGATCCGCCCCATGCACAACTAGGCTCAAGAGTCTCCTCCGGTCTAGGAGGTGGGCGGTAACGCAACTCAGCTAGCAAGTCGGCCTGAATGCTGCGCGCTTCTGTAGCTAACTCCGACAGGGAAGTAAAACTTCGACCTCGTAAATATGGCTTGAACCGAGGGTGGCACTGTCGGATAACGCGTGCCACCTTCTCTTTTTCGTCTACGAGAGGGTCCGCTCTCCGATACAGTTCCTGAATCGCCCGAATGTATTCCAAAAGGCTCTCATCACTATGCTGCGTTCGGGCTGCAAGCTCTTCGCGCATACGCATCACATAGTCTGGGGGGAGGAACTCGTCCCGAAACTGCTGCTTGAATACGCTCATCGAGAGAAATGGGGGCTGGGACCTACGCCACAAAGCAGCTGAGCTTACCAGCGCTGCGGGAAGTACTCGACGCAGAATGACGTCGTCGGTGGCTCCAACGGCAGTTTGGTAAGCATTCAAGTCGGCGAGGAAATCTTCAGCCGACTTGGAGTCGCTGTAGCCCGAAAATGTCGGTACCGTCAGGTTCAGGCGTAGCGGCGTGTCCGGGGACGGCTGGGTGGCAGGCGTACTGCTACCAAGCTGCTGCGTCAGTAACGTACAGAGGGATGCCATCTGTCGAAGCAAGTTCTCAGCCACTGGCGCAGGCTCGTCCTCGTCACTGTCTGGGTCGTGCTTCTTCCTGGGAGGCATCTCCAGTCGAAGAACCTGCGCTGCAACGCAGACGGCGGCAGAACGAAAAAACAAACAAAACAAAAATGCACACGACCTGCAACTATGCTGTGCCCTCCGGGGAAAACGGTAGGGCGAGTCGAGCCCCACGTTGGGCGCCAATTTTGTGGGAACCGCGGCCCACAAACCCGGGGTGGTTCCGTAATCGACCCGCCGCAACCCCGAAGAACACGAACACAGCAATTGAACAAGAGAAACAAGGTTTATTGTCTTACATCACAGCTGCTGGCCGTCTGCCCGCTTCGTCGCTCCTCGCTTCTGTGACCGTCTGCCAGCGTGCCTGCCGCACGAATATCCTCTTTTCCCGAGCGCTCGCTCTCTTATCTCTTGCGCTATCTGCGCTATCGCGCGGAAGTTGCCGGGTTATCAGCGCCCCCCCACAAAGAAGAAATAGAAGACAAAGCAATTCTAGGTGAAATGCAAAATGGTTTCAGGAAAGAACGGAGGCTGGAAGATAACATCTATGTACTTACACAGATATTGGATATAAAGAAGAAGTACAAGGAAAACATATACCTAGCCTTTCCTGACATAAAGAAAGCATATGACTCGGTTGTACACGACATACTTTGGCAAGCACTCAAGAGATACAACATTACGGAGGAGATCACAAGCATCATCCAGGCAATTTATGATGGCGCCACTGCAGCAGCAAAGTGGAAGGGACGACTGACAGGAAGAGTTGCAATTAAGAAGGGGCTAAGACAAGGCTGCTCGTTGTCCCCAGTACTCTTCAACATGTACATGGCAGAGCTGGAAGATAAACTTACAAGGTCAGGCATGGGGGTCAAATTGAACTATTGGGAGGCTGGAACCCAAAGAGTAGTTAGAATTCCAGGCTTACTATATGCGGATGACTTAGTACTGATAGCCGAAAGCAAGCAGGAACTGCAGGAAATGCTTAATCAGTGTGGAGAATGGGCAGAAGGGCAAGGTCTACATTTCAACACCACGAAATCTGCAGTTATGTGTTTAGCAGAACAAGAGAACAACCTGGAGCTCACAATCCAAGACTCGTGCATTCCATACCAGGAAACATATACCTACCTTGGCGTGGAAATAGAATTCACACAAAATGGCCTCCAGGGCTATGAACAAAGATTGCGAGGAAAAGCTCAAAAAGCAGCTGGATATTTGAATAAGTTGGCACAGTGGAGCTTCAGCTATGCAGTGGTGGTCCGTGAGGTATGGAAAACCGTGGTAGTACCCACAATAACATATGCTAACTCAGTCCTGTGCATATCTTCAGGTACAAGGGAGTTTCTAGAAAGAAAGCAGAGAAAGACCGGCAGAATGGCCCTACGGAGCCACAGGTCAACACCAAATGAGGCAGTAATAGGAGACCTCGGCCTCTCCTCTTTCGAGGCAAGGGAGGCGGTTAGCAAAGCCACGTATGAGAACAGGTTGATCCACATGGAAGAGCAACGCTGGGCGAGGATAGTGTACAAAATGACTTTATTTATGGGTATAACGACCCGGTGGAACCTCAGGACTAGAAGGCTCCAAGACAAATACAAAATTCCGGTGATGCTCCTGGACAGTACTTCGACAGGTCTATCAGACAGAGAAATCTGGGAACAGGTCATGGTAGCTGAAGCCGAAGCGTGGAGGAGACGCATGGAAACAAAACCGGCTTTGGAGATATACAGGACAGAAAAAAATTAATATAACAAACGAAATCGACCTTTATGATAACACGCAGGAGAGCAGTCGTCTTTTTGAGGCAAGGTGTGGAGTATTACGAACGAAGCTGTGGAGAAGTAAATTCGAGGGCATTGATGCACACTGCGACCTATGTAATGACGACCAGGTAGAGACCATCGAGCACATAATCTTGGACTGCACGGCACTTGGAGGCAAAAGGACATGCTCCATACAAGAGGCACTCGGTTTCTGCACCGCCGACGGTCAAGACTTCACGCTGATGGAGACGAAGCGGAGACTAAAAGAATGGACTACGAAAAATAGACAGATGCAGAGGAGCCAGGAAAAAATCCCGAAAACGACCCAATAATTTGACATCGAAAACATAGCAGCCGATTCTGAAACAGGACCAAGTACAACGCCATCTGTGGAAAAGGCAGCACCTTCAAATTTCAGCACAAAAGGAAAATCGGGGCATACTGCACACTGCACACCCCCTCGGGAAAGAGGAGTAACTTTAAACCGGAACAAAGCCTGGCGAAGAAAATTTTTAGCATGTCCGCACAGTTCGCTGTTTTTTGCTGGACCCTCGTTTCAAAGAGGCCCACCAGGGGTGCATCAACAATCCATCCATCCAATCCACACCCTTACTAATGGCTTCTAGAGGGTATTTGCAATCGGACGGCCATCACATACAGCATCTGGTTGTACTTCCGTGCTTTCGTCACGGTAGAGACAGTTCCACTTTAGTTAATTGCAGTCAGGAATACCACTCTTCTCGAACACGTATACATTGAACAGGTGGTTGCACTTTGCTAGCACTCATGGGTTTTAAAATCGTGGCCCGTGTCTAATCAGGTATATGAGTGGAAAAAGTCAACAGCCATCTCCACTTTGACGAGTTTACGCGGAAGGATTAGCATTTGGGCGTGGAAGTCTGAACGTAAAGAGGTTGTACAAAAGATGCTATACGCATATATGTGCATTAAGTCGTTACGAATACTTTGGCATACATAAAACAAGGTAAATGGGTAGAAATCCAGCGAACCGGTAGAGATGTAGGAAGGGAGTTGCCTCAGGACAGAAGCCGCCGATATTTCGAACAGCGACTGTTCTTCTTCTGGGCACCGTCCTCATCGTTGGCATGGTATTTAAAGGGTTAGATGTGACGTGTTTAAAGGTTCATGCGAATCCACCACTTGTGGAAAACCTTTCTGCGCATGCGCAGCACAGCTGTACTCTCGTTACCGCGGTCCCGCCGCGCTGTTCTTCTTTTTGGTTGAAAACTAGGCATAAGAATGAGCGTTTTGCTTTGTTAGATTGGCGGTTGATTACGGCAGTACAACATGCCAGTCAATTGTGTAGCCTATGGCTGTGCAAACTATTACCGCGGAGGGACAAGCGGTATCTTGGGTTTCTACCAATTTCCGTCCGCGAGGCTCTATCCTCAGAAGAGACTTGCATGGGTACAAGCGGTGAAACGCCACGGTATCACTGATTGGGAACCAAACGCTCACTCGCGCATATGCAGTGCACATTCCGTAACAGGTGAGAGGCTTGACTTTTAACTAATATGTAACAGGGATTGTAGCGACAACTTATTTATGTGACACACATCCAGGTCACCCGTCGAACGAGCGAGCGCACCCGGACTACGTGCCGAGCATATTCGCGAACAAGAACAAACAGCAAGGCACAGCTTTACAGCGCTACGCGCGTTGGAAGAAACGTTGTCGTCGTAACACAGGTAATAAAAGTGCAGATAATTTCAAATGCGGTTCTATAAGAAAAGTTTTGTTAACTGGTACTGAATGTCACGATATTGATATGTATTGTCCCAATGCACGATGTACTATAATGATACCGGATTAATCGTGTCGAAATTATCGTGATGTTTCCGAAATGTCATTCCTGTCTGCCTCACTGAAGTTTTGACACAAAGTTATTTCAGTTGTCACAATATTATTGAAAATCCTGATACTGGGAATGTCAAGAACTCTTCTCGTTTTAATAAGATTCTTCTTTTTATTCCACCAGACAATGATGTTGTCACACCCAACAATAAAAGACTACTAACCAAACAGAGTGACACAGAGACATGCAACCAAGACTCCAGTGTGTGTGAAGTTGCTGTGAGTGATGAAGGTAATAAAAGCTCAGAGGCATTCATCTCTCATGATATTGCACAACAAAACTGATTACAACACATTGTACAAATGATGAATGAATAACTCAATCTCTTTTTGTTGCACTTTCTGTTGTTAGTTCATTCACAAAGTGACGCTCATTCTGGCTACTGCACCCAAAATGCGAGTGACTCAAGTGGTGGTAGTGTGCGGGCATCCGGCGACAGTAAGATTGCACATCTATTCCTGGTTTTCAGTGCATTGCAATGTCCATGCATCATATTTTTTTTAAATATTAGGTGATCCTCAGGATGCTGTTCCTATTCACCGCTACACCCAAAGCACAGATGATACTAGTGCGCCAGCATCAGACAACAGTATGATTGCATATCTCTTCTTGGTTGTTCTTGTGATGAATTGCAATGTACCTGGAGCACATTTTTAATTTCCTATTAGGTCATTTACATGGTGATGATCTCACTGAGCAGGCCAAATACAACGTGGGTGAGGCCAGTGGTGCATTTACGCAGCCATTAGATGATGGTAAGTTGCAGGAGCAGTAGTGCCCTACAATAGGGTTGTACGGTGCTGGACAAAAGTTTACGGAACGCACGAGCGGCGTATTTTCTCTTGGCAGAGACACCCTAGCGGCGAGCGGAAGCGGGCAAGTTCACTCGTTCAAAGGGATGGAAGAGTGCGCTTGTGGCAACCCACAGTGGTAGCAGTGGTAACGTTGCTTTTGAGTGTAACGAACGCCAAAACTGTTTCGTTTTCGGTCTACTGCATCGAGCACGATTGGCTATCGCGGGAAGGAAGTCTCTCCGCTATCGGAGGGATAACAGGGCGCTAAGATGAATTGAGGTGGCAACGGGCTGCAGTGCCTAGCTTTTTTTCTTTTTTTATTATACAAAAACAGAAGAGCGTGTACCCTTGAACACACACACACACACACACAAAAAAAGAGGCGGGGGAGACGATACTGTGTCAATACTTCGTCGGCCCCCCTTTCGCAGCAATAACTGAGGCCATGCGCACAGGAAGGGAAGCGTATAGTCGACGGACAAGGTCCGCGTCTTCACGTAGCAAGGACCACTCCGCTTCTATAAATTCCCAGAGTGCGTCCTTGCTCCTTGTAGGTGTCCGTGTCTTGCTCATCCTATTCTTCAGGATGCCCCAGACGTTTTCGATGATGTTTCGTCACACTCGAAAGTCGTCACACTCGAAATCAAAGTTACCACTACTACCATGGAGGGTCGCCACAAGCGCATTCTTCCATCCCCGCTTCCGCTCGCCGCTAGGGTGTCTCTGCCCAGAGAAAATACGTCGCTCGCGCGTTCCGTAAACGTTTGTCCAGCACTGTACAATCACCTGAATTTGCATTATTTTGCCAAATTTCAGAATACCATGTTTGTCTTCGAGGACCACCTTGTTCATCATGCATGGCAGCAGTTCACCAAGAGGCTCTGCACAGGCTAGCATGTTTGCAAACGGAACTTGAACAGATGAAGCAAAACGAAGCCCGCTTGGAACGTAGCTTAGAAAATGCCAAGTCACGACTTTTAAATGTTGACACATCAGGGGGTCTACAGAGAATGCAATGTTTTACACTGGGCTGCCAAGCTTCGAAGTATTTTTAAGTTTGTATCGATAACTATATCAAGGTGCAAAAAACATGACCTACTGGGGGCTTACTAAGCGGAAGGACAGTGAACCTCGAGGGCAGTGGAAGAAAACGGAACTTATCGATGAATTTTTTATGGTCCTCACTCGTCTAAGGACTGGCATGGCAGGCAAAGAAATTGCCAGAAACTTTTTGATATCTGAGGGCCATTTCAGTCGTGTATTTACGACATGGATAAATTTTCTTGCTACTGCTCTTGAAAAGTTGACTGTCCTTCTGAGCGTTGAAGATTTGCAGCCCCACTTGCCAAAATCATTCCATGGGTTTGAGAATACCAGGTTACTGCTTGATGCCACAGAGGTTCGTATACAGAAACCGTCCTCATTGAATGCCCAGAGGCAGACTTTCTCAACGTACAAGCATTACAACACATACAAGGCAATTGTTGGTTGTACACCGGACGGCCAGTTCCATGAGCCGCAGATGAGCCATGAGGATGTTGCAGAAACTAGACGTGTAGCTCGTGCAAGAGTGCACGTTGAGCGAGCAATTCGTAGGGTGAAGTCTTTTCACATTCTTGACCGACCCTTTCCAATAGCAATGATAGATATTGCTGAGTAAGTTTTCCATGTTTGTTGCTTCCTCAGCAATTTTCGGCTGCCACTGATTGGCGATCGTTAGCCAAATAAGCAAAACATGCCACAAGTTCAAAATTTGATGTTACTACAGAACTTGTTCCTTTCATTGTTTGCTTTTGCTTTTTTTATGGGGTTATGTGTGCACCAGTTTTATGATATGTCCATGTTTTAAGCAAGAGGCTTCTTAATATAGTGCAAATGGTCAGTTTCGTTATTTGTTTTATCCGCATAATTTTCCTTGTGCATTTTCCCAGGGTTTGTTACTGAAAGAAATATGTTAGCTTCTATTTGTGGTACACGAAAACCTACTGTTTGAATTCATGTTATTGAAACCTCCCGAGACTAGGGAACAACAAATTCAAATTTGCTTCTCTAGCTTTAATAAGTATTACGCCGTAAGGGGCTGCAACCATTACATGAATCGAGATGATTGACAATTTCTGTCATACGATCATCATTCTTTACTTGTAGTGCATGCTCTCTGAAATGATTGTTTAACTCATTAGTGTTCGCTCTGCTTTCCGATAAGTCTACAATAGAGGGTCTGTGCTTCAGATTCTTCGTCTTGGTCTTCATAGGTTACGTTCCCTTCACATCCGGTTGTGCATAGCCTAACACTATAATTCTTGTGCCCGTCGCTGATTCCTAGAACCATTTCTAAAGCTTCTACCACGGTCCTTCAATACTCTTTCTGGTCAGGAAACTCCGTTCGAATACAATAGACTAGGTCACTTAGGGACAATTGCTCCCGCTTGGGGTGATCGCGTCGTTCGGGGGGAGACACCCTCGTGGAGCAGACGACGTTTCCGCAGCTGTGCGTGTTTTCAGGGAATATTTCATATTGTCTTTATGTTTCATGTTGTCATGTCACTTCTTTGTTGTCTTTCTTTGACACAGAAAATTTTACTTTTGCTCTCACTCGGGGCTCTCAATCGTGGTCGAGAAGCATATTATTGCATTTTGTTGCACAATCACTCAATCCAGCGATATATTGTAAGCTAATGACACTTTCCGTAGTTATTGCGTGAGGGCAAAACTTCAAACGCGTGATTTTCTTCTTTTCCTCGTAGCAGTTTGTTGTAACTTGAACAGAGATAAAATGACGAGGTGATTCTATTTCAGCGCAGACAGATAAGACTTCAGAAGAAGTGCATATAGAAATCCTGTATTTTAATAATCTAAAATGATCTCTGGCGGTATGAGAGCCGAGGGATACACATGCTATAAATCATTTAAGAGAACAACACGGTGGTATCTGTATCTACGCCATTTTAAAGACAACTTGTTTTTTGTGGTTCCCTAGTTTTGGGAGGGGTGTGTAGTAATATCAGTTCTAATCACTGGTTTGGTTGCTTTTTAGCAATTCTTTGTCTACTGTTTCTAGGTTCACTGTTTTCAATACCAGTTTTATATGAACAGCTAATGTTCCTAGTTTGTTACCGGTAACAAATGCCACATTTTTCTTTACAAGCACTTGTGTAATACATTTCATTACATGCACTATGAACTTCTGTACAAACACATTGTTTCAATTTTCTTGTATATGTGCAGGATGTGTTGCTGCATGTTCCATTTCAATACCTGTTGAATACATGTGCCAATGCTATGAATGTACATGATCCCACACCCTGTTGTCACTGTGTTTATTCAAATAACTGCTGCAGTGCTTTAGGAAAATTTTCTTATTTTTACTTTGAGCCCATTGCCCGGCTCACAAATATAGTACCCTTTTTGCTTTGTTCATACGACACATATGTCCCTTTCGTGTACAGCTGTCCCAGCCTTCTCAACCGCTGCGTGAGCAGCTCTGGGATGAGGGCATATTTTGCGAAATGAAGCAAGGCAGGAAGGAGGTTCATCTGCCAAAATTCACTGTAAAAAAATGCGTTCCACATGTGTGGACCTTGCACTGTTTCCAGCATTTGTCCAAACAACAAAGTCACACCACCGGGCTCCAGTGACAGCCATTTGTCCTTGCACCTGGTAATGATAAGAGTGGTCCCTTCTTAGTTGGACCTCACCATTTACGAGTGTGCAACAGAAGTTTTTGTCACAACACGCTTCAATCGGTGTCACACCGATTTTCGAGAATGGGCGCTTAACTTCCAGCAGCCCCACCTCGGAACCATCTCTGACAATGCGGTCAGGGGATGCTGCAAGGAAGGGGTACGTGGGATGTACATGCAGCCCTGTCACTTCAACAGAAATGTCTTTGTCATAGGCACCCATAAGTTCGCAGTATGCATCCACTGCAGCTGCTTCGTTTCTTCTGCCGTAGGCTATGGCTTCAGAGTATGCTGACTGTTTGGGGTACAGCACACTCTTTACAAGCCCGTTAGGCAACCTACACTTGGCAGCTCTTTTGAAGACCGATGATGTAATCCGGCCGATCCGTTCTCTGTGCCATTCTCTGTTTTCAGCTTGTCCAGCTGTTCTCGCTGTGACATCTGCCCGCTCTTCAGCTGTAAGTGGCTTCATTGATGCCAAGTGGTCGTTCACGACTTTTATAGCTGCCTCAGATGTGAGGCTAACATCATCATCTATTGGCAGGCTCTGCTGGAAAACACACTTTTTGACTGGAGCAGCGTAACGCAACCAAAGCATGCTGGGGCAGCTCTCTCTCATATCTTCTACAAGGTCTGTATATGCCTCACTTCTATCTTCCATTGCATCTTGGCATGGATTATAGACCCGTTTCCTTGTCTTCCTTGCTGGCTTCTTGACCAAGAATTTTTGGAATGTTATGTCTCTCAGTACAGTGGGAGTCGTGGTCTTTTTGCCTGGAATTGAAATGGTTTCATGAATGGACGGCAAAATATTCTTCAAATATGGCATGCCCCACAACATGCTTCTATTTCTACCATGCCTTCTAGAGGGGTCAACATTTAAGCTTCAGAAGCCTTTGTAAAGTGTTGTGTAGGTATGTACATTGCTTGCAAATAAAGATATCAGAGGCAACAGCAATGTTTGCATCTTCTAAGCAGTGGCACTGTGTGTGTGGGGAGGGGTTCAAACCTCCCGTAAACATGCCTGAGGTAGTACATTCGGGAGAGCCAAAACGATGGCTTGCACCGGCCCTCCAGAAAGAGGGAAAAAAAGCACGCGTATAGGCGGGGTGCGCCAGACCACCAGAAAGAGGGAAAAAGCACTGGTAAAGCTATGGTGTGACGTCACGTGCAAGCCATGTATAAGAACGAAAAGTTCCCTAGAACCCCTCCCGAAATATTTGCTGCCTACGCTACTGACGAACTTGTGTTTGAGGTGGAGAGCATGTTAACCAAAGATATATACAGACCTTGCGGGGCAACAATCCATGCACATGGCAGGTCCGTGCACGTCTTCGTGACTGTTGCTACATTCGCACGCGCAGCGTCTGCTGCATGGAACAAAACTGCCGCGACATGGTGGCACGTTTCGCTGAGCCTGGAACAACCAAATGATAGAAGTCCTTTATTAGTAAACGAGCACATTCGCGAAGCGAAAACGAAACATTTCCTCACCCTGCAACACATCGGCAGTGAGCGCCACTGATGCGACCGGTCTCCTTTTTGTACCATACTGAGACAGTATAGAATCCCCGTTTCATCGATGGCGTGCACGTTGCCCGTATCAGCACAAACTCAGAGTTTTCTGTTTGTTCATTCACCATCATGTTGTGAACGAACCCTTCTTCCTTGAACGCCCATCCAGGGTGTGCCTGACGAAGAGTCGATGTGTTGCTGCCTAGATACCTCCACACTTCGTCAACAGTGACGTTCCGGCAACACGAAAAATCGTGTCCCCATCCGAGCTCGTGAAAGCTGAAGGGGACGCACTCCTCGTGAATCATCACAGGCGAAAAAAAAAAAAAAGATAAATAAATGAGAAGACGACGACGAAGCGAGTTCCCAGCAGCGGTAAAAGACAGCGTGTACACTTGGATTCCGTGGCGTCTGTTTTCAGCCTATTAGTCTCGATAGCAGACGCGCTTCAGATTACGCTGCCGATTGCTAGACGGCGCAGTATTTTCCACAAATGGTGGATTGTGGGTCAACAGCCCGGAGGGAAGAAAGGGTCCGTACGGGCTTCTACGGCCGGAGTGAATGGCTGCTTTGTTAGAGTGTGGAGGGGATTATGTGAACGTAGTGATCTAGGCTACAGACCGGTTAGAGAAAAATGGAAGGTTCACGAACACGTGGACGAAACGGGACAACAGGCAAGAATTGGCAAGCATAGCGAAAGATAAGGAGGTTAGTGGTTACGTGGGGAAAATTCCAGAACGAGCAAAGGTTTTTTTTTAATATATATATTTGTAATACAAAGTTGTGGCATGCAATAAAGAGAGCAGAAGGCAGTGGCCATGCAGAACATAACAGATGATAATGGAGGTAGAAGGGAAAAGCATATTTTTAGCATAGCATATATAGCATATTTAGCATATATTTATAAATATGCTTTTCCCGTCGGGGGTCTTCGGGGGCCTTCAGTATAGGGGGTTCAGACAAAGCACGCTTGAGAGCGTCGAAAGCTATTTGTTGTGCTTCGGTCCATTCCACCACGTTGCTTGCCCTCTTCTTTGTTAGTTCTGTTAGCGGAGCAGCGAGCGAAGCATAATTAGCTACGAAATCACGGTCAGTAGCCCGCCATGCCTAGAAATGAACGGATTTGCTTCTTAGTCTTGGGTCTTGGGGCGTCTTGGATCGTCTGCAGAATGGACTCTTGTGGTGACAAACTTCCTCTTCCTACCGTATGCCCGAGGAAAGGCAGCTACTGGTACCCAAGTTCACATTTCGTGGGTCTTATCTTCAGTCCGGCCCTGTGAATTCGTTCTAGTACAGCCTTCAGAGCGGTGAGGTGTTACTCCAACGTCGACGTCGCAATAAGCAAGTCATCGTAGTAGGGGTATACATCCGGAATGTCCCTCAGTATATGTCGCATCAGTTTTGCGAACACGGCTGGTGCTGTCTTTATCCAAAATGGCATATTTTAAAATGGTAGTGGCCATTTACTGTGGAGAACGCAGTTACTTCCTTTGATTCAGGACTTAGGGGAAGTTGCCAGTAGTCCTTCGTCAGATCCATTTTCGAGAAGTATTTGTGGCGAGCGACTTCCGCTAATTAACAATCAGCCCTGGGAATAGGTTCGGCGTCGGCCACCAGTTGTTTGTTTAGCTGCCAAAAGTCGAAACAAAGTCGATTTGTACCGCCAGGTTTCTTGACCAGGATTGCGGGCGAGTTGTACGGTGACTTGGATTCTTCGATAATTCCCAGCCGTAGCATCTCCTTAGCTTCATCCTCTACTGCACGTCGTACGGCAAAAGGTAGAGGGTACTGCCTTACGTTGATGGGTCGGTCGGTGTTGAGCTGGAGGTGACACTCGATCTCTTTCGTGGTTCCCGGAACGTCGGAGAATACCGTATTGAACTTGTGTACGATGCTTCGCAGTGACTTTTCATGATCCGAAGGTAGCGTCTTCGCAATTTGGACGTCGTTGTAGGTTTCTCTTGGATTGAAGTTGAGCTCGGGAATATCAACATTGTCAGATGCGTCATCCAGATCGACGACGGTCATAACGACCTGCTTAGGTGCTGTTTCAGAAGCGTCCCTTCGTTCCTCGTACTTCTTTAGCATATTGATATGGAAAATTTTCTGCATTCTCTTCATTTCTGCACAAATACCTATAACTGCAAACAGCTTACTTCATCAGCATACCGAGCACCCAACAACATGTAACAAACAAACAAACAAACCCACTTCTCACGAATTCAGCTGTACCAAGCGGATTTCTTCTGAGTAAAAGCAGTGGAAGAAGAAAAGAGCAGCAAAAAATTGCACACACTTGTGCTCGAATTGCTACGACTTCAAAAACCGAAGCATACGCTGATAAACTGAGACAAACACACCCCTTCCTGCTGTCAGAAAATTATTGCATCATGTGATACACACAGCTGCATTGTCCCTGCGTAAAGAAAGCACAGGACATCTCTTCTACTCGGGGAGCATAATATGATATACGCTTAATTTTTACGGGTGAAAATTGCAATAAGAAAGGCACTGCTAAGCAAGTCCACACATACGTCAGCACATAGAAAACACGGCAGTGAAAAGGCTTAAGACGGAGCGCCCAGGTATAATCGCGTCGTCACCGCTCATCGCTAGGAAACTCAACGGCTAACACAAGATGACAACAACAAGATACTAGCGGCTAGTAAAAATTGCAACAAGAAAGACACTGCTAAACAAGTCCAGACATGCGACATCGCATACAAAGCACTGCTCATCGGGGGAAAGGCCTAAGCCTGCGTCAGGAAATCATAGAGCATACACACGCTCATTTTTCTATTTCGCATAAACTAAGCACGGATAAGAGCAAAGCACACCGCTTTAGGAAAGCATATCAAATGCAGCGCAACAGGACCCGCGTCGAGCACACATAAAATACCCTGCCCAAAACAAGGACTTCACCAGGTTCGCAAGGCAGTTCTATTAAAAATGCTCGTCCTGTCCTACAAATTGCAATACAAATGCGATAACCCTGATTTTTTGAACCAATATTTCACGCAATAGTGCATAAATTTATCGCTCGTGTCACACGAAAAGGCAAACACAAAGAACTTACTTGTCAAGTGTGATCCCAGCTTCCCGAACACATTACTCACTGGCATTTTTCACGTGCACACACCACGAAACCAAAGAGTATCATCACGACCACAGAAATCCGTATTATTTCTCTAAGTCAATAATTGTCCACGCGTGAAAACACGAGCTGCATGTACTATATACATGCGCGTCGATGAAACAATAGAGCTTCGCTCGTAATGTAATAGGATATCGCCAGTATAGTACATGCTTAACTTTACTGCGGCGGCTCGTCCGGAGGAGGATACCGTGTCGTCGTCACCCGCGTCGTGGTAACACCACCTAGATGGAGGAAGCCTGCTTACTCCTGGACGTGACGTAACAACTAATAGTCAGCCAATCAGGATCGTGTTTGCAACGGCGGCAGCCAACCACGAACGTGCTTTCAACGTCGTAGCCATGGAGACGAACCACCGTCGTCTGCGGTGGTGGGCTCAGGCGGAGGGTGGGTGGGGTGGGGTGTCGGTGGAGGAATCGCCCCCAAAATATTAGTTTAAACGTTAGGTTTTCCCTCTCCCCTCCTCTGTAACCCCCACGCACCCCCACCAAAGTGAGGGTCTAGATCCGCCCCTGGTGGACTGTCTCCTAATGGACGTGCAAGGAACTCTCAAGCTGAATGTCGAGCACATTGAAACGAGAAAGGCGGCTTTCTTAAGTAGCGTTCCCAAGCGCGCGAGAGCGTATGCGAAGGATGAGAGCGAAGAGTGAACCGACGCGAGCTTGTAGTTTAGGCCTCGCTCTCGCAGCCACCCGTGTTCCCGTATCAACGGTTCCCAAGCATGCTACGACGAGACAGGTACTATATACGTTCCAGCACCTTCCTGCAAACGCGTACAAGACTGATAAAATATTACCAGACAGTAGTTTATTGTTTGTCCTGGCCACATGGGGCGTCCTATTTCCGTTTGGTGCGGTTTGTTATCTCCATAGCGGGTTCGTATCCGTATATTCACACAAGCGACATTCCCCGCAGATGCGGAAGACGTGAAAAACATAATAGCTTTCTGAGCGCGAGAGCTCAACGTTCAGTGTTCACGTACACTGCTAACCGTGGGGAATATCCTGCGACACAGGCACAACATATTCCGTAGCAGACGACAGGAAAGACGCCGACGGTGTCGTCTGCGAAGTGCGCAGTACACCTCTCCCGATATTCCGCAGAGTGTGAATTGCTCAACATAACCTAGGACGGAACTTCGTCTCTGTGAGCAGTGTTTTCACTCTTTCTTCCACTAGAAACTTCCGTGAGGATGTCGCTCGTGTGAATACACAGTATCGCGCTCAAGCAAGTACCTCTACTGAGAGTCAGTGGTGTTTTTGAAGCCGGAAAGGAACCACCAGTAGCCTCGTAGGTCGCTTCAGACGTTTTCATAACAGTTGGATCTTTCCGATAGTAATTTCGAAAGCACGAAGAGTCTTCGCTGCAATGGCACTGACGTTTCTGTTTCTGACTCTCCTTCAAGTTGTTGAGCTGCAACAAACACGAAAATACTGAAAGATTCCTATGTGAGAGAAAAAAAGTGAGGGCGTGAAAGTCTGTTACGCGCAGGCGGTAGCGACAGCAGCTTTCTCCCGCGCTCATGGCTTGGTTGTCGCCATCGCTTCCGCTCCCGCTCGCATGTGAATCGTTCAAGGAGAAGCCAAGGCGATAAAGAAATTGTTGCCCTCGCTGACGCTCCCGCAAATCGCGTGCTGGGGAATGCGCCTTTATGCGAGCAAAATTCAAGCGACTCAAGGCCAAAGCTGACCCTACCCGTGAGGCGTTCTTCTTCGCCACACCAGTACCATCACCAGAAGAAACATTTGTATAACATTGAAATAGAAGCTGAGCTCCACTGTGCACACTTACTTTCTTTATAGGGATTCTCTAACACATGGATGCATGTAAAATATATACCTACTGCTTCTTCCTTTCTTTCTTTATTTATTTATTTTCACTGAAGGTTTAAGGAATACTGTACATATCGTCCGGCCTAAGCCCCAGGGGGCTTGTGGGCGCGAGAACGGCTAGAAAGTGAAGGACTGTGTAATTAAGAGACTGAACAATATAAATAATTAGAAAAAGAAAACTATGCACAGATATTCGCGTACTCCACTAAAACCCATAGGTGGGCATTTTGGTGAAACCTCACTCGCCCTCACCCTCACGGCCCTCAACTGCACATGCCCTCACTCGCCCTCACCCTCACCGCCCTCACGAGCACATGCCCTCACTCGCCCTCGCCCTCACGGCCCTCACAGACACATGCCCTCAATCGCCCTCACCCTCACCGCCCTCACGAGCACATGCCCTCCCTCGCCCTCACGGCCCTCACAGACACATGCCCTCAATCGCCCTCACCCTCACCGCCCTCACGAGCACATTCCCTCACTCGCCCTCGCGCTCACGGCCCTCACAGACACATGCCCTCAATCGCCCTCACCCTCACTCGCCCTCACGAGCACATGCCCTCACTCGCCCTCGCCCTCACAGACACATGCCCTCAATCGCCCTCACCCTCACCGCCCTCACGAGCACAGGCCCTCACTCGCCCTCACCCTCACCGCCCTCACAAACGCAAGCCCTGAGGGTCTTACCCTCATAATGTCTCCTGTGAGTGCACTCATGAGGTTGTGCCCCTCATGATACCTCCTGTGAGTGCACTCATGAGGTCTGAGGGGCGCCAGGTCTCTGTGAGTGAAGTCACTGGTGAGGCCTGAGGTACGTAAGGTCAGTATGAGGGCATTCAGAAATGAGGTCAAATGACGCATGATGTGGTTCCAGCGACACAACCACTGGCTGTGTACACTTTAAAGGGCTGGTGTGCACGTATTTAGCAATTTCGTCAACGTCGCGCTGGGAACACAGCAAAGCGTCCTGAAATGACTGATTACTTTGCGATATGGTTCCAGCGACCTAACTACAGGCAGGGTGCACTTTAATGGGCTGGTGTGAACGTTTTTACAAATTTAGTCTATGTCGCGCTGGGAACACAGCAAAGCGTCCTGAGCTGACTGATTAGCTGACTGAGTTTATCTCTTGCACTTTAATGGGCTAGTGTGCACGTTTTTACAAATTTAGTCTATGTCGCGCTGGGAACACAGCAAAGCGTCCTGAGCTGACTGATTACTTGGCGATATGGTTCCAGCGACCCAACTACAGGCAAAGTGCACTTTAAAGGGCTGGTGTGCCCGTTTTTAGCAGTTTCGTATATGTCGCGCTGGGAAAGAGCAAAGCGTCTTGGCTGACTGATTACTTGGTGACATGGTTCCAGCGATCCAACTACCTACAGGGTGCACTTTGAAGGGCTGGTGTGCCCGTTTTTACCAATTTCGTCTATGTTGCGCTGGGAACACAGCAAAGCGTCATGAGCTGACTGATTACTTGGTGATATGGTTCCAGTGACCGAACTACCGGCAGGGTGCACTTTAAAGGGCTGGTGTGCTCGTTTTTAGCAATTTCGTCTACGTCGCGCTGGGAACACAGCGAAGCGTCCTGAGCTGACTGATTACTTGGCGATATGGTTCCAGCGACCCAACTACAGGCAGAGTGCACTTTAAAGGGCTGGTGTGTCAGCCAAGACGCCTTGCTCTTTCCCAGCGCGACATATACGAAACTGCTAAAAATGGGCACACCAGCCCTTTAAAGTGCACACTGCGTGTAGGTGTGTCGATGGAACCATATCACCAAGTAATCAATCAGCTCAGGAGGCTTTGCTGTGTTCCCAGCGCGACATAGACGAAATTAGTAAAAACGTGCACACCAGCCCTTTAAAGTGCACCCTGCCTGTAGTCGAGTCGCTGGAACCATATCACCAAGTAATTAGTCAACTCAGGACGCGTTGCTGTGTTCCCAGAGCGACGTAGACGAAATTGCTAAAAACGGGCACACCAGCCCTTTAAAGTGCACCCTGCCGGTAGTTGGGTGGCTGGAACCATGTCACCAAGTAATCAGATAGCCAAGACGCTTTGCTCTGTTCTCAGCGCGACATATACGAAACTGCTAAAAACGGGCACACCAGCCCTTTAAAGTGCACACTGCGTGTAGGTGGGTCGATGAAACCATATCACCAACTAATCCGTCAGCTCAGGACGCTTTGCTGTGTTGCCAGCGCGACGTAGACGAAATTGCAAAAAACGTGCACTCGGGCCCTTTAAAGTGCACAATGCCTGTAGTTGGGTCGCTGGAACCATATCACCAAGTAATCAGTCAACTCAGGACACGTGGGTGTGTTCCCAGCGCGACGTAGACGAAATTGCTAAAAACGGGCACACCAGCCCTTTAAAGTGCACCCTGCCGGTAGTTGGGTGGCTGGAACCATGTCACCAAGTAATCAGTCAGCCAAGACGCTTTGCTCTGTTCTCAGCGCGACATATACGAAACTGCTAAAAACGGGCACACCAGCCCTTTAAAGTGCACACTGCGTGTAGGTGGGTCGATGGAACCATATCACCAACTAATCCGTCAGCTCAGGACGCTTTGCTGTGTTGCCAGCGCGACGTAGACGAAATTGCTAAAAACGTGCACTCGGGCCCTTTAAAGTGCACCATGCCTGTAGTTGGGTCGCTGGAACCATATCACCAAGTAATCAGTCAACTCAGGACACGTGGGTGTGTTCCCAGCGCGACGTAGACGAAACTGCTAAAAACGGGCACACCAGCCCTTTAAAGTGCACACTGCGTGTAGGTGGGTCGATGAAACCATGTCACCAACTAATCCGTCAGCTCAGGACGCTTTGCTGTGTTGCCAGCGCGACGTAGACGAAATTGCTAAAAACGGTCACATCAGCCCTTTAAAGTGCACACTGCGTGTAGTTAGGTCGCTAGAACCATATCACCAATTAATCCGTCAGTTCAGGGCGCTTGGCTGTGTTCCCAGCGCGACGTAGACGAAATTGCTAACAACGGGAACACCAGCCCTTTAACGTGCACTCTGCCGGTAGCTGGATCGCTGGAACCATATCACTAGTGCCTTCATAATTTGCCCACGTCTCGTAAGCGTCATTTAACCTCATTTCTGAATGCACTCATACTGACCTCACACCCCTCAGGCCTCACCAGTGACTTCACTCACACAGACCTGGCGCCCCTCAGGCCTCATGAGTGCACTCACAGGAGGTCTCATGAGGGGCAAAACCTCATGAGTGCACTCACAGGAGGTCTCATGAGGGGCAAAACCTCATGAGTGCACTCACGGGAGACCTCATGAGGGTAAGAACCTCATGAGTGCACTCACGGATGGCCTGATCGCGGGCTTGCCCTCACTCACCCTCACCTCAAAGGCGTGAGGTGAGGGTGAGGGGCACTCATGAGGGCCCTCATGAGTGAGTTCGCCCAGCTGTGCTGAAACCGCATGTGTTCCACGGGGAAACATACCAGAGTTTGTTTGGCGCGTCCCTGAACGTACCACCTGATAACGAGCTTTTCCGAGCATGCAAAGCACATGCTGCGAAGCCATTTCGCGAACAGCTGCAAAACTGAGCGACACTCTAGATGGAAGTTCATAACACAGCGAAAAGTTCGCAGCATACGTCTACTTTTGCGCCGAATACGTCAGGTGTGGCCCTGGAGTCCTGGAACCCTCGCGGGGGACAACACGTATGTTGGGACATTGTTGATTTGTGTGAACTTTGTAGCCTAGTCGTGATAACGACGAAAAGGAAGGTGGTGGCTCGCGGGCATTGTGCGACGTAGTGCTTTGTTGGGCCTTTTTGGTTGAATGGATGCGAGCACGGTCAGTTTAGAATAAACGCATTCAGGAACGTTTGAACGGGACCTGCTCCTTTGGCGCTGCTTCCCAAGAATTACCGATCCGTAGTTTTTTTTCAACGTGCTTTGAGAGAACCTATACCTACCCGTTACATATGCAGAGTGTTTCACTTAACGCGATAAAAAATTCTAACTTGCGACGTCCGGAGTATTGTGGGACTTTCGGCAATTACCTTCTGGAACTTTTGCCACCATCAAGGAAGGCTTTGGACTATTTTTAATTGCCGGAAATTTATTTACAAATAAACTTTGAAAATTGCCAAGCGAACCTCACTTTATTTTTTACAGAAATATGAAGTCCTCCACGGATAACCACAGCCCCAACAAAAACTATGTACTGTATCGCGACAGAAATAGTCGAAAAAAATTAGTAAAATTGCCGCTTTAGCCCGGCCTGCTCCATTGTCGCAAAGAAGAGTCCACGGGAGATGCTGGGAGAGGAGGAAGTGTTCCCGACTCTTTTTTTACCTTTCTTTCCCCTGCTTTGACCTTGATGCTGGTGAAAAACGTCTTATGACAGAGAACGCAATAGGCGGGAAGACTTCCTCCTCTAGACGCATATTTGGCGCGCGCTTCTTTGCGAAAATCAAGCAGGCGAGGCTAAAGCGTAATTTTACTATTTTGTTTCGACTATTTCTGTTGCGATACTTTTTGCGCTTTTGTACATTTACCGATCGAAGCACATATGCACCAAATCTGTGGGCGAGTTGAAGCACTTGATGCGGTATTAAAAAACTATAAGATCATATAAGATCATAAACCCCATTCTGTCACACTCATATGTACGTGTTCATAGCCATTCTCACCCCCCCCCCCACCCCCGCCCTTATCTTATAATATTATTGTTCACACATAGCTGATGAGGCACCTAGTATGCGCTCCTGCCTTTTGGCTGTGTCACAATTCCGACTGAGATGACACGTGCCAGTAAACTTTCAGTGCAGCTGCGGCGTTCAGTCGCGACGGCAAAGTGCAAACTGATACATTTTCCTTTCCTGACTGTCATTCCCGCATAGTACCTAAGCCCGAGTTGTAGTGCAAGCAATTATGCGGGGGGCACAAAATGCGATGGCGGGTTCTGCATTTGCTTCTGACATGCATCAGATCTGCGTCTGTCCCTAGCCTATGTGAAAGAAAATCGGATGTGCATTTGCGAATAACCAAGACTTGTACTTTCATGAACAACTGTCATACTTTCAATTATTTTGATGATGTATCCAATACAATTGGTGTTTGGTTGCACAGAATATTTACTGCTTGTCATATACTTTAGCTTCTGGGGCATTCCACGTCATATGATTCAATGGTCCTGTTCGACTCCCGGCAGATCGGTTCCCAAAAATTGTCGTGGTCGGCCCAGGACGCCTACTAACCCCCCTCCGTCCCCCACTCGTTCCTCCTGTCCTCTCTCCATCTATCCACATCTGTACGCCGCTCATAGCCACAGTTGCTTCTTGGCGCTAACAGGGAGTTAAAAAAAAATACATGGATACCCTGTGCACCTGCTGGCATTTCCTGGAGTTCTGGCTGAAGAATGTTGAACTGCTCTCGATCTACACGGGGGCAAAGTTTACGAAGAGGACTAAAACAGTACTGCGAAAGAGGGAGCCCGGAAGGCGGACTTTTCCAGGTGCGCAGAGAGTTTTTATTTTTCACCCGCTAAAATGGTTTATCTTATGCCGCTATTTCTTACATGGTTGAGATTTATTTAAAATACTTTGCGATCAAGAAGGACAGCTAGAAAAGTTTGTGTGTAGATGATGATGACCCATACAACAATGAAGCATGTTTTGAAGGGTGTCCGCACGGTAAGTTTTGTTGCGTTATATGGAAAACGTGGCGCTTTTGTCAGTATTGAACATTTTGTCGGCCACTTGCGGAAATTGAGCGGTCGACGGAGCACAGTCAAAAGGTGTGAAGATGGTAGAGCGGAGTTTGAAGATGCAACGTATCAAAAAAAGTAGACAGGCAATTTTTATAAGCGTGAGGAAAGATGTTTTGCGTTCGACAAACTGCACCAAGTGACGCGCGAACTCACGATGGGGAGCGCGTCGACGGGCTCGACGAACAGGGTGCTAGTGTCTGATGCGGAAACCCAACAGCGCTCTGAGCTGTCCAAAACTAACCAGGCGATAATGGGTGCGTTGAACGGCGGCCCCAGAGTCAAGAGTCATAGCTCTCTCCACTAAACGGCCAAGCGCACTTCCGGTGCTAGTTACTCCAGTCAAAATTTCCGACACCTTCTTAAAAGCGAAGCCACGGGGCCAAGGAGACGGGGACGGAAGCAAGTGACGTAGTTCCGCCAGCCAGCAGACGTGTTTTGGTGTATGGATGCCTCGTTTGACCTGCACGAATTTGCAACGACGAACGATGCTCAAAAGAATCAACTGATCTATCGATTGATCGATCCGCTATAGGATAAAGGCGGGAAGGTTGGTCAATACAAATTAAAGTTGTTCAGTTCAGAGTACGCAGTTGTCATGTATTGTTTTCTTCGTCTGTGTCTTTTCGGCTGCGCTACATGTACGAGTGATCGATCCACGTCGGGAAACTAACCGTAGCTGATCACGTGCGGCGGTGGTGTAAGAACGATTCAACCCTTCGCAAGGTCAATTTCTTCAATGCTACGCTTTTAAAAATCACGTGCCTGCATTGTCTGTCAAAATTCCGCAGCGAAAATAGGTGAGAGCGGAAGCCTGGATGCTGGCCAAGCAGGCGAGGATTTGGAATGTTAAGCAGAGACTCCTTGTGGCGTTAGACAGAGTCACTCCCTTTGGAGCGCAAGAGTCGCGACTCAACGCACCCATTTTCTAACTGAGTCCACTTCGCAATTATGCAGAGATCTCGTTATCAATGTTGCGCCAGCTAAGAGCACTGCTTCAACCTGCAACACGACGGGGAGCTGACATCGCCCAGAAAAAAGGAGTACAAGGAGAACGACCTATTGGTGGCAATGCGGGCGCTTCCAATAGTGTGAATTATCGGCGATAGCTCTGTGGTGTCCTACGCTATTATATGTGATTGAAAATGGTTCGCTATTGCTCCGTTCCGCAGTGCAATACATATTGTACCAAACCTGAAGTAAGTTTTCTCTCCTTCCCAAAGGATAAGAAGCTCTTGCGAATTTGGTGTATCAAATTCAGAATTGGGAAACGACTGCCGAAATACGCGATGGTTTGCCACAAGCACTTCGCTTCTGATCAGTTTAGGGCATCAGAGAACGACAACAGAGGTACACTTCGTAGAATAAGTATTTTAATTACTTAGAACAAATGTGCCGTGTATGCCATTCAACCGGTACCGTTAGGTTACATTCGACGACTTCTCGTGGAGGGCAATAGAGATTTTTAGTACATCGTACGCTATCCCTTTCGTAAGGTATAGCGTGAATGGTTCTGCGCACGCCCATAACAGAAAGAGAGCTTCGCGCAGTGCGCAGAACCACCTACGCTATCTGTTACGTACGCTATCGCGTTTGCGTATGATGTACTAAAACCCTCTATTATCCCTAGGTGCAACCTGCCGGTCCGCTCGTATGACATGGTGAAACGACGACGCAAAGCCCCAAGTACGTTATGAATTTGTAGCACACCGCTGAATTTTTGAACCCCATTTTGACTTCAGATTGTATGCATTGTCTAGGTTGCCGGGCGACTGCTCCTCGAGTACCTCGGGGACCCATGTGTGAGCAGCACATACGAATGCCTGACGCAGTCACTGATGAAGACCATCTGACATGTGCGTGTGTAAATATATATAATAGTACACATGGATTAACATGTCCGTATAATCTGACGTTGTTCGCATAATCTAAATGATTTGTCTGCAAGTTCCGACAGTACGATAGTAAAATGAGCGCCAGCGGCTTCAGTACGGCCGGACGCGTGTTATTGGATTACAGCTCGGCTACAACTGTGGAGACCGCTTTATCGTGAGTACCATGCTGAAGTGCTTTTCCTTGTATACCATTTAGAAATATTACTTCCAGTACAACCTCCTCACTTTGTTCCGCGTCACATTCGTGGCACCTGCAAGTGCATGCCGTTTTACGAATAACATCCGGTTCATGCTAACGTTACCAGCAACGTTTTTCTCAACGGCACATGTTTATTCTCGTGTTTTAGGTCCTTCACACCACGGATGTTCCCGAACTAGCGCAGCGCCAGAGTAGTACTCATTGCCCCCGAAAGCAGGCGAATCTCTTAGTTGAAATGCACAGCTACTCCACAACGGAAAGGAGGAGGAGGGGGGGAGGAGCGTCGTTGGGAGGAACCGAGAGGTCTGCCTGCCTGATTAGGCGGCATGTTTCTCGGGAAGGGAAAGGTGGTGGAGAGGAGGAGAGGAAAGGGTGAAGTGGAAGGCCGAGCGGAATCCGCTCGGGGGGAGGATAGCTGCGTCCATGGGCCGACTTCAGGGGAACTGTGCTGGCATACGCCTATTACACATCTGAGGGAAACCCAGGAAAAACCCCAGACGGCACAGCCGGCCCGCGGATTCGAACCGCGGACCTCCCAGTCTCCAAGCGCACGCGTTACCGCTGCGCCACCGGAGCTGGTCCACAACGGAAATGTTGAGAGATTCGCGTGCTTTCTGGGACCAGGACTGCTCCAGTTGAGTGACTCTCTAGGCACACACTACAATTACACGTTGCAATGACATGCATATTTACTTGTGCCTTTTCAACTTTCCAGAAACCTTAAGCTGTTGGGGCTCAAAAGAAAATATTGATCCATTGTGTGCCATTAAGAACATCTCAAATACTCTGTTGGACGATTCAAGATGTTCACAAGGCAGTCAAGCAAGGGACCAACCAAACATGAAATATTAGCTATTCCATGTAACTCTGTAGTTCCTCAACTGCCATCATTTAATTACCGTAATTTCAAGCGTATAAGCCGCACCGCAGATATGCCGCAGGACGCGTTTTTAGGAACGTTTTGACAATTTTCTTGCAGATAAGCTGCACTCGCAGATAAGCAATACGAGACGACTGATTTGTGTGACAAAGAAGACAATAGAGAAGGCCATCAACCCTGTGGTCCATACTTCGGGGTCGGCATAGTGTGCAACAAAGGAGGTGAGTTCTAGTGTTCTACCAAAATCGGATTGTGCAATTGTTTGGCGTTTTTCATGGCTTGATGGGTCAGTGGTCTTCCAGAAGGCGTGAATCACTGTCACCACTTTCGTTAACCCGTCGAAATCCTATACGATGACGCTTAAGCGTTTATACAGCTCTAATCATCTTATTATACCATATATAGGGTGTTTAAAAAAACGTGTCATTCGGACTTTATAAAAAAACGGGGCGGCGGCAAAATACGGGGCAAAGGGCACTTCTGTGGCAACTGAATTTGCCATCTTGCAAAAATATTTTCATTTGATTTTAATTAAAATAAATTGAATTTCTTTAATTGAACTCCAAAATTTCCCAAGTCAACCTAACGTTTTTTTTAAAGAATTTGAGATTCCGTAGCGAACTTAGTCAGATCCACCAAGAAATCCGCTTGATATTGCAAATGGAACTGCCCAAAAAAGTCCAAAAAGTTGAGGCTTCAGAGTTTCGGGTATTCAACAGTGCACCAAATCAGTCGGAAAAATTCGCGGAGGGCAGGACATGCTCCTGCCCCCATGGAGCTAGAACAGTTTATCGCCGGACCGGCGTGCAGCACAAGACGCGCAGATAACAAGGCAGGTGACATTCCACCATACGTTGATAAGCGGCAAACAAAAATGATTCCGCCTCTTTTTTCCCCGCCCTGTGTTTTTTCGACCTTCTATCTTTCATGGGGGCAGGAGCATGTCCTCCTCTCCACGAATCTTTGTGTCTGATTTGGTGCGCCGTTGAATCATAGGTGGGGAAGTTACTTTTATTTTGTAGTGCACTACCGTTACTCACTACTTTTTCAAAGAGTAACGCGTTACGTTATTCGTTACTATTGCAGTAGTAGGTAACGCGTTACTAACGCCATTACTTCTGATAAGTAATGCTGTTACTTTTGCATTACTTCACCAGCTGTCCTCATAATATGTATCATTTGTTGTTGGGTCACATAAGTGCATTCCGCTAATCAATACCAACAATGTTGAGCATAAACATGGGTCATAAACACGGACCACAACTTATACCACGGTCACACGGCAAATTGAATGTCATTCCCAGCGAATGACATTCGCACGGACTGACATTCGTTTCGTGTCACACGGTGAAATCAAATGGCAATACATGCGAATGAGTTCGGGGAACTCAACTCATTCGCTTTTCCCTCTCTCATCGACAGCGTATCCTCGCAGTAGAGATGTAGCAAACACAACAACGATAAACCGTTTGAAGAAATCAAAGACGAATGAAAATTGTACTCCAATATTTTATCACGAACTTGATGACTCTTGACACGAAGGAAGGCTAAACACTGTTTTTCGGAGAACTACCCTCGTTCCCAGTCGCCACGTTGCGAAGTGCAGTGCAGATAGGTTTCTTATACCCTAGTCAGACAGCATTTCAAATGTCAATTGCGAGAAATGGTCTTCGGCCTCTCAAATGACCTTTGTTCAGGGGCGCCCGCCAGACAGGCGGGAAAGGAGTGCTCCTCAACTGACTGCCCTCACCGGCTCCCTTTTTCGGTTTCGTTTTCCCTGTCTGCTGTGGAAATTTGAAGTTGGTCTGTGCACCACAAATCAAGATGCAGAAGCCATATGCACTTCTCTAAATAGGATCTAAATACGTTTACACAGTTTCACTGCATTATCCACATTTTATAGGTTTTCCTACATTCAGCTGCGAAGGTAGCGAAGGTACAATGGCATAACACTGTTGTCGAGATTGCTCCTTTCTGCTCCTCAAATGTCGTTGGGGGATTCCTTTCGCGTTGATGGTCATTTTTTAGAAAGGTCCTTTGAGCTGCCGTCTGACACGGCTGGTATTTTTTTGGTATTTAGGTCAGAGGTCATTTTTTGCAAATGAAAATTCCCCGAAGTCCCTCGAGCATGCCGTCTGACAGGGGTATTAGCTGTCTTTGCTTGTGGTACTTAGTCAATTAAGTGTCTTTGAAAAAACAACGATTTTGTGAAATAATCTAATGTTTCGCTAGTTTCGAGAAAAAGAAATAAAAATAAACTAATGTACCTGAATAATGCTCCATATGTTTGGCCCCGGTGTCTTAATTATCCACAGTGACATCATTTGCGAATGACATTCTGTTTCTTCGTGTAGCTCGATGTAAGACAAACGAATGACATTCGGTGCGACTGCTATTCGCTGGGAATGCCATTCAGTTTGCCGTGAGACAGGGTTATTACATGTACGATTTATTGCAACACAGAATTAGTTGATGTTCAAAATTTTCATCGTCGCCTGTTTGGCAGAGAGAACGCCTAATCACCATGAGTGCTTCTTGTCAAGGTTGATAGAGACGGTGACCTTTTATCTCACACAGTACAAATCCAAACAGCCAATCCCTTGGTACTTTGTTACTTGTTCAGAGGGTAGAGGCTATTTTTCTGTCGCTTTTGCCCCATTCGTCCGAAAAATACAAGAGGGAGTGAAAAATAGAGGTGATAAACAAAGGTGATATCTCAACCACGGTAGGTCAATGATCATTCGTTTGCGTTCCTCGTGGGTCTGACATGACACTCTTGTCGTTGTTGAAGATGAATAGAAAAAATCGGGGATTTCCCTGATTCTGCAGGCACGGTCATCGCTCAAGCTTTCAAGGTTAGACGATGGAGCAATGTTCCCGAACTCGCAGTAACGCATAAAGCCGTTACGCGTTAGTTCGTAAAAATGTAATGACGTTACGTTGCTCATTACTTTTCTCCCAAATGTAATGCGTTACCATATTTCACTACTCGAATGTAACGCGTTACAGGTAACGCACTACTTTGTAACGCGTTACTCCCCACCTATGCGTTGAATACCCGAAAGTTTGAAGCCTCAATTTTGGGACTTTTTTTGGCAGTTCCATTTGCAATATCGAGCGGATTTCTTAGTGGATCTGACTAAGTTCGCTACGGGCTCTCTAATACTGTAAAAAAAACGTTAGGTTGACTTGGGAAATTTTGGAGTTCAATTAAAGAAATTCAATTTACTTTAATTAAAATCAAATGAAAATATTTTTTTAGGGTGGCAAATTCAGTTGCCACACAAATGCCGTTTACCCCGTATTTTTCCGTCGCCCCGTTTTTTTATCAAGTCCGAATGACACGTTTTTTGAAACACCCTGTATAAGGGGTGCTAGCGCGCCGCATGTACATCGCACAGGCGTCGCTGCTGCTTCTTAGCGGCACCCCGCTTGGGGGAATGCACCTGAAGACCAATCTATTTGACTGTGGACACATACCAGTTACGCACTGTTCGTGCACCGGCAAGGCAGTGCCGTTCCAGAGACACTGTCGGCCCTTTCATTAAAACCGGCGTATGGGGAAGATACCAGAAAAAAAATAGTGATTAGATAAGCCGCACCGGTGGATAAGCCGCAGAGCGCTCGTGAGAAAAAAAAATCGTGCGTAAGCCGCGGCTAATACGCGTGAAATTACGGTACGTTGTAGTTACGCTACATGTACATTAGAGTATGTGTGATGTTTGACTACAAATAAAACGCTTTTTTGCATTGCAGTTCCTTGGATCTGCCTTTGTTGGGAACAGCGATCCTGCAAAGGGGCACCGGTTACATACCCGTTGGGCTGGTGCCAGCTAAACTCTGTTCGAACAGAGACCACTCCAAGTGGAGCCACTTCAACCGGTCCCAGCTCAGGCCAGAATCCAGTTGGGCCAACTGATACTAGTTGATCAAAGTGGTCCCTGTTCAATGACACGGTTCACAGAGTCACAGTTGCAACCAGACCAGTTCACCCAGACTGGGATCCCAGTCTCAACTGGTACCAGTTGGCCCGACTGGTTTCAAACTGGTCCCAGTCTCAACTGGGACCGGTTGCAACTGGGTCTGGGTGAACTGTATTATCGGACACGGACCAGTTGTCTCAACTGGTACCAGTTGAGCTATGACTGGTTGAAGTGGTTCCACTTGAAGTGGTCCCTGTTTGATTACACAGTTCAACTGGTACCAGTTCAAAAAATTTCTGCCTGGGTTATAATAATATTATATAGAGTAAAAGCATACTCTCTCATGATTTTTAGTTTCCATCTTGTGGAGTTCTTGAATGACCTCAGCACATACGTGGTCTCGTCAGACTGGGTGTTTGAAGCAGCCACTGGACTATGTTCATACTGGCCCTCAGAGGCCTCGAAACTGGAGATGGTAAAGCTTCTAAGAACCTATAATAAACCAGATTCATCATGGAGCATACATGGAGTCAGAATTCTGAGCACCACAGGTAAGAATCTGTTAAGTCTCATACTTATTTTGTACAGGTAAGGTGTGAACCTCAATTCCAATATTTTACATATCAGAGGTGCATCTCTTTCACATGATTTCTGAGTCCTGTAGATAATATGGATGAGGCCCTGAAGAAGCTCTGGAAGGCAGAAGACACATAAACCTTGAGAGTAACGATGAACACAGTAAGAAAACAAGAAAGCAACGGAAGCGTGTGATTATTTCTAGCAGCGAAAGTGATTCCGAAACCAAAGAGAAGAGGCAGCTGTTACGAAAAGCAGCAAAGCGAGGTGAGAAATATATATTTACTCTCACTAATATCATGTTGTTTCTATGAGTCGTAGAAAAAAATATCTTCTTACACGTTGTGGCGCTTCATCATGTACTTTATTCTGCTGCACGTTCCCGCACAGTGAAAGAGATTCGGCTTCCTCCCCCACCTTCAGGGCCTAATATCCCCCAAGGCAGTCCACCTTATTTATTGGAACACCACCTGGGCAAAACTGTACATAGGGAAAAGAGAGGGCATGGTATGCTTTGGGCTGTGAAGTAAATAACTGTTTAGCCTCACGATATTTCCCATTTTTCATGTAGAGCGCATTCGCTTGGAAACCTCTGGGCACATCACATGTACAGCGTCTCGCTCCTAGCCTCTTTCAGAAACAGAACTGGTAAGCACAGTACACTGATCGAGTAACTATTCTACATTGAATAATGCCAACATTGCTGTACTTCAGGAAACCTGCACCAAAGTGCACGATTTGATTTGTTCACAAGTGAGGCAGACTTAATGAACGTCCATAGACAATCATCAGGTTATCCACCGCATGTATTTTTCACAGGTGGGAGACAACATAAATTCGAGGAAAGTGACAGTGGGGAACTGGTGCAAAAACTATTTAAGGCCATCCGTGCACTGGAGTCCAGAATCAAAGATGCACACAACTGCGCAATTTTTTTACTTCTTTTTGAGAACTTCACAGCAGCTACGCTGTGATGAACGAAGTTAATTTACAATATTTTTTTTCTCACAGTGTTTGAAAGCAAGACTTTTCTGCACACCAAAGAAATATTGGTACAGCTACGTGACATGAAAAAAAAAACTGCCATTTTGGAAGAGCGCTTATGGAGATCCCTGATGAATGCACACAATTACCAGACTCAACCTTCCAACGGCTCCAGGAATTTGATGACTGCTTAAGACAACAAGGAAACATGACACCTATGGTAAATAATTTTGTTAACCATAGATCTCCGTTTAGGGAATGTAGATGTGCTCGACTTACATGGGCAATCGCAGCTCGTCAAGTTCCAAGTTCTGCTACGCACCACCGCTAACTGTTGAAGCATATATACGTATATATGTCTAGGTTACAGAAAGTGAGACACAGCCAGCTATAGACGGCTACAAAGTTGAATAAGAGGAAAATAATCAGACACGGACAACTGATTGCGAGGAAGTTAGTAAAACTAGTTTATTTAATGAGGGAAGTTAATATGTTTTAAGTTCCCCTTCAAGTAAACAAGTTTTATCAACTTCCCTGAAGTCTGTTGTCTACGTCTCTTTCCTTTCACTTCACTACGACTTAGTGTCAGTCTCATTTTCCATCTCTAGCCACATAGATACACAAGTATATATACGTATATCATATTTGGGGTAAGGAACTCGCTTTCTGGATTCACGGGAGCGTAAATGATGTTACTTCCTGTCACAGATTTTCCCAGTGCTCTGATATTTGGGACAACTGTTTGAGCTATGTGGATGTGGACGACAATTATCTGACATTTATAATTTTTTTTGGGGGGGGGGGGAATGGGTGCTGGGAAAATCTCTTGCTTTTTCTTGTACTGCATTTCATGAAAAGTGTAGTTTAGCTAATTAATAATGTGAATTCATTGCAGAGGAGATACTTTTCTGCAAAAGGAGGCACTGACGAAGGAGATGCAGTCCGAGCTCTGCTGCGCTGCATATGTATCAAACAATTAGTCTATAAACTGCAGTTGGCTTGGCTCAAATGGTGAAAAACACTGCTTCTCCAAACTGGAAAATATTCTGAAATGAATCCTTGGTACGTTGGCAACATTTTCATTCCTATACGCTGCAGGCGATGATAATTATCAGTATGATGTTTATAATCAACATGTTCAATAGGTCCAGAAATTATGGCTCCATGGACAGTTTTGCTTAAATGTTTTCATTCTTCAGGTTCCGGATGCTGTGTACGTCCCATTTCTCCTCCGAGAGCCACTTAACAAGTATATGTGACATTGTTTCACACCAAAAGACGCGCTACTACAACGCCAGACACAACCAAACTTCGAACCAAAAGCATCCAAAAGGCCCAAAAGTAGGTCCATTCTTTTCGAAAGAAAAGTGCTGCACCGGTGCTGCACCGGTGCTGCACCAGTTCTCAAATACATGCGAGGTCTATGACGAAAAGAATGCAAGAGGGTTGCACTCATTGAACTAGTTCAGGAGGTGCAGGCGAAAAGAATGGCCTTAGCAGCCGCCGGCTCTAAAGCGAAACGCACCGCCTCCAAAATATTGTCGCCACCGGCGCGCGTGCACGGAAGATATCTCATTGGCTGCGCAATATGTGTATAAATATTTGGATGCTCATTGGTCTTAAAAACTGGCGTCAGTTTCCTTCGCGCTGATTGGGCGAGAGCCATTTGGCTGAGGAGCGAGCATCCGAACGCGCGAACCGCTCAACGGAAGCAGTCGAACGGAGGAGAAAGAAAAACGACAGAGGAGACATCGCGCGTCTGTCCGGCCACGCGTGTTCTCTCGGACTGCAACCGTTGCCCACGCAGACGCTCAGTGGCGTAGCCACGGGGGGGCTAGGGGGGGCTCGAGCCCCCCCCCTCCTACCTGCCACGGACCGACCCACACAAATCGTGCAAATCCGAGGAGAACATAATATAGGGGGGGGGGGGGACCAGTGTGACAATCGCGAAAGTTCTTGCAGTTCATGGCGTCTTGAATGGTTTTCAAAGTATGAGCTTTTCAAAATACTTCCAATCTCGTGACACCACCTCATTGGTCATGACAGCCTATACATGTAATCGTATTGTGAACGTCCAAATCAACTATTTTCGTTCCTTTTTTTTTCATCCCCAGTTTGCAGTGTGCACAAGTATGTGTGTGTTGTCGCACACAGGATCAGCGGGGGGGGGGGGTTCGTATCGAGCCCCCCCCCCCCCCCCTACCTTGGAGGTCTGGCTACGCCACTGCAGACGCTAGGGGGTAGTTTGAGGGTTTTGAATGCTTTAGATTTAGATTGTGGCGAACTGCTAATGTGAGAACGGAACGGCACATCCACCTCATCATCACAACAGCGGGAAGACGAACATGACATGGAATCCCTGCACCTCCAAAGGACGCAGAAATCGTCAGAGAGGAAGTCTGCACTCTTTCCGACGTACTGCAGGTGAACGGTAAAACAAGTTTGATTACTTTCTTATGACTGAAGGCAGTAATGCAGGTTTATCACGTTAACTGTATTACGTACAACATTTACGAGTCACTCGGTACGTTAGCGGCGTTTCATTGTGCAGTGCATTGCCGTAACTTGTACGTTTCTGATATGCCGTTAATCAAATTATGTGTGGTTATGCTAGTTGCCCCTCATGCGCGTCGCAGCCGTTCATTCACTGTGATCTGTTTGAACATGAGAGAACTGATGTTCTGAGGCTGGAACAACATAGAAAGGACAAACACATACAAAGCCTCAATTTGCCTAAGAAATTAACGATGAAAGATGGAAGTCACTGAAAAGGTTAGCCAGTTGTAGGAGTCAAACCCACATCTTCTGGATTACCGGTCCAGGGCTCTACCAATAGGCGATTTCAGATATTGCCCTTGTGCTCCGCACGAGGGCCCTCCGTCGCCCAAGTCACGCGCATCGCGCAATGCGTCGTGGGAAATGGTTTACATTCGTGCTCGTCTGCCTGTTGCTCGAAGGTGTGGGAGGTGAAGGAGAGAGAAAACCGAAACCGTTTGCGCTCTTCTTCTTCTCTCTGACTCATGAAAACTAAATCCCAAGGTGCAACGGGGCTTTCGCAACACGGCGCTCCCTGGTGGGCCATCCATGCAATTTCTGAAATCGTCTATTGAACTAAGCTAACACGCCTTCCCAGTGACTTCCAGGGTGCGTCATCTGAAGGGACGAACCAGCCACTCTCTCCCACTCAACCTCCTTTCAATCTTACATTTTTTGCTCACCCATACACACATTCATACGACGGGATCGACGCAAGCGGCAACTGTTGAACATGAGAGAACTGATGTTCTGAGGCTGGAACAACATAGAAAGGACAAACACATACATAATCATTCCTCTATTTTTTGTTTGTTTCTTTGTCTTCGTTTTTGCCCCCGGCTTGTGGACTTGAGAACTGCTCCTGCTCATTACCCCAGAGGGGTGGGTGGGGAGGTGACATTTTAATAGAACCTCTACTGACGTGTTGTCATGCGTTTTCGCCAACACGCAAAAAAGGAAAGACGTTGGAAAATTTTTGGGCTGCGTGGCTTGAGGTGGACTTTTTTGTACTTTTGGGGGCTTGGGTGGTGCTTTTGTGAGATTTGTGTGTGGATGTGGGAGAGTAAGGGTTTCATACTTTAAAAGCGATAAAAAAGTCCCGTGCCGGGAAACAAACAAAAAGACGACACAACACAGCGTGTGTTGTGGCGTTTTTTGTTTGTTTCCCGGCACGGTTTTTTTTATCGCTTTGAAAGTATGAAGTACCGAACAGCCCAATTTTAACTATTTTCGAGAGAGGGGCGGGGCTGGGAAAATCCCTGGGTCGATGCACACACACACATACCACTTGTCAAAAGTCGAAACTTTGCTTTGTACATTTTACTCTTTTTTAAAGTACATTTTCTCACTGAAAAAAATTAGCGACAACATCAGGTGACGCAATTGAGTGCTTTGCAATAACTCCCAGTACAGAAATAGGTATTCATGAAGTATAACATTAGGTTGCCAAGCAGTGCCTCGGTGGAGTGGTTGTTTAGCTTGAGGTGTCTTGTCGGCACAACCCTTGGAATCAGTATGTAGGAGAAGAATTTTAAAATGACTTCGTGCTAATAGAAGGTAGGCAAGGGGAGGAACAAATGTTAAGAAAAGCAAAGTGCTGTGATGCATTGTTAGTTGTTTTGGTGTACGATCTGCTCAGTGTCCTGTCTGCTTTCGTGAAGTAACGATATTTAGTGGCTCATATGTCCGTT
Source organism: Ornithodoros turicata (assembly GCF_037126465.1). Taxonomy (NCBI): domain Eukaryota; kingdom Metazoa; phylum Arthropoda; class Arachnida; order Ixodida; family Argasidae; genus Ornithodoros; species Ornithodoros turicata. The sequence goes on along the minus strand of NC_088202.1, from coordinate 32,972,750 downwards.
GTGTACAGGGGCCATAAGAAAAACATTATGCGTTATCACATCATGTGACCCACATAGTTGCTTTATCAATCGTACGGCAACTATAGTTGCTGTACGATTGATAAAGCAACTACCTGGGTCAATAAATAAATAAATCAACCCAGTCAATTTATTTATTTATTTGTTAATCCTCGGTACCTCAAGGGTATTCGCGGATCTGAAAAAAGTAACTAAAAATGCTGAGTACAGTTTTGGAAGTGTATTTTCTCCACGGAGGGAATCTGTCGCTGCAACTCAGATACTTTTTAACCCGTATATCTGTGTAACTCGGATACTTTTTCAAGCAACTTTAACAACCCTGGTAGGCACCCATAATGTTCCTCATCAGACATTCTACCAGTAGAGCACCCTTCTTCCTTTCCTTTTCTTTTTGCCAAGCTATAGAGATAACAGTATGTCCAGGTGTGACAAGCATATTGTAATCTTTAGTCAGATCATCGTTGTTCAGTACTCCCATTATGTGGTATAGTTGTTCCAAGTGTTTTGTGTGTGCGAGACCCAGGAACTTTCCCGGCTCCCTCCCTCTCCCTCATCCACACACTCAGCAGACAAACCTCACAATACCCCCCGTCCACCTAAAAAAAAAAATGCATATATATATATATATATATTTATATTGCAACGTCGTGCTTTTTTTTACGTGTGGGCGAAAACACATGACACACGGCAATAGAGATTCAGCTAAAATTGGCACCGAGCCCTCGGGGTACTGAGCAGCAGTGGTTCTCAAGTCCACAAGCCGGGGGCAAAACCGAAGAAAAAGAAACAAACAAAAAAATAGTGGAATGGCGCGATACCCGGCACTCACGACAGCGCGGCGGACCGGGGCAGAGAAGCCCGGCGCCGCGATATTGCGCATGCGCACAAGTCCGGCGGTTCCGTAGCCGATCGGAGCCAGCATGAGAGGGAGACCGCCGCGGCGGTTCCCTAGACACTGCCTATATTTTTTGTTTTGTTTTAATTCCCCCGCAGCCATCGGCAACAACGACGCACATAGCTCAGCATTGGCTTTTGAACTGCCCTCCGGTGTCGAAGCACCTAAAGCTCCAGTGAAGCCTGGTGCAAGACGTAAAAAGATATGTACTGTAGCTTTTTCGAGGCAGTTCCCGAGGACAAATAAGGTTGATTTGTCATACACCATCGCTTTTTGATTGTCTGCTTTGGGACAGCATGATCGTTGCTCTACAGCAAGACAGCAAGCGCCGAAGACAAACGGACGAGGCTGGGGGGTAGGGGGGACGAGAGGAAAGACGAAAAACCCGAGGAGAGAAGGGGAAGGAGGTTGGGAAAGCCGGTCTGTTTGCGCATGCGCGCTGGGCCCCAGCTTTTTTCCCGCGCTGGCCAGAGGAGACGCTGTGAGTGGCTCCTGGGGATCACGTGATTTGGGCGCCCGCCATTTTCCCTGGGCCATTGCGTAAACGCCAGCTTCCGGCGGATGGCCTTAGTGTGTTATCCGCCCAATGTTGCCCGCACGCTTTCTTGTATTCCGTCGCATGGCACGCCTGGTGTCGGTACGTTGTGCACAGATCCACGTAGTATTAAAGGGGCCGTAAACAGGTACAAAAGGTGCACACTTCTTTGTGTTATATTATTGGAACTTAGTCAGTGAAAACTCCTTGCAATTACTAACGCTTAAAAACAAAAGGCGCTTGCATACGGACGAAATATTCACTGCACTCTTTCGCATTTTAGCTCCGCCCCGCGCTCTAACTTTACGTCATTTTGACGTAGCGCTTTCCCCACCAATTACGATTGAGTGTTCCACGTATGATTTTATTTCAAATGCGAAATTGGACTAGATGAACGTGAATCCTCTTCTATTCAAAATCTAAACAGGTTACAGCCTCAAACTGAGAAAGAAATGCGTTTAATTTAGGTATCATACGCGCACTACGTTTTCTGGGTAGTAGCACGCAGCACACCACCTGCGCGAATGAATATCCGGGACTTCAGTTCCGGAATCTTAGGTAGGTGCACGATGGAACATCTTCGTCATCTTCGAATGGTTCCGACAACTGGGCTGCCGTACTTTGGTTTGATCACGCCATGTCACGTCGTGACCGGGAGGAACCCGGGTTCGAATCGCGTCATGTGATAGCAGCCCAGCTGTTGACGTTTGCGCCGTCCGGAGAGGATGAAGATGTCATGACGTTGAATTTCGCAACCACGGAGCGCAAAACGTCGTTTCACACAAACAAAGTGAGTGCTCCGACTCACAGCTGATAACGAAGTATGTTTATTGGCTGGTAATTTGAAACGTCATGTGCGCAGCTCGGCCCCCCGATTGGACGGCAAAGCGCTACGTAGCCATGTGACGTATGCGTGGTGGAGAGAGGCTCGCTGGTCACTCATCTTTGATAGCAGTTATATGGGTCAATGAGCTGGCAGGAGCCGAACGAAATGTATATTTGGGTATTATGAGCTGCGTTCTTTCATGGGGTATCATTATTTCAGAAATGTTTGGTGGCCTGTTTACGGCCCCTTTAAGCATCGCCTGTTAAAAAAACTTCTAATGGTGTAATATACGTTATGGTACCGTGTGATGACCTGAGTGGATTATAAAACGTACTATCGACAGGCACTGTTTATTACCACTGTTTGCTTCTGGCTGGAACGGAAATGCGTTTGCGCAAATGGTTTCGGTTTCTATATCTGTTTCTTTCTGTTTTTGTTGGGTTTTCCTTTATCTGATTGAAAAGATTCAAGTCATCTTTTTTCCCTGCTGTCGTTGTGAAAGTGTGGCCAGGTATATTACGCCATGCCTAGCTCCCATATGTGGTCACGGCCGCAATAAATTGAAAGAACAGCAAGTTGTACGGCTAAACTATCATCGACATTATTGGTTTACGTTTTTCTCGCCGACGCTATTGACGGTGCACGCTATAGCTCTGACAGCTTCGTGTTTGCGGTGTGTTGACGAAAAGTATCGCAGGACCTGTAACAGTGCGACTGGTAGGCGGGCAGCGCGTTTTTAATTATTGAAACTGTTTGGCAACGAACGTCAACAATGTCTCGAGGGGATTACAGCCGTTTTCGCTGGGATCCAAACTGCACCGTGCCCAGACGAAGTTCCTACAGGGCACAAAAGAAAGCGAGGATAGACCTGAGCAGCCCTTCCGATTATACATTCGGGGACGAACAGCAAATAATCGCACAATCTACCCACACCGGAGCGGTAAAGTCGGGGGATGTCGGTATAGTAGCGATAGTGATGTGGACGAAGGATATCTTCACAAACATCGAAATGTTGTGGAATCAGAAGTACGCACGATAACCGCTAAAAGCGAAAGCAGCGAAGAAGACACCGATAGCGTACATTGTGAAACAACATTTACAGACCTAGTGAGCTCACCAGGGAGAGAGAACCAGTTCCACGATGACATGGTAATTCACTTCTCACTGTACATGTTCTTTTGATTACTCGCATTGTTTTCAAGGGAAGCGTAGCAACACACAATGTCGCAAATGTGGTCAAAGAAACCATGTGTACTGTGAGCCATGTATATTTTTTCTGTCACGTACGTGGATGTATTTTCTGCAGCATATTTTTGTGTTGTCGGGGTGATAGGCCATTTTACTCTAAATGTTATGGAATACCTTTCATAGTTTTTCAGGTTGCAGCGAGCTATGCATCAGACACTTTTGCTGTATCTTTCGCTTTGCTGATTTCAGGACGAAAAACCTTTTCCGCGATGCAAGCTCACTCGATCACGAAGCCTGCTACTAATAATGGAGCACAGCTTGCGTAATCATGCCACGAAAGAAGCTACCGAAAGTCTTCTTAAGGATATCGAGGCTCACCTGCCCAAGGATAATGACTGCCCTCTTTCCAAGTATCTTTTTTTTTTTCAAGGAGTTCTCTGGTAGCGGATGCGCCACAAGCTTTCATTTCTACTGCCCATCCTGTGTTACTTACATTGGAAGCTCTTCCAGTATCAACGCTGAATGTACCTGCCCAAATTGTGAAGCGGTACACTGCTCTCATGCCCTGACTAAGTCTGGGTCATACTGCTGGATATTGAGCAACAACTGAGGCTTCTATTCCAACAACCGACCTTAAAGGTACTGTAAAGCAGTAGACAAGCATGATATGCCGGTGATGTGACTAGAGACTTTGTTGCTTTTAAATACCATATGCGGAACCATGCGACCGACAACGCGCTATAAATATTTTTAATTTGCCATGAAAGATGCGGCGTAGTGGAGCGGTGCGACGCCTGGTGTCAAACAACCCCCTGTACAGCGGGCAACACTGAAAATTGGTATTACACACTATTACATCGGAACTTCGTTATTTTAGTAACCATATTATTAGTTTTCCTGTTTACGTATGCATTCTGAAACCCCTGTTAACAGTGTTTTATGCGAAGTAACCCAGCGCTGTTCGATGGAGGCTCTCCCTACTTCTCTACTGCGCCTGCGCGCTCCTTCTGTTCGCGGCCTCTTTCGAACGAACAAACTCTGTCTGTGAACCTCAGTGAACAAACATGTCCCGAAGCTGTCTGGCTTCTTGAACGTCTGACAAATTTTTTTCAACGGCTCAGCATTTCACTTCAGTTCGCTTATCCGTTTATCCTCAGATATGGATCGTTGTGTGGATTGCAGGACCGGATTTTATGGTGGATTGTGGTGGATGGTTTGTCGGGCCCAGTGTTACACGCATGCAATGTGGTTGCCGCCGTATGTGTCAGGGGTACGGATTCATTGCGAATACCTAGTACAGTGTTGCCCGTAATCTTAAATTGTAATTTTCTAATTAATTGCACCGTCGATTGGAATGAAACTTTTCTTTTTTTTAAAGCTTTTGTTTTTTGTTTTTTTTTCTGAGACCCCGACGTATAAGTGACAGTACGATGCCAATGACAATTAACGATACATTGACAAACGAGGATAACGGCTCTGGTGCTTTTCCAATGGCTCCTCGATAATTTCGCCCAATGAACAAATAAGATGTGTCACGTGTCATTTCTGGCGCGGAAGATCTCTAACTTGAAGATCTCGAAGCGTTTTTATTTAACCAAAGCTGCCCTTTTTCCTCCTATTTTAACACTGTGCAATGCAGTGACATATAGGGAGGAAAATACAAAATACTTCGGGAGGGGTTCCATGGAAAGTTATATTTAGGAGGAGGATTTCATTCTTCTTTTTCTCCTCCCAAATGCGCTATCAAATGTACGAGTTCGTGTGGATCTGAACAGTCCCCTCCTCCCCTCCCGTTACGATGGCAGTGTACGAATGCTCGAAGGACACGAGGGCGGCGTGTTTTCTCTCTCTCCCTCTTTGCACCTCTTGGGTATTTCCTTTCCCTATTTATACGTCCGAGCCCTTCCTACAAAAGCAGCGCAGATGTTTTATGGCCCTATTTGCTTCGTTCACCGAATTCTTCTTTCGCGGACCCCGTCAGCGCTTTGCACGATGTGACTTGACGAACGTTTGCTTGAAACGTTTTTGCCTGGTGGCTTGGACTATCGAATAGCCACACTAAATAACATTTGATAGGTGCTGCTTTACAGTACCTTTAACCTTCAAATCTGGGAGACGTAGCATGTCACTTGACGTTAGAGACATCACGCAAAGCAAAGCCTACAACAAACTTCCTTTGAGGGACAATGATATTTCAGTGACGTGGAACACCTGACGGGGCTCCAGTCTTTCAATGTTCAAAGTTCACCATCTGGCCACTCCAGCTAATGTTGAACGAGCTGCCACAGAAACAACGCAATGAAAACATCATTCTCCGTGGTCTGTGGCTCGGCCCATCGAAACTACAGATGAACTGCTCTCTTCGGTTATTTTTTGATGAAATGAACCAACTTTCATCAGACGGAATGACAAGGGAAGGAAGGAATGGTGTGGAGCACGATTCTAGTGTGTTTCCTGCAGCCCGTTGTGTGGATACAGTCGCACGCTGTTCCATCAAAATCGAGTAATCCCTGGTGGCGCTATGCGATTTTCAAAATACATGGGAAATCCCATACAGGCACCAAGGGTGTACCGCCACCATAGTCACACAAAGAAATACGTTCACTGTTCTCAGGCAGTTATGTACACATTCCCACTTGTGTATGGTGGAGCATACCTAGGCCAGACAGGAGGATGCATAAATGAGGCTGAGAGAGCATGCCCTCCTTATCAAGAACAGCACACCCTCACACTCTAAAAGCACAGCTTCACCGCATGGCACGCTGTGAGCCAACTGTTGTCACGAATGATAGGGTTATCGCTTGCGATTGGAAGACAGGGGGACAAAGTCGTACGCCCCAATCTCTCTTCGAATCAGAAGCAATAATAACCCTATCATTCGTGGCAATGGTTTGCGCACAACGTGCTATGCGGGGAAGTTCTGTTTTTAGAGTCTTCTACTGCTTTGCAGGCAACAACAAATCAAATAAAAGACAAAATAAGATGACAACGGTAAAGAAGATATGACTGTTTTCCGAAACCGTTGTCCTGTGAAATTTCGGTTGTATTTTGGAATATGAATTGTGGAAATTGAGGAAGTTCCTCAGAGCATAGCTGTCAGGACACAGGAAAGGCACAAGAGCACAGCGCTTTTCTGAAATTAAGTCATGCAGGACCAACAAGCCCCACTTCCTACTTTGCTGCGATGATTATTTTGAGGATGGAATGTAATATTTTTCATTTGCTTTTCACGTCTTGATGGCTGGAGTGGTTTCGAACGCAGTCATTTTGAAACCAAAACATGGTTGTTACGGATCAATACGTTTCGCTTTTCAATAGCTTTTCACGCTCGCTGAAGTTTGTTTGAGGACAAATCCTTCGTTCCATCACCCAACTGCATGCAGTCACATTGGATGAGGGAAAGCGTTCCTTCTTTCACGATATTTTCACAACCACCGTCCAGTCTCTCAAACTATCCATACAACATCCACCCCGAACTACATCCAACCATACTATCCAACTTGCTCCAAACTGACAGCTTCTTCGTGGTAGTCTCGTTCTTGGTGTTTCGAGAGCGTTCAAATTACGTGGTAGGATCAGGAATATAAGCTGCCTACCGAAGCTCTCCAGCCGTATAGCTTTCTATCGAAGGTGAAACAAATTTTCCAGATTTGAAGGCCTTAAGATGCCTTATGCAGTGATAATGCTGTAGACAGTACTTGCTCGATGCTTGCTTGCTTGTACGATTGCTCGATGGCTACTTCAAAATAGCCACTAGACACACAACAGCTCCTATATGCCTCTATCATGCACTACGACACGACAGCTGTCTCATTACATTGTATTTGTATCAATAAGCAATTTTAACTTCTTGTGACCATCTTATTCCTTATTTATATCAAAATCAGTTCCACCCGTAGAAGGCTCAGCTGAAGCTTCTAAGGACTGGATCGCCGTTGAAGACATCAAATTGGAGTGCTCACTGGACTGCACAGCATCATCGGAAGGAGGTCGAGCTTCCACTTCTGTCGTTGAGAGCATGTTACCCCCTGGGGCTTCGACAGAGGACGTCGCCTGATATTCTGGATTGGTGCCATCATAGAAGCCAGAGACGTCCGATGCCCGTGTTTTGCCAGAAGTTGACTCGGTTGGGAACTCTACCACATCCTGTCGGATCTGGTTCGCACCCTTGCTTGGGGACATAGGCCCACCTGGGAAAAGCGTTCCATCCGCAGGAGAGACGGGAACGATAGCGTTCCCACTAGATGGTTCTGCAACCTCAGAAGCGGCTACCATAGCATGATCAATCCCTCTTCCAGGCAAGCGTGACAAAGCAACGGTTGAACGCGACAGCAGGCCGGGACTGTGGTACTGGTTGATGAGACCTTTAGGAAAGTTCATGTGAGACCATGTACTGGTGCTGTTTTGGGTTTCGTTTCTCGTCTCCTTGACCACCTCACTAGAGCTCGAACCATCAATAGAAACAAGAGGTAGGTACTCGATGCTCGGACGGTACAACAAAGTGAGAGCTGGACGCTCCTCTTCTTGAATACTTGGACGTTCCTCCTCAGTTACGTCCAGATTTTTGAGGGCAGATGACATCGAATCGGATGCCTTAGTAACCGACCACTCTAGCTTCGCTTCCTCCTCCTGTGCTGAGATTCCATCCCTGCGACTAGTAATCTCGTGTATCGATTTGACGAGCTGGCTGATGGATTCGGAAACCGCAATTTCTCTTGGGATCTCTTTACTCTCTGTTATAGTCAAAGCGATATCTGAGAGCAATCCTTCCAGTTGTGCCGGTAGTGTTGGTGCTGTACTTCCTTCTGTGACATCTTGCTCCACTACTGCAAGTTCATCAGCATGGTCTTCCTCAGGTGAGCCGGCTGACTTCACTTGCATTTGCTGCCCTTCACTTTTATCAAGTCCTGTTTCATTGCCAAAGTTCGAAGTAGCTTCGACTGTTTCATGTACTATTTTTGCTTCCTGAACTGCTTCTATTGCAGGATACAGTAGTGTTCTCTCAGTTGGTAGAATAATTTGTTCTGTTACAGGAACCAGATATCGTTCAGGCGAGCTATGTTTTGGCGCACGAAAAGGTAGTTCTATACCCTCTGTGCAGGGTAACAATTGTTGTTCAGCGCTTTGAAGCTCTTGCAAAACGTTGACGCTGTCATCCTTTTCTGGAGGAGCGGTGGAAAACATTGGGTATTGCAACATCGGACTAGGAGATTCAGCGATACGGAGCGGCCCCCTCAGTACTATTGAATTGTCTTGGTCCTCGGGCAAAAGCTCCCACGAGTTATCACCGCTGCGCTTTCTGCCAATGGGGACAGGCTCATCTTGTTTCGCCAAAGCAGACAATTTCTGATATTCCTCGGAGCTGGGCAGTTCTTCAGATAGAAAGTTTGGTCGTGTTAGAATTGCGGTCGGTTTAGACGTCGACTCGTCTGGTATACTCGTTCCACTAGCTATACTTTGTAGGTTGGTAGGCGTTACGGACGATTCCAGCTCTTCCGAGACTGTGCTAGACACGTCCATTATTTGTCTCTGGTGTTGGGGCACCTCTTCGACGGGTCCTGGAACAGGCAGTGTGCGTAGAGCAGTGCCATCTCGAGCCGTTATTGGGAACACTGGATGAACCTCCAGTGACCTTCGACTAGGTGACGGGTATTCAACCAACTCGTATGATTCAGGAAGTTCCACTGAACCAGCAGTCTCCCGAGGTGTCACTTCCCCCGACTGTAAACAGGGCGTAACGTTTGCGTGCTGTAGTTCTACCAGCTGTCCTTGTATATCCGAGTCATGTTGAATGGTTGCATGGGCAGGTTGCTTGCCGCTGGCCTCCGCTTGATCTCGCTTCGTGTCCGGAACGCTTGTCCGCTTTGCAGCTATCGGAGTGGCTAGCGTACGACCTTGAGGGAAGTATTCAATACTAGGGCGTTCTTCGAAGGATAGGTGATTAACCTCAGTGTCCACTCCTTTCTCCAAAGTACGAAGGAAGCTTGTCTTGCTTCGAGGGGATGTGCTAGGAGGCGTCAGTTGCTTGGTACCTATCTCTGTATTAAGTTGTTGAATAAAAACGTCTCTGGTTGTGGATGCAGGCGCGAAGGTCTCTGCACTAGGTGATGCTTTTGTCGCTGTTGTGTCATCCAGGCTGAACGGTTCTGTGGAGCCATGCTTGTCAGTTTTCCTTCCAAAAGTGATTCCACAAGTTAGATTTAGTTGTTCGTCACGAGCCCGCAAAGGGCTCTGCGATTCTGAGGTTGCTCTAATGGGTGGTATAGGTAAGACGAGCTTTTCTTTTGGTAACTTTCCTGGCGTAATAAATTCCCATACCGGTTTTCCTGATATACTTCCAGGGGGGCTCTCGTCTATCCATTGTTCCGTTTTCCGGTGAGGTGCCTTCGCTGGTGATGGTAATTGCCTTTCATAAGAAGCGTCTGGCTCTCCGGGAGTGCCATTGATTAACGTATCAGGCGCAGCTTGCTTGGGAGCAGTGTGCTTACCATCAAAATAAGCCACTCTCTCCGTAACCGGTACTGACAGTTCCTTTGAACCTGACGTTCTGGCGTCGAGCGCTTTTGGACACCACTCATTCGGAGCGACAGATCGCGGTTTGTATACCCTGGGCGGAAACTCGGACGAGCCTTCGATATGCCCTTGAACATTTTTAGCATTCATCTGCGCTGTTGGTGCAGATGGGCTACTCTTTGGCTCGTGAGGTATGGCGGCCGTTACAGTGTCCGAACGGTGATGAAACAACAAACTGGTGGGTTTGACCTGGTCTTCCATAGTTTGGTCCAGAACACCTTCAACTGATTGCGTTCTATCACGACGAATTTCCTCGGGAATTTCGTCTTGGCAGACAATGTCTTCGCCACGGCTGTCTTTCCTAGAAGCAAGTGCCGACGCCCCCGGCCTCTCTTCAGTCGAAGTTTCTTCATGCGATACTGTTCTCGTCACATATAATGGACTGCGACTTGTGAGTCGGGCTTGTTCCTGCGCTGGAGTCACAGCCCTTTTTCCTAGTGCCGGTGCATCGCTTTCCGGAGTGGTGACGGAAGCAGAGTATGGCATCGGAGTTTCTCGTCTAACCCGTGTTTTCCCAGTGAGCTCTTCTGTGGTGGCGGGCATAGAAACTTGTTCGCTAGAAATCCCACCTACGATCTGGACGAATGTTTCCTCCGACGTCGATTCTTGCGCGTAGCGTTGGCCTGACGAGTACGTTGAACATGTTGAAATCGGGTTATATGGAAGAACCATAATAAATTTTGGTGGACGTAGACTAGTCAGAGGATCATCGGCGACGAGCTGTAGGTGAGCTGCGGACGATTGCACTTTCTCCAACTGCGTCTGCGGAGTCTCGGCTTCAGACGTCACTGAAGATGAACCATGGGAAGGTGATGTACCGACAGAGTTAGGCGCAGCAGAAGCGAGCATTGCGGGGTCCGGAGGGCGGCGTGTTTTGGCTTCTGGGATGACCTGTTGGCGGCATATGGCGACGCCAGAGGCAGAACTAGCGTGCAAAAGCGTTTCTCGAGATGAACGAATGATGGTGGTGTCTAACGTTTCAGGACTGTCTGCTGGTCTCAACCGTTTGTAAGATGACTCTTCACCTGTTGGAGAGTCGATTGTCTCCGTCGATGAAATTCTGTATATTTGGCGCCCATTTCGGTCAAAATAGGCGTGATGTCGGTCAGTGTGGTGTCTATGACCTGCTTGTTGCTTGTTACGGTCCGCTGCTCGTGTCTCCTGTGCGCTCGTGTCTCCTCTAGCACTGCTGCTCACTGCTGCTGGGACGTCGACCATGTTGGAATCCGTGGACTTTTCATTCTGTAAAAAATGTACAGCGAATGAATCCGTGAATGACGTTGCGACGTCACTGCATTGAGGAGACAGCAGCCTGCTACTGAGGCTGGACCACTACGGTTCATTTCTGTGTCTCCTCTCCGTTTTGATAACTCTCAGCGGTCTGAAACTCTCTTCGCCAGTCAACAAAAACAGCGCGTCGTACGCCCCACCATTTGTTATTTCGCTGTAAGTGATTCGGCCCCTAGAAATGGGCTCCGTTTCCCGCTAGATGCATGGTAGGATCGTTTTTGATTAGCCAACACTTGCTTCTCGCTGTTTGTGTTGCGGACTACGTAACTGTCTCTTCATACCAGGCCACCAACAAGCTGTATTTGCTCGCATGAACGAAGAACCACACCTCGTATTCGCAAACCTGGGATGTAAATCGAGAGGGTAGAAAGGAGTAGTTACCTCGAATTTGACAGCAAAGCGCGAGTTGCTACAGTGATGCTGCCCGCAGGGTACCGAATTATGTGTCCAGCCGGGCATCCCTGGGTAGTGGTAGTCCTCGTTGGAAATGTCGATGTATGTGAAAGTCTCGACTGGATTTTTCCAGTCACGTACGGGGTGGAGCCGGGTGTACTTGGGCTGGGATGTGGGCAGTCGGAAGACCAATACACAAAGCAGGAGCAAGAGCAGAATAGTTATAACTATTCCAACCAACAGAGGCCAGTCCAAGGGACGTTTGCTCTGAAATGATGCAACAATGATTAACCAGCGCAATCTCCAAGAACGTGAGTCATAGAACGAATCAATACGAGAGACAAGACATTGCGAACATTGCAAACTTGGCCCAAAATAATCGCAAAATAGACTTTCAGCAAGCGTTATTTTGCAGGGTATGTTTGATATAAATGTCGACGTAACTGTACGCTTGCTTTACGTTACCTGGTGTCTTTCGCTATCTACGTCCTCAAAGATGACCTCTGTGTCCCTACTTCTGATGCGCTTGCTCGTTTCCAAGTTCCATAATCCGGTGGTCGCGTTGGACCCAACAGCTCCGAGTGGCAGGACCTCGGAGACGATGGAGGCCATGCAGACTAGGACCGCGGCGATACGAGGCCACCGGCGGTCCGCCATCACCGGCGACCTTCCGACTGACGCCCTGGCTGGGAATGCATAACACGGTTGCGCTATCATTGGAACGTGTAACTGAAATTTTGTTGTTGTTGTTGTTGTTGTTGCTCCTCAAGCGGGATGGCGCTTATCCGCTAGGGAGATTGGCCAGGACTACTGAGGTGCGGTCAACAGGATGTTAAAAAAGAGTTAGATCCACTCAGAGTTAGATCCACTCAGAGTTAGATCCACTCAGAGTTAGATCCACTCAGAGTTAGATCCACTCAGAGTTGGATCCACTCAAAAGAGTTAGAATCGGTTAGAGCTGGAGATGAATGACATGATACTATGGAGAACAGCGCGGTCCCTAACGCCACTATGGGAGGCTCCAAGGGATAGCAGAGATGTCAGGGAGAGCTGAGCACCGATGGAGAGAAGAGGGGGGACGAGAAGGCGACGACGAATGGTGGCGTAGGAGGGGCGGTCGAGAAAGAAGTGATGGACAGTCTCGGCTTGTCCGCAGTGCGGGCACGCAGGTGCCGATTCGAGGCCAGCACGGTGAAGATAGAAGTTCAATGGGAGGGAGAGGCACCGAGCACGCGTTACAGAAGTTTCGAACTCACGGCAGCCACAATGCTCAGGATTCCAGCGGAATAAGAGGTGTTCATAGCCAGGGCGTGGAGGGCGACGCCGCGCGAGTGAAAGGAAGCGTTTGTAGCGCGCCCGGACGATGTCAGCTATTGGAGGAAGGACATCCAGGATTGGCCCAGAGAGTGCCATATTAGCCAGGGTGTCAGCGGCTTCGTTGAGCGGGAGACCGCGGTGACCAGGAATCCAGGTGGCAAGGAGATGGGAGATGTGGCTGGGTGCAAAAGCAACTAAGGTGGCGAGCAAGGGGCTTGTAGGGCTCTCAAGGGAGGAAATCACAGAAAGAGAGTCAGAGAGGAGGGGCACCATTTTGAAAGCGATGGGAACCCTCATCAGCGCTAGGAGCATGGCTAGAAACTCACTGTGAAAGACCGGTGTGTAGTCCGGGAGGCGGACGGGACTGTGCAAGTCGAGCTGCGGAATGACAATGCCAACTCCCGCCCGTTCCTCAGAGACAGATGCGTCCGTGGCGATGACCAGGTGATTGGGAAACTGAGACATGTGAGTGTCAAGCTCTGCTTTCAAATAAGTGAGAGGGGCATGTTTGGCATCCGAATGAAAGATGCTGAGAACCTGGACAGAGGCTGGCGCGGGAGGCACAACCGGCTGGGGGACATGGGCAAGCGAAACATTCAGGGGCGACAGGAGAGATTGGGCAAATAGCAACTGGGGAATATTGGATCTGCGCCACCGCCTGCTAGTCCAGGAACCCAAATCTCTGAACGATTCAATGTGGTGAGAAGCAAGAGGGCTCTGCGCCAGAGACAGGAAAGTGCTCACTGTTAAAAGATGAAAGCGGGCTTTCAGTGGGAGCACACCCGCCTCAAGATACAGGGCGTCGTTAGCAGTATACCTGGGAAGGCCGAGACACATGCGGAGCGCTTTCCTCTCTAAGACGAGCAGCTTGCTTATCCGGTAGTCTGGGAGATGAGAGAAAAGGACACAGCCATATTCGAGGATGGGACGGACATAGCAACGATAGACATAAAGAAGGGCATTCCTGCGCATACCAACACGAACGCTGGAACAACGCTGGATGCAACCCAGTGCCGCGGAGGCTCTTCGGCTGATGTGGTCAATGTGGCGGCCCCAATCCATCCTGTGGTCATACCACACACCCAGATACTTCAGAGACTCAGGTTGGTCGATGCGATCGTTGCCTATCAAAAGATTGAAGCTGGGCACCGCACCACGGAAGCCCACAGGCGGAAATAGGAGCACGGCACATTTCTGGACCTTTAGACTCAGATGAGCGGATGTGGTCCAGGCCACAATAGTGTCGATGTATTGCTGGGTCAGCGTGTACAACAAGTGCAGGGATGAGGCCGAGGCGAAAAAGGCGATGTCATCTGCGTAAGTGATTGTCAGAATATTCGCGTCCAATGGAAGGGAGCTCATGAGTATGTTAAAGAGCAGAGGGGAAAGGACAGAACCTTGAGGCACCCCTCTAAACAGCTGATGAGGGGAAGAAACGAGGTGGCGGTCCGAGCATTGGAAAGATCTTCCAGAGAGAAAATTCCTGACCCAGGAGAGAATATAGGGAGGGATACGGACAGCGGATACGGAAATTTTGTGATGTTGTGCTACAGCACGAGGCATTACGACTAATGACGCTTTCTCTTCTTCTTGTTCAATCGTATCGGTAACAGGAACACGTGATGGTAAACGACGACACTTCATTAAGAAAATATCGCTCAGCTTCGTATGAATTGCTGTTACGTAAACCTACTCAAATTATCATTATCCGGTGCCGGGAAAGCGTAGAAGCTCTAGGAAACCGTCTTTCTTTCTGCCATACAGCTTCATTTTGTTTGACTGGTAATGCGAGAAGGGCATGCTGCCTTTTTCAGGGCTGCCGCTTGCAACTGGCTTTAAACAAGTACTTCACGCGACTAGGGATGGAGCTTTCGCTCAAAAAGTGCGTCCAGCCCCCGCTCACACACAAGACTGACCGATTTCCTTCTCTGGGTCGGTAACAAGAAGCTTCCCATGTAGCCAAAGGTGGGATAATCAATGTCTCATCAACGTCTAAATTTGGACTAATGGTCAAGACGTCTCCCAATAGTCTTAATGTCTAGGGGAGTTCCTGTAGCCTTCCTCTAGCATAGCTAAGGTTACGCCACCTGGACATCTCAATTTAGACATCCAGTCTTACCCTAGCCCAACTTTAGACCTTTTATATACAAGACTGAGGCGGCTTCTAGCCCTGTAATAGCCCTTAATTAGCCATAATGTCTAGGATTACACCTTCATTAGCCTTTACTTAGACCACACCTAAAAGCTTCTCTGTATGTGTGTGCTGTTTCAGGAATGTGTGTTGTGCGTGTGAAAGTGGCATGCACTAGCTCACACATGAAGCACATTTTGACAAAACTTTATTTTGGGTAAAGCTATTAAAACACTGCAAAAGTGAAGAGCCAGAGCAATTTACGTTCGCGCAGCATCGCGACAAGACAATAATGGTACAGGAGCTTATCAAGGGCTAGACAATGACTAGATTGTAATGTCCATAATATCACACAAATATTGTTGAGCTTCTAGAAATAATATTGAAATATTAAACTCCAGTTACTTATGTTCCATGATGAGGCTGACTCTGTAAGTCCTCAAACGCAAAATATCAAGTTAAAATAATTTACCAACAAATTTCAATAGATATTGACCACCAAAAAAGCTGTATAATGTACTACACTTTGGTAGAATGCCTGCATGCATAATGCTTTCTAACTGACATACAGAAAGGAATCGACTAGATAGTAAATTTTATGACGTTCATAACACCGCAGTTCAATATTTGTCACCTGAACACTGTTATGCTCAGCTGACAACTATTTGATTAATGTAAATTAGTCCTATGAACAAATGACACCAGGCAATCCTTACGGGTCATTCATTCGCCAAATGATCCAAACGTCCTGCTTGCACACCTGCGAACTCAACCGAACCGACGAACTCAAAATTCGGGAGACTGCCCGCAGAGCGACCGCGGAAGATGGGGGGGGGGGGGGGGGGGCATTAATCTTGGGCGTTCGAAATAGTACAGCAACTGTATTGCAATTTCTCTACGTCATACGTAGCCACTAATGGCGGAGCTGTGAGGCGCTATCGTTGTTCCATCAACCGCAATTGCGATGACGCATCATTTCAGGACATTGCATTTCGCTCAGTCGCACCCATTTTGAACGGTGATGGCAGTGGTCTTCGTCTTTCCACACCTGTAGCCCTTCGCTCTGCCACGTTTGGGGGACATCTTCTGGAATAGCGATCATGCGTGGTAGCTTCCGCTCTGCGGCTGGTTTTGCTCAACCAGAAAACCTGTGAATGTGAAAAGGCACATGGCACGTTTGAGGAACACGTACAGATATTTCTTCTGCTTGGAGAGCGCGGTCGGAGCAGACGAAACTACTGTACCAGAGTGGGCTGACGATAGGACGATAGCACGTCTCTTCGAGACACACTGACTCAACGAAGCACGATATCTGCCGCCACCTCCAGTCATGGATGGTCATGCCGCGAAATGCGTGTTACGGGCTGTCTAATTCTTGAGGAATACGTTCGCGCAGCTCTTAAAGGAAAACTTGAGAAGCAAAGCCCAAGTCCCCAATTTTTTGGGAGAGTCGGCAGGTATGTGCCCAAAACCCCTCAGTTCTTTTTAGAAAACGATGCCATAGATAATCCGTCCTACCAATAAGCATATGCAAAAGAGTTTATATATATATAAAATATATTTAACTACTCTTCAGTTTCGGGGGGGGGGGGGGTCCAAATTTACACAAAAGATAAACCATATTACAAAGGAAGAAGCCGAGAGGGCGGACTTGCCCAAATACAAATATGTGCAGACGTCGTTACTGCAGAGAGATTCCATATTTTTTAGTTAAACTTCGGCAAATGCATATTGGTAGACCGAAGTTTTTTTTTCTTTATAAAGAACTGAGCGGGGTGGGGTGGGGGGGGGAGGACCTTTGCATCATTCGGCGTAAAATTACCCTTATGTAAACATCAGTCTGCAATTGCTACCTAAATGCGCAGTGACGTTGAAACAGCAAGGTTCCGATTCATTCGTTTGCACTGCGCCTCTTGTGATTTCTTCACATTAGTAGCAGTATCAAAACAGCCTCAAGTCACACTACTGTTATTTACATGGCTTTCATAAGCGTGAGCATTCACCATCGAGATGGGGATCCCTTACAAGAAATCACACGAAACAGTAACCAAATACAACACAAACTTGACTCAGCACTTACATGTCTTTCAAAGCGTACCCTTGATCATCAACACACACGCCGTAATCAACAAAGCTTAAACTCATGGTGCACGTATCCGAAATGTCCGACCAACGAATAACGATGACAAAACGTTTTCGTCAAGCAGTCAGCTCTTCGGCGATGGTTTCTGTCCTTTCGTAGACTTTGGGACTGGTGATTTCCCATCCAATTCGCCTTTCTTGATCCATCGCTGGCGAGAATGAGTTTCAGTACCAGCGATGACGGGATCACTCTGGTTTGCACTTCGCAAAATAAACTTCGAGAATAAACTCCTCAAAATAAATAACGAAAAAATTCACGGTGTAAAGATAACGCCGTAAAAACCAACTTTTGCGATATAAACGCTCCAGATTCAAGCTTTGAAAATAAATCGTCTCTGATTGGTCGACAGGAACGGCAGCCCCAGACCAGCGAAGGCTTTTGGCTCCCCCGTCCGAAAACAGTTCCACGCTGGGTGTGGTTCTTTGCGTTGGGCTGGGGAGGAGAGTACCGACCCTGAGCGAATCGCTTGCTGTGTTTTTCGCCGGCTATCAGGATTCTGGTTGGTTGGTTGGTTTGTAAAATAACAAAGGGAGGTTGAATTCGCGCGATTCTGTTGACATTGCAATTAGTGCTTTGTTCTGCTGCCCGCCTGTCAGATTTGAGTACGTCCTGCTTCGAATTCGTGTCCTAAGTCACAAGATCAGTTCTCGGCGTTGGCTCTAGCTATGGTGGACACCTGTCATATTGTGAACATAGTCGCAGACATATTTTATCGTCATGGCACGGCACATTGCCATTCTCCTACAGGACTGCCTTGGTTTTGAAATCAGAGAGTTGAAAAATGACGATCGACGAAAAGCCAGATACCGGCAGCTTGTGGATGTGTTGTGTTTGTCCGTCTGTGTGTGTTCCAGCCTCAGAACCGTAGAGTCGTGAAATCGGAACCTGCCTGTATATTTTCCTGCGTGTTGTTTTCTTTGGGAGTCTGCGTACCAATAAATCGAAAGGCCTTTCTGCAAATACGTTGCATACTAATGTCAGGAAACTGTTTGTTTGCAAGCAAAAACTATTTTCCTTCTGATGAACAAGTTAAGTTAGCAGAGGTGCCTTCATTTTCTGTGACCGGCAGACGGTCGACGTGTAACGCAATAAGATTCTAAATTCAGGAACATCCACATTGATTCACGCACCTTCCTAGGCAACGATTTGACATGCAAAAGCTGCAAGATATGTATCTAGATAGACATACTACTTCAAGCACTCTGTTCTCACTGGTCTTTGAATAGCCTGGAACCTAAGAATGACATTTTCAAGGTCTCAAAAACCATGAAATTTTCTCACAGCCCTTGAAAAAATGTCTGTATATTTTTTACACAATAGGAACAATCCGGGGTAGGTGGTTTAAGTTCATGATGACGAATGAGGAATGTGGGCTACCCTGAGCAAGTGTTGCTGTCAACTGCGGAGGTCCTCTTGAGGGAGTTCAGTAATCATCAGCCACCCGCTAGGGCAGACCGCTAAGTTGTAGGCCAGTAGCCACCCCGTATATCCACAGGGTATCTCACAATTTGAAAGAAGTGGCTACGAGATGTGGAGTGAATGTTGTCTTTACTGCTCCGTTGAAATTGCAGTCTCTATGCGCAAGAATAAATGCACCAAAAAGGCCTATAGAATATGTAATGCGAAACATCGACAGCCATTCGTGGATTGCAAGTTTGATATCGTCTACCGCATACCGCTTCAGTGTGGCAGATGCTATGTTGGTCAATCATGTAGATGCCTTAACATTAGGCTTAAGGAACATGCCTCTTCACTTGGAAGAACCCCATGCGGTCACTTGAGCGTCCATTGCCGTGATTGTAAGTGTATGCCTCTTTTCAATCAGACCGAGGTGCTGGCAGCTCATAAAGATCAGTTGGTGCGGGAGATAATGGAGGCATTTCTTATTGCCACGTGTAAAGACAAATGTGTCAGCTCCCCTTCTGTCACGTTGGCAGATGTGGAAATAGATTTTCTACGCATGGATAAGATGTTGAGTGCTATCTCCCAGCCGGCAGCATAAACCTTTGTCCTCTCTGCACATTTTTAGGTGATAGTCAGTGACCTAGATATTAGCGTTTAAGATGCCGTGTCCCTTGAGTAAACTTCAGTTGAGAGTCTGCAGTTGTCCTGTCTACTTCTACCCTGCCCTTGTCTCCTTTTGCTATTCGTCATCATGTGTATATTTTTTATTCTCGCGGACTTACACTGCAAATTCTGCTTATCTGATGTCGGAACTGTGTCTCCAAACCAAGAGCAATAAGTAACTGATATCACAAGTGCGAGAAATGAAGGGCATCCTCCGTTGCATTAATTTGCCTTCCTTTCTCTCCTATGATCTTCACATTGAGAAATCCTCAAGTATGTTTATTTACAGATCAGTATAAGCACCCACGCCAAGAAGAGGTTTAAAATTTACGGTACCAGCTACTTCATTGTATGCAACGGTACCCTTGCACCTATTTTGAAGCTTATAAATATTGTACTGAAATATGAAATGGCTATGAAACTTGCATCCTGCGCGACATTACATTAAATATGCGTGTTGCAGTTCTGCAGCGTTGTTTCTCCTTCACGTTGAAGTGAAAGGGCAAAAAGAACGCTCCAAGACTTACCATCACATAGCCATTATTTTGGGGCCATGTCGTCGTGCTAAATGGTCTCGAGCGTGCTTTTCAGCGGCACACAAGGAAACCGATGTTGCATTTGCACCGAGCTTCTACCTCCATTAATTAAACGAAACCTAATTAATGCATTGACTTGGGATGTAGAACATATCGCCAGCCCTTATAATTGCGAAAAAATGATTTCTCGAAAAATAAAAAAATCAGTCCATGGACGGGCTATATGCACTTGCGCCTATTATAAACTAATCAATGGTTGCTGAAAATATTGCTATTTGTCTGTTATGTGAAGTTTGGCCTACATTTTTTTTTTGTTCAGCTATGCCAGTGTGAGCTCCTACCCCAGTCTAGCCAATTCCTCCTCTTTGTCCTCCATGCGTTACCTACATGTTACATTACAAGGAAGCTAACTGGTACTACCAAACCCAAACAGGTGACTTAACATTAACACAGTCACATAGCAGATCATAATAAATCAGCAGCGGATCATAATACAGTCGACCCCCGTTTATCCGGACGGTGCCGTTCCCGGCGAAATCGTCCGGATACCGGGGCATGCATCCGGATAAATGAAACGACCGAATAGAAACGTCCTACAGAGCAAGGTTTAATTAAACCACAGAAATCTCGCCAATGACAGCTGTTACATAGTAGTGTAGGCACTCGATTCCTGCAAACTTTTGCTCAGTGCATAGAGTTGAGCCACGCTGTTGCGCTGCTCGAAGAATGTCAGTGCGGACTCAAAGTGTCAATGTCGGAGCCTTGTTTCTCACTGGCGTCATCGGCACCGTCTTGCTGCACATCATCGGAGGCAACAGCAGCAATCACACCGTCATCAGTCATAGCTGCACACGCGTCATCATCCTTATCAACGTCAACGTAGTCAGAAACCGCAGCATCATCGACGGCAGTCGCAGTGAGCCTCTGCATCAGGGGTCGCAGCTCAGCTAGGGGAATGTAGAACCGGGGAATGTAGAACCTCTAGAACCGGACAGTTGCTCCAGATATTTCCAAATGACTCGACTGGTCAACGTGACCCAACGCACACAAACAGAAAAGGGGGTCATCGTGTACGGTTGTCTCCCCTACGGAGGAATGTAGGTCCCTGACGTGTGACGGGAATAACCCCAACACAGCGAAAAGGGTGACGAAGCGGGGTCAGCGTCTCCTCTTACCCACGGTAGTCCGGATAACTGAAGCTGGATTACAAGAATTTTCGACTTTCGTTTTCTGGAATTCTTGTCCGAGTCCGGAAGCTGAAGTCCGGATAAACGAGAACAAAATACATGGAGGAAAATCCGTTCCCGTGCCTTTTGTCCGGATACTGCGGGATCCGGATAAATGAAGTCCGGATAAACGGGGGTCGACTGTAAATGGTTTACAAAAGCTGTTATGTCACATTCTGACGTGATCTGAGAAAATGGTCAGCTGACTCAGTAACCAACGAGATTTGGCCGAGGCAGACCACACTTAGGGACGACACAAACATGCAAGCCTCATACGCCCGGAAATCAACGAATCAGCGCCTCTTTTCCCTGAGTTGTTGCATTCGTTGACTCAGTAAGATCTACAGAAGACACTCGCACAGAGCAGGATGCAAATACGGTGATGATAGTTTTTCCCGTTCAAGAAAACATATGCCAGCAGATTTTGAACATGCTATAGGAGAGGGTCTGTCCCTGAAATGATGTGATGTGTTCACGTTTCAGACGACTTGAGGTATGCGAAAACAATCATAAATGTTGACGAAGATGTCAGCGAGCGCAACTAATCTGTAGAACTGGGCAGAACAGTAGAATCCAAAATTTGTTCAAAGTGTGCTATAGCGTCATACACATGGAATGTGAATGAGCTGACGAAACTTTTTTCTTGTGTAAGAACAAATACACCTGTAGGTTTTCAAAATGGAAAAGCAAAGTGTCGATTTTCACAGGAGACAGCCACAAAGGCATAATTTTTTTACTTCCTAGACAACCTCAACTGACAAACAAACTGCAACACAGTATGGTGACGAAAAAATATTTTTCTTGTTGAAAGAAAAATACACCTGTATATTATCAATATGTTGTAGGAGAGGATATGTTACACAAGTAGGGCACTATTTCTTTTACTTTCTAGACGACCTATATGTGAAAATACTATCTGAAAAAAGTCATTTCTCGCAGGTGGTTGATATTCTGGAACGCTTGGTTAAAGAATGAATATAAATCAGCTTTGTTATGTTATCAGATATTTTTATGTGAAGCTAATCTCCATACAACAGTCCACAGGCATAAATAACCTGTGTGCTAATTTGCCGGAAATTTATTATAAGCTTGACTCGAAATATGCTCCGTTCTTGAGTTCTCACCACGTCACCAGATTTGTTCTCGATCTATGTGCCCGCAGGGGAGTAGACCCACGCTTCCCTACCCTTCTAACACCAGGCAAGGAAAGCGCAGAAATGACGTATATGTAGATGTCAGAAGGAAGCTCGTAACGAACAACTTTTTCATGTTTCGGCACAGTTTAACGTGCCCCCATTGTTCAAGAAAACGAAATGACGATAAAAAAGTTTACATTCGATATACGCATCATCCAAAAATGCACAAAATGTCTTTCAGTGATATTTAAGAGAGTCAAGCTACGCCTCCGGCTGGTTTTGGCCAGCATGGCCCAGATTGGCAGTTACACAAGCAAACGTATGTTAACTGTGAAAAGATGAAGGAAACAAATTATTGTAAAATGCCTCACTATTAGCATTCTCTGTCAAGCTTCCTTAATTTACTACTTTTCATAGCTCACGTCTGTGACAGGTGTTCTTTATTATCCTCAAATGGTTCTCCTGCCAAAATCCGCGGGAATGACCGTCGTCACACTAACAAGTTTCAACTGTATACCAAGTAATAACACAAACATGAGCTTACTTTTATGCAACCATGATGTGATTTACAATGTTGAATTGCAGGCTTAAGTGAAAAATCGTTACTGATGGCAACTTAACATGTGATGCCAGTGTCTTTCACCCCACCTCATGTTGTTCCATGAGCAGTTAGCATCATAATCAACGAGTTTGCAAGTGTGCACTTATGAAGGCTAATTTCATGTGTGCCGATGAACATACAGCAGTGTACGTGTAAAAATATACAATATAAGCAACGTACGTATTAAAATATAATTCGTGGCTGTGGAGCAGTCCATACCGCAAGTGAACTAGGGTGCTCAGGGTGAACTCAGTATGCCATGTGAACTAGGGGAATACCGTTTAGTTAGGCGTGCAATGCTCGGTAATTTGGCTAGTATTTTTGTATAGTTCAGGCCTTTAACAATGAAGTAGCTGATATTCACACAGGAGGGATAATTTGAGCTCTAAGCGCCTCAGAAAGGCAAGGAGCGTAGAGTAGTTTGCCTACTAAGCATAAAGCGTAATACAGTGAAACTCCTTTATAGCGAACACATTTTTAACGAAAATACCACTACAGCGAATTTTTTTGCGGTCCCGCTGGAGCCCTATAGGTCCAATAATGGATAACCTTTTTAACGAAAATACCTTTACTGCAATTTTGTTTTGCTGTCCCCTGAGTTTCGTTGTAAAGGAGTTTGACTGTATTAGTTAACAGCAAGTAAAATATGTCTGTAGAAGGTGGTGCGTTCAGAAACATCTTCTGGGTCTTCTGTCTTGCCTCTGATTTCTAGCAGGCCCCTGCCACGTGTCCTTGTAATGACAAGCCACTTGAATGGAATAGGAATAGCACCTCGGTGTTGAATGTGTGAAGTAGAGCCCTCCACGGGCCCGGGCCCCCGACCCGGCCCGCGGGCCGAGCCGGGCTTGTTATTGGCTGTGTGCTCCGGGCCGGGCCGAGCCCTGGCCGACAAAATACGCTAGCACCGCGGGCCGGGCCGGGCCCGGGCCGACAAATATGTTTCCGAGAGTCAGGCCCGGCTGTGCCACGCATCTAATTCCACACAATGGAGGTGCATTAGTTCATACCATCATGCGCTTGCGTCATTCCTGCGCATATTTTGCAAAGACAAGCAAGGGATACTGCATTAGGCATATGATTCGACCCTCTAGAACATTTTGAAAGCCACTTTACATTGCTCGTCACTCCTCACGTATTTCACAATCACTTGGCAAAGCTTGGTGAGAGGGGTATGGACTGGGAGAAGGAGTTTGTCGACAGCATCCTCTATACCTCCGCAAAATCTTGACAGTGTAACGATAACGCCCATGCCCGCGTACGTTCTGGATTTAATTTGGTCTAGTGCTGTTATGGTGTTAAACCGCCATCACTTGTATGTTTGTCTTCTGTCCTTATAAATTTACTGATAAATTTCTTTGATAACCCCCAGAAACGTGTACGTCGCGGCTGGAAATACTATGCCGGGATCTACTCGACGGGTCACCGGGCCGGGCCGGGCTCTGTTTGCTTAGATTCCGGGCCGGCGCGGGCTCTAGTCACTGGGTCACCGGGCCGGGCCGGGTCGGGCCGCATAAAAATATGAAGGTCCGGGCAGGGGTCGGGGCGGGCCATTTTTCGATGCGCCCGGACCGGGTCGGGCCAGGAAAAGTCGGCCAGTGCAGTGCTCTAGTGTGAGGTTACAATATTCGACAACATACCTATTGTCATCGGTTAAATAGAGCACGATACTGTAACGACGACGAGGGCGCCCGGCCCTTGCCACCACGCGCTACCATTCCCATTGGACCATTATCATCCTGCTCATTAAACGGATCCATCATCGCAAGCCCTTTCACTATCACCACCACCCGGGGGAGATCCATCATCGTGACACTGCGCTGCCTTACGCTATAATGCACCTCAGAAGAATACCAGCACTTCTGTTCTTTACATTTATTTCAACTTGTTATTTAGAGGACGTTGAGACCATGCAAAGCATACATTTCCTCATTCTCACATTGCGCTGCAAGCGGCGGGTACTATAACCCAAAAGGAATTTAATGAGAGAGAACTTGTCACCAAGATTAGTGTGGGAGCATCGTAAAGGAAAAATAATTCTAAGCCATAACGGAAAACAACTATTTAATGGTACAGTATATCAGATAAAAGTTATTCATGTAACATTGAAGAAGTAACCGTGCACAGAAATAATTCAACAGTGAAGCTGGCTGCAGTACACTACAATATGTCACATATAACAATACATAGTATGCCTCAGTGTTTCCCAAACCGTGGGTCAGGACCCCCAGAGGCCGCTATAGCCCATGCGGGGTTACACCACTTTGGGAAAACGGGAAGCAGATGAAGTGGACGCAATATGCGACTAAACCAAAGACACTATCTCTCTACAACTGCAATATTTTAAAGTAGTTTTACAAAAATGCAAGTTTAGTTCAGCGCACAATCACTCGGGAACCAAGCTAACGTGCAGCAGTGGTTTCAATCAAGTCTGTCGCATTATTCCTCACTGTATCATGACGAGACCCCCGGAGTTACAGCATACGTCACCTAGTAGTCGCACTGTAGTATAACATTTATGTTACTGTATATGCGTCAGGTCAGAGTTCACGCTTCCCAAACAAGCGCGCACAAGGTACACACATGCACAGGCGGAGAAAGACATCAGCTGTCAGACACATAGCCATCACTAAAGCTATACCCATGTTTGTTGATGCGCCCCAAACCCACAGGAAGACTGCTGGAGCTCTCCCCCTCGCATTACATACCTGTACCCTGGACTACAAACAATTTGGTGTTCGCTCCGCACAATGAGAACAACGAGAACACGAGAACAGCTGATTTCATCGGCGAGGCCATGCAAGCCGAGAAAGACAGTTCAACGTTCAACTGACCGGCAAGTTTAGCTGAGTTTGAACGTGGCGCTAGTGTTGGGCGCAACAACTACCAGAAAGAATCGACCTCGATCACCTCAGGTAGCTCAACCGCTCAGCATGCTGACACTTGTACAGCGTAGAGTCTATAAATAGCTGGTATAAAAGCAGCGGTTCTATTTCACGTTGTGCAGCAAAGGAGAAGACTAGTTGAAGTAGCATTTGTGTACTTAGTATTGGAAGCACTGCCTATTACTGCACTCAGCGTCGACTATAGCGTTGACCGTGCTGATACAGGTAGAACAATGTGAGAGCTGCTGAGCCTTCAGCCTAAGAATATTTTTGGCGCCAGTGTATCTCAACGTTTACGTGCTAAAGAATCAGACCTGAGAACACTCTTCCAAAGTTTATATACTGCATCATGGCAGCTCTCTATGTTCCGGAAACATAGGGTTTCTGAGCCAAGGCAATAGTTGCGAGCGCAGTTAACATACAGAAGTATATGCGGATCCTGTACCGTGAAGACCCCCCCCCCCAAAAAAAAAAAATTTCACCCTCCCTTCAGGAAAAATTCTGGCGGCGCCCATGTTCTGATGGCAGCCTTTTGTGAAGGAAAAAGCGAACTCAGACATCAAAGGTTCTTCGGTTACGTAGTCCGCCATAAAAAAAAAGAAAAAGAGAGAGGGAAAGAAAAGGGCACGCGGAATTTTGCACGTAGCTGGACCAGGACCCAGGTTGCTTCTTGAGTTCTGAAGACTTCGGCTAGTACGGTGCATCGTAAATGTATTGTTTTGAAGTGATTTACGCGTATGCCAGAGCAGGAAAACACCATCTGCAAGATTTTTTCATATTCTAAATTGCATGATTCACTAACATTTAAAGGAGCAGTCTAAGACCGAGAAAAAAAAAAGTTTTTGATCGTGATGGAATGTCCGATCACTAAATAACGTTTTCAGGCAAGAAATATGAGCGTAGCAGAAAAATATCGCGCGCAGCAGTCGATTGATTCTCACGAGTGCGGAGAGCTCTCTCCTACTCCCGTGGAAGACACGTGAGAAATGACGGGCACCTCCGTCACGACGTGACGTTGTACGTTGCGTCTACTCCTAGGGCTCGCAAGTGACCTCGGCTGCGATCAGACACCGACAATGGACCTTTTTCACATACGCGTCGTATCCTAGCAGCTCTCCAAGGAACCATGTCATGCGCGCGTCAAAACAAATCCACGTGGACAGCACAAAGGACCAAAACCGGTCCAGAGTGGGGCCGACAAGGTCGCGCCATTCGTGCGGTCTCCCCACTGATTCCCACTTCTGTCATTATCTGCCGTTAAAGTCCCTCGATCGCAATCGAGGGACTTTATCTGCCGTCCCCATAGTGCGCCATCTAGTGAAGACGGAGATCATCCTCTCCGGCGCCTCAAGGTCATACGCATGCGCATAGGCCATTGTGAAAAAGGTCAATTGTTAAGGTGACGGCGGGCTCCTTTCGTGCGCGTTGTTCTGCCGAGGGACGCATGCGCATCAGAAACGGCTACCTTTCTTTTTCTTTCCTTTTTTTATTTTTTTTACAGAACATGGCGTCGGAAACATTGGTCATCTGATCAGTCTGCCGCCAGTCGATTCTTTTCGGTTGCACGGTGAATACACGCAGTGCAACGAAATCGGGAACTCACGTGTGGATTGAGGTCAGCACTCCTCCAAAAGGGAATGGGGACGTGCAGTGCGAGTGGAAGTTGCGATCGTTGAGCTAGTTCAATAAGTTGCAAACAGAAAGAACGCACTTTGTTTGTCTTGTTTTCCAGGAACGAATACGAGGTCCTGTTGCATCGCTTCGCGAAGAGCACGAACCGCCACACTGCGTATCGCCTCATGTGAGACGCTGGCACTTTTCGTTAGTTGGAGACGTGTATAATAAACAAAAACAATGACTGTAAGACACACGATCGCGTTACCATTATGAGCGCAATGTTTTATTGTTCGTTTGCACCTCTGTTTTATGCCTCAAACATAAACAAACAGAACATAATGAACCGCTGTCAACAAGGAGCATGCCGTGTCCGAAGCAGACGAATTTTCCGTAGCGAATGAGAGCACGTTTAACGTTTGACGTCACAGTCAATGGGGAGTGGCTTGTGGCTGGAGCGCGCGAGCCTCCTGCCACGGAAGCGATTTTATAAATCGAATTGCGCTGGAACAAAACATTGTTCAGCCGAAATATTTTACGAGAATGGTTTTTACACACTGCTTGACAAATTAAAAACGGTTTTCAGCCATTCAAATTTCCTTTCCATGCTCCTTTAAGTTTTTTAATGAAGCTCTTTTTCTTTTTTTTCGAGAAACAGGAAGAGCAGAATTGCTGGCAATCTTTTTTTATGTTCATTTTAAATATGAAATGAATCCTACATATCTGCACGCTTCAAATTATTATCCACAGAGGTAACATTTGCTGGAGTTTGAGGAACAAACAAGCTCAAGCAAATGTTACCTCTTTTTATAGTGCACCATTTCAAGTTTGCCATTACGGAGACACCTCGCTTGCACTATTCTAATTTCCTGATTATCTGCAAGGGCGTCGGAAGTCCTTCACGGCAGGGGGGCAAGTCCTAACCTAACCCAACCTAACCTGACCTAACGTGGAGGAGAGCACTACGGTGCATGGAGTTCTAGATTGAGAAGTGAGGCATATACAAAAATATGAGCCAAGAAGTGACTCGTCCGGGTAGTCCGATGACGGTGGAGGTTGTAATGCAGGTAGGGATCCATTTCGCGTTCTTGATAACGTTGGGGCGAAAAAGTTGGCATTACTGTAGCAGAAATTGAAATACTTGTTGATGGTGTCATTAAAGGCGGTAAGACAAATTTATAGAAGAAAGCGAGAGGTATCAGGCTTCTTTATTTTTTATTTTTGTTATCGTCAAAAGTACAATGATTTCGTCTGCAAATGGTCATTATTGCTGCACTATACAGGCTCTTTCGATTATTCTAGTCATGGCTCAGGCAAAAATAGCCAGATGTGCCCCACGAGTGATCAAACGTACCAGCGAACTCCTTGCCCCAGGATAAGAGCTTCCACCAAATGCTTCCCTGCGTTGACCAAAAACAAGGCAGTGTCATTTGCTGGAGAGCAAATCTGTGTTTTCTTGTATCGTCTACAAGGCTACTGTGTGGCGTGTCACTGCTCTCCGCGTAGGAGGCACGCACATGCAGTATCAAGTAGAATACTTGGAGATAGTAGCTAATTTCGTCTTCTACTGTTTAAACCGGTGTTCATTTTCATTCTGCAGTAACAGAGCTGAAAGGGAATCTGTCTCGTATCAGGGAATCTTATCTCGTGGCGGGACCCTCGGCCGAAAGTTCAGGGGAAGGGGTACGTTGAACTGTCATTGGCAGCTCGCATATGGCCGCGCCCATATGAATTCAGCTGTTCTCGTTGTGTGGAGCGTATACCAAATTGTTTGCAGTTCAGGGTACAGGTACCTAATGCGAGGGGAGAGCTTCGGCAGTCTTCCTGTTGGTTCGTAGGTGCATCAACGGAGATAGGCATAGCTTTCGTGATGGCTGTGTGCGCTTCCGCGACACAACGTCCCGTTCGCAGCAGTGTTCTTTCATAAGATAGGTGTCGTTGGATCGCCGAACTGTTCAACTTGCGAAACTGTGAAGAACGGAGCACGTGCTGGTCCCCTGCCGACGCTACGACTCTAGTCGGCGATCACTGAAGAACGCCCTCGCGAAACTTGACAACCGACCATTTCGTGTTGAGAAGGTACTGGGAGTTGGCCAAGGCAGCACCCGCAACCTGCGCTGTGTGCACTGATGTCCTACCTCAAGGACGTACCTACTGTATAATCTTTTAACTCATTCAGTGCTTCCACACGTCAATCATCCTGGAACAGCTGGTCGCACCAGTGCGACCTACGTTTTCATTTTTTCTTTCTATTTCTATTCTATTCTAGAGTCGTTTGCAGTGTTGAATGATTGATGTAGGCCATGACAACCACAGATCAATTTTGCAGAGTATGCACTGATGTATTTTGCGAACAAGAAGAACCTCAATATATTCCCTCGTAATTTTGGTCCGACAATAATTAATCGAGTTGAGGGTGTCGGGTATTTAGGTGTGTACCTCTCTTCTGATTTCTTGTTCCCCTTTCCTTTCGAAAGGCGGCAGGTCGCTAATTTTGAGCCAGTCCTTTCGTTACGGCAAAGGACTGCCTATCGATAGGTGAGTAGGATGCTATCTTTCGCTGTCAACTTCGTCGTCGTCGCTCTTTCAAGATGGCGGCTTCTCACCAGTCATTCGTAGAGTGCCTGGACTTTATCGACTTTGCTTTCCGAGCTAGTGACTTATTATGCCGCCGAGATGACGACTGGAATGTTTCTCCGAACCGACGTCAGTTGCTGGATCGGGAAAACCCTATGGAGCTTTATTCGGACGTAGAGTTTCTGCAGCGATTCCGGTTCACGAAGAACGCCGTGCTCTCCATACTGAGCCAGCTGTCCCTCCCAGACGTTACGGACAACAGAGGTCACCCCCTGCCTCCAATGCTGAAACTGCTGGTGACTCTTCGGTTTTACGGTGCTGGGGCATTTCAGACCGTTATCGGTGATCTCGTCAATATATCGCAGCCAGCTACATCTAATGCAATTTGGGCAGCGACGAGGAGCATCGCTTCGGAGCTTTACCCAAAACACATGAAATTCCCTTCTGCGTCCGAAGCACCGTCAGTTATGGCTCGATTTCACTCCATCGCCGGATTTCAAAGGGTGACAGGCTGTATTGACTGCACTCACGTGCCCAAAAAAATAGCCCTGGAGGAAGTGACGCTGAGGTTTACAGAAATAGGAAAGGCGTGTTCTCCATCAACGTGCAGGTATGGTATGCATAAGACTACGTACCACAAACGTCCACAGTTTTGATAGGTGCTATCTTCCTACCTACACAAGCAATCACTTTCCCGGAACTTCAGTTTTTCGACATTGTTGCCAGCTGGCCGGGGTCAGTTCATGATAGCCACATATTTGAAAACAGCAGAGCACGAGTTCTGTATGAGGAAGGCAGGATTCCTGGCATTTTGCTCGGGGATCAAGGATACCCGTGTTCGCCGTTTCTGTTGACGCCACTCAGGAATCCCAGAACCCCACCAGAGAGGAGGTATAGATATTGACAGATTTTTAACGTATCATTCCTTCCTCGTGCCCCTTTACTGTCTGACGGTTACCTGTCATTCAGTCCGAAACAGTAGTCGTTCCTCTCGCCATTCCTTTCGCAGCGACGAAAAGATGGCCTACCGTTAGGTTGCTGGTGCGCGACCTTTCGCCTCCATTTACGCTCGAATTACCAGGCTCGTACAAAGGCCATATGGCAAATAGAAAAGAACAGAAAGAGAGGCGGACCTGTTGTCAGTCAAGCGCACTATTGTAGTATGTGCTTAACCTGTATTTCGAAGCGAACTAATCTCTTTTATCCACCCTCGGTAGGTATAACACGAGCCACATAAAAACACGCAACTCCGTGGAAAGAGCGTTCGGAGTTTGGAAAAGGAGGTTCCCGTGTCTCCGTATGAAGTTGCAAAACAAGATAGAGAGATCTGGTGCTATCGTCTGCGCTTGCGCAGCGCTCCACAACGTCGCCTGCGCGCTGAATGACCCGTGCCCGGATGATGGAACAGATGCATCGGAAGACGACTTCAGTGTTCCTGCCGATCGCGGAGATAGCCTCTTGGGAGCGCGGATACGACGTAGACTTATAGGGACCGATTTTTGTGGTGTGCGCCTGAGCAATCTGGATATTGCTTAATCACACCATGCTGACATAAAACTTTATTTTTGAACAGTGCATTTTATTTTGACTTTTTCACGTCTCATGAGCCGAATCACCACGGGCCAACTGCTGTTCGAGTTTTTTTCTGTTTCAATTGTAGCACCTTGGGCTTTTCCCTTTCGCATTTGACTTGCAGTCTATGCAAAATGCGCATGTTACGTATTTTCGTCTCATGCTCTTCTTGCATCAGTTTCATTTTCAAGACTTGCTCCTTTTCCTTTCGTGTGCTGTCCTCTTGCATGGCCTGCTTTCGAGCCTCCAATTCTGCAGGGAGAGCAGACTCAAGAACAGCGTTTCTGCCTCTATAAGGTCTCACTCTCCGCCCAGTCGACGTACCCTGAATAGCGCCTGTTGGCTGTACGACGTTGCTAGATGCGCGGTTTGATTGCGCAGGAGTCTGCGACGTCGAGGTGTCTGCAGGAGGCTCCTCATGGTGCTTATCAGCGAGATCATTCTGAGAAGCACGCTGCTCTTGGCCGTCACAACAGAACCCCTCAGTAGATTCACTGTCGGCGTACGTCTCCTGCGGGTGCCCTGCATACAAGTGCGCGGTTAGTTAATGAGTGCGAGTGCTCCAACGATGAAACTGAAATAAAAGTAGAAAACTCAGGGAAGCAATCTGGCTGTGAGGACAAGACTGAGTACTTGTCATGTTCAATATCTCCTTCGTCGCGACGTGCTTGCACCATGGGGAGCAGAAGGTCATCTACCTCAGCAGACTGGCGGTCCCCATCGTAAGGGTTATGCGCCCTTGTTGCAATATAGGGGACCAAAGACTGTACCTGCTCCAAAAGCGGGTCCATTGGTGAGGGAGGGCCACCACCACCTGAAGAAAGAAAACAGAGAACCGAAAAGTTGGATGAATGGCAGGTCCCAATCGCGAAAAAAAAACGTACACAGCTCACCAGTTGACATAGTTTTTCTGACGCCCTCTGCCGTCTTCTTCTTCCACTTGGTCTTTAAATTGTCCCAGGCTTTCCGAAGCTGCCTTGAATTTCTGCGGACAACGCCAGGCTAGAGTCACTAAATAAGCGTAGCTTATTTAGTGACTCCAGGCATGCTGTTGAACTGGGACGTAAGCCTTTCCCAGGTGTCCTGTTTTGCCTTCGTTGAAACACTATCTGTCTTCTTGTTTTCAAGTACTCCCTTGTACCTCCCAATCAACTCCATTAAGATAGCCCTCTCATCGGCCGAAATGTACGGAGTCCGTTTAGACATATTGGCAATGAAAACCACGTGTTACCGAAAAGTATCCAAGGGCGGGGAAGGAAGACAAGCAGTGCTTTTTCTTTCTCGTCGGCTAAGAACATGTGACGTAGTTCAGTCGTTATTCTGCAGCGAATACAGTAGCACATATTCAAAGCGACGAAGAAGTAGAAGATGATAGAAAGCATAAGGCACGTTCAAACATTACCACTAACCCCCGAATTTTTAAATGTGACTTTCCTTTTGTAAATTCCCTTCCTTTCCCTAAGAACCGCGAAAGTCTCTTTCCCCAGAAGGCCGGTTTTTTCACCTAGTGATACTTTTGAATGCAGCTCCCACTTTCCTTACGAAAGGAAACGCGAACTGTTCTCGGAGCGAGTCTGGGAGTGAGAGTACACTTCCTTTTTCCCAGTTAATATGATGAAAGTAATAATATTTATCGATGATTTATCACTGAAATGTGTTTCTTAAACGTATTACCTCTTACGTTTAATAAAATTTTGAACAGCGACGCTTCTTCGGGATCGGTTATTACGTCTAACACGTATTTGAATTGTGGTCTTGCAACATTGTACAAGCCGAACAAATCCAAGACGAGTCAAACGTTGCAAGACAGGTGGCAGGACGACCACGTGAGTTCAGACTTCAACCGTTCAACAATGTTCAACTGGCTCGTCAACCATGTCAAAACGAACGCCGTACATGACACCTGATGAAACAGACACCTTTCTCGAACTTCTACGGAAGTACAAGGGCATAGTGGAGAACAAGAAGACCGACAGTGTGTCGGCGAAGTCGAAACAGCAAGCGTGGGAGAAGATGGCTGCGGAGTTCAACAGTATACCTGGTGTAGTGCATCGGAATGTGAAACAATTGCGAAAAGTGTGGGACAATTTGAAGGGGAAGTGGGAAAAAGAAAGAGCGAAAGGGAGTGAGACACAGCATGCTGACACATGCGTACAACTGTTCCATTTGCTAGCTTTCGTTTGACATCACATGCATCGCAGAACACTGCAACTTCGTCTTGGGTTGTCAGGTGGTGGTGGACCTCCCTCCCCAATGGACCCGGTCCTCGAGCAAGTGGAGTCCATCGTCCCCCACATTGCCACAAGGATACACAACCCTTACGATGGTGACCGCAACTGCGTGACTCCGGAAGTACGGAGTATTCTACTTCCCATGTTAGACGACCACAAGACGCAAATTGTAGAGCGAGGCAAGTAAATGACAGTACTAACTCTAAAACAGTAGTTCGGTTGGTTGGTTCGGTGCACAGTCATGAAGAAGCGAGGAGAAGGTACGGGACAGTACAGATCCCAGACTTTTTCTTCACGAGGGGAAGGTGCAGGCTACATCAACATATTCCCCTTTACGAAGGAATGCGTTATACCAAGAAATTTCATGGCGTTGGTGCAATACTTCTAGGGGTTGCTGGAAAAACTCCCGGCAGGACAGGCCATCTGGAGCTGTCCTTGTTGGTAATCACCACCTCTTCATGTGTACTAACTTCTCTTTATACATATACCCTCCGCATGTCAGCAGACTTATTAATGGTGCCATACACCTTATGTGTAAATCTACTCCAGTTACAATCACTTATATTGATGATGCTCTTTTTGCCTAGTTCTTTGTTACATAGAGCTCACACGTGTTTGCTTTTCGCATTTTGTCATGTTTGTGCTCCACTTTTGCTGTTTTCTCTCTGCAGGCACCTTTCACACTGTGCCTGGGTCGACAGGTGGTGCTCAGTTACAGTCTGAACGTTCCACCTCTGACGACACCATTCTGGACGAAGCTACAACGGCAGGTGGTGAAGGAACTCAGTTCCTGAGATCAGGACCAGCTTCACATGATGCGTCCTCACACGCTATATCGAGCAGTGTACACTTAAGCGGTACATCCGTACCACCACGCGAATCAACAATGCCAACTAACACAACCAACACACAAAGAGAGCAGAGGTCATCCAGAGCAAGAAATGCTGTGCTTGAGAATGCTCTTTCTTCAGAATTGGAATCACGACGGGGGATGATGGCACAGGACAATATACGTAGAGACGCTGAGCACACGCTGAGGGTCAAGCTCATGAAAGAAGAACACAAGCTAAAACTAAGGCACATGCGTATTATGCACAAACTGCAAGTCCAGTGTGTGCGTGAAGAAATTCAGGTGCATAAGATGAAGCAAAGACTGTTGGGGGAGCAGCTAACTCAAGATATGAACAAGCAAACTCGAGTGAACGTAACATGATTTAAAAGTACTGCCATATTTCATCGTGACTGCTTTTGTAAGCAGTTGTCTGCATTTATCCATCTATGAATGTAATATAATGTAACAGTTCAGTGTACATGTTTAATTCATTGCACATTCAATGCAAATATTTCACCCATTAAACATTTTTGTAGTCAAAGACAGTAGCAACAAGATTGATGTATTGAAATTAATGAATCACCATTATTTTGAATGACCATTGTTTTCTCTGCATGTACATAATTATCTTCCTTCAGTGAACAATGTAGATGACTTGAGGAAGGATGTAAAAAGATCATCAGGATCAAAGCTCGGTGCTCTAGGCATCGTCCTGAACGCGGGAAAAAACATTTTCAATTAGACGGCGCCTCATGTGTGCACCAAGCACAACGTCTGTGTAGATAGCAGATACAGGACCCTCATCTTCTTGTATTTGCATGTTGTCCATTGGGCAGGGGTCGTTCCATACGCATGCGATGTTGTGTAGTGCTGCACAAGCGCAGATGAAAGCAGCTGACCGTTCAAGCCGCGTTTAGAGCTTCATTCTGAGGCATGGGAATCTTCTTTTCCACACTCCAAATGCTCTCTCTACTGAATTCCGCGTTTTAATGTGGCTTCGGTT
Source organism: Ornithodoros turicata (assembly GCF_037126465.1). Classification (NCBI taxonomy): domain Eukaryota; kingdom Metazoa; phylum Arthropoda; class Arachnida; order Ixodida; family Argasidae; genus Ornithodoros; species Ornithodoros turicata. The sequence continues at coordinate 32,937,164 of NC_088202.1, read as the reverse complement.
GTATTTGCGGAAGGTAAAAATAATGACTGTCTAGATGACCATTATACTTTCTAGTTTACCTTCTTTCTGCTTGCGTTCTGGGGTCGTTCAGTGGAGTCATTAGAAAGGGCATGCATGGGTATCCTTGGTCCCCAAGCAAGATACCAGTTAGCATCCCTTCTTCGTACAGGACACGAGCTCTGCTGTTATCAAATATCCGACTGTCGTGCACTGACCCAGGCCAACTCGCAACAATGTCGAAGAATTGAAGCTCTGGACCAGTAATGGCCTACGCACAAACTTCAATTCGACTGGGGTACCTACACAACTTTGAAAATCTCACCTGTACATTGATGGAGAAAACTCCCTTACGATTCCTGTAAACTTCGGCGTCCATCCCCCCAGGGCTGTTTATAGGAACATGTGTGCAATCGATACAACCAGTGACGCCCTGAAACCTTGCAATCGAGTAAAAGCGCGTCATTACTGACGCTGCTTCGGATGCAAGAGGAAACCGGACATATTTTGGATAAAGTACAGAAGCGATGCGCCTCGTAACTGTCCATATCGCGTTGCACGTTGCTGACTGTGATATTCCCACCAAATCACCAATAACTGTTTGAAAAGCGCCAGCACCATAGAAGCGAAGGGTCGCAAGCAGTTTCAGCAATGAAGGAAGAGGATGACCTCTGTTGTCTATCGCACATTCGAGAGAAAGCTCACTCAAAATACTCAAGACAGACGACTTTGTGAACCGGTAACGAAGTAGGAACTCATCGTTCGAGTAGCACTCCATAGGATTCTCGCGGTCAAGCAGACGACGACGATCCGGACAAACCCGTGCATAGAGCTTCCCCGAGCACAAATCACTTGCGCGTGAAGCAAATTCGAGAAAATCTACGAACGATTCATCGGGAGCTGCCATGTTGATTGACGTTGTAAAGGGAAAGTGCAAACGTAAGGTAGCCCCTCGGCAACCTTCCGAAGGGCGTTCCTTTCGCGCTTGCGAAAGGAGGGCAGAAAAGAAAGGAATGTATAAAATTGAGCGGAAGGCTTGCTTTCGAAGGAAAGGTACTTTCGAAACGGAAAGTCGCATTCAAAAATTCGGGGGTTAGGCACTAGAGAAGGCTTCCTTTCTGGGAAAGTCTCTTTCGGGCTACCTACGGAAAGGAAAAGAATGCAAAGAAGGAAAGGAGAGTTCAAAAATTCGGGCTTAAGACTCTTAAAAATGTCTTCTTGAAGTGCACACGAGAACTACCTTTCGCAGACACAAAGCTACTGGCATACAAAACTCTTGTACAGCTTGCCTTGGAGGCGGTTTGCAGACAGAGATGTTGGAACCCTCGAAATGGTTCAATCGAAGGCCGTTAGGGTTATCACTAAACAGTACGCTGAGGGTCTTGATAGGATTAAGCTTCTGCATCGGATCAGCTTCGAGGATCCATACTTCGTCCGCCCAGGATCCTCTTCACTAGGCTGTGCACATCATTTGAACTTTGTACCCTCTGTTCAGGTATCAATGTTTTCAAGTACTGCTTTTTGCCTTCCACAATTGCCAAACGGAATGATATTGGTGGTGGAACCAGGGAACACACTTTGAACAAATATTTGCTGACTGTATGCTCGCTCCTGCCATAGCCATGATAATGGTTGCAGTATGCATAAATAAGTCTGTAAAAGGCTGAACAAACAGGCAGCACATATGGTGGTTTGGGTATGGTGAATGTGCACGAAATATGGTACTGTTTCCCAAACTCTGGGTTCAGTCTCCCCAGACTTGTACAAAATACTGCACAAAAGTATTTTAAATAAGATACTAAGTACTCTCCGTAAAAAGTATTTAAAATACAGTACGAAATACTCAGAACTGAAAGTAATTTGAGTAGAGTACTAAATACTCTAAGAAGTATTTAAGATACTCTTTAAAGTACTTTAGTATTAGCAGTAAGTGAAATGCGTCTTCTGAACGTGGCCTTACAAATGGAAGGAATAAACTTCATCCGTCATACTTAAGCATACCTTTCATTTGCAACGTCTTGGTCTCAAGTAATGTTTGGTGAACTTTGATGAACCCAAGTAAACCTTGTTGATATGTTCTGACCCAAAACTTCGTAATCCCTCCCTGTATGTCCGTTCGGGTCTTTCAACCTCTGGGACGTGTTTATTGCTTTGGTGACCGAGGAAATAAATGCCGGGATCGTCTTGTACCTAATCCCCTGATGATTCGCCTGGCAATATGAATAGGAACGGTTTTCTGACGAAGTTGGCTATTGACAAGAAAGGCTAAGCGTGCACTGTAAACTGGAAAACACCCTTATGGGTGTAAGTGGCTTGTCCTATAACTGACACCTCTTTTTACACCGTACATGGTCTGGAATACCCTTTTTAGAGGGTGTATTCCGTGTAAATCACCCCTGGTTAAGGGCGCTTTTCTTTGAAAATGTCCTCTTTTGCACCCTTTAAACACCCTTTTAGGAGGGTGTAAGATCGTTAAACACCCTCCTAAAAAGGTGTATAAAGGGTGCAAAAGACGTCATATTCAAGGAAAAGCACCCTTTCAAAGGGCGTTTTACACGGGACACGCCCTCTAAAAAGGGTGTTCCAGACCATACGGTGTAAAAAGAGGAGTCAATTATAGGACAAGCGATTTACACCCATAAGGGTGTTTTTCAGTTTACAGTGTGGGACCAGCCTATTGTACAAGAGTTTAAATGACAGATTCGCGAATTCCCGAAAAAAGAAAGAAAAATGGGGGTTAAATTCTACTGAGCTGGAAATCTTAGCACGGCGGGAAGTGTGCTGGATATGGCTTGACGAGGAAGGAAAGTATTTTGAGTACTGAGTAGCAAATATCGAAAATAGTATTTTAAATACATTAAAAATACTTGTCGCAAAAAGTATTGAGTAGAGTACCAAAATACCAGAAAAAGTATTTAAAATACTGTATTTTGAGTACGTACTCAAGATACGTACAAGTCTGAGTCTCCCCCAGGACGGCCGCAGAAGTAGCACAAGAAACACACAGAGCTTGAGAAAACGAACAGAACTGCACATAAGTACCTGGACTTTATATCCTGCTGCATGAATTGAGTGCAGATGTCAGCTTACTGACTTTTATATTGTGTTTTACGTGCTGCCCAGTACATGTATGTAGGTACGTATAAATAGTTATGCCAAGAAACTTTGTATTATTAACCTTTTGCAGTTTGAATCCCTTGAAAATCCACTGCACAATACCAGAGCACAAAGGCTACATTATATCCAGTTTTACCTACCTGTTCACATCTGAACTGAGATCAGCGGTCACTAAACTTGAATTTAACACTTAACTCTGCTTCACTAAAATGAGTTATTGTTACTGAAACATTCCTCACATCACCGACTAGCTGTTGTAAAAAAAAGAAGGGTGTGTGTTAAGTTCAAGAATTAGCAACCTTTGATCCTGGTTCAGTTGACCATAGTTGGTGAAACCGGGCCTACGGAAGTTACCCAAACATTCATCACATCACCAACCAGAGTTTGTAAAAAGAATTGAGTGTTAGCATGAAGTTTTGGCAACCAATGATGAGTGATTGTGAGTAGTATTTTAAGAGGGGATACCACCTCCGGCGGCCCCATGTATTTTCTATGGGACAAACTTTGCAGTCTCTTTCGGTAAATAATGAACCGATTTTCACGAGACTGGTATTGTTGGATAGTATTCGGAAGTGCGCTTTGTCGCTTCAGGAAAAAATATTGCTTTTCTCAAGACATTTTTCTAAACGCGTTATTGAAGTACAAAAAATTACCAAAATTGGATACTCAAGCTTTGACACGCTCTGATAAAAAAACTAAGAGACCTATGCGGAAATTTTCCTGGAGCGGCAAAGCAAAAATCTTTCTAGAGCATTTTAACACGAGGATCATCCACATCCGATTATCTGTTCTCTCGATATATGATAAAATGTGAAGGTTGGTAACGCGCTGCATTTTGCGCCTTCCTGTGGCGCAATATCGCGGGATAAAGGGGTACAAAGAATCCCTCCGCCACACAGCAGCGTAAATCCAACACCCTATCCTAGATTCCCTTTCCTGAAAGGTTCCATTCCCTCTGATGAAGTCTTTGAAACAGCTCTTTATGGGAGATTAGGTAAGGGAATGACAAAAGCGTCTGCTGTTTGGGATTGTTGGAGATAGTATGTGTGTCGCAATCTCCCAGTCTGTTCCCTGCCTAGGGTTTTTCCGACCTGATCGGTATGGCAATGCAAGTTTTCCGGCAGGCAAGTCTGCAGCTATGTCGATCACCCTTGTTTGTTTTCTGTGCACAGTGGCCGCCAATTTTTCGGTGAAAGGACCATGTATCCTACTTTTATATGGTGCTGTCTTTGAAAGCATACAAGTTTTTAATTGCACTGAGTATGAAAATCGGCACTGCTTTTGTTATTAGTTGCTCCGGTGCAGGGTTTTAGGAAAAAATGCCCCCACCCCCCAAATAATCAAAATGCCACTGAAAAAATTATCAGCTGGGAGAAATGTGCACACAAAAAATGTCCCCTGAGGGACATCCAATATTGATGCGCGCGGGATTGTTCACTTTGGACGTCGGCTTTTTGCTACAGTGTGAATAAACACGGGGGGGGGATATGAAGATGAATTAAAGAAAAAGGGAAAAAAGGAAAGGTCAACCGAAGCGAGTAGTCGTATATTCTGTTTGAATTCCGAATCAAACATGCAATTCAACGTTCGAATTCCTAATCGCATCGATGTTTCTTCCAAACCGAACACATTTCAATAATTGATTGATTGATTATTTAAAAGAAAACCAGGGAGAAACATTTCAATAATGTCGAAGCTGCACACGTTTAGAGGGCATAAAATAATGTGAGCGCTGCTCCAGCATGGAAAGCAACGGAGGACACGAAACGTCTAGGTAAATTGTAGCAAGATAAGCTAAGTTGATAAGGAAATTTAAAGATTACGTCCGTTTCATGCTGAATAATGATTTCGCATGTGGTGGATACCATGCGTACGGGTATAAAAAAAAATGGTCGACAAAAAATGGCCCCTCAAGCAGTCTTGTGCCCGTTACTCGACAAAAGTAATTGATTACCGTTACCGTTACTTCTACGCAAAAGCTAATTGATTACCGTTACCAATTACTCGACTCCAAATGTGATTGAGTAGCGAGTAGAAAAGTAACGCGTTACTCCGGTCGTTACTCTACATTCACGCAAATTATACCCGTCCTTGTGTGCCCCAAGAAAAAAAAAGAAGAAAAGAAAGAAAGAAAAGGAAAAGAAAAAGCTGTTCAACAGCGGAACAGCTGAAGAACAGCAAAAAACGCAAACGCGTAGAAGAGGTAGATCTGTACGGCTACTGTATTTATGGCCTCGGAAGCCATTGACCCGATTGTGGGAGAACATTGTGTGGAACTTCCCCATGACTCACTAAACCCCAAAAGCTTCGTGTACCACACCTCTGGTATAGGAAGGGATTTGGGAGAGCGACCCTGAGATTCCAGAACGTTATTACAATGACCTCCGCTTGCTATAGTAGAACTAGAGTCACTAAAAAAGAAGAACGGCCCAACTAAGGCTGAATGAACGTCGAATGAACGTTTCATCAAAGGCAGATTCACCGAATCCGAAAATCGAAAAAGACTGCAGATGCATACTATAAACAACGTTGAACTAAGGTTTTATATGGCTGTTAATTCATTATTTTTCGTTGTACCATGGCGGAATTATCTTCGTATAGCACCCGCAGATTTCGGGTAGCTTAGCGCACATATCGCTATCCCATTTCAGATCTTTCCCTACCAATGAAAAAGGTGCCCAGAAAATATAGATGTAGCACCCAGCTTGGGGTAATTTTTTTTTTTTTCAATATGTGTCCTACTGGTATATGCGTGATTGTTCCGCACTGTTCTATTCCGCTGTGCTGTTCGTGAATGACAAAGATATGAAAATAACCAGTGGTCTCCCCTCTTCAGCTGAAAAACCAAACAAACAAAGAAAGAAAAAAAAAGAAAGAAGACAAATTTCGCATATTCGTTTCGAATACAGCTATTTACAATTCGTTTCGCATGTAGTGCCGCTGCGAATTAATTTCTATCGGAATGAAGTTCACCAGGGCGCCGACAATCGCTCATCGGATAAGAGCTCACCCAACGAGATCGCTCACATTTTTACCGACTGCGACTCTTTTACTGCCATGGCCTTTTCTTTTTCTTCTGTGGGTTCAAATGTCCCCGGACGAAATGTCCCCGGACAAAATGTCCCCCGAAAAGGCCTCGGACAAAATGTCCCCAGCTGCCGTCACTCAGCCGTCTGCCAGTCCTCAACTGCGTTCTTGTTCGGCGGATTAAAAAATCAAATTATTCAGATTTTTTTTCATTTAAATATGATGAATATTGATTAAATCACTGAGTTGACTTTTGTCTTCTAAGACAGATCTTCACCTCATGGCTTCCGTGTGTCACCTCGTAGTAGCGAAATCACTTTTTGAGCACATACAAAGAAGGGCGTGTAGACTCTAACAGTGCGGCTAACAGTTACTAGCTAATGCAAATGGAGATCTATTTGAAAACTATATATTATGAATTACACCGAATAGTAATAGGAAAAAGAAATAACTGGAAAAGTTCTACGCTCGTGGAATGACCACCCGCCATGTGTAACCAAATTGTTTGCCAGTGTGCCGGAGAGCCACTGCAGGGGTCACGTGACGCTGTTTGTGCTAAAAGTCACTGAAGTATAATATATTTCAGGCTGTGGTTCATTTCCAGGCTCAGTCTCATCTTCCCCAGCGTCTCCAGTTTTATGTTACTATTCGAATTCAAACATATTCGAATTCTAACATAAGGGAGGTGATTTAAATCTTGATTAATATTCATGACTTAAATCGCGATTAAAATCGGTGATTTAAATCTGGCTGATTTAAATCAATCAACCCTCCACATGATAGCATGAAAAACATTTGTCACATTTGAGGTACCAACGGCTGTGCAACCGGACTGCATCTGGGGACATTTTGTCCGGGGACATTTTCGGGGACGTTTTGTCCGGGGAGATTTCGTCCGGGGACGTTTTGTCCGGATCCCGAGACTCGTAAACATCAAGCATAGACATGAAAGAACTAAGATGTGGGTTCGAGTCCTACAGCTGGCTAACCTTTTCAGTGACTTTCTCCTTTCATCGTTAATCAAGCATAGGTTCGCTTGCGTGTGTGTTTTGCAGATTGGAGAAATTCTATATGGTAATGTAATCAATCAATCAATCAATGCACCACATCTTTTCTGTGAATACACAGCACTTGGCTTTACGAAAGCCTAGCTTCTATCTGCGAAATGTTTTGCAACTTCCAGTTAAAGAAACATCAGCAGGTCAATATAATTTTAAAGAAATAAGCGCGGCGAAAGAAACGTAACACTTCGACTTTGCGTGCTGGTGTCGAAGAACTCAGACATGGAAAGCTTAGGAAAGCTAAGATAATATCAACCCCAGAAGTCAGGAGATGCTGTCCACAAAGGGACAATGAAGAAGAATTCGCCTTGGTCGGACCTGTCTTTTTTCCTTTAGCTCAGTTGACCTTGGCAACCCACACAAGACGGGAGGTCCCTGCACCTCAATAGTCAAGGAGGTCACACGTGTTTATGGAACTACACAATCCCGCGGAGGAGAAACTCGTAACAGGGGTATTCATTAGAACTTTCACCTTGATGAGACCCGGATGTTTGTGTGGCGCCATCTACATGCGACAAAGTCGTGAATCAGAGATGGCTCCTCGGTGATATCCCCTCTTAACTACTGCCTATGTAGCTGCAGCGTAATTCCAACTAATTCAGGAAAAGTAGTACACAATTTGAAGGTACAATCGGACCTCGTTTTATGAACCCACGATATACGAATTCCCTCAACTTACGAACGGCTCCACAGGGCCGGCTGTGCCGTCTGGGGTTTTTCCTGGGTTTCCCTCAAATGTGTAATAGGCGTATGCCGGCACAGTTCCCCTGAAGTCGGCCCATGGACGCAGCTATCCTCCCCCCGAGCGGATTCCGCTCGGTCTTCCACTTCACCCTTTCCTCTCCTCCTCTCCACCACCTTTCCCTTCCCGAGAAACATGGCGCCTAATCAGGCAGGCAGACCTCTCGGTTCCTCCCAACGACACTCCTCCTCCTCCTCCTCCGCTCCACAGGGAACCGAACTTTTTCCGTGTATTTTGACCTCGTTTTACGAACCCTCGATATCCGAACTATGAACGGATTATTGGGGAACGGACCCAAAGTAGCCAAGCCATTCTGACCTCGATAAACGAACGGACGTTATGAACGTACAGAGGACAGGCCAATGGACCGGAGGATAATGAAAGTTCCTGAGTACATGCTGCCAAGGTCAAACATACAATGTCCCAACGTCGCTACGTTCCACAAACATGATTCACCATTTCCTGAAAGAATAATTCGGGCGTTTACAGCCGAATGGTTGTGAGTTTGGACCAGGTCTCCGAGATGGAAACATCTTGCCGTTCCAAGAGAAGGCGTTCAGTCCTGACAGCCGGTGACAAGCGTGATATTTGCCGTTGGAAACAGTCTCATCCGCGCGCGATGAGGTACTTTGAGGACCGGGTGGATGAGTCAAGTGTCAGACTTCTGTCATCTCTTCTCTTAATCCGTTAAACAGGATAGACCCTGCAGAAAGTATGGTGCAAAGCGCAATTACGCAGTATTTTCAAAAATAAAACCCATTCAAATCAATTTCCCGTGTTTTTGTGAGGTATTTGTGCACTGCACTCCTCGGACCTCGATTTACGAATACCTCGATTTACGAACGATTTTCTGAGAAACGAAGGGTGTTCGTAAAGCGAGGTTTGACTGTACTCTACTCTATCTTCCTCTGCATAGTACTAAAAACTGTGATCATTCCAAGTGCTCATCCTCTTGCACAAGGTTCTGTAGCAGATTTATCGGCCATTTGTGTTCCTATTTGTGGTAATGTGGCAACCTAGCCACTTCACCCACATACCAGCATTCCTAGTTACACAGAAAATGTAGTTGTAAGAGTAGTTTAAATCACCTTGCAGCAGTTGCAGCTGTTTACTAACGTTATAAGAAATGTAGTTAATCGTTCCAACAACAACAACAGCTTTATTTTGAGATGAACGGGGAGTTTCATCGCCTGGGGAGATACTCTACCTCATAGCTGTTGGTGGTTTGAGGAAGGAAATAATGTCCTATGGAGTCCAAAAAGGTCAAAAGGACTTTGAGGGCAGGCATTCGTGGGCTCGGTTTAGCCATGGGCCAAGCAATTTTAGAGAGGGGGGGGGGGCGTTAGTCCAGATTAGTCAGAGATCTGAAAAGGGCACTTTGGATAGTTTGTCAGTTGGTAGTGTGGGCAATGACGAAGGATATGCTCTAGGTCTTCTACAGCACCGCAGTGACAGCATCTGAGAGAGTCAACTTGCCTCAAGTGGTAATGCCATTGAGTTGTGAATGCCACATTGAGTCACATTCAATGAATTAATGCGCCATCTTGACGTGAAGTGTCTTGTGGTATCCGGAAACCAAGCTTTGGATCAACATATCTCAGTATATAAACAGGAGAAGAATCTCAGTTGTCCATTGACAGGAAGCCAGTTCGTACAATTCATTCATCGTTGGACAAGGAAGTCTGCTTTCTACATGACCAGTAGCAGCCCTTTGCTATCTTTCACTGTATCTAATTAATCACATCCCTCCTATGACGGTGTTCTCGGCACAGTTTTACCTTGCTGAACCACTTTTCGCGGCTCTTATCAAATATAACATTTACGGTACTTCGTAGGCCGAGGCCGAGGAAATCAAGAGAGAATTTACGAGATTACCGTCCACAGCAGTTTTGCGGTCCATTCTATATGTTGCTTATCCTGGGCATTCTTCACTACCCGACCCCTTGTCAAAACGGCTACGGCTGCATCAATGCCACTTCACGCATGAATTCCTTCATGACTTCACCGAACTTGCACGCGTGTTAGCACGCCAAGCCTTTACACGTCTATGGAATACTGACGAAATCGGCAGAAGAAGCATATGCTTTATTAGAGCTTGCAGTGATTATCTCTTTAATGCAGCACATCCACAACGCAATACGTACTGCTCCGCCCTTACTCCATTTTCTCAGATAGCCTCGTCCCCAATGGTAGCCGAACCGCCGAAGCGTTATTTTCCTTGCAATAATACGCTTGGTTATTTGCGCCTATAACTTGATTAAATTAGGAAATATTGAGATGCACATGCTGAATATGACACAGAATTGCATAAAGACTCATTATTCTGGAGTGTAACCTTCTTAAAGCTCAGCTACGCCGATTTTCGAGTGTTACAGACTGGAATGGTACTCACACGACATGTTCATAAGGGAACACTGATTATGTGTGCAAAATAGTTATCCCAAACTCGTCGCGGTTTCCAAAAAAAATGAATTTTTAGTTTCACCGACATTCCGTCTTGTGGCCCGCAAACCCTGTGTCGACGACACATTCGTGGTCTGCCCGTGCTCCGTCTTGACATGACATTTGGCTTGGTTTCCTCAGCCAAGCCAGCCAGTTTCTTCTGCCAAGCCGTCTGCTGCGCAGATTTCTGGACTTCACTGAACCCACGAGGAACGTGAGTTTTGCTTCCTTCGACTGCAAAGGATTTGCTAGGCCAGTACAGACTTCCTGGTGTGTTTCGTGTTCTGTGCTGGGTGCCGAGAATGCGTGAGCGTTTTGCTCCCGTCTGCAAGAACACTTCAGCATGAAGTTCCAATGTTTGAAACCACAACTTTCCGAAAGGCGATAGAAAAAGCTATTGACTGCAACAATCGGTTACAACTCCGACTGGGTGCCACCTTCGAAAGCAGCGATTTGATCTGTTCATTTCGCTCATACGAATGCTACGGAAGCAATGTGCAACTTGTTTCACACGAAGCCGAAGATGTCTCGTCCGGGATGCTGTGCCAACTTTATCTGCAGCAGGAGATTGCAGGGGCAGGACTAGGTAGCAGATAAGGGTAAGACGCGTAATGTTAGACAAGTCAGTCATGCGGTGCAAATGCCATCACATAGAAAAGAAAAATACGCTCTCTGTCAGTTACTGCCTCATCCTTTAGAGATTATGCCCCAGCGCGTGCATTCTCAGTACAGATTGGGAATTTCCTTATTTATTAAATGATTTCGCAGGCATTCTGGCACCACCGAAAAGCTTGCACTCCACGTCTCAACTATCACCGTCTGGGTTTCAAGCTGAAGGCTGTCACCAGTGCCAACCAGACGCCCCTTCAAAGTTCATCTGTTTTTTTGACGGAACAGTGACGCCTGGTACTGAGACATTTCATTTTCTGATGAATCAAGTGCATTGCATCCCTTGTGCTCCACTTCTTGTGTTCGTATACCCTTGCTGTTGCTCGCTAGCTTAGAGCAACCATGCCTGATGTGTTTAACTAAATACAGCAACTGACTCTAACATTTTTTTGTTGTTCCGTGTTAGCGCCGCGGAGCAACTGTGGCTATGACATGCATGTGGGACAGGGGGGTTAGTATGCGTCCTGGACCGACTTCAGGGGCAACTGTGCCGACATTCGTCTGGAAAGTATTCGGAAAACCCAGGGAAAACCTCAGACAGCACAGCCGGTGACAGGATTCGAACCCGGGTCACCTCTCAGTCTCGGCGTGGAAAGGGATCATCCTAACCACTCTGCCACTGGAGCTGGTCACATATTTTGTGGTGTTATACTTTTGAAACAACATTAATACGCCGCAGTGGTCTTGTCTCCTTTGTTCCTTTTAACCTAGAAATATTAGGTCTTCGGCATCACCAGCCTTAGGCGGCAACCGCATGGAGCAACTTTTGACAACTAAATCGGGCCAACGGAGCGCCAACTCAGCGTGAACGGAACGGTATCAAAGCTATGCAACAGCATGGAGCAGAATGTCCACGTTGAGGTTGTCATGGTGAAGCATCGGCCTAGCGTTTACCACCGCTTGTTGCACGCGATGTGGCAATGCTTTATTGTAGTAAACTGCTGTGCGCATCGTTTAGTAACATAAATAATACTTTAGCGGTTCTTGAAAAAGTATTGTGCTAATATATCTAGAAATCAGGTGTTTACAAGAAATTTTTAGATACGAAGAGAATGTTGGCTTATAAGTGTTTCCAGCAATGCTCACTAAAGAAATATCAGACTGCATTTTTGTTACCGTTATCTCCTCACACATTTCCGATTTGCCATGTGCAACAAATAATATTTTGATGTTTCATTTAGTCACCTTTGCCTTGCACACACCTTGCCACCTCCTGCAAAAGGATATATTTTAAGTTGATGTCCTTATACTGAACAAGTTTGACGTTCCAAAGGGGTGGCCTCCTTGAAACCTCCGATATGAATATATCCACGTCGGAGTCCACGGGACGGGCCATCTGCGTGTCCTTCTAGAAGGCAGGGCGAAGAGGGCAAAGCCCGAAAGAAAAAAGAAAAAAAAAAGAAAAAAAAACGGTCACAGGCATGGTCACAGGTGACTTTGTCACGTGCTTGTGGCATTTCCTGTGAAGCGTGTTTTCATTGGCGTACACGGTTCCGTCGGGTGGTGTCACTTCCTCTCCTCAGACTAAATATCTATCCTTGGCAGAAACCGGCTCATCGGTCCGTCGTCTATTGTTCGCTTAGTAGGTCACCGTTCCTTTCAAGTTCTCCTGCCATTCAGTTTGCAAAAGTGCTCCATGCGGTTGCCGCCTTACTTGCTGAGCATGCAGTTATTTACGTTGAGCGCTGCAGTTTCATATTTGTTTCTCTGGACAAGCAAGCCCGGGCTTCCCCATTTTGATAAGGGTCTTTCAGCTTTGACAGGGCATTTGTGGTCAAGGAAAACATTTGGACTCTGTGTATTTTGCTACGAAGTGCACCGTACAAGGCAGAGGACAGCATCAACCATTTCCACCAAGGTTATTAAATTTGTGATAAAGTACATATACCTTTTAATTTGGTGGCAAAGTTACTTGAGTGGCAGTTGTGCAATTTCAAGCACATGTTAAAAAAAATTAAGGTATGGGAAGCGCTGCCTGGTTGAACATGTGGAGTACAGAATATAATAATTGGGGGTTTACGTCGCAAGACAACTGAGTGTGGAATACACAGCACAGTGTAATGTTCCTTATTCTGGCAATGTTAGCATGGTTCAAGAAGTGGGAAATGTTGCACTACCCTTAATAACATATGTTGGGCCCAGCAAACAGGATACATATAACCTGATCTGAGGACACTATGCCTGACTCAAAAGCAGTGTGAGGTCGACCCGTACGTGTTTATTTGCGAAACTATTATGAATGAAATATGGCCTGTGTGGTATAGAACAATGCGCACACTCAAGTAAACATGCAAAAAATACGTATAAGGACTCTCGATCACATGCCGCGATGCGCTCTACGAGATAAACAACACACTAGAAAACTACATCCAACACTTTTTGTGCGGGGCAACTACGTCGTTCATTGCGGTCACGCTATGATGCTGCACAATATATGTATCTCGTGTAAGAAGCCTGGCAATCGCACGATGTGCATGAGCAGAAATACGGTCTTCTTTCTTTGAAGACTAGTCCTCTGCAGGTATATGCTCAAACGACCACCAAGTCTCACGTTGTTGCTCAATCGTTCCCATCCCTGCACTTGTAGTAAAAGCTGCAAACGAGTCGATGTGAATAGCTGCTGAACGGTTGACCTGCATAGTTCTCGAGCACGGCCGAGTGCGGCCAACAACGGCAAGCTACCTCGACACCCCCCTCTCGAGCACATAATCACAATTTCACGCCGAAAATGTTGTTGAGGTGAGTTCGCAGTTGTTCTTTCCATCGTTCAATGGTTCTCGGGGTCACCTCGGACGAAACGCTCATCGTAGCCGGCGGCCATAACTGGATTTCCTGGCAAACGGGAGAAGACGCCAGGGAAGTCGGAGAAAGCCTCAGCTTTCATCCAATCCGAAGCACGATTCTCTATCTACGTAGATGGAGCAGGTTTTTCCTATCTACGTCACAAAAATGGCTGCGCCCATGGCTTGTTTTGGTTTCTTTGATTAATTAATTTTCGTAATAGGAAGACAAAATTGAGAAACGAAGGTGCGTTTCGGGGGCAGTTGGATGTGCTCGTTCTGAATATCACAACCGTTTTATCACATCGGGAAATCGGCGTAGCTGACCTTCAAACACTGATTTCCTCACGTGAAACCATACTCAACAGTGGACTGCATAGACCCAATGTGATATATTTTGACACCGTGGATTTCAAAGGGATGGATTTTGAAGGGTGGATTTCATAGCGTGGATTTCAAATGTTTTATTACTAACAGTGGGTAACAGGGTACACCCGTGATGACTCCATCCATTACCTGTCCCTTCGTACGTACTTAACCTGCAAGAAAGACCATTTCAAATTGCTAGACCTCCATGTCAGTGTGAAAGAGTCATCAAAATATGTAACATACCGTTTGCGCAGAGAGCGGTTAGTAACAGTCTACCGCATTGCATCTTGCGATCTCCCTATCAGCTCTCATAATGCCTGCAAGCAGAGCTAAAAGCACAAAGAAGAACGGGAATGCCTGTCACTCACGAAAGCATATCCGATACATCGTCTACATGCCTCGAAAACGGCTGGGATCCTGTATTAGAACCCGAGAATAGCTTCGGATTCGGAACTAGTATCAAAGTCAACCGCAAACTTCGACGTCCCACAAACGACAGATTAAACCGCCGGCGACTGACTGAAACGCTTTCACGAATATGCAGTACAATGTTTCACAGATTGCAAAAACAATAGCTTGAAGTAAGAGCTTCAACATGAGATTACAACAGCACCTGTACACAGACATATACAAAATACTGCGCAAAAGTATTTAAAATAATATACGAAATACTCCACCTAAGGAGCACTTAAAATAGAGTACAAAATACTTATAACTGAAAGTACTTTGAGTAGGGTACTAAATACTCTAAGAAATATTTAACATACTCTTTAAAGTACTTTAGTATTAGCAGTAAGTGAAAGGCGTATTCTGAACGTGGCCGTACAAATGAAAGGAATTATTTTCATCCGCCATACTTAAGCGTCATTGACTGATTAGTTGACTGGTTAGTAATGTTTGCTGAACTTTGGTGAACTCAAGTAAACTTTTGTTATATGTTCTGACTCAAAACTTTGTAAGCTCTCCTGTATGTCAGCTCGGGTCTTTAAACTTCTAGCGCGTCTTTATTGCTTTGGTGACCAAGGAAAAAAATGCTGGGAATTTCTTGTACCTAATACCCTGTGGATTCACCGGGCAAAATGATTTGGAACTGTTTTCTGGCGAAGAGGTCGGGCTATTGACAAGCAAGGCCGGGCGTGGGACCAGTCTATCGGACAGGAGGATAAACGACAAATGTGCGAATTCCCCCTTTCCCCCTCAAAAAAGAAAGAAAGAAATAAAAAAGGGGGTGAAGTTCCAGTAAGCCGAAAATATGAACACTGCGGGGAAGTGTGCTGGATACGGCTTGACGAGGAAGGAAAATATTTTGAGTACTGAGCAGCAAATACTGAAAGAAGTATTTTAAATGCTTTAAAAATACATGTCGCAAAAAGTATTGAGTAGAGCACCAAAATATCACAAGAAGTATTTTCAATACTGTATTTTGAGTACGTACTTAAGGTACGTACAAGTCTGCCTGTACCATGAAGGAATTCCTCACAAACATTTGAAGTCACGCGAACTATTTTCAACGCGGATGAGGTGGCCCTCAGCGGGAAAAGTGTCTGTACCGACTTCAAAATTCAAAAGGAGAAGGTCACGTGGTGCTGGTTGAACGAGAGGAGGAGAGGCACGGAGTCAGAGAGGAGTTATTAGTGTCACCTTTTTTTCTTCTGTTCTGACGAAGTTCGGAAGCTCGCTCGGAAAGTTTGCTGCTTGTGGACGGCTAATTTGAAAGGCATCCTTGACGTTTGTAATTTCACCTGCAGAGAAGATATACTATTATATCACTGACGGTATGGTCTTGCGGCCACCTTCAGGGGTTTAGGAGAACTCGTCACAAGCCCGGTCGTCACAAGCCAACTGGTCATAGGTGAACTCGTCAAGGAGACCAACTCCTCACAGGGCACCTCGTGGAACTGCCGTCACGCCGGAATAATCGTCACAGTGAACCTGCCTCCTGCTCACCGCACCGTACTCCCCAACGTGTGAAATATGTAAAAGGCTCTCCTGACCTAACCTTGGTCAGTCTCGACGGGTGCATATTCTACATGAACTGACCCACTCTCCAACGTGTAAATAGTAAAAGGCTCTTTTAACCTAACCTTGGTCAGTCTCGACTGGTGCATATTCTACATGAACTGACCCACTCCCCAACGTGTGAAATACGTAAAAGGCTCTCCTGACCTAACCTTCGTTAGTCTCGACGGGTGCATATTCTACATGAACTGATCCACTCTTCAACGTGTGAAATACGTAAAAGGCTCTCCTGACCTAACCTTGGCCAGTCTCTCAACTTTTGTCCGCGCCCCAGCAACGGAGCCCCACGCTGAGTTTTCGTCACTTCCATGCTCTCCGTGCCCTTAGCAAAGACGTGAAATTTGTACAGTCAGCGGTCTTCGGAATCCGGATTCTGGAGTAATTCCTTTGGTAAAACTCGGTGAACCGCATTCCCTTTGGAGCGGGTTCAACGTTGCAACCAGTGTTCCGGTGACGAACCGCCCCCTTGACCGTGTTCCGGTGACAAAAGGACCTCGTACCAGAGGGCCGGTGTGACCAATTATCCTGTGACGAGTCTTCCGGTGACGAGTGGATCGGTTCCCCACCTTCGGATATTACTAGTGCATCGAAACCTGTGGATCTCCTCGAGTAACATGCAGCAAATATGTGTGTGCGTGTTTTGTCTTCTCTCTGCTACCTCCTCCTTCTTCAAATAACTAGATGGGTTCTGGAGCTATGTGGTCTCGCTGGTGGGCACCTGCCGCTCCATTTCTTTTACACTTCTGCGTAATTGCGAAGACGCGCTCATGTGTGGTTCGCGTTCACTGTTTATATTCGAAAAACGAGAGAGCACTAGAGCGGCTGACAAGCTAATTATGTAGCGTTTTACTCCAAATGGTCTCTTTCGTCTCCACTTCTGTTGCAGATACTTCGCTTTGTGCGAAAACATGCTCTTTTGCGTATGCATGCAACCTGAACCACAATGGGACTTCGATCCTTATTGTGAACGGGTTCATTATTTATTTCCACACATGACCACCACCAATGGGGTAGAGTATCGCCCCTGGCGATGAAGCTCCCCATTCATCGTGTTTAAATAAAGTTGTTGTTGTTACCTGAACCACTTGCTTTCTTTAAAAAAAGGTAATGTTTCTTCTACTACATTACGCGTCGCATTTTGAGCTCCATGATGGAACTGGTTTATCTGAGATCCCAAGCGCGGGATGGGGGTGGGGAGACGGTTGCAAAAAATGGAGCTCATACACGGCTCTGGTCGAGCATGTCTGCTAACTCCATCACCCGTGGGATCAGTGCAGTAGCTAAGAGACAGAACTAGCCCGACAGAGAAGAACAATTTCGACGTTAATTCCAAATAAGAAAGAGTACCCGCATACGAAAGTATCTGAAAGTTCTCCTATAGGGATGGAACAATCCACCATCCCAACGCTTTGGGGCAGACTGCCTGCAACTATTCCTGACAGACCCAGGCTGGGTCACTAAGCTTTGACTGCGTCTCGACGTTGTCTGTCGCTCTTTGACTGTGACTACTCCAGTGTCCCAGTGACCACGTATTTCAGTGTGTACTGCCTGCAGCGACGGCCGGCGAGCGAAATTACGGGCCCCGGGGATGGGTCATGCCCGGGTCCCCTCCTCACGATACTGTCGTGATGACTCAGTTCAGTATTTCTTCTTTGTATGATTACGACAGGTCTTGGATCCTGCGGGCCCCTGAAGTGGCCCTTGCCACAGGGCGCTGTCCCCGGCTGCCCCACCCTCTCGCCAGCCCTGCCTTCAGCATCAGCTAACGAATGCGGAGCAGCAGGTACTCGTAGCTCTCTCCAACCTGGCAACCTTTCCGCGTATTTTACCTCTACATATTCCCACTGCACACGTGAAAAAATAAAGAAAAATATAAAAAAAATAATCACGACACCGATCTGCTATACGACGCGAAAGGGAGATTTTTAGCCTGGAACGTCTCCGGCTGTCTCGTGGACCATTTTTCGTACATGCCTAAATAACATCTAAAACTGTAGAGGTCTAGTGGACTTCCAAATTGAGATGTCTACTAAACGTATAACCCCGTAGAGGTCTAGTAGGCATCTAGATGCAGACATTCAGTAAACATCTAACCCCACAGACGTCTAGTAGACGTCTACTTTTAGACCCAACTCAACTCAACTTATCCCTGGGTTAGGCGTCTACTATCCCGCCATGTGCTACATGGGATGTGTATACAGCCATGTACTCCCTCCCCCCTACGCAATGTCAGTTTGGTGGACCTGTAAGGTGTATTCAAATAAGTAGAGTGCATAGGGCGATAAATTAACTGGATCACATAAAGATCGCAGCGGTGCTCCCAGCATGGGGACATAGGCTTTTGCCAATGTTTGGCAAGTGGCGGCCAGTGCGAAGGAGTCCGCACTCTTTAAAATGTGACTAGTATCGTGTCGTCTGCTGTGGGCTCTGTATGAGCGGTCAAGGACGACTTGCCAGACTCCATTGTTCGAAGCGACATGAGAATAACAACAATATCACAAAAAATGGCATCGTCAGCATGGCTTCACGTGAAAACATGAACTGGGAAGTCACCTGGTACCAGTTCGTTTCCGGTTTGCACCAGCTGGTGATGTACTGGAATCAACTGGTACCAAACTAGCGGCAAGTGGAAAGTGAAGTGGTACCGGTTCAAGCTGGGCTGATGGCAACTGGGCGCTATGTGGTACAACCCCAGTGGAAATTGCCGACTACCAACAACAGGCCAGTGGTCGGTTTTTGGTCGGCAAGCGACTTAGTCGGCCACTGCAACTTGGACCAACGTTGGTATGATGTCGCTCACAGCGGTGGTTGGCGAACGACGTTGGGCCGAGAACATTGTGCAACGTGTTGTGGGCGTGCTGTTGAGAGATTGGCGTAATAAAGACGGACCGATGTCGGCCTGCACTGCAACCAAGCTCGAAAAGAATGCAGCTGAAGAAAAGACGCTTGGGCGGTTGGCAAAAAGTCGGATGACAATTGGCCAACTACTCTTTCGGCCAGCCAACGTTGGCGCAGTGTCGCACAGTGATAGACAGAGCGAGGTTTGGCAAGCCGTCGGCCAGGCGGCAGATCTGTACCAAGAAACGAGCTCGTTGGCCAAGCACTTGCTAAGCAGGGCTAGGTTGGCCAGCAAAGCTCTTGGCAAGCTTGGTCTGATCTCGGTATGTTTCCTAGGGGAGAGGGTGTGTAGCACTGCATAAGTTCGACTTTCGATTGGCCAAGTGATTGTCTCAAACCAAAAGCAGTAAGAAACAGATACCTTATCTTCATGGTGAGCTAATATGGCAAGCAATGCCTCATTTCAGTGTTCTTTGTGTCCGCGTAGAATTAAACTTAGACACCTCACGCTTCAGTTGGACTCATACGCGAGCAGGACTCTCTAACTTGCGGAAGCTCGCGAGACAACCTATGTATAGTATCTGTTCTATCTCAGGAAAGAAAGAGCTGTTTGATTCTATTGGTCTCGGGCATATTGCAAGCTTTCATGACTCTCCCCTACGCCGTTACCGTACGCTGCGAGACAATTGAGTATGAATACGAGCGATGCCACAGGACTGCTTTGGCCTAACTTGGCACAATGCATGTTGGCCTACGCTTGGCAAGTCATTGGCCAGGTACAGATCAGTATCAAGAAACAAGCTTGTTGGCTGATAATACACCAACCAAGGCCAGGTAGGCCAGCCTAGCTATTGCAAAGCTTGGCCCAACCTTTGTTGCTTCGGCATAGTTGGCCCATCGTTGCTGTTAATCTGTGGGCCGCATCTAGCTGACAAAGAGACGGCTATTGCCCAGACTTGGTTCTACACTGGCCCTGTGTTAGCCCCATGTCTTATAGGTCGGTCTGCTACATTGGCCCAACGTTGGCAGTGTTAATTCGGGCCGAGTAAGGCCAATGTCAATCCCCAAGCTTGGCCCAACCTTTTTCTGCAAGGACGGCCCAACGACTTTTAGGTCGGTATCACACGCCGGCCCGACATTTCGCCGACGTTGTTTTTCCCCTTGGGAAGCTCGACTGGCCGTAACTGAAGACCGAAGGTGAAATGACATCATTTGCGGTACTTCCGAAAGCCCGCGTGGTCACAACCTCACTAAAATATAGCGTGACATCATCAAAGCGATAGCTGGCAGAGATGATATCATTATTAAGCCAACAGATAATGGTGGGAGTATCGTGGTCTGGCCCACAGATAAATACATTTCTGAGGCTCCTAGGCAACTCAGAAATACGCAACACTACCTCAAACTGGACCACGACCCAAGAAGGGAGTACATTATGCTTATAACTCATACAATGCAGGACCTCCACCAACGAAAGCTCATCACACGTGATGACCTTAAGTATCTTATCCCATCAAACGCTGGCACAGGTCGTTTCTATTGACTCCGCAAAATCCGCAAAGTACACGCCGACGAGCTCTATAGGGCTGCCATCCCCGGCAGGCCTATTTTTTCTAATAACAACCAATAGACCCAATAGTTCGATGCCCAATAGAAGGACTCTCAAAATTCCTGGACCACTATTTGGATCATATTTCGACAACACTACCATCCCATGTAGAACACATGCTCCCCGTCCTCAGAATAATCAGAGATTTAAACAATATGCGTACATTGGGTAGGGCCACAATACTCGCCACACTAGATGTGATATCACTGCATACCAACCTCACACAGAACGACGGAATAACAGCCCCCTGCAGTACCCTTTCTACAACAAACTCCAGAAAAGACACGGAAGCTATCCTCGCACTAATGGCCTTGGTCCTTAAACTTAACTACTTCGAGTTCAATGACGAATACTACCTACAATTACATGGTAAAAGTATGGGCACACCAGTTGCACACACGTACGCAAATATCTTCATGGGGTCCCTAGAAAACAAAGTTATTAGCGCCCTTGCATTAAAACTCACCTTGTACCTTCGATACATCAATGATACACTTAGAATATGGGAACACGAATTTCAGAAGTTCGTAGATCTACTAAACACCGCGCACAACGCTATAAAGTTCACATCACAACACTCAGCTTACTCAATCAACTTTCTCGGCATCAGAATATCACTAGACAACGGCAACCTCACCACAACCCTGCACAAAAAGCCAACTGACACACAACAATACCTTTAACAATACCTTCCAACAATACCTTTAACAGTCACCAGCCCCACCACAGTAAGGTTGGAATTCCTAATGGGCAGAGTATAAGAATGCGCAGAGTTTGTTCAAACGACACAGATTATGCTGGGAAGCTCAACGAATTCTGCAGAAGACTTGCCCAAAGAGAGTACTCAGACTCCCTTCTAACCGAATTCCCATCGGAAGGCACTCAAACCCGATCGAAACGAGATTCTGGAACACCGAAAACATCCTGACACGAGCCAAATAAGCTTGATCACAAGATATTCCAACGCCCTTCCAAACATCAAAGCCATTCTACGGACACACGAGCCCCTCCTCCAAAGGAATGTCCGGCTTAGGAGTATATTCACCCATCCAATACAGGTAACATACCTACATGCACAAAAACTTGCTCAACTCCTTGGTCAACGCCAAAATCAACAAAACGAACACCCAGTACGATAGAACACGCCTCTGAAACCTCCCACGCTGCAAAACACGCAAGCACGTTCAACACGCTGACCCCATTAAAAGCACTGCGAGCAATTACCCCACTCTGTTATCCATGCATTCATACGCACAAGCTCCAATGGCATATAGTGCATTGAATGCGGTAACTGCTCTATGCAATACATTGGTGAAACCGGCCAACAGATGAACAACCGCCTTGAACCGACACCTCTAACAGACTCCCCAAAGCAGTAGCCGAACACTTTAGTGTTCCTGGTCACAATTTTGACAACATTAAACTATATACTGTAAACGCATTTTTATTCGCGATGTATTAACTTTCGCGAATTTGGCGGCCGCTAAAAAATCGCGAAAAATTGTACTCGCGAACACAGCTTGACGTTTATCCCACGAAAGCAAACAGCCATGGAATCGCGAAATTAAATACTCGCGAATAACTTCGCAAATGATTCTAGCAACCGGGTTCATATCCACACGTGACAGACGTGACAGGCAGTCTTATCTCATATACAAGTTCAACGCCGTTCACTCGTTCGGTATTAACAAATCACAAGGCACCCTAGAAACACTTCACAAATAAAATACGCCGAGAGCTTTTTCATCCTATTCTACCCCCACTCATCATCTATCGACAATGTTATGTTCCGCATGGCCACTACTTTTTACCTTCTTTATTGCCTGTTGTCCCGTTTCATCCCGTCGTTCGTGAACCTGGCATTTCTGTAACCGGTCTGGAGCTAAGATGACTTCATTCACATAATACCCTCCACACTCTAAAAAAGCAGCTATTCACTTCGGCCGTAAAAGCATGAACGGACCCTTTCTTCCCCCGGGCTGTTGACCTACAATTCCCATGAAGCTTTAACACGTCATACCTAACCCTTTAAATACCATGCAATTGAGAGGACGGCGCCCAGAAGAACAACAGTCTCTGTTCGAAATATCGGCGGCTTTCGTCCTGAGGCATTTCCCTTCATACATGGGACCACTTCAGCCGGTCCCAGCTCAGAAATCAGGCTTTCAACCGGTCCCAGTCTCAACTGGTACCAGTGGAGACTGTGTCTCTGCAAGACATCAATGTTCCAGGGTGTTAGCAACACCTCTGGGGGCCGCAGTGCAAAGCCAGTAAGTACAGATACAAATATAAAAAGGAGCAAATGCTCCATGGCTGCACGTGAGGCACATGTTTACAATTCAAGCGCGCCACAATCCCAGCTGTGGACGGCCGTTTCGAGCTTATTGGCCGGCACGTGCAGCCATGGAGCATTTGCTCCTTTTTATATTTGTGTCTGTACTTACTGGCTTTGCACTGCGGCCCCCAGAGGTGTTGCTAACACCCTGGAACATTGATGTCTTGTAGAGACACAGTGTTTGTGCCGACCCAAGAGCGTGTCACATCCCTACGCTGTGCCGATGAGAGCCAAGAAGCTCGAAACGGCCGTCCACAGCTGGGATTGTGGCACGCTTGAATTGTAAACATGTGCCTCACGTGCAGCCATGGAGCATTTGCCCCTTTTTATATTTGTATCTGTACTTACTGGCTTTGCACTGCGGCCCCTATAGAGGTGTTGCTAACACCCTGGAACATTGATGTCTTGCAGAGACACAGTGTTTGTGCCGACCCAAGAGCGTGTCACATCCCTACGCTGTGCCGATGAGAGCCAAGAAGCTCGAAACGGCCGTCCACAGCTGGGATTGTGGCACGCTTGAATTGTAAACATGTGCCTCACGTGCAGCCATGGAGCATTTGCTCCTTTTTATATTTGTATCTGTACTTACTGGCTTTGCACAGCGGCCCCTATAGAGGTGTTGCTAACACCCTGGAACATTGATGTCTTGCAGAGACACAGTGTTTGTGCCGACCCAAGAGCGTGTCACATCCCTACGCTGTGCCGATGAGAGCCAAGAAGCTCGAAACGGCCGTCCACAGCTGGGATTGTGGCACGCTTGAATTGTAAACATGTGCCTCACGTGCAGCCATGGAGCATTTGCTCCTTTTTTATATTTGTATCTGTACTTACTGGCTTTGCACAGCGGCCCCCAGAGGTGTTGCTAACACCCTGGAACATTGATGTCTTGCAGAGACACAGTGTTTGTGCCGACCCAAGAGCGTGTCACATCCCTACGCTGTGCCGATGAGCGCCAAGAAGCTCGAAACGGCCGTCCACAGCTGGGATTGTGGCACGCTTGAATTGTAAACATGTGCCTCACGTGCAGCCATGGAGCATTTGCCCCTTTTTATATTTGTATCTGTACTTACTGGCTTTCCACTGCGGCCCCTAGAGGTGTTGCTAACACCCTGGAACATTGATGTCTTGCGGAGACACAGTGTTTGTGCCGACCCAAGAGCGTGTCACATCCCTACGCTGTGCCGATGAGAGCCAAGAAGCTCGAAACGGCCGTCCACAGCTGGGATTGTGGCACGCTTGAATTGTAAACATGTGCCTCACGTGCAGCCATGGAGCATTTGCTCCTTTTTATATTTGTATCTGTACTTACTGGCTTTGCACTGCGGCCCCCAGAGGTGTTGCTAACACCCTGGAGCATTGATGTCTTGCAGAGACACAGTGTTTGTGCCGACCCAAGAGCGTGTCACATCCCTACGCTGTGCCGATGAGAGCCAAGAAGCTCGAAACGGCCGTCCACAGCTGGGATTGTGTCACGCTTGAATTGTAAACATGTGCCTCACGTGCAGCCATGGAGCATTTGCTCCTTTTTATATTTGTATCTGTATTTACTGGCTTTGCACTGCGGTCCCCAGAGGTGTTGCTAGCACCCTGGAACATTGATGTCTTGGAGAGACACAGTGTTTGTGCCGACCCAAGAGCGTGTCACATCCCTACGCTGTGCCGATGAGAGCCAAGAAGCTCGAAACGGCCGTCCACAGCTGGGATTGTGGCACGCCTGAATTGTAAACACACACACACACCAGGGATGGGCAGTAATAGTAATACTTTGTATTATAATACTATTACTGTAATACTTTTGAGTATTTGTATTATGTATTATAATACTCATTTTTGAAATGTATTTGTATCTGTATTATAATACACAAAACGAGGTATTACATGTATTATGATACTTTTGAAGGCGTAATACTTTCCCAGAGGTCGTAAGTTCGACCTGCAAAGTGTCACCCGTGCACTTTATCAGTAATTTTTCGGGTCCCACAATCATTTGAACAGGAACAAGGCTCCTATTACAGTGTTCCCCTGCCCCAAATTATCCCAAAGCAAGTGACTTTGGGGCCAGAGGTTACTGGAGGTTTCCTCGCATTCCTTCTACTTCAGAATCCGCAAGGATGAGTCATACCAGTACAAGCCATTTGTCTTATGAAAGAGTGCGTCCAGTGCAGCCAGTCACCCCTGTACGTGGTTGCACTATGGGCAGTCACAGGTTTTTGAACGGCCCACATTTTATCGTCCAGAGTGAATGAAATCAGGGCTCTGCCACAGTGAGAGCAAGTTGTTCACTGCGATCCAATTGATCAGCGCTATCTGATCTTATTCGGAAAGATCAGGCCATGTGCAAAAATGTAAGCGTGAATAAAACGTCATTGGAGAATGATTGTCTCGATAAGTAATGGGCATATATCTAAGTAATTCTTCTGTTCTTTTCCTTTTTTTCTTCCCAAGTTAAGTATATTACAAGCGTATTACAAGTATTACTCGTGTAATACACAGAAGTATTAGTATTATGTATTATAATACTCATTTTTGAAATGTATTTGTATCTGTATTATAATACCGATTTCTAGGAAGTATTATGTATTAGTATTATAATACAAAATATGAGTATTACTGCCCATCCCTGACACACACATATATATATATATATATATATATATATATATATATATATATATATATGTGTGTGTAGGGGAACACCACCTCCTCTACATTTGGTGACCCGAACAACGAACACCATGTTCGGCGTAATTCGGCCATGCAACATCCTAAATTTTTCGGCAAACCACCAGCGAACCACCCTGTAGCAGGCAAGGCGCACCGAGACCACTGTTCCACCGGGGACCCGCAGGGAGACCACAGCAAGTTCAGTCTACGGTCTCTACCTGCTTCGCGATGGTCTTCCCCGGCACTTCTCTGCCGACAAAAAGCATCCACGCTTACGTACCGCTCGCGGTACTGTCGCCCACTCAGCAACAGACTCACCCAGCAACAATCAGCTCTCAGCAACGATCACTCAACGCACTTCCTCGGCAACAAGCAACGCAACAACGATTGCTCAACGCCACACAACGCACTCAGCGCCGCTCAACACAATCAGCAACCGCTCAAGCAGTCAAGCATTCACATCTCATCACTGCAACCCTCCCGGATCGCAGCGCTCTTGTTCCCGCCATCCCGCTGCTGCTGCATCAACAGCCACAAGCACAAGCCGTGTGTGCAGTCGTTCACCATCCACGAGTCGTCCTCATTCTCCTCTTCGTGGTATCGACACGGACCTCAACCGCATCCACCGCTCCGCGTCTGAGGGGGGGAGTGATGTGGCGGCCCGTGGAAGACGACGATGACGCGCCTCTGCTGCCGCGCGCTACTGCGCCTGGCAGCCAGTTCTACCGGCACCGTCCTAGCGTGAGGCCACGCCCATCTGCCCGCTGGGACATTCCACCATCGCCGGTTGGGACTCATATAGGGGAACACCATATATATTATATATATATTATTATATATATATATAAATTATATAATAATAATATAATAATATATAAATACTATATATATATATATATTTGCCAATCCCGGACGATGCGCAGCTACCCAGGGCCGACGAGCCGCAAACACGGCGAAACACGTGTCCTCTGGTGCTGTCGCATCGTTCAATGAGTATCTGTTTCTCTACGTGCAGCCATAGAAGCCATCTTACTGTAAGTTTGAATTTCAAACACGTCTAGCATCATTTACCTATTTTTTAATGGCTTTTCCCCCTCTTTATAATTCACTGGCTTGCACTGTGGCATTGAGGAGTGCTCGGTCACCCTCCCAGGTGTATATCACTCGCTGAGTGACCCTTGGTTTGCCAATCCCGAACGATGCGCAGCTACCCAGGGCCGACGAGCCGCAAACACGGCGAAACACGTGTCCTCTGGTGCTGTCGCATCGTTCAATGAGTATCTGTTTCTCTACGTGCAGCCATAGAAGCCATCTTAACTGTTAGTTTGAATTTCAAACACGTCTAGCATCATTTACCTAGTTTTTTAATGGCTTTCCCCCCCCTCTTTATAATTCACTGGCTTGCACTGTGGCATTGAGGAGTGCTCGGTCACCCTCCCAGGTGTATATCGCTCGCTGAGTGACCCCTGGTTCGCCAATCCCGAACGATGCGCAGCTAACGAGGGCCGACAAGCCACAAACACGGCGAAACACGTGTCCTCTGGTGCTGTCGCACCGTTCAATGAGTATATATATATATATATATATATATATATATTATTATTATTATTATTATTATATATCTATTTAATAGCTATACCTCGTAGGTTGTTGCCACTGACGCCAGAGATTTGGCTAGAAAAAGTAAGCAGTTTATTGGTCCTCAGGCGGACAAAATCAACTCAAGGGCCGCTTTGGCATTGTATGATCTTCGTTGTCATGCAACATAACATGTGTTGTATTGAGACGATTTGACTGTTTTTACAGGTCCGTTGGGGGAATCCGTGCATTGATGCCCAATGCTATGACCGTTAAGGAAGCACCGACATTCGACTTGCAAAGGAACACCAGAAGTGGACACCTATGTATCTCTGTAACGCACAGCCTAGTACCACAATAGTGGGCAGAAGATACACACCAGGTTGTACATCACACAACAGCTATTGCGCCATACATGCAAGAGCCATACAGACCTGTTGTTCAATAAATCGGTTTTCTAGTAGGATGCCTGGACAAAATTTAGGCGTTAACTTATTTTAATAACAGCTATTTGTGTAATGAATTCTTCACAAATGCCTTTAACCAGTATCCCCTCCTGGCAAATACAGCAAAAGTAATGTATTGGTTGCTATGGAGTCATCGACTTCCGTGGCATGAGAAACAATTAAACAATTCATCACATCCAAAATCATCTTATCATATACTCTCTTGATAAGCTGTAATTCATCATAGCACACTTTCTCTGTAAGCTGTAATAAATCATGTCCAGAAATACGTTTTCACACGTACCCTCTTGGTAAGCTGCTATTCATCGCATAAAACACATAACATTTTGTTTCATACTTTCTTAGTAATCAGCTGCTTCTTAACACACGAATAGATATCATCATATATTGCCATGTCTGGACTCCAACCAATTCTGGAACCTCAAACGATTACAAAGCAACAGATTCTATTGGACTGTTGTGCTCATTGAACAATTTGTCAAGCTCTGCCTCTATGTCCTTATTTGTTCCTCTGAGTCCCTCCACAACTTTCTTGGCCCAATCAAAATATTCTTGCACCTTGCGTTCCGACCATCCTTCCGGGGTTGACGTATGCAGGTCGCGGAGAATGTACAATTTATCTGCAAGTTTTATGAGGCGTGCTTCATAGCTGCATTTTGAGGCATTCTCTATCTGCAGCTGCTTGCGCATCTGCTTTGTTTGCGTCTTGTCGTCGGTGACTTCAGCAAGGATGTCTCGAACTTTCTTGCCGAAGATCTTTTCAATCTCTTCAAAAGTAGTGTCGGTGTCTTCGACTATGTCATGGAGAACCGCTGCCTGTGTTGAGTAGCAAGAAGAACATCCATACAATAAGAAAAACTACCCATGAGAATTAGAAAAGGTGGCTGGCGAGTGCTCATGCTCGGTGTTGCTATGACTTGGTGACAAACGAAGAAAGCGGGTTGGCATACAACATTTTACATAGAATTTATAAACTTTCTAACTGAGCTACAGGAACTTTTGTGCACAAGGATATTGCTCAGCCTTTTAGAGAATTTTGGCAGAACACGTGTGCTCCACCATTAATTGTTTGCACATGTCTGCATGACATATAAGGGCGAACCTTTCTTTCTGTAATGTTCTGAGAGCAGCATTGTTAACTCCTATGATCAGAAGGTGGCAACATGACATCGGGAACTGGACATTACAGAATGTGGTCAACCAAAATATACCTACATTTGTGCACTTAACCTGTTCCCAGCTAACCCAACGAACTTCCGGAGGCACGCGACGGCGATTTCTGCGACAAAACCAGCAGCAACAACAACAACAAAAAAGAACAAAGATCGTGGTAACAGACTATACAAAACCGCAAAAACTTTGCTCTTCGCGCATTTCCAATGGGACATGACGTAGTAGTGGATGACGCAATTAAACACACCGCAGAGATGCCACCGGTGCGAGAACCGAAATGAAGTCCCATATTGATGCTCATTTCTGTTATTTCATTGTTTGCACCCGTTAGCACCGCTAACGTTGCCTGCACAGAACTCTGCGGAGACCGCCAAGCCGACATCGGTATATCCAATTCGAACTGCACGGAGAGCAAAGTTCGTGTGGCTATTGTTTTGTTACGCAGAGTTTGGCGACTACCATATTTTTGTTGGTCGTGATCGCATAAGTAGGTTGTCGTGTAGCTCGTTCTGTCGGAAGTTCGTCCTGTTTACCGGCAACAGGTTACGTATGCAAACGTGGGTATACTTCTGCATAAATCCTGAGATGCAGAGCTGATAAATAAGCTGATAAGCTGAGCTTTCTGCATAAATCCTCAATCCTGAGATGCAGAGCTGTCTTTCGCTTTCGTAGGCTTTAGGCATAGAGACACATTACATCACACGGTGCTATACAAAAATACCATTATTTCGTTCACTGGCTCCATGCAAATACACAGTGATTGAGAATGCGTGTATACAAGGCTGCCTGCCTACAACTGAGGTCCCACATTTTTAGGATCTGTCAGAGAAAATGCGGAGACGTTACTTACCAGCAAAAGAAAAAAGAAACGGAACAAGGACTAGAGGATGTCGATGGCTATTCTGTTCAACATATTTCGATATTCAACCGTGCTGACGCGATGTTTGAGGGGCATTACACCAGTTTAGCGATTGTACATTCCATTACATCTGTTGAGGTAGTCTTCCAATTAAACTAAACAAACGTTTACCTTTAGGGGAAAGATGTCAGAGACAATGCTGAATACATAGCATTAGGAATGTGTGCAGGCAAATACAGCAAAGATTGTCTTCTGGCAACCTAATCAGCGCCTCAAAGAGGATCTATTCAAATTTGATTTGTCAAAAATAATCCCTTCAAAGGCTCTCACAATACATGAAACCCTACGCCATGGAAGTATGCAGAGAGAAAAGCTTTGGGTTAAGGGTCTGTGATAGTTCGAACAGAAGACTGTTCTCTTACAGGACAAGAACAGTCTACGGTTCAAAGTATTGGCTGGTCGTAACATAATTGTTTTCCTTCTACACTGAACCTATAGAATTCCTTTCTGACACACAACCAAGGAATGCGAGAAGTCAAGGAAAGCGTGTTCGTCACAGATATGCGTTATGAATGAACGCGAAGAGGAGATCAAGGACAGAAAACCACACGGAGGCGGCGTTCAACTACAACTAGAATTTATGATAAGTCACCCTGACCGAGGCCCCTTCCCAGTTCGCTCTTTCGGAAACTGACCTCGTTGGGAAGGACGAATTGCGACCAGTGTCTCACGTTGTTATCAGTTTTCTCAACGTGAAAGGACTCTGCGAGCTGCGTTTATATGCACCGGTATGTCGACTGAAAGGCCCAGTGGACTGATCGTCGTGGCCGAATGGCGAGGTTTTACATGGCAATCGGCTGAGACCCCCAAGGACGCAGAACACTCCACTGAAGCTTAAGGGAAGATGATGGATAAGTTGCATGCGTCGGAGCTACCTCATCCTAGGCTGTGTCAACCTCTCCTAAAAGTCGATATACACTGCTTTCAATGCAATTCAAAATCAATGCAATTCAGAAATCGACTTCTCTCAGTCAGTCGACTTTTACCGCCTTCATTAAAACGCGCCTAATGACTGTGATGTCGTCCGATGACCACTGTTTCGTTGAAAATAGGTTTGCAGTTGGAACAAGAGTTAATGTGCTTTTTGACGGGCAAGTCAGAGTTCAACTTGACCGTAGCTGACGGTCATCAAGACATTGACCGGTTTGTCTAATCTACTGTTTCAAGCATGAGAGTGGAATGGAGTACATCACATTGCGGGCGCGGGGGGGGATCCGGACAAAATGTCCCCGGACAAAACGTCCCAGGACGAAATGTCCCCGGACAAATGGTCCCCAGAAGAAATGTCCCCGGACAAAACGTCCCTGAAAATGTCCCCGGACAAAATGTCCCCAGATGCCGTCCGGTTGCACAGCCGTTGGTACCTCAAATGTGACAAATGTTTTTCATGCTATCATGTGCAGGGTTGATTGATTTAAATCAGCCAGATTTAAATAACCGATTTTAATCGCGATTTAAGTCATGAATATTAATCAAGATTTAAATCACCTCCCTTATGTTATGTTTGAATTCGAATAGTAACATAAAACTGGAGACGCTGGGGAAGATGAGAGAGAGCCTGGAAATGAACCACAGCCTGAAATATATTATACTTCAGTGACTTTTAGCGCAAACAGCGTCACGTGACCCCTTCAGTGGCTCTCCGGCACACTGGCAAACAATTTGGTTACACATGGCGGGTGGTCATTCTACGAGCGTAGAACTTTTCCAGTTATTTCTTTTTCCTATTACTATTCGGTTTAATTCATAATATATAGTTTTCAAATAGATATCCATTTGCATTAGCTAGTAACTGTTAGCCGCACTGTTAGAAGTCTAGACGCCCTTCTTTGTATTTGCTCAAAAAGTGATTTCGCTACTACGAGGTGGCACACGGAAGCCATGAGGTGAAGATCTGTCTTAGAAGACAAAAATCAACTCCGTGATTTAGTCAATATTCATCA
This sequence comes from Ornithodoros turicata, assembly GCF_037126465.1. Classification (NCBI taxonomy): domain Eukaryota; kingdom Metazoa; phylum Arthropoda; class Arachnida; order Ixodida; family Argasidae; genus Ornithodoros; species Ornithodoros turicata. Next base: position 32,905,415 of record NC_088202.1, on the reverse strand, counting down.
TATTTAAATGAAAAAATCTGAATAATTTGATTTTTTAATCACGATTTTTTACAACCCTGATCATGTGTTGGTTGCGCATCCTATAGGCCGTCAGGGCAATTTGACTTCTTATTTACGACGTACTGCTCTACGTGCGGTTGGGCCCATGTAGTTAAAGCTCCCTCTAAAGCCAGTCTGGGGACTCAAGCAATGAAGCATATGTCAAAAGTAGGAGCTTACCAGTTATTGCGACAATGAGTACGGAACTGAACTAACCAAAGCATTTATTTACAATTACTTACATTGCTAAACGAATCTCTCCAAAGTGGGGATGCTGGTCTAGGGACCCATACAATGGAGCATCTCTCAAAAGTAGGACCTTAGCAATTATTTACATTATTTACAGTTATTTACAATACCGAACGTCTCGGATTACTTCAGCTTGCGATCTAGAAGGCGGATCGTCCGGGCAACACCTCGTAGAAATTCTTCAATGGTTTTTTCATTGTTGACGTACTGGCTGCAAAGGTTCCGCAGCCGTGCTTGCAGCTCCACGGTTGCTGGTTTCAGTGACGGCAGCTGGGGACATTTTGTCCGGGGCCTTTTCGGGGGACATTTTGTCCGGGGACATTTTGTCCGGGGACGTTTCATCCGGGGACATTTTGTCCGGGGACATTCTGTCCTACACCCGCGCGGGGGACTCAAGGGTGTCTATGTTTCGTCGTGCAACAGGAACACTTTCTTCGGTTTGCTGACACACGGCATCATTTTGGGAAATTTTGGAGGGGCACTTCAAGAGCACCTTGCAATGTTGGGGAGCCTCCTTTTTCAACTGACGTCCGATCATGTGTGTGTACGAAACCACAATTTTCTCTGGTGTTCTTTTTGATTGGTTTGGTAGAGGAGGACGTAGAAGAAGGCGGCAAGCAGCTCTTTGAATCATATCGTGTGGATATCCAGCAGCCAATAGACGAGAGACCTGGAAATCGATGCTTGAGAAAGCAAAGCGAGCAGTACTTAACAAGTGATGAATACGCACTCGTCAACGGGACATTTTCCCGAACGTTGCTGACATGACCAGCATATGTGATCCGCATTTGAATGTCAAGAAACTGCAGTGATCCAGAAGGAGATTCTTTCTCAGTGAACTGAAGCCCCAGGCTGTGTTGTTTGAAGGTCGAAATAATTTTTGGCCTCCTGATACTCCTGCCATTAATGGTGAGATAGTCATCGCATGATGATCTGTTCATGAAACTACTTTAGGGAAGCCGGAACACTTCTACGCTCAGCAAGGAAGTAGATTTCACTGTGGACTGGGGTTAGGCAGGAACCAATGCGGACTCCAGCTTTTTGGGAAGCATTTTGCCGTTGAAGCTAATCAGAAGGGAGTCCAGGTACCATAAAGTCCGGCACACCGACAACCCACGCTGATTTTGAAACTTGACTGGTCCATTTTCGTGAATTATTTCCTCCATTCTTTCCATTAGAAGCTTCATATTGAGAGAGAAGTACAGATCCCACCACATCGAGAGAGAAAATTTGGAAGCTTGAGCAATGCAGACGCACCAACCGTTGCACACAGGCTTCTGATTTATTAATTTTTTTTTTTTTTAGTTTGGAAGGGCTAATCAAGCGGAAGACATGCTTAGGTGAGATAGAAGAAACAGTACTAGCTGATTTTGCCAAGTTGACCTCTTGGACATAATCCACCCGAAGAGAAGGCCAGCTCTGTGAGTTTTTGCTCTCAAGAATATTGAGGGAAGACACTCCAGAGTTTTCTTGGTTCTATCCGCTATCTGGTGTAATCCATGGTCAAAACGATTTGGACATGCGCGTCGGTCGCTTGTTGACTCCTGCTCTTATTTTACTTTCTCAAGCGTCGCGCTCCAGGTCAGTCGTCTATTGGCTGCTGTATATCCACCAGACTCCATTGAATGTTGTGCTTGCCGCGTAATTCTACGCCGCCCCCCCCAAAAACAAAACAAAACACACACACACACACACACACACACACACACAGAAGAATGGTTGAATAGGAGGCTTCCCAACACTGCTCCTTGAAGTTATCTCAGATGGTGCCATGTGTGAGCAAGCCAAAGAAAGTTTTCCCATCATGCACGGCGTAACATATACACTCTTCAGTTTCTGCACCCCTCTCTCATGTCTGAAACAGTACATTGGACAAACCAGCCAATGTCTTATTGACAGTCTGCATCGAGCTAAATTAAACTCCGAGGCTTGCCCCTCATCAACTCTTGTTCCAACTTCAAACATATTTTCAACCAAACAGTGGTCGTCGGACGACGTCAGAGACGCTGTGGAAGGAATGTCATTGAGCCCTTTCACATTGAGAAGACTCTAGAGCGCGGACAAATATGCACGTAAAACTTCTGAAATATGCATGCACTAAACTGTGCACTATAAAAATATTCGAAGTATGCAGTGGAAACACTGAATATATTTAATGTTTTTCATCGTTTGAAGGTCACAGGTGGTCATAAGGCTGCCTTCGATCAGGGGCACACAACAAAGTCATCTTAGGCTACAGATATATGCAACTGAAGGCTTTGCTTTCGTCACTGCACCGTAGGTCAGATTACAGTGCGAACGCCTTCTGTCTTGGCAGAGACAATAACGGTAAAGAATGCGTGCGAACGCGAAGGTACGGCCTCATCGACAATTGCACGCAGAGCAAACGCCCTAGATGCAAGGCGAGGGCGCGAGCCTTCATCCCCACTCTATGAACATTTGTAGGTAGTATTTGGCGCAGTGGATCCGTCAGTGTGGTTGCTGAATACAACGTCCCACTCAAACGTCGGTAATATTCAATGTCGACCGAAATTTTCGCGAAATATCCCATGAAGAACAAGAAGGCACTCACATCTTGCCGCAAATATGGCAAAATATGCATTATGTATACATTTTCATGCGAAAAATGCAATAACGTGCAAAAGATGCATTTACCCTTCGGTATATTCGGCATGCATGCGGTTGAATACCATAGAACCCTTCTAATCGGTCCCAAAGAAAGACCAAACGCGTTTTTTAAACCAGATACGAAACCATGTCCAGATGAAAACACGCATTTAGATGGAAAACAGCCCTCTACTGATAACAATGTAAGCCACCGGTCGCTAATACTCCTCCAGAACGAGGTCAATTTTCTAAAGAACGGACTGGGGTCTGGGGAGTGGCCTCTTGCAGGGTGACCTGTAATAAATGTTAGTTGGTTGTGAACGCTGACTCCCTGTAGTTGTCTGCTCTTCTCGTGTTCGCGTTCATCCATAATGAATGAAGACGTACTTTGCTTCGGAATCCGGAGAAAATGTGTGCTGTCGTTGTGGTACTAAGGTATTGAAGGTCGTTGTGGTACGAAGGTACCAGGATGAACTCACCTGCAACGTTGTGATGTCAAAAATCTTGCCTTCTGCCGTCAGTATTCGTGCGACTCCTGTAGATGAAAAATTGTGCACCAAATTAATGATGGAACCAATAAACCTTATCACACAATATATTCAATAGCAATACTCTGCACGCGTCTCCTAATGACATTGCGGAGTAAAGAATTTGCCCGTGTTACGCCTTCGTCATTTAGGTTATTTTGGGGAACTTTCATGATCCCGATCAGCACAGAAGATTATTTGGTCCTGGGTACATGTGGGTGTGTAGAGGAGTGGATGGCGCAACAACATGACTAATTATACGTCGCGCATTACACTGTTAGCTGCTGAGTTACCTGTCTGTGGTAAATTTTTTCCACACTTCAAATTTATTTACACGATTTTGAGCACGCTTTTTAACGATTATGAGATACATCATCCTTGTGGTTCAAGATCAAGACAGGCAAACATACTTCACTGTTTTCGGAGGTGGCCAATAGAAATATGCATCATCTGGACAAAAACAAACATGGTTAAGCAACCCGATAACGCTTCACTGAGTGTTTTGGCTGGAACAACAACTACTTTCGTGGTGATGATTAGGGTGTTTCACCGCCAGAGGCAATATCCTAAGTCATTGCTCAAGATAATTTGGTTCATGGAGCGACGCAGCGAGGACCAAAACCATACGGTGTCCAAAAATTTTAGTAGTGTTCACAAAGCGTTGGTGGATGGGATTTGACCATGGACCAAGCAATTTTCACATAGCGAGCCGGCGGGAGTCTAGCTGATATAGAGCTACGTCCTTAGCTACGAAACTAAGCAGGTTTGGGCATACCAACTGCGCCATTCCATAAAAGTCACTTTCGGTGCGCTGTCGAATTTTCTTTAGGAGGGGCTGACGCCGAGCTGTTTTCTCTTTCATTCGGAGTTCTTCAGCTTCCGCCTGAACCTGCCGGCATTCTGTCATTCTTGAGACTCCAAGGCAACGACGACGGCCATGAGCAAACAGGCTCCCAAGGGTAACATTAAGGATGTGGAAATTCTGTGGAGGACTGGAAGTCTTTAAATCACCGTTGCCCTAACCAATGCTTTGTGAACTGCGAGAACGGAGCACTGATCACAGACACATCCAGTTCACGAATGAGATGTTGAATAGCGGAAATCCAGCGCTGAGCATTGAGGACTTTAATGTTGCGAGTCCACCGAAGATTACAGTTCATGACCACGTCCAGGATGAGATGGAAACGTACAGGCTCAGTCTTTTGGCACCGACCCACAAATGGAAATATGTCGTTACCTTGCGTGTGAACGGGAGTTCGAGACAACTCTCGGCCCAACGGTCCATCCCAACTTCTGTGAGGTACTTGACGATAGTTAAAGCCAGCTGCAAGAGCGCTAAAGGGAAGTCGTGATTTTCCTTCTGCCCAAAGGTCAACGTTTTGTTGGACATGTCTACCTGTTTTGTTGGACATGTCTACCTGTTTTGTTGGACATGTCTACCATCATACCCGTTGTTTAAAACCTCGATAAGAGCTTGTTTTGTGCACTCCACCGGCCTCAGTGGATAGCTTTTTAAGGCCTCCTCCTCTGAACTCAAGGTTTTGGGTTCAAACCTAGCCGAGGACAACAGCAACTTCGTGGCATGGTGCAAGTTGCCTTCCGCGAGGGACATTTAATACGGCGTGCTGTGTGGATATTACAGCGACCAGTATAAAACGCTCAGGTGGGCAAAGCTAATCGATGGACAGCCTCTGGTGACATGCTCCAACATCAATATATCATACACGTTGCAACATACTTGTCCGCAATATTGAGTCGCTATGTGCAGGAATACCCCACCGGCAGTCTACAAAAACTGTGGGCTGAAGTTGAGCCTGGCAGCTAGGAGCACGCCGTCAGCACTGTTTGTAGTACGTCAAAGAGTATTCAACATACGACCCCCATCCGCGTCCACCTTTTGTGGTGGCCGAAGTTCCCGCAGGGCAGTGGTTCCTAAACTGCAGGTCATGACCCCAGGGGGTCACGAAGCAGCATAGGAACTTGAAAAAGGGACATCAATAGTTTCTGTTGAATTTCGGGCAGGGTTGGCAGGAACGTACACGCTCTTGAGTATTAAAGTCATGAGGATCTTTCGTCTCTTTGCCACGACATACTTGTGCGAACTCTGCTTACTGCGGAGGCGCCGATGGCAACAAAGTACAAGCATCAGCTCAATATCGTGCCGGAACAGAGCGTTTGTTTGTCCAAACTCCACCCTCGTTTTGACAAACTATGCTCTAACAAACAAGCTCACTTTAGGAGCAGTTTCACCGCACTGAACTTCACCACACAGCGCGCTCCTAACCAACCACCATTCCGAATGATATGATTCTGTGTCCTGATTTGTTCAAAACAGGGGGAGGTGCCTATTTGGGACACGCATATTGTGTCCCAGATAGGCGCCTCCTCCCATTTTCAACAAATAAAGGCACAGAATGATATCATTCGGAATGATGGCTGACTATATAGGAGAGTGCTAATGTGCTTAAGTGGTGTTTTAACAGCGTAATGTTGATTCACACGATGCAATTTTAGTGGGGCGCAACCAAATTGCGTAGCTAGGTTGCCCCGTCCCGCGTGAGCGGGTCTCGCAAAAGGTTGCTGGAGTTGTAGCCAACGAGACAGAGAGGGAATGAAGTGCGCAACCGCCGTGGCGAGGCTCCAAGCTTTGATGCCCAATAGGCGATCTTCTCCTTTCTCCCTTGCACTCCTTCTCTCAAGGCAAAAACGAACGAAGAGGACCAATCGAACGCGAGTGCGCAACGCAAGTTTGGTTGAAGTGGCCATGGAACATGCACGCTCGAGCCAGTGCGACTTTTTCTGCATGCAAACAATCAGCTGAGTTCGTTATAAAGCGGGTTCCTTATCAGACAGCGCCAACACGGGGTGCTGACACATGACGTTTCAGATTCCGCTATCTTTTCGGCCTGAATGATTTCTCTGGTGGTCTTGTTTGTACATCTCGCTATCACACTGTTTGGTTATGTGACTATCATTGTATCTCTTCAGTAGGCTTGGGAAAAATTGTTGGCGGCATTACGGAACCGATAAAAGCCACGGAATTTCGAAGCGCAAGCGCGCAAAGACCCTCGCTGCGAGAGATTAAAGGGACTATCGCATCCGTCCCGGTTGATTCTGAAACTGTAGTACCGTTTTACTCCGCATTCATCACTGATAATAACGCCGAAAACTCGACGCGAATTGGTGGCGTTGTTCCTGTGCAGTTTGATATAAAACTTGGCAAGAGCAGACGACGCATTCCGGGATTCTCTCTCTTGAAACATCACCCGGACGAGGCGAATCACTGCGCGCCCTTTGCCGCGGAGGAGACCAATCATAGGACGGCCGGAGGGATATTGGTAGCCTTGGCGACCGACCGACAAGCGGGCGGGCGAGCCGGAACGCTAGGGGACGGGCGTCTTCTCTGTGATCTGCTCGCGGAATGTTGTTTCTGGTTAACGTCGAACGTGTTCATGCAGCCAGGAGCGTAACACCGTGTTTCACGTAGCATGGCTACATCAGGACTCACACTGGTAAGCGAAATTCAGCGTATTTACAGAGGACTTTTCACTTAGTATATTGCGATGCGAACGCCAAGCAGACGACCTCGGAGACAATCGCCTGCGCTGCGCTCCCATTCGAGTGCCTGGCTTACGTCATCAACGTGTTGGTTGCAGATGGAATGCAAACCTTTAAGACTTGTTTATTTAATATGTAAGCTGTTTTCGGAAGTAAAATTTGGTCAAATTGACTCTGAAGCGGTGACGAACATTTCCCTATCGGTATCATACATACGTTCCCGGATGCGATAGTCCCTTTAATGTCCGCCACTTGCAAACAAGGCAAGGGGCGGTCAACATGGCGCCATCCAGGGTGGCTTCAAATATGGCTGCCGGTATATCTCTCTATTACCCCCTCTATCTCGTTCGTTGCAGCACGGATCGGCCCACGATTGATCCTTCTCGCAACCTTCAGGCGCAACCTGTCAATCACTTGGCGAGGAGCCAAGTGATTGACATCCACTCCGACATCCACTCGCAATGGCTGGTTGTCGTGGCGTCACTCCCGCCACGTAAATTCTGCAGCCCAGCCGACTTAGGTTATGAAGGCGACTCTAGCAGCATGAATCTTCCCCGGCGTTCCATATAAAATATTTCACAAGAATGTGTTCTTGAATGCGTCCTTACAAACTGCCAACCGCAGTTACAGTTCTCGCTCTCGTGCGATTGGACGAAGGTGATGATGAAATTTTGTTCGCGCAATCTCACGAGTTTGTTCAACAGTACGATGCGGCGAGTTGCTCTCCGTGATAAAGGAGCCTGCTCTCTGCAACTTAAATTGCTCCTCCTAAAGCCAGCCCAGGACGCATACAAACCCCTGTTCCCCACTCCTGTCTCCATCTGTCCACATCTGTACGCCGCTCATAGCCACAGTTGCTTCGCGGCGCTAACATGGAATAAAAAAAATGCAGGAAAAACTCAGTCGGGGCTGGAGACCAATCACGCGGTGATTGTCAGCCCCGTTTACTAGACAGCGAAGTTACAGCATGGTGGGAAAGAGCAGGTGTGCGACCACATGCTTACCCAAGACTGTAATCACAGGGCTCCGATAATAATCATGTACTCACCAATGGGATGGTTTATGTACGGCGTTCCTTCTTTATCCTTCCTACGTTGATTTCTGTGTCTTATAGCAGCAAAGTCAACTGCTTCTACTAGTAGCGCACACTGATTCTGAGAGCTCTCCATACCTTGTTAAATTTTGATACTCGAATAGGCAAAACCAGCACGCTCAGAAAATGTCAGCACACTCAGAAATCGAATTTTGTCGTGTTCTTGTCACCGACGGTCTTCTTCTTCTTCCTCTTTCGTCAGACTTTACAACGGTTTTACGGACATTTCGTCGTTATTTGCTTCATCATTTTTTTTTTTCATTTCACAATTTCGTTTCAGAAAAATTAAGTATGGCGTCAACAACAGCTGCCTCCGCAAAAGGTAACCGTTTGCTTGAATACGACAACAATTCCCATACCCAGACAAGTCGATCCCATGGAAGTTCCCAGGAGGTCTTCAGTGGGGTACTCGAACATCGCGTGGTAGGGGCGCTGCTGGGAAAATGACGTCCTGCGGATACCGCATTGTCACCTACAGAACATCCCAGGGCAATCCCGATTGAAAATGCGTAATGCGTGATGGGACGAGGTGCTCAGACAGGTTAAAATTTTAATTATTCGTTTATTTCTGATTCTGACATTAATTAAAGCCATAAAAAGCACTATAGGGTGATTTATTTCCCCGCATCATATACAGGGTGGGTGCTCTAAAAGGTCAGTCACATTTTCGTGCCTGATGTGTTGCTTCCTTGACCAATACCTCCTTGACGCACAGACTTCTCATTTCAATCAGATTTGAATGTAGTTATTGCAGGAACAACAGTTGAACGTGTCGACACTATTAAATACCTTGGTGTAATTTTGGACTCCCACATACACCGGAAGCCACATATAGAAAATTTATGCACTAAACTATCAACAGCAAATGGAGCGCTGTTCAGAGCACGTCGGCTGTTCCCAACTACTGTCCTGAAAAGTCTGTATTTTGTGCTCATCCAATGTCATTTGCTTTACTGTGTAGAGTCGTGGGGGCACACGTATCAATCTTATCTTAAACCGGTTGAGGTCTTGCAGAATAGAGTAGTTCGCATTATATCCAATACATATAACAGACAATCTTATTCATGCATATATAAGACGTTACGCATTTTACCTTTCAATTTACTATTCTTTGAGCGAACTGTGTTCATGGTTAATTTTTGTATACTAAATGAGGGAATAATTGATGATGTCAAGTTAGTCTCAGTTACTCGCGCAAGGCGTACTGTATTGGAACATCACTTTATTGTACAGTGCTTCTCAAACATATATGGTAAGCACCTTCTCCAGCACCAAGGGGTCATAAAGTGGAACTCCTTGCCCCTAGATGTCGTTGTAGCCAAACACTTTAAATTAGCCGTCCGGAGGTTTCTGTTCGATTCTTGTTGAATATGTCGATATAGTGACGTCAGTAAATAGGAAATAGGATTGATGATATATGTTTATATTTCTGTTATTGTGTAATATTAGCGCTCGTATAAATGTATGTTTCCTCAGCCATTCTTTTTCTTAATGTAACTGCCGCGTTTGAACAAGTAAATGTTGAAAAATATTATCGGATCGCACTAGCTTGTAGCTATGATCCGACTGGTTTACAGTGCCTTACCGTGTACATTACGATGTTGTCAGTTTAATAAAAAAAACGTCTGCTGCCTCAGAATAACGAATTTATGCAAGAGAAACCTGCGAAAAAATTGTGGTTACAAAGCACTGTGTAACAAAATAAATACGACCATGCAAACTTTCGTCTCAGTCCATCGGTATAGCTCATAGGAAATGCATGAAGACGAAACTTTGCGTGGTCGTATTTATTTTTTTACGCAGTGCATCACAACCGCGATTTTTTCGTACATTTCCCTGGCACGTATCATGTACTGCGTGGTGGCAGAAGTCTGTCTCTCAAGTAGATATAGCGTCACACGCGAAAATGTGACTGACCTTTTATACCACCCACCCTGTATATTACAAGCCACTGGTTCAGCAGTGATGCTTACACGCTGCAGTACTTGCATCCGCTCTAAACTCTTCGTAAAAGTAAAAGTCAACTATTCGTAAAAGTACGCAAGGAAAATACGAAAGGAAATGTAACAATCACCACTTCTTATACTAGTATACAGTCTCCGAACACGGGAAAAATTGCTGAACGTTATGTCTAGTCTCATCAAATGTAAAATCAATTTGAGCATTGCCTGTACAACGTACACAAAAATGTGATACATACTTTTGCTGGGACTATCGCACCCGGAAACGTGTGTATCAGACCGATACGGTTATAAGGTTCGTCATCGCTTCACAGTCAACTTGACCAAGTTTCTCTTGTGAATCAGCTTACATATTAAAAGTCAGCAACGCTGATTTCCCGATGTGTTGAAACGGTTCTTATATTCAGAACGAGCACATCCAACTGCCCACGAAATGCACCTTCGTTTCACAGGTTTGTCCTCCTATAACGAAAATTAATTAAAGAAACCGAAACGAGCCATGGGCACAACCATTTTTGTGACGTAGATGTGGAAAACCTGTCACATGAGGAATCGTGTTTCTGATTGGATGAAAGCTGGGGCTTTCTCCGACTTCCCTGGTGGCTTATTGCGTTTGTGAAAAAAATCCAGTTATGGCGGTCGGTCGGTCGGCTATGAGGGTTCCGTCCGGGGTAACCGACACAGCTGCTGGGCGATGGAAACGGCGTTACAACTGCGTACTCACCTCAACAACATTTGCGACGCCAAATTGTAATTATGTGTTCGGGAAGTTCGTAGACGTTCAGGAACGTAGGGAGCTTGTACACTAGACACAAGTCACTATGGTGCACAAAATTCTTGGTGCCCGCTGAATAGCTTTGCCCAGTAATACTCGGTGCGAATGGATTCGTATGTTCGGATGCCTATGTGTGCTCCGTACCTCCCGTGCAATTCAAGAAGTATACGGGATCGACCGTGCTTTGTGGTAGACACATCAAAAACCGTTGGTGGACAGGTCCTTGATCCACTGTGTACATCACGTTGTTATGAATTACAAACTTCTGGAGTGCCCTCCGTTGCTATGTTCTAGCGCCAGAACGGCCGTTGAAAAGATCAACTATGATCTGGCAAAATCTATTGATATGTTGTTCCCGAGATAAGGTTTCGGTTGAAGCGCCTGTTGCGTGCAGCACTCTGAAACAATCGCCTGTAAGTGTCAACGACAGGGACACATATCTGAGGGAAGAGGTGCAGAGGTCGCCACAATGTCCCCATGTACGGCGCTTTGAGTCACCCAACGTTGTATTTAAGATATTGCACCATGATAATAACGTCTTTTTCCTTCTGCTGTTCATCCGTACGAACTTGACCTTATTACCTGCGCGCACAACAACCCCTAGAGTCGTTCTTGAATAGTTGAGGGTTGGTGAACGCAGATCCGGTGCGTAGCCTAGGGAGCATGGTCTGTATGCCTCGAGGGAGTTTTTTCATGGGAAGAAGGGGGCGATGATGGTGGATGATGTCCCGTATCCCAGGGTGGCAAGTCTGGTCAACAAGCTGCTGAACGGCCTGTCGGTGTCATCCTGCGTTGGTAGACAAGGGCTGCAGCTCAGGTGTGCCGAGCACGCTAGCTGATCCTCCCTTTCGTTGTCGCCGATACCGACGTGGGACGGTATGCATTGGGAGCCGATATCTCCGCCAGTTTGTCTATGCTGAGTGCACGGTCTTCTGATGCTTTGAGCTAAGATGCTGCCACACACAGGGTTCATGACGTCCCATAGGGAGCTTCTCGAGTCTGTGAGTGGGACTGCCCTGGCGACCTTTCCCACCTAGACCGCGGCAGCTGCGTGCAGGAGAGTCAGGAGTTCCGCAGTTGTTAGAGGATATCGGGTAACGCGATGTTCTGCCTTGCAAGGCCACGTTCACTGATTGGATGTGAACGCATAAGTAGCACTTTTGGTACGGTCGTCAATAGAGCTAGTGTGAATACTAGAGTATGTGAGTGGTAGACATCGCTTGTCAGGTTCTCGCCGCCACTCTAGCGACCAGGGGGCTACACACCCTCTTTTTATGGATGCCTGGAACGCAGAGCGTTGTAACAGGCACAAATCCCCGCCATGGCGCCGAAGGTGGTCCAGCAGGATGTTAGTAGTATTCAGTCGGGCAGAAACAAGCCCGGGGCGAAACTACGACCCCCCCTACCCTGAGCCCTGCGCGTATTTTTCCCTGCGCGGCACGTGTGGGGAGGGTTGTCCGCGCGCTTATCGGCGGGGGAGGGCTGCGCGTGCGCTCATCGTAGCATATTTTTCAGCCTGGGCAGACTTCTTGGGCCGACTTCACATATTTTTCCGATACAGCAGGTGAGCGGTTTACATGCAGAGACATGCAAAGAAGGGTCATACACAAAAAAGGACAAGTGAAAATATATTTATTAATGCCATTCAAGTTGAGATATATTTATTAAAGCCAATAGTGCTGGGAATTGTGATGCCAATCAGGTGAAGGAGAAAAACCCAACCGAAAAAACCTTCACCACCTGTAACAGGGTGGTGCTCGGGTGGAGGGTTGCTGTGGTGGGCGGAGCGTGACCGGAGGGCTGCGTGCGTGCTTACTCTTCACCCTGGGCTGACTTCTTTCACCATTTTCCTACTTGGGCCGACTTCCTTCCCGCGACAGGTGGGCGGAGCGTGACCGGAGGGCTGCTGTGGTGGGCGGAGCGTGACTGGAGGGCTGCGTGCGTGCTTACCATTCACCCTGGGCTGACTTCTTTCAAAATTTTCATACTTTGGCGTCGCGTGGCCGGAGGGCTGCGTGCGCGTTTACCATTCAGCCTGGGCCGCCGACTTTCGTCATTTTTCAACCTGGGCCGCCGACTTTCGTCATTTTTTCAGCCTGGGCCGCCGACTTTCGTCATTTTTTCAGCTTGAGTCGACTTGAATCGTAATTTTTCCAGCTACAACAGTTGTGCAGTTTACATGCAAAGGACAGCCATACACAAAAGTACAAGTGAAAATATATTTATTAAAGTCATTAGGAATTATGTTATGACTCTGTGTCAATGGGAAAAACTTAGCCAAAAATCTGAAATAGAAGGAACACAATACACGTAACAATACTTATTAAAGGTATGATACAATAGCATTGAATCACATCACAAATCAAACACAATATTTTTATTAGTGGAAGTTTTCAATGAATCAGAAGTGATAGCGCATTTAAGATATTCTTAATCAATACGATTACAATCAAAATTACAAATTGTATTATAAAACGTCTAATATTCCTATACGTGAGAACCATCAGTGCAATAGCGGGAAGTTCTGATAGTTGTATGCAGTTAAATGTGAACAGCAGAGACTCTGGAGGACTATGGGACACGAAGACAAGAGGAAATAAAATCTATACCACTACATTGGTTAATCAAACAACATAGTAATCTATCATTCAGAAAATGAAAAAAATCAAACTCATCAGGAAATAGACACGTTAAAAATGAACTTCACCGCATAGCACGCTCCAAGCCAACAAACAGAACAAAGAACGACACGAACACAAGAGGAAATAAAATATATACCAATACAAAGAAGATATTCCACTTCACCACATAGCACACTCCTAGCCAACAAACAGAACAAAGAACGACACGAACACAAGAGGAAATAAAATCTATACCAATACAAAGAAGATATTCCACTTCACCACATATCACGCTCCAAGCCAACAAATAGAACAAAGAACGACACGAACACAAGAGGAAATAAAATCTATACCAATACAAAGAAGGTATTCCACTTCACCACATAGCACACTCCTAGCCAACAAACAGAACAAAGAACGACACGAACACAAGAGGAAATAAAATCTATACCAATACATTTGTCAAACTCATCAGAAAATAGACATGTTAAAAAATGAACTTCACCACATAACACACTCCCAGCCAACAAGCAGAACACGAACGACAAGAACACAAGAGGAAATAAAATCTATACCAATACATTTGTCAAACTCATCAGAAAATAGACATGTTAAAAATGAACTTCACCACATAGCACACTTCTAGCCAACAACCAGATCTAATGATATCTACCCTGATTTGTAGAAGACGGGTGCCGATAGATGTATGGAAGACCATGGAACACGAACGACAAGAACACAAGATGAAATAAAATCTACACCACTACAAAGAAGATATTCTTAATCAAAACAACATAGTAATCTATCATTCAGAAAATCAAACTCATCAGAAAATTAATATTCCTATACGTGAGAACTATCAATGCAATAGCGTGAATATCTGTCATAACATTTCGAGCGCAATAGGGAATCTCAGTTTCATATTCCAACATTACTCAACTTTTAATTTCTTATTAAGTGAACAGCATAGACGTAAGGAAATAACGAGAAACAACACAATCACCAGCTACAATTAATAGAGAGCCAAACCCGCGCACCATCCAACACATAGAGAAATAATAGCTAATCAATCTATCAATGGCGAAATAGCACAGACTTAACGCTGAAGAACAGAGGAACACGCGGCGACACGTAAACATCAACAGAGGAAAATAATCTATCATTGAACCACCATAAAATCGATCAATATACAATTTTCATTCTAACAAACACTACGAACCTTGATGGAGGTATCCAAGACATAGGAAATATGCACGGTTTTCACTCTTTTCATCAAAGCCGGGAGACTTTATGTCTATATCTATGTGACCATAGCACAGCGCCTGCTTTATCACTCAAAGGATTAGTGGCTATATTACTTTGTCCAGCAAACGGGGCGCTCTAGAGGTCAGATAAGAGAGTTCAAAGGCGATATAGTTTATTGTGCAGCGCAAATAGATGTCGATATCACTCGCTGGGGTCACTATCTTTTCGCATCCTTTCCCTGAAACGGAAATCTTTCGTCAAAGTGGTTGACAAGTCGGCTAAGTTTGTAGAGATGCGATATTGTTATTGAAGATGTAGAGAAAGTCCAAATTATTAATTGGTAGCAGCGATACTCAATCAAAAACGAGAAACAAATTTAATTACGTCAATTTTTGTAATATCTTGCAATAGAAATTTCTAATGAACCACACAGAAATATCAAATGTGAAATGCAACTCAGAGTTATGAGGCATTCCCATCTTAGAGATACTTACTTATGTCAATCGAGTGAACAATTGAAGCAAATGCAAGACAATAATTTTCTCGAGCGGTAAGTTCACAACTCATAGAATATCAGTCGAGTGAATACTTGAAACAAAATCAAAACAATAATTCTCTCGACAGGTGGAGATTATAGCATTCTAAATCAGATAATAAAATTTTAATCAATAAAATAAAATAGATATGCTTTTAATTAAGTGTAGACGTGCACTTGAAAACAGAAGAGAAAATTGCTCTGCTTTGAAAAGATGGACAGATTTTGTACTCGATACCATAAGTCATGGGAAGATGCGATAAAAAACTGCTTCGAAAAGGAGGAGCCGCGAAACGATTTCATTATCGCTGCATTTCAATACGTCCTAGACATGGTCGTATTCGGGGATATGGTACAAACTACAGAACTGAAGGTGCAAGAATTTATATGCCGAATCTACAATACTTATAAAAATATCTGCACATCAACGTCGGAAGGGCCATTGGGAATGATGGCGGAGTTTTTGAGGTTTGCGAACGAAGAATTGAAATACACTAGACCAGATGTAATTGTAATCATTGCAATGGGCATTGCGTACATCAAGAAAGCAGTCGGATCAAATTATCATATACAAGCAGTCTATATCGCACGATTCATTACGGATTTGTTGAAATTACACATATCTGAGATGGAAAGTACATAAAATCTTATCACGTGATATATTCCACTACCACGGCAACGCAATTATTTTCTTCTACCAGTCTCTGCAACGATGTCGAATCAACAGACGTTCAATATTGTCGTGCAAGGTCTGATGTATTATCACCTGTTGAAACTCAACAAACATATCAATTGCGGTGGACCACCGGACGATTTTCATCTAATACTCCCTTGTACGCCATTCAAGAACCGTCATACAAAGAAAGGAAGCATCAATAAGAGACTGTGCAAATTCATCGCGACAAAGTGCAAGTTGTTGAAGCAATACAAACACGGCGACAACATAGCGCCTGCGTTAATCAACGCTGGATTCAAGCGCCCAATAATCAGAATAAACTATTTAATGTCTTCGGAATTCATCAATGAAGACAACAAACGAAAACTTCAGAGTTCGAAATAGAACTGTAATTTATCGAAATAAACAAGTGTATAAGTGAAACAATAATTGTAATCTTTGTCATCATTAAAATGAATTCTTCGCATCACAATGAAAAACACTTTACATTTAGCATGGCTAGACCGAGAACAATGATCGCTAAGGAAACGAATATTCCACAATTTGTGTAAGAATTCTCATATGGAATGAGACCTGACCACCAAATAGGTTTTACTCGACTACATTCTGTACAAATTCAACACCCAATGGATAGAATTGCCGGGGAAGGATTGGTCATTGAAATTTAGAGACATGATACAACGGTCTATGATTAAAAAAGGATCACTAATCTCATGTGAAAACTTATCATATTTCATGAATTAAATTCCACAGTGCATGTATATTTCTCAATCAGTTGCACTATCCCAGACTTAGTAAAAGAAGAAAAGGCCTCTTTGACAAGCAACCCGATTGGAGTGCGGAACAAATAAATAAATATTTTTGTCAACACAGTTGTCCATTGTTTGAGTAGGAAAAAGGAGCCGTCCAAGGCTTGCAGTGGGGGCCAAGATATGGCAAAATGGGAAATAAGGCAAGATAACTGATTGCGGCGGGTCGTTCGCGACAACTTTTACAATCGCATTGGGGTTCACTGCCTGGGAGATAATACGAAGCCTTCGCGAAAAGCAAATCTATTATCAGATGCCACAATGCAAACGAAAGGTTTTACGAGCACGACGTACAGGCCAAGTCTACGTTTCTAATCAAGTAGTCTTTGTAACACACGGCACACAAACGTATATGAAATAATTTCCAAGTGGCAATCAGATTTTGGGAGTAGCGGATCACACAACAGTCATCAGAAGTGTTTAACCAATGTACAATGAAAATGAGCGTTATGCATAAACACAATGGAAGATATATTGTATTAATTATAATAACCGGATCAGCGCAGGTCACAAATAAACATAGATCCAATTCACAAAATATACTCGAGATTTCCCGTAACCATACAGAAAACCTATCACATTATTTTAGTGTCATGGCATCTGGACACTACAAATGGAGAGGCCATACTTTAATTTTATAAGTCTTTAGCTCATAACGTTGTAACACGCAATTTCCACACTAAAGATCATCTTCTTCTTTAAATTTTCAAAGTCAAAAGTGCACGCTATTTCTTGCATTTTTCTAAAGATATAGATTAAAAAGTTGTGCATATACTCAAACATACTATACAAGATATTTTGATTGTGGATTACATGCTAAAATTTATCGATTCACATTAAGGAGAAGTGTTGACTACCACACAGCGGTAAGAGTTTAATCACAATTTGAACAAGTGTTGCGATTTATGATCAGTGTTGTAGAATGTTACGAATATTTTTCGAACGAAAATTTACTTAAAACTCGAAGAAAGGGTCACCCGCGTCGTCGAAGACGTTTCGGCAACACGCCGGGCCGCGTTTCCCTAATGCCGTACCCGAAACCGAACGCGATTCTGCGCCCGACGCGTGAACGCGGTACCGCACGCGAGCGTGTTGCTTTTTCCTGAAACGGGTTCGTCGACGCGGGTGACCCTTTCTTCGAGTCTTAAGTAAATTTTCGTTCGAAAAATATTCGTAACTTAATATCCGCGACATAAAGAATTCGCATTATGTTATGGTGTTAATATCAATCCATTCGATTACATTCCCTGACATCATGAAAGAGTGCTCGTCAAAGTGAGCGACCTAAAGCTTGCGTATTGTGAAATTACACATTCTACAACACTGATCATAAATCGCAACACTTGTTCAAATTGTGATTAAACTCTTACCGCTGTGTGGTAGTCAACACTTCTCCTTAATGTGGATCGATAAATTTTAGCAATTAATCCACAATCAAATATCTTGTATAGTATGTGTGAGTATATGCACAACTTTTTAATCTATATCTTTAGAAAAATGCAAGAAATAGCGTGCAGTTTTGATTTTGAAAATTTAAAGAAGAAAATTATCTTTAGTGTGGAAATTGCGTGTTACAACGTTATGAGCTAAAGACTTATAAAATTAAAGTATGGCCTCCCCATTTGTAGTGTCCAGATGCCATGACACTAAAATAATGTGATAGGTTTTCTGTATGGTTACGGGAAATCTCGAGTATATTTTGTGAATTGTATCTATGTTTATTTGTGACCTGCGCTGATCCGGTTATTATAATTAATACAATATATCTTCCATTGTGTTTATGCATAACGCTCATCTTCATTGTACATTGGTTAAACACTTCTGATGACTGTTGTGTGATCCGCTACTCCCAAAATCTGATTGCCACTTGGAAATTATTTCATATACGTTTGTGTGCCGTGTGTTACAAAGACTACTTGATTAGAAACGTAGACTTGGCCTGTACGTCGTGCTCGTAAAATCTTTCGTTTGCATTGTGGCATCTGATAATAGATTTGCTTTTCGCGAAGGCTTCGTATTATCTCCCAGGCAGTGAACCCCAATCCGATTGTAAAAGTTGTCGCGAACGACCCGCCGCAATCAGTTATCTTGCCTTATTTCCCATTTTGCCATATCTTGGCCCCCACTGCAAGCCTTGGACGGCTCCTTTTTCCTACTCAAACAATGGACAACTGTGTTGACAAAAATATTTATTTATTTGTTCCGCACTCCAATCGGGTTGCTTGTCAAAGAGGCCTTTTCTTCTTTTACTAAGTCTGGGATAGTGCAACTGATTGAGAAATATACATGCACTGTGGAATTTAATTCATGAAATATGATAAGTTTTCACATGAGATTAGTGATCCTTTTTGTAATCATAGACCGTTGTATCATGTCTCTAAATTTCAATGACCAATCCTTCTCCGGCAATTCTATCCATTGGGTGTTGAATTTGTACAGAATGTAGTCGAGTAAAACCTATTTGGTGGTCAGGTCTCATTCCATATGAGAATTCTTACACAAATTGTGGAATATTCGTTTCCTTAGCGATCATTGTTCTCGGTCTAGCCATGCTAAATGTAAAGTGTTTTTCATTGTGATGCGAAGAATTCATTTTAATGATGACAAAGATTACAATTATTGTTTCACTTATACACTTGTTTATTTCGATAAATTACAGTTCTATTTCGAACTCTGAAGTTTTCGTTTGTTGTCTTCATTGATGAATTCCGAGGACATTAAATAGTTTATTCTGATTATTGGGCGCTTGAATCCAGCGTTGATTAACGCAGGCGCTATGTTGTCGCCGTGTTTGTATTGCTTCAACAACTTGCACTTTGTCGCGATGAATTTGCACAGTCTCTTATTGATGCTTCCTTTCTTTGTATGAAGGTTCTTGAATGGCGTACAAGAGAGTATTAGATGAAAATCGTCCGGTGGTCCACCGCAATTGATATGTTTGTTGAGTTTCAACAGGTGATAATACATCAGACCTTGCACGACAATATTGAACGTCTGTTGATTCGACATCGTTGCAGAGACTGGTAGAAGAAAATAATTGCGTTGCCGTGGTAGTGGAATATATCACGTGATAAGATTTTATGTACTTTCCATCTCAGATATGTGTAATTTCAACAAATCCGTAATGAATCGTGCGATATAGACTGCTTGTATATGATAATTTGATCCGACTGCTTTCTTGATGTACGCAATGCCCATTGCAATGATTACAATTACATCTGGTCTAGTGTATTTCAATTCTTCGTTCGCAAACCTCAAAAACTCCGCCATCATTCCCAATGGCCCTTCCGACGTTGATGTGCAGATATTTTTATAAGTATTGTAGATTCGGCATATAAATTCTTGCACCTTCAGTTCTGTAGTTTGTACCATATCCCCGAATACGACCATGTCTAGGACGTATTGAAATGCAGCGATAATGAAATCGTTTCGCGGCTCCTCCTTTTCGAAGCAGTTTTTTATCACATCTTCCCATGACTTATGGTATCGAGTACAAAATCTGTCCATCTTTTCAAAGCAGAGCAATTTTCTCTTCTGTTTTCAAGTGCACGTCTACACTTAATTAAAAGCATATCTATTTTATTTTATTGATTAAAATTTTATTATCCGATTTAGAATGCTATAATCTCCACCTGTCGAGAGAATTATTGTTTTGATTTTGTTTCAAGTATTCACTCGACTGATATTCTATGAGTTGTGAACTTACCGCTCGAGATAATTATTGTCTTGCATATGCTTCAATTGTTCACTCGATTGACATAAGTAAGTATCTCTAAGATGGGAATGCCTCATAACTCTGAGTTGCATTTCACATTTGATATTTCTGTGTGGTTCATTAGAAATTTCTATTGCAAGATATTACAAAAATTGACGTAATTAAATTTGTTTCTCGTTTTTGATTGAGTATCGCTGCTACCAATTAATAATTTGGACTTTCTCTACATCTTCAATAACAATATCGCATCTCTAGAAACTTAGCCGACTTGTCAACCACTTTGACGAAAGATTTCCGTTTCAGGGAAAGGATGCGAAAAGATAGTGACCCCAGCGAGTGATATCGACATCTATTTGCGCTGCACAATAAACTATATCGCCTTTGAACTCTCTTATCTGACCTCTAGAGCGCCCCGTTTGCTGGACAAAGTAATATAGCCACTAATCCTTTGAGTGATAAAGCATGCGCTGTGCTATGGTCACATAGATATAGACATAAAGTCTCCCGGCTTTGATGAAAAGAGTGAAAACCGTGCATATTTCCTATGTCTTGGATACCTCCATCAAGGTTCGTAGTGTTTGTTAGAATGAAAATTGTATATTGATCGATTTTATGATGGTTCAATGATAGATTATTTTCCTCTGTTGATGTTTACATGTCGCCGCGTGTTCCTCTGTTCTTCAGCGTTAAGTCTGTGCTATTTCGCCATTGATAGATTGATTAGCTATTATTTCTCTATGTGTTGGATGGTGCGCGGGTTTGGCTCTCTATTAATTGTAGCTGGTGATTGTGTTGTTTCTCGTTATTTCCTTACGTCTATGCTGTTCACTTAATAAGAAATTAAAAGTTGAGTAATGTTGGAATATGAAACTGAGATTCCCTATTGCGCTCGAAATGTTATGACAGATATTCACGCTATTGCATTGATAGTTCTCACGTATAGGAATATTAATTTTCTGATGAGTTTGATTTTCTGAATGATAGATTACTATGTTGTTTTGATTAAGAATATCTTCTTTGTAGTGGTGTAGATTTTATTTCATCTTGTGTTCTTTTCGTTCGTATTCCATGGTCTTCCATACATCTATCGGCACCCGTCTTCTACAAATCAGGGTAGATATCATTAGATCTGGTTGTTGGCTAGAAGTGTGCTATGTGGTGAAGTTCATTTTTAACATGTCTATTTTCTGATGAGTTTGACAAATGTATTGGTATAGATTTTATTTCCTCTTGTGTTCTTGTCGTTCGTGTTCTGCTTGTTGGCTGGGAGTGTGTTATGTGGTGAAGTTCATTTTTTAACATGTCTATTTTCTGATGAGTTTGACAAATGTATTGGTATAGATTTTATTTCCTCTTGTGTTCGTGTCGTTCTTTGTTCTATTTGTTGGCTTGGAGCGTGATATGTGGTGAAGTGGAACATCTTCTTTGTATTTGTGTAGATTTTATTTCCTCTTGTGTTCGTGTCGTTCTTTGTTCTGTTTGTTGGCTAGGAGTGTGCTATGTGGTGAAGTGGAATATCTTCTTTGTATTGGTATAGATTTTATTTCCTCTTGTGTTCGTGTCGTTCTTTGTTCTGTTTGTTGGCTTGGAGCGTGCTATGCGGTGAAGTTCATTTTTAATGTGTCTATTTCCTGATGAGTTTGATTTTTTCATTTTCTGAATGATAGATTACTATGTTGTTTGATTAACCAATGTAGTGGTATAGATTTTATTTCCTCTTGTCTGCGTGTCCCATAGTCCTCCAGAGTCTCTGCTGTTCACATTTAACTGCATACAACTATCAGAACTTCCCGCTATTGCACTGATGGTTCTCACGTATAGGAATATTAGACGTTTTATAATACAATTTGTAATTTTGATTGTAATCGTATTGATTAAGAATATCTTAAATGCGCTATCACTTCTGATTCATTGAAAACTTCCACTAATAAAAATATTGTGTTTGATTTGTGATGTGATTCAATGCTATTGTATCATACCTTTAATAAGTATTGTTACGTGTATTGTGTTCCTTCTATTTCAGATTTTTGGCTAAGTTTTTCCCATTGACACAGAGTCATAACATAATTCCTAATGACTTTAATAAATATATTTCCACTTGTACTTTTGTGTATGGCTGTCCTTTGCATGTAAACTGCACAACTGTTGTAGCTGGAAAAATTACGATTCAAGTCGACTCAAGCTGAAAAAATGACGAAAGTCGGCGGCCCAGGCTGAAAAAATGACGAAAGTCGGCGGCCCAGGTTGAAAAATGACGAAAGTCGGCGGCCCAGGCTGAATGGTAAACGCGCACGCAGCCCTCCGGCCACGCGACGCCAAAGTATGAAAATTTTGAAAGAAGTCATCCCTGGGTGAATGGTAAGCACGCACGCAGGCCTCCAGTCACGCTCCGCCCACCACAGCAGCCCTCCGGTCACGCTCCGCCCACCTGTCGCGGGAAGGAAGTCGGCCCAAGTAGGAAAATGGTGAAAGAAGTCAGCCCAGGATGAATGGTAAGCGCACAGCCCTCCGGTCACGCTCCGCCCACCACAGCAACCCTCCACCCGAGCACCACCCTGTTACAGGTGGTGAAGGTTTTTTCGGTTGGGTTTTTCTCCTTCACCTGATTGGCATCACAATTCCCAGCACTATTGGCTTTAATAAATATATCTCAACTTGAATGGCATTAATAAATATATTTTCACTTGTCCTTTTTTGTGTATGACCCTTCTTTGCATGTCTCTGCATGTAAACCGCTCACCTGCTGTATCGGAAAAATATGTGAAGTCGGCCCAAGAAGTCTGCCCAGGCTGAAAAATATGCTACGATGAGCGCACGCGCAGCCCTCCCCCGCCGATAAGCGCGCGGACAACCCTCCCCACACGTGCCGCGCAGGGAAAAATACGCGCAGGGCTCAGGGTAGGGGGGGTCGTAGTTTCGCCCCGGGCTTGTTTCTGCCCGACTGAATACTACTGATGTTGAGGCGAGTTCTCGCCGTGGGCCAGGGAGCTAGTAGCGTGTACGCTGGCCAAGCGGCCGACGGACGTGTGAGACCTTCTTACGGAAATAATTCTTAAAAGAACTGTAAGGTGAAATATAACCCCCATGTTTCTCTGTGCGACGTGGTAGTGTTTGGCTGTGTAATGCTGCACACCTAAGCGCCTAAGCACTCAAAGCGCGTTAATTATTACACAGCATCAATTAGAAAGATTAAATCGGATGGTAGGTAGCGCCCCGCAACAGCTAAAAAAGTCATGGTCGGAGTACTCCCGTCACGTGATACCCAAGTATCACACGATGAACTTATGACCGGCTACTAATTACTAATAAACACTACTCAAAGAATCGCAAGAATTGATGGGACAGTCCTTCAAAATATCAAAGAAACAGTATCCCAAGATACTGTCAGCGCCCTCTGTTTGCTCTCCTCCCAACCACATCGCACGACGTGAATTGCGTCTGGAGTGGTTTGTGTATGCAAAAAGTTCATTTCCTTCCGAAATTGAACAGAACTTCACTAGTGTAATGTTTGGGGATACACCAAGTGTGCTCTTTCGACAAGGGACGTTTCGACAAGGGATTCCAATGTATAATGCGCGGAAACGAAGGTGGTTGCAAGCGCTTGGTCAAGACGTTCGTGATCCATGGCGTATTTGCTCAACCCACTTCTCTGACGAGTCGTACGAAATGGTAGCAACAGACGGTCAAAAACGTCTCAAACAGACCGCAGTCCCAACACCATTATTTCTCTTTGCGACGTCTGACGATGCGAACACCAGTGCACACGAGGTATGTATTTACCGATACACGGGAATAATACCATATATATAGTTCATCTCAAATTCAGATTGATTTTTGTGATGCCTACTCTACGTAATGTACCAAAGGGATCATCTCCCACCGCCGTTATTGAACAGGGGAGCCCTGAGCTCTCGCAGGAGAATGTAAGTATAACGAAACGGTTATAACGGTTCTAAACGGTTCTAGTGAAACGACTTCTATATGGCGAAAAGAAGACCCGGAGCGGGATTCAAACCCTCGAGCCTTCCATACGGGACGTGACACACTAACCACTAGACTAATTCGTGTTGGGAGCCCGTCTCTATGACGTATTCATATCGCGGGGTTCGTGTCTAACACGTCCAAACAGGTCCAAACACGTTAGACAGAGTGAGAGGAACTGGTGCGTGCTGGGACGACTTCTATACGACGGGTGTCGCGTCTTTCATATCGCGGGTTTCGTGTCTAAACACCTCCAAACACGTTAGAAAGAGTGAGAGGAACCGGTGCGTGCTGGGACAACTTCTATACTACGGGTGTCGAGTCTTTCATATCGCGGGTTTCGTGTCTAAACGTTTGTACCCTGTTACCCACTCTTAATAATAAAACTTCTGAAATCCACGCTAACAAATCCACTCTTCAAAATCCATCCCTTTGAAATTCACGCTGTCAATATAAATCACATTGGGTCTATGCAGTCCAGTGTTAAGCATGGTTTCACGTGAGAAAATCAGTGCTTAAAGGTCAGCTATGCCGATATCCCAAATAGTCGAAACGGTTGTGATATTCTGAAAGCCCACATCCAGCTCCCCCCAAAATACACCTTCATTCTCTCAGTTCGGTACAGTACCATGTCAAAAAAATAGGTAATTCATTCCGAAACACACATGGGCGCAGCCATTTTTATGACGTAGATACACCCGAACGGGCATTGTGACGTGTACGCGCCTTTGTACTTGTCAGTGGATTTCAGCTACGGCTTCTCGCGGCTTCACGTATCTGTGCTTGAAGATGGCGGACAGCCGGGTTCCACCGTTCCGCGATAAGTAAACAGTGCTGCAGCTGCGAACTCATTCGCGAACCAACCTCTGTGCGATGTTGTGACTGGAATTCGTCGTTTGTGTTTTGTGAGCACGTACAATTTGTATCAAGTCGCGTCTGCGTTAGCCCCTTTGCAGCACTTGCCCATTGTAGAGGCTGACGTTTCGACAGCCGTGTCAGCAAGAAAATGCCGACAGCGTTTTATTACTGCAGGAAAATTGTGCTATGTATTTGAGGAACCGCATACTGCTATGGGACAAGTTTTACGTTCGATTTATCAATGTGCAACAGCGTCGACGACGGTATGTAACGACGAAAGACGTAAAACGAAATACAAATCACATTTTAAACTTTTTGTGGGATTCTGTGCATTTTCCAGAAGCTTTCTTTGAATCACACACTCCCATGTCACGCTGCGTTGTGTGGTACGCTACAAACTACTGCATTTTATGTCTAACATCTGGATATTGTTTGTAATGAACACCGTCGCACAAAAACATGCACACGAAAGCTCCAGTAGCCATGTGGTTTCACACTATGCAGACGCAAAAGAAGTACCAGAGCACATATTGCAACTTAGAAATGTGGTGTCTGAAGAGTTAGGGCATAGCATAGATCCTAGAAATCAGGTGCACCTTATCCTTCTGTAGAGTGCTCTTTCAATTCACAACTCAGCCCATGGGGTGTAAAGGTGTTAAAGGCAATTATGTGACTTGTCGTCCTGGGTGACATCACTGGCCAGCCTCGGGATTAATTCCGTGCTCAGGAATTATTGTACAAATCACTTTGTATGTAGGACGTGATAAGCAATATGTAAGTTGCAACCTTGTCTGCAGCATTCTCGATTGCCTCTTACCTTTACAGTTTGAGACACGTTACCAAACCATTTGCAAAGGGCACTCTTACAGGGGCCGTGTAACTTGAGTTTTTAGTTTATAAAATTTATAAAAATATAAATATACAATTTGTAATATGAAATTTATATCAAATCAAAAATAACATTTATATAAAGAATTTATAAAAAATAAATAAAAAGGCTTCATGGAAGCAATCCGTTAGCATACCCATTGCACATGAAGCACAATTATATATGCTTGGACATCATCTAATTAATACTTCTGAACCATATGTGTGGTTGCATACGAAATTTTTTATGCGCATCCTCTACCTTCCTATTCCTACATGTGCACACGAATAACAGTGCATATATGTGAAGTGGCAAAAAGCAACGCTAGACTCTACCATCATTGTGCCCCTTTAACTTTTCCACATTTATGTCTGGTGAACAGGGATGTCTCACTAGAAAAGAAGACATTTGTGCATTGTTTGGCAAGCCAATAAATATATTTATTTACATTTTCCATAAATCAACAATGTTGTGACCTGGTGCAAGTATTAATGTCAACAAGTAAAGTACTTACAAATTATTCCTATGTGCTCAAATGCAGATATGACAATTCTGTTTTTGTACCTCAGCACAGTACAGTTTCAAAATTAACAAACTGCACAGCATCAGCAATCTTAAAGTATCTGAAGAGGGGAATCACATAAAGCTCCAATAATAGACTGTGCAAACAAAGCTAAAAAAAAAACAAAGTACTTCAAGAAAAATCTGAATAATCGGTTGCCGGTGTGATATGTACTACTATGCACAGTTCATGAATGGAACATGTTACCTCATTGCATTGCCTTCATGTGAGCACTAGAACAGGCAGCTTTTTAGGTCGCTCTTTCCATGTTTTTCTATTGTCTTTTTTGTTTTCTGTTTTTGCAATAGCAAGCATGGCCATAGTGAATCACAAGCAACCAAGGACAGGATGAGACATCTACAATGCGACTGCTAGCTCTAAACTGATATATTTATTAGCAGACTCTGGAATATACACACATATGCTGCTAAGAAAATGACAATTTAACCAATAGAATAACAGACAAGAAAAAGGGTTATATATCTTCCCCTCTCCTCATTCTATTTCACAGGCAGCCCTAGTATCATTCTGTGTGTCCGTGCGTTCCCTTTGAGATAACGTATCTCTGACAGAAGCAAATCCAACAGCGAACTGCTTACGGATGCAACTATCTTGGATTTCTCTAACCACTTGTTATTTAACCGCTGCCTTGAGCTGTGTGTTCTGGAAATTTAGGCAGCATCCAGAGTCCCTGCAATGTGTTGCCAAGTTTCTCGAGGGCCTGTGTTTCACTATGGCTGTCAGATACAAACTACCCCATTTCAACACAGTAGAAAACACAGATTTGTAAATAGCATCTGTTGATTGCACTGTACATACCCCCCACATAAAGGGTCATAGTGGATACTACATCTTGTGCGATAATGTCAGGAACACAAAAAAGCTAAATTTGAAACCACTCTTACGTCGTAGTAGTAGTATTTGTGTGAAGCTGCGCAATTCTTGTCCTGCAAATAATTTAAACCATATGTTTCATCTGCCAGCGTGATGATCCCCTGAAAAGCAATTCACACTTGGCGGGAACTACCGGTTCTGAAAGCTGTCCCTGACATGTGTAGCCATCAGGGAGGAAACCCAAGGGCTGCGGTGGAAAAGACAAACACACACGGGCTACGTTCTCTCTGTGTATCGGCTGCTCTGGCTAGTAAGAAGAACATGTTCCAAATTAATATAACATGGCTTGACATGATACGCCAGCGAAAGCTAACCAATAAAATTAGTTGTTAAATGTACAATACGTAAACACTTGCCATAACATGACAGTTTCCTTCCTGCATTCATGCGCTACCATTCAACCCACACAAACAGAGTACTGAATTTTTTTATAGCATTACAGGTTGTTTGACAGAACTTGAACAAGATTATATAGCACACGATAAAAGTAGGGTGAACATAATGTGCAGAAAAAATGGCTGCAAGCAAGCGAGCTGGTGAAGATGATGCATATGTAAAACCCCGAGACTAGGGAACACAAAGGGACATGTTTGTGTCTGTCCCTTCGTGTTCCCTAGTCTTGGGGTTTTACATCATGGATAACGTGCAGGTTTCTATTCACGCTTAATGGCCGTAGCAGTAATGCATGAAGACCACTGCTAAGTTGTGTTGAGAAACACCACTTTATGTTTGCCATGCCTAAATGAAACGTACCTGACCTGATCCAAATTAACCGTTCTGACTCTGGAACACACAGAGAAAAACGCAACAGACGCCACAACATTAACAGATAGCAAATGAGCTGTAGCGAGCTCCACCTTGGGACAAAGTCAACAAGTAATTCACCAAAAGTCAATGAGCGCCTGAAATGTAACATCTCCAGTGGCGCAGCCAGACCTCAAAGGTAGGGGGGGCTCGATACGACAACTCGCCCCCCCCCTGATCCTGTGTCGACAACACACACATACTTGTGCACACTGCAAACTGAGGATTAAAAAAGGGAACAAAAATAGTTGATTTAGACGTTCACAGTACAATTACATGTATAGGCTGTCATGACCAATGAAGTGGTGTCACGAGATTGGAAGTATTTTCAAAAGCTCATACTTTGAAAACCATTCAAGAGTGCTTCTTAGATAGACGCCATGAACTGCAAGAACTGTCGCGATAGTCACACTGGTCCCCCCCCCCCATATATTATGTTCTCGGATTTGCACGATTTGTGTGGGTCGGTCCGTGGCAGGTAGGGGGAGCTCGAGCCCCCCTAGCCCCCCCCCCCCCCCCGTGGCTACGCCACTGAACATCTCTGACTGGTAGCAGGACGGTCCACGTTCAATCCCTGGTGCTAGCACTGACTGGCTTTTTCATTAATTATTTGTTGGTAGTTTCGATGTGCTTGAGAACCATTCGTCAACCATTGTATCCTCATGAGGTGATGAGGGTTTGTCATCCCAAAGAGACTCCCTTTCTGGCATGTGTCCTTATGGATGCTCATTACTGCAGAAAAAAAAGAGAGAAAGAAAGGAAAATCATTTAATGACAAGAAATGGATAGTCGCATTTACTGTATAATGATTGTTATACTATGTATGTATTGTTCTGGAGCACATTCTTCTTCATTGCCCTCACTACGAACCTTCCCGAACCACACTCTCCGAGTCTCTTCGTCAGCTGGACTCTCGCCCTTTCTCCCTACCGAAATTGCTTGGTCCCTGGCCCAATCCAGCCCAGCAACGCTCTGCGCTCAAAGCTCTTCTGACATTTCTGGACACCATCGGACTTCGATCGTTATTGTAAAGGGGCTCGTTATTTTATTCCCCCATTCCACCAAGCACTGGGGTAGAGTATCGCCTGTTGCGATGAAACTCCTCACTCTCCAAGGCCGAAAATAAAGTTGTTGTTGTTGTTGTTATAATGATTGTGCACAACAGAAAGAATACTTTTGCACAGAAGGCTGTACTTCTTGATGTCTAACATCAAGTTACAAAATTCCAGAATATATGACATGTTGTAAGGTAGAGAATAAGTAGAGTTATTGAGTTGTCGAGTTGGAGTTGAGGGGGGAGTTGTACCCCCTTTTTATTTTATTATATATGATTATATAATTATCTTTATGTCTGTACCACCCCTCGCTCTCTATGTTACAACATGTTTTATATATTCTGGGATTTTGTAACTTCATGTTAGACATTAACAAGAGCAACCTTGTGCACGAAAGTCTCGTCTCATTAAAATTTAGATGCTCTCAACAGTCTTCTTTCTGTTGTGAATCTCTATCGCAGCATACCTGCACATTGCTGTTCTATGTACTGTGACTTTGCAGTAAGAGTATGGACTTTGGGTAAAAAGACTACACAGCACTGCTCAGGTATTTTTGCCTATCGAACAGTATGTATGTACGCAGTATGCACACAGTATTTGTGCACCGGACCCACTAAAAATGTAGTGAATGTGGCATTGCCCACGGTAATGCACCAAGTTGAACACAATTATTGTAGAATCCAGGTATTTTAGCTTACATGTCAAGCCGGTACCACACTAGTATCCAGTGTGAATGGTTTCCATTTTTCTTAGCTCTCAGAAAACAGACAGTGAATTAATAAGAGTAGACAATGTTAACATGAATTCTGGGCTATTCTTCAGTTGAAGATTCACAGATAGCAAAGGCACCTTCCTTAATGGACGTTGATGACACTGAAAATTCTAAAACGTTATCAGAGGCGACATCAGCTTCGGTGTGTCAAAGGATTGTATGTCCAACAGTAATCCAGCTTACAGTAACAAACATGTGCAAAAGACAAATTAACTGAACTAATGTAACGTACCTTCTATATCAGACAGTGAAGCTTGTAACACCCCATCCACAGGAACCAATGTCCAGACACAAAAGTGCTTGAACTGGGAGATAGCAGCTAATCGGAATGGCGACCTTTGTTTTCCACCCTGAAAGCACAGGTTGTAACTTTGAGGGCAGATTTAAAAGTGGTGTCAAGATGTCTGCATGCGAGTGCACATGAAAAGTTGAACATAGATGAATACTCAAATTATAACATCACATTGTCATACCTGTTGGTGGAGGTAAACTGCAGCTAACGTGTCAGCAATTTCTTCATGACCAGATGCAAGCCAAATCATGCTTCATTTCCGCCTTCAGCGTGCACCTGTGATAATTCAGAAGTTAGATTATCAATAGTACTATTGTGTTGTTAATCGTGGTTATATCAGAGTAAGCGCAGTAGGACAGCTGCACAATCGATTCATTAAGCTTGCTATTTTTTGTATCTGAACCTCGACTTACCATTTTTTGCTCTCGTTTTTTGCCTTGATCCTCCGTGGCACGTTCAAAATGTTATGCGTCGGGCACCTCAGATTTTCGATTCAGACGATTTCGTGCCGAGATTACAAATTGCCTCGGGAGTCGCGCGTAACCTATGATAACATTCGTGGACGAAATCCTTGCAGTGGAAATTAGCAGGCACCACTGTCAGCCAAGAGCTTCGTACTGCTTGGTGGTGGTGGTGGTTGGTAAAATAACAAGGGGAGGTTGAATTCGCGCAAGCGAATTCTGCTACCCCCCAAAAAAGAAAGACGGTACACCCCAAAGCAGAAAAGAAAAAAGAAAGGAAACGGTACGATTGCACCACAGAATGTGCGAGCGCACCGCAAAAGCTCACCGGGGTGAGCGTCTCGACCGCGACAACGCAGGACAGAGCGCGCCGTTCACATCCGCCGTAATGTCCACGCTCCGTCTAGTATAGAGCTTCTAGTCCACATTTCACAATGAAATTGACAAGAGCATTGAAGGCCGCGTCCCTGTGGTTAGCGTCCCATACGCCTAAGACTTTCTCTATGCTGAAGTCCCTGCTGTCGAGATGGCCAAGGGTCAGCCTCAAGATGCCTCTTTGTGCAGCATGTTTTGGACAATGCATGATGATATGTTCAGTGTTTTCCACTGTCCCGCACAGTAGACAGTTGGGCGAGTCCACCTTGCCCACTTTATGAAGAAACTGGCGACCATAGGGCACATTCAGGCGTAGACGATGCAGGAGAGTTTCTATGTGTCTGGGCGTTTTTGAAGGTATCGTAAAATTCAGCTCCGGGTCCAGCGTGCGCAGCAGTGACGGACCACTGTCGGTTTGGTGCCATTTTGTCCTGCGGATGTCATCAGTCATAGATTTTAAGAAAGATTTGATGTCCTGCTTTGAAAACGTGACAAGATATTCTGTCGATGACAGGTGTGCGATGTTCGCCATTTCGTCCGCCTTCTCGTTACCACTTATGCCAATATGGCCAGGTATCCACTGAAGAATGACGTCGTGACCGATGTCTGTGCACTTGCGATACCCTAACAGGAGGTCTCGTACTGTTGAAGCCGTACGGCCTTTTTCCAAGAACGATGAGATAGCTTGAAGGCCGGCTTTAGAGTCGCAGTACACTATCCATTGCGCAGGCAGCTCGAGCATGGCAAGGTAACTCATGGCTAGCTGTACGGCTACCAGCTCCGCTGCCGTCGATGAGGTCCTGTGAGACAGTCGTGCTATGCCTTCCCTCTTGTGCTCTGGTATTACAAATGCGGAGGCAGACCCGGATAGAGTCGTGGACCCGTCGGTGAAGATGGCTACACGGCCTTTGTGCCTTTCCATCAATTCGAGGCAGTACTGTCTCATGGCGAAAGGCGGGAGGCTTGACTTTCCCTGGTTGATCCCAGGCACGGTGGTACAGATAGGAGGTGTCTGTAGCGTCCATGGAGGGTGTGGGTCCGCTTGTTGCGGCCGTGCTGTTGGCAATGTACGTCTACATGGAGAGAGTGCTTTTAAGAAAGAAGAGTTTCGGCGAAGCAGCTTCCGCACCAGGGGATGGTGATCATGCTGAGTGCACAGGCGAAGGTAATGCCGAACCGTTTCACGCACCCTTAGTGCCTCGAATGGAGGTTCTTTGGCCTCTGCTATGGTCAGTGTGTTAGAGGTGGCACTTGGTACCCCAAGGCAGACCTTCAAACTCCTTGCTAAGACGCCTTGCAGTATATTCTCCGACGTAGCGCAAATGTTGTTCAGAACTGGAAGGTGATACGCTGCCATTTGCTGGATGAGGGCTCTGTGCACAGTGAGTAGTGACGACGTTGACATTCCCCACCGGGGCCCCGTGAGATGCCGTAGTATGTTAATCCGAGCGTCGGCTCTGCCCTTCAGATACTTGGTATGGGCGGCCCATGTTAATTGTGCGTCGATTATAACTCCCAGAAAGCGATGATGTGAAACCCGCTGGACTGGCTGTGTCGAGAGCTGCAATTGGAAGTTGTTCATCTTTTTCCGTGTGAGGGGTAGGAAGACCGTCTTTTCGGGAGATATGTCCATTCCCCTCTGCGTCAAGAATGCTACCGTACAGTCGAGGGCATCTTGAAGCCGCCGTTGCAGCGCTGGTAACTGTACGCCCGATGTCCATAGGCAGATGTCATCGGCGTACATACTAATGTGTATATTTTTGTGCAGGTGCTGTGGAAGGTCCGCCATAACCACATTGAAAAGCAACGGACTGAGAACGCTGCCTTGTGGCACTCCGCTCGGGAGGTCGTATCTGTCGCTGTCTCCATCTTCTGTCTTCATGTATACAGACCGCCCTCGAAGAAAATCCGCAATCCAACGTAGGGTCCGACCCTTGATCCCGCGAGCATACAGTTCATGGACAACATGGCTGTGGCTTACCGTGTCATACGCTCTTCGGATATCGAGGAACACTGCGACCGTAATCCGACCCTCGGCGCGCTCGTGTTCTACAAAGGTAATTAAGTCCAGGATCCCGTCCATGGTGCACCTGCCTTTGCGAAAGCCGGCCATGCAGTCTGGGAATTGCTTCTCCGTCTCTAAAAACCACTCCAGTCGGCTTAGAATCATCTTTTCTAGCACTTTACATACACAGCTCGATAGACTTATTGGCCTGAAGGATGATAAGTCTCGGGGTGATTTCCCTGGCTTTAAGACCGGGATGACCCTGGCTACTTTCCACGATGTGAGAAGTTCAGCATCGTACCAGCTTTTGTTAAAGATATGTAGTAAAGTCTTCTGTGCTGCGACATCCAGCCAGTACTGCTTGGTCTTTTGGCAGCTTATAATAGGTAACACTTGAATGCTCCGATGAATTGTTCTAACAGCGTAGCACTGTCGCACATTCGACAACTTCGCCGTGGCATATTCACGAATCATATCGCTCCAGCCCATAAAAGGCAAGGTCAGAACAAGGAAGTGCACTTTCCAAACGACGCTGTGCCAAAAAAAAAAAAACATTTACATGCTTTGTTTCCGGCTTAGCAACAACATAACAGCTGTTCGCTTATGTACGATGCACAGAGGGCACAGAGGAAGAAACGAAAGAAGCCAAGCAGCCAAGCCACGAGTCCATGCCAAGCCAAAGACAGATAAACCGAGAGCAGTGACGTCGGTGCGCCCGTGCGCAGGGTTTGCCGACGGTCTGACGGCCGGGCGTGGGAACTAAAAAAACTGTTTTCTAAAAAACTACGAACAGTTGGAGCAAGATATTTCGCACACATATTCAGTGTTCGGTAATGAACACCCAGCGCGAGTATCGCTCAGTTCTGCGGCTCTTCAAAATCGGCATATCTGACCTTTAAGACGGTCACACTCCAGAATAACGAGTCTTTATGCAATTCTGTGTCGTATTCAGCATGTATCTCTCAAATATTCATTAATTTAATTAAGTTATAGGCGTAAATAACTACGCATATGAATACTAGGAAAACAACGCTTCAGCGGTTCGGCCTTTCGGCTATACCATTGGGAACGAGGCTAACTGAGAAAATTGAGTAACGACGGAGTCGTACGGTTCGTACGGTGTTGCGGATGTGCTGCATAAAAAAGGACAATCCCTGCAAGCTCTAATAAAGCATATGTTTCTTCTGCCGATTTCGTCAGCTATTTTTCAGACGTGTAACGACTTGGTGTGCTAACACGCGTGCAACTCATGAAGGAATTCCTGGGTGAAGCGACATTGATGCAGTCGTAGCTGTTTTGGACAGGAAATGGGGTAGTGAAAAATGTCCAGGATGAGCAACATATAAAACGTACCGCAAAACTGCTGTGTCACCCATTTGTCACGACGTTAATCACGTAAACATCATGTGAACGTCTCTTGCTTTCCTCGGCCTCAGCCTACGAAGAACCGCTAATGTTATGTTTGCTAAGTGCCGCGAAAGGTGACTCAGCAAGGTAAAACTGTGCCGGGAACACCGTCGTAGAAGGGAGGTGTTAATTAGATCTCGCTGACCAACAGATCAATGGATTGTACAAATTGTCTTCCTGTCAATGGACAACTGACATTATCCTCCCGTCTATACTGAGAAATGTTGACCCAGAGCTTGGTTTCTGGATGCCACAAAACACTTCTCGCCGAGATGGTGCACTGTGGACTGTGACTCAATGGGGCATTTACAGCTCAGTGGCATTACCACCTGAGGCAAGTTGACTGCCTCAGATGCTGTCACTGCAGTGCTCTAGAAGACCCAGAGCATATTCTTCGTCACTGCCCACACTACCGAGCTTTCCAAACTGCCATTTTCGGATCTCTCAATAATCTGGACTCCTGCCTCCCTTTAAAATTGCTTGGCCTATGGCTAAATCGAGCCCACGAATGCCTGCCCTCAAAGCTCTTTTGACAATTTTGGACTCCATGGGACATTATTTCCTTCCTCATACCACCAGCAGCTATGGGGTAGAGTGTTCCCGTGGCTATGAAACTCCCTGCCCATCTCAAAATAAAGTTGATGTGGAAGCGATTAACTCCATTTCTTATAACTTTCGTGTACAGCATCTGCAACTTGTACGAGGTGTTCAATGTAACTAGGTGTTCTATGTAACCTAGGAATGCTGGTATGTGGGTGAAGTGGCTAGTTTGCCACAGTACCAGAAATAGGAACACAAATGGCTGATAAATCTGTTACAGAATCTGGGCCAAGAGGATGAGCGCTTCGAATGATCACAATTTTTAGTACCATTCCGAGGAAGATAGAGTAGGGTACCTTCTAATTTTGTGGTACTTTTTCTGAATTAGTTGTAATTATGCTGCAGCTACATAGGCAGCAGTTAAAATGCTACTGACAATTGCCAAAACTTCATGCTAGCACCCAGTTCTTTTTCAAAACTTTGGTTGGTGATGTGATGAATTTTTCGGTGACTTCCGTAGGCAGGGTTTCACCAACTCTGGTTAACTGAAACAATATCAAGGGTTGCCAATTCTTGAGCTTAACAGACACTTCTTTTTTCCATCGGTGATGTGGTGAATGTTTCAGCAATAATAACTCCTTTAGTGAAGCAGAGAGTTTAATGACCATTCATCTTAGTTCAGATGCTGAAAAGGTTGGTGAAACTGGGTCATAATGTAGCCTTTGTGTTCTCGTGCTGTGCAATGGTTTTTCAAGGGATTCAAACTACAAAAAAGGTTAATAATAAAAAATTTCTTGGCATAACTATTTATACTTACTTACATACATGTCCCGGGCAGCACGTAAGAAACTCAACAGAATATAAATGTCATCATGACATATGACTAAAACCGAAACAAAACGGAAGGGGAGGGCTGGGTTCCACGAATGGGCACTTGTTCGCTGCCTCCGCTTGAAAGAAAAGTAGGACCGAAAGTCGCGTGCCCTTTCAAACACCACTGTAATCCCCTCAAGACCGTGCCTTTTAGGGGCGACCTTGTCCGTCGCTAGATTTGAGCGTAGCTCAACTGCACCAAATTGGTGGCGCTGTTGAACAGTATCATGTCATTTGTTTACAAACCGGAAGAAATCTATTGATGCAGCAGGATATAAAGTCTACATACTTCTGTGCAGTTCTGTCCATTTTCTTAAGCTCTCTGTGCTTCCCGTGCTACTTCTGCAGCTGTCCTGGGGGAGATTCAACCCACAATTTGGGAAACAGTACTTATTTCGCGCCCATTCACCATGCCCAAACCACAATATGACAATATGTGCTGCCTGTTTGTTCAGCCTTTTACAAACTTATTTAACATACTCCATCCATTATCAAGGCTATGGCAGGAACAAGCAGTTTGCAAAGATTTGTTCAAAGCATGTTCCCTGTTTCCACCACCAATAGCATTCTGTTTGGCAACTGTAGAAGGCAAAAAGCTGTACTTAGAAACGTTGATACCTGAACACAGGGCACAATATTCAGATGATGTGCACAGCCTAGTGAAGAGCATCCTGGGAGGACAAAGTATGAATCCTCTAAGCTGTTCAGTTTCAGTTTTAGTTTGGTGTTCTTCCTTTCTTTACCTTATCTCCTTTGTTCTTAACTCTTTTTTTTCTTTTCCTTTTCTTTTCTTCTTTTCCTTTCCTTTTCATTTCTTCTTCTCCTTTCCTTTTCCTTTCTTTTCTTCCTTTCCTTTTCTTCCATTTTCTTATTCTTCTTTCCTTCTTTTCTTCCCTTTTCTTATTCTTCTTTCCTTCTTTTCTTCTCCTTTTCTTTTCTTATTTTTCTTTTCGTCCCCTTTTCTTTCCTTCCCCTTCCCCTTCTTTTGCCTTTTGTTTGGAATAGCAAGCCGACCTCCGTCTGGCTGACCTTTCCTTTCTTTTTCTTAATAAACATATCCCCCCCCCCCTCTAAGCTGATCCTCAGCATACTGTTTAGTGATAAACCTAACAGCCTTCAACTGAACCATTTCCAAACCGTTTCCAAGGCACTTTGTACAAGGGTTTTGTATGCCAGCAGCGTAGTGTCTGCGAAAGGAAGCTTTCGTGTGCACTTCAAGAAGACATTTTTTTAAGAGCCTTAGAAGACACGTAACTAATGTGTGATTTCCACTAAAGATCGGAAGAGAGGTGCACACCTAAATACCAGAAACCCTAAACTCAATGAATAGTAGGACCAAAATTACAAGGGAATATATTCAGGTTTGTCTTGTTCACAAAATAAATCATTGCGCACTCTGCAAAGTTCATCTGTAGTTTCCATAGCCTACACCAATCATAAACACTGCAAACGACTCATTGAGAATAGTCGGACCGCGGTGCGGAAAGTGAAACGCATCATTGCCCATTGTGAACATGGTCATGCAACAGTGCTTGTGGCTTTGCATTTCTCATTAGTTTCTTTTATCACTTTGTTATGAGATGACTAATGCTTTGCCAATTCAACACGAACATAATTATACTTTAGAACAACTTGTTTGCAAAGCATATGTACTCGTATGCACTTCCTTTAATCGCTCCAGGAGTCTTTGTCTCTCGTAACATATCTCGGCAGATGCAGCATGTCATATAGGTAACACAATCTTGGCACAATATTTGCTTGATATATCAAACAAGCAGAGGTATCGAATCTTTGTGCCAAAATGGTGTGCCACGTGTCCGTGTAAAGACGAGTCGCTTAGATGGAATAGGTATAGCACCTTGATGTTGAATGCAAGAAGTTACAATGTTTGACAACATATATGTCATGGGTTAAATAGAGAAGTACATCATACACATCAGAAGGATGCCAACACTTCAGTAGTTTACATTTACCTGTTATTCTAATGTTTACTCTCCCTTCTATTGGAATTATGTATTTCAGCCTAATTTTTGTATTGTTGAATTTTAATTTGGCAATCCTGTGATGAGTGCGCAAATCGGCACGGGTCCACGCTGGGTAAAACACACGAGAGACTGAAGTGCCAAGACAAACATCATTTAATCTATCCTAACATCTATTTACACGACAGTGGCCGCAACAGAACAACAAGATTTCGGCTTACAGTCTGGCAAGGTGCGGTGACCTCCTTTCTTTCAGCGGCGGAGTTCTTGCTTCTCTGGGCGTCGGTGACTCCTCTTTTGTTCACTGGGGGTGTGAGTCATCACTACTGTGCGGACAAGTCGGCGGGCACCTCCACAGAATGCATCTCCACGGCGAGGCAGCGGTCGGAGTCGCTGGGACGGCTTCAGAACTTTCGTTGGCGCTCTCGTATGAACATCGACAACTCGACTGGCAGAGATTCCCCGGTGCTCTTCTCTTCCCTTTTTCCCGTGGACGCTTTTAAGGGTTCTCCAAGGTCTCGGCCTTGCTCGTGACCCAGAATGGCCGGTCGCTAGGCGCATTCCTGTGTATTGTGAAGACGCCTGGGCAAGGACACTCTCACGCAATGTTCGTCGTGGAGGTTTCCATAGATGAAATCGAGTGCGATATTAGCAGAGCATACATCCTTCACATCCCCCCTTCTTAGAAGAGGAATATTCTCTTCAGAGGATATTCCGATGTACAATTCAGGTCACGCCAGTTCGCACTAGGGTTCACTGTTTTCCACACTAGTTCGTAGCAAACTTCACAAAGTTCCGCAAGATAGTTCCCCACACGCCACTGTTTGCATAGTCTTCAACAGACTTCCGCTGATACGTCATATACACAGTCTTGGCTTCCTTCCTCCGTTAATTCTGCTTAGGCCACAGTCATCACGCAAGCAATGTACTTCTAAGCTATACTACAAAGTGAGCGAACCACCAGTTCTTCAAAACATATTCATGCTCTTAGTCAATCGCTACACCACCCCGGCTCCTCAACGGGTAACGGCACCTCACGTCCGCGGCAACTTTCGACGGCTCCGAAACCATACTTTCCGCACGTATATTCCGTGCATACGGCGAACTTGAATTGGAAAGCAATTCTTCATCAATTAGTGCATCTAACAAAATGCCGGAACTATCCGGGATAGCCACAGGGAATTCATTGGCCGACTGAGACACCCCCCTGTGAGGCATTGAGTTTTGGGCGCTTTCCGCCGAGTTCGATTTGAGATCATTACCCTCAACTACGAAAGGGTTGTTGTACGGGGCAGGCTTTAAGCGGTTTGCATGTACAACCTCGGTCTTTCCCGTAGCAATGTGTACTATCTTGAGATTGACAGGAGATACTTGCTCGATCACACGGTAGGGACCCTTCCATTTAGGGCTCAACTTCTTCGCGAGGCCGGGGGCTCCTTCACCCTTTTGCAAGTAGACTCGAGATCCTAGCCCAAACGAGACCAACCTCGCTCTTTTATCAAATTGACGCTTTCTCGATTGGGCTGCGGATTTCAGCGCTTCGCGAGCGATTTCATGAGCCGTTTGCAAACGAGCCAGGAGTTCTGCTTTGTAGTCGTCAGCAGTGGCATAATTCGTTTGTCTCTTTTCACTGAGGACTGAGTTGGGAACCAAGGGGTCTCTTCCATGCAGCAGGAAAAATGGGGTCTCGTTACAGCTTTCATGAACTGCTGTGTTATACGAAAACACAGCATAGGGTAGCCAGGTGTCCCAGTCACGCTGGTCCCGAGCTACATGATGGGACAGAAGTTTTGCTAGTGTCTGATTAAATCGCTCTACCGCTCCATTGCATTCGGGGTGGTAAGCAGTCGTGTTCAATTTCTTTATGCCCAGCATGTTACAAACACCTCGCATCAGATCGGACAGGAAGTTCCGGCCTCTATCTGTTAGCAACTGCGCGGGAGCTCCGTGCCTCAAGATTATTTTTTCTACAAATTCTCTGGCGATGGTATCTGCCTTCTGATTAGGCAGTGGGATTGCCTCACTGTACTTCGTAAGGTGATCAGTGAAGGTCAGAATGTACCTGTTGCCTAATGTCGTGACTGGAAGAGGACCCATTATGTCCATTGCTGTCCTTTCGAACGGCCGCGTTACTTCCTCAAACGTTTGTAAGGGGGCAGGATTTCTATGCTTGGGGGTTTTTCGCTCCAAACATGAGTGACATTGGGAACAGTACTCACGGATGTCCCGAGTCATACCAGCCCAGTAATAGAAGCGCTCTATCTTTTTCTTTGTTTTCTTAGCGCCAAAGTGTCCAGAAAATGGCGCATCATGAAAAGACTGCATAGCTTCTCGTCTTAGCGACTTAGGGATAACAATCCTTTCCCACACCGTGCCCTGTCCTCTCTGTCTTGGAGCGAAAGTTCGAAAGCGGAGGGTACCGTCCCTATCTATGAAATATCCCGCATCCGTTAGCGTTTCTGTGCCTTCCAGCCTTTTTATGACTTCTCCTAAAACAGGATCTCTCCGCTGTTCCAAGTGGACGTTCGGCAGGTCCAGATTGGGTACAAATTCCGTAATAGCATTGACGGGAACCACCCTACTCAGCGCGTCGGCGTTCGTGTTCATCTTGCCGGGTTTATGCTGAATTTCGAATTGATACTCCTGCAGTCTTAAATTCCAACGCGCGAGTCGGGAACTTGGGTCACGTACGTTCATAAGCCATTTTAAGGCTTGGCAGTCTGTCGTTAGCTTAAACTTTCTACCGTACAGGTAGCATCGAAAGTGTCCCACAGCCCAGATAACAGCCAGACATTCCCTTTCAGTGGCTCCGTACTTTTGCTCCGCATTGTTTAATTGTCTACTGGCGAAGGCCACCGGGTGTTCTCGACCTTCAAAAACCTGGGATAATACAGCTCCCATGGCGAACTTAGATGCATCTGTGGCCAGTAGAAACGGTCGGCTGAAATCAGGGTGCCGAAGAATGGGAGCATTGACCAGTGTCGCCTTTAGCCGCCTAAAAGCATTTGCCTCTTCTTCGGTCCACCTGAATGTGGCGTGTTTAGCTGTCAGTGCGGTCAGAGGTTTGGCTATTTTAGCGAAGTCAGGGATATGACGTCTATAATAGCCGACTAGTCCCAAGAATTCTCGCACTTGTTTTACCGTCTTCGGTTCGGGAAAGTTTTCGGCGCTTTCTACCTTACATGGATCTGGTTTTACCCCGCTAGCCGAGACAATATGCCCAAGATACTTAACTTCTCTGCGGAGAAACTGGCATTTTGATGGCTTAAGTTTCAAGCCTGCGGCGCGGAGACGCAGTAAAATTTGCTCTATATCTGCCACGTGGTCTGAAAACGTTTGACTGTAGATGATAATGTCGTCCATGTATACAAAACATTTTTTTCCCAGTAAGCCCATCAGAATAACATCGGCAGTCCTTTGCCACACAGCCGGGCTGTTTACTAGACCCATAGGCATTCTTTTCCACTCGTAGTGGCCACTTGGCGTATTAAATGCTGTCTTTTCTCTATGTTCCTTGTCCATCTCTATTTGCCAGAAGCCGCTAGCGAGATCGACTACAGAAAAGTATTTGGCGGACCCTAACTGCGACAAGGTTTCTTGGATATTGGGCAATGGGTAGGGGTCAACGCGAGTAACAGAATTGAGCTTGCGGTAATCGACGACGAAACGGTAGGATCCGTCAGGTTTCTGTACCAACAATGCCGGTGACCCCCACGGCGACTTGGAGTGAGCTATGATATCCTTATCGAGGAGGCTCTGCACCTGCTGATCCATTTCCTCTCGCAGCGCATAGGGGACCCTGTACGACCTCTGATATAGCGGCGGCGCTCCATTCGTTTCGATTCGATGTTTGATGATATCGCACTTGCCCAAATCGAAATTAGATCTCGCGAATACGTCAGCAT
The DNA here is from genome assembly GCF_037126465.1 of Ornithodoros turicata. NCBI lineage: Eukaryota > Metazoa > Arthropoda > Arachnida > Ixodida > Argasidae > Ornithodoros > Ornithodoros turicata. The sequence goes on along the minus strand of NC_088202.1, from coordinate 32,863,371 downwards.
ATCTCTCTAACATTTCTTCAAGCTCATGGCGCTCCTTCGGTTCAATACCTTCTAGTTCAAAGTTAAGTTTTTCGTCGGTTTGTGCTGGGTGTTGCGACATGAATTCCGGCTGCATAACTCGAACCGCCTGTGCACCCTTGTCGACTTCGGCTGTGCTGAACAGAGCGACCGTCTTATTCTGCGGTAGAACCATTTCTTTCCCAGAGTAATTTACAACTGAATACGGCACAATTCGCTGCGCATTAACTTTAACAAGGCAACTTGCTCCTTTCACACCATTTGTTATTTCTCCTACTGGATCAAGGACCCCCATTTCGTCAGGTTCTATGTCTAAGGGAACCCTACAATTAACGACACATTCCGACCTGGGAGGTAGACGCACTTCCTGGAGTAACCTAACTCCCACTGCAAAGTGGTACGGCTTCCGAGTGAAATATGTCTTCGCTGCGTGACCTTTCAATCCCGTGGTTATAGGTACCTCCTGATCCCCAATCCTCATCACTTCGTCTGCAAAAGATATTTCTACGCCCTTCGAGCTTAGTATGTCCTGTCCCAATATACCTGACACATTATCTGGGACCGCTAAATGATCGGGGCAAACGAGGCACATGTGCTCAAATCCGCTAGTACCTATAGTGAGATTTAGTTTACACTGACCGCTGAGGCAGATTGGCTCGCCCGTAACGCCCACAAATCTCCTGCGCATACCGTCCACACAGGAATCGGTAATATGGACCCCTTTCTCTTGAAGTTCTCTGATGCTACTCTCTTTTATGAGTGTTACACCAGAGCCCGTGTCAACGAGGAATTCCATTACGTGACCATTCACACTACATTTCACTACAGGGCACGACTCACTAACATAACCGATGAGCACTATCTCGTCATCAACCTGCGACGACATCCCTTCCACGCGCGTGCTCCGCGTGGGGGAATTTACAAGTTTTTTGTTTCCCTGGCAGATTGATCCGACTGGTGCAATTCCTTAGGAGTCGTCTGATTCATATAGTCTGGTATCTGGCCACGGTTCAGCGGACAATTTCGTGAAATGTGCCCCAGGTCACTACACCTGTAGCATCTAACGTTCTGTCTCTGCCATCGGCCATAGCCGCGCCCTTGTCCTCTACGGGATTCACTCGGACCCCTTCGCCATTCCTGAGCTTCTGTTTTCTGCATCAAAAGCTCTTCTAGCCGAGCAAGCCTCTCCGTCAGTCTTTCAATTTCGGGATTCGTAGTCGGTACCTCGGTAATCGCACGGACGGTCTCCATTGACCCGGTTGTGAGTGCTTCATTTCGCTCCTCACGCACTGCCTCCTCTACAGCCTGTTTGAACCCCGTCGGGTTTTTGGACAATACGAAACGCCTGACAGGGTCTCTCAGCCCACCAACAAACTGCGCCGTGAGCTGTTCTTCTAGATATTTACGAGCTTGCTGCTCTGAGTTTTCTGAGCAGTCGAACGCGTCGTATGCTAACCCTTGCAATCTGCTGGCGTACGTCTGAACATCCTCTTTCAGATTTTGGCGAGCGTCAAGAAAATTTCGGAGCCGGACAGAGCGCGGCGCGGTGTCAAACCGCTCGAGAGCAATGCGCTTGAAATCTGAATAACTTTTTGCACTTTTAGCATTCATATCTTTCCACGCGAATTCGTACGCGGCGCCTACCATGCGGCACTTGGCCATTCCTAACTTTTGGGGCTCTGTCCAACCACCCATATCTGCGACCTGTTCTACAATTTCAAAAAAGTCTTTTATCGAGGTACCGCTTCCGTCCCCGGAGAAGGGCTGGATTACATTGGCCAAAGCGAGAACACTCGCGGTTCCTGACATTACGGTAGACTGCATAACTGGTGCTTCGCCCGAGATACTCATCATGCAACTTCAGTATCTCTCTCGTATGTTTCCTGAGTGGGGGTTTCCCACTCAATACCCAGCGATTTCACGTCAAGTTTATGGGCCTCAATTTACAGTGGACCCCACTTCTGACACCAATGTGATGAGTGCGCAAATCGGCACGGGTCCACGCTGGGTAAAACACACGAGAGACTGAAGTGCCAAGACAAACATCATTTAATCTATCCTAACATCTATTTACACGACAGTGGCCGCAACAGAACAACAAGATTTCGGCTTACAGTCTGGCAAGGTGCGGTGACCTCCTTTCTTTCAGCGGCGGAGTTCTTGCTTCTCTGGGCGTCGGTGACTCCTCTTTTGTTCACTGGGGGTGTGAGTCATCACTACTGTGCGGACAAGTCGGCGGGCACCTCCACAGAATGCATCTCCACGGCGAGGCAGCGGTCGGAGTCGCTGGGACGGCTTCAGAACTTTCGTTGGCGCTCTCGTATGAACATCGACAACTCGACTGGCAGAGATTCCCCGGTGCTCTTCTCTTCCCTTTTTCCCGTGGACGCTTTTAAGGGTTCTCCAAGGTCTCGGCCTTGCTCGTGACCCAGAATGGCCGGTCGCTAGGCGCATTCCTGTGTATTGTGAAGACGCCTGGGCAAGGACACTCTCACGCAATGTTCGTCGTGGAGGTTTCCATAGATGAAATCGAGTGCGATATTAGCAGAGCATACATCCTTCACAATCCTTTCACATGTCTTGTGATAGACAGGTTAGCAATGCAAGCAGTGTTTATGTGCCTCTCACAACCTTCATTTTTATGTCTGAGGCTCTTTTTGTGACTAGAGGGCAAGGGTTCCGGCAACACACGTTCGCAAAAATGCAGAACCAGAGACACACCCACAAAAAAAAAAATATATATATACAGCATAACACAGTCCCAATCATTTTGTCATGTCCGTTTTTCTGTGTCGTCTGTTCTACATTTGTCAATTTTCGTTCGTGTGTAGTTTCTGGATTTTTAGTCCAAGAGCAGTTGCTGTAGAGAATGCTGAGAACATGTGAAGCATACATTTTCTCATTCTCACATTATGCTGTAAGCAGTGTGAAATACAACTCAAAAGGAATTTAATGAGAGAGAACTTGTCACCAAGATTAGTGTGGGAACATCGCAAAGGAAAAATAATTCTAAACCATAATGGATTCCAATCCTATTTAATGGCACATCAAAGTTGATGAAAGTTATTCAAATAATATTAAAGAAGTAACCGTACAAATTATCAGTAAAACAGTGAAGCTGGCTGCAGTACACTACAATGTGTCACATGTAACAATATTAGTATACGTCAGTCTTGCCAAAACTGACACATGAACCTTAGGGAGGTCGGAATAGTCAAAGCGGGGGTTACCCCACTTGTCGAACAAAGAAAGCAGATGAAGTTAACGCAATATGCGACGGGTGTAGTTCCGTATCGGGACCACTCGTTTTTAAAAATTAGTGAAACGGTTAGGAAAGTAAATATTGTATAGAAGTGGAAGAAGATCATATACTGAATCTAAAAATGTAAGAATTATAAAATTCTGTGAACTAGAAGTTTTTTTAATGCATTTAAACAACCCCGTCTGATTCACTTTTAGCGCAGGAGAAACATGGGAATGCTAAGCCTAACGGATTCGAAACTTGCCGTCTTGCGAAAGGTAGGGCCGTTGAAATGGGCTAAATCACCTCACTTTAGTGAGGTTAAGGTTAAGTTAGGTTCTACAGATTGGGGGCACGCACTAGGCGGTGCGGGCGTCGAGACTGTGCCTCGGGTTAGGTCAGTAAGGTCCTCAGCCAAGATGGCGGATCGCCATCAAGAAACCGGCGATAAAATTCAATTTTTATACGGTTTACGCAATATACGAGGGTCATTCCTGTTTAATTTCGTTACTAATTACTTCCACGTTCACGTAAAAGCGTTTGATTTTTGTTTTTATTAGTTTTTCTTTAAAAAAAGCCAGTGGTCCCGATACGGAACTACATCCTATGCGACAAAACCAAGGAAACTACCTCGCTACAACTGCAATATATTGAAGCTGTTTTACAAATATATAAGTTCAGTTCAGTGCACAAACACTCAGGAACCGAGCTAACGTGCTTCCCGTCAGGTACGTCGCATTATTTCTTACTGTATCATGACGAGACCCCCGAACCTACAGCACACGTCACTTGCGCACCGTAGTATAACATTTATATTATTGTATATGTGTCAAGGCACACACATGCACATACGAAGAAAGATATCAGCTGTCGCACACACAGCCATGCCGAAAGCTATGCCCATCTTCGTTGATGCACCCACGAATCCACAAGCCGAGGCTTTCCCACTCGCAATAAGTACCTGCACCTTGAACTGTAAATGTACGCTCCAGAAAACGAGAACAGCTGATTGCTGATTTCATGGGCGCGGCCATGCGAGCCGAGAAGGACAGTTCAACAGAGGAGCAATTTTAGGTGAACGCGAAGGTGGCGCTAGTGTTGGGCGCAACAATTTGCACTTCAAACGACGTAAAACACCAAGAGGTGAGCAGCGAGGATGCTTGCTTGGTCGTTTGTCATTATTTGGCCCTGTAATCCATACGAGGGTTCGGAAAGACTGCTAAATACCGATGGCCGGCACAAGAAAGACGTGTTTCCAATGGTTTTCCTCCCGTTGCGATTATACCTTTTCTGCTGCTTCCTTCCTCTCTTTTCTTTTTTTTTTCTTTATCGTTTTTTACTGTTGTCGGTTCGTTCCGGAGCCCTGGCTTGGAAAGCTGCTCCCGTTTAGTTTTGGTATCGTCGGATATTGGGGTAATCAGGGTATTCGGAATCTTGGGGACGGGGGGCCAGTCCACCCCTCCTCGAGTTTTCACGGTGGCTCTGCCCCCCCCCCCCCCTTGCTCTGAGGACCCCGCCACCGAGCCGTTGCCTGTTGCCGTTGCCGTTGCCTGAAATCTGTCTCATCCGAGACAGATTTTATTTCAGCTCTTTTACCGCAGAATGAAAATTTACACCGGCTTAAAAAGTAGTACGAGAAGACGAGTAAAAACGAAATTCACCCGAATGGGTACTATCTACGTGATACTGTATGTGTATACGTACTTCGCGGAGAGCAGTGACATGCCATGGAGCTGCCTTGCTTATATTGTACAAGAAAACGCAGATTTGCTCTTCAGCAAAGGACACTGCTTTGTTTTTGGTCAACGCAGGGAAGTCTTCAGTGGAAGCTCTTATCCTGCAGCGAGGAGTTCGCTGGTACGTTTGATGACGCGTGAAGCTTATCTGCCCGTTTTTGCCAAAACCATAGCTAGAATAATCGACAGAGCGTATAGTGCAGCAATAAACACCATTTGCCGAAGAAATCAATGCACTTTTGACGATAATATGAATTTTTTAAAAGATGAGGAAACACGCCACCGCTCGCTCACTTCTATAAATATGTCTTATCGCCTTTAGTGAAACCATCACCAAGCATTTCATTTCTGCTGCTCTAGTGGGAGTATTTTCGCCTCAAGGTCATCAAGAACGCGGGATGGCCTTCCCCATCTGCATTACAACGTCCACCGTCATCAGATCACTTGGACAAGTCATCGCTAGTGAATCCTATTTTCGTATATGCCTCACTTCTCTAACTCCATGTCCCGCAGTGCTCTCCTCCAGGTTAGGTTAGGTTAGGTTAGGTTGGGTTGGGTTAGATTAGGGCTCGCTCCCTCTTGCCGTGAAGGACTTCCCACACCCCTACGGATAATAAGAGAAGTAGAATTATGGTAGCCACCATAGTAGAATAGTGCGAGCGTGGTATCTCCGTAATGGAAAACCTGAAACGGTGCACTACAAACAAATGTTACCTCTGTGGATAATAATTTGAAGCATGCAGATATGAAGGATTCATCTCATATCTAAAATGAACATGAAGAAAGATTGCCAGCAATTCTGCTCTTTCTGTTTCTCGAAAGAAAGTAAAACGGCTTCATTAACAAAAATTACATCTTAGTGAATTATGGAAATTAGAATGTCAAAATACCTTGCAAATAAGGTTTTCCTCCACTCGCATACGCGGAAATGCGAAACTAATGTACAGGTAGTCCTAGTTGTTTTATTTAAAAAATCATGTATTAAAAAGGGCTGCGACCACGAAGTATGCCTTTGTGGCACGTTCCTGTTTATTTTGTGCGTGTGTGTGCTTCAGCTTGGATAAATTTTTATAAAAAGCTACGAGAGCACGTCATTTTCACAGTTGAGTTTTACGGCCAGGCGCATATCTTTTCCAAGAAAGACTATAATGACTAATAAGGATAATTAATTAATTAAAATCATTAATTAACTCTTTAATTAGGACGTCTTGAACAAAAGCCAGATACCGATATGGGAGAGTGTCCTAGTTAAAATCCACACCACGTTTAAAAATTTTGAAACACGCACGTGTATTAAAATATCCATCCCTGAATTTTGACATGCAAATGGGCCAAAACCGAAACCGTGGCAACCACGTTTGGGGTGGTGGTCTTCACGGTACGGGTTCTGTATATACTTCTATATGTCAACTGTGCTCGCAACTATATTGTCTTGGCTCAGAAACCATATGTTTCTGGAACGTAAAGAGAGGAAAAAGGAATCATATATATATACTTGAAGTACTCTTCTCCTTAGGGAAGCGAGAGTTCTCCGTGCTATTTATTGACTCTACGTTGCACTGCGGTGCATATAGCGTGTCCATGGACTGATTTTTTTCTTGGAGAAATCATATTTTTGCAGGTATAAGGGATGACAACATGTTCTACATCCGAAGTGGATGTAGTGATTAGGTCTCGTTTAATTATTGGAAATAGAATGTCGGTGCAAATGCAACGTCGGTTTCCCTATGTGCCGCTATAGTTTTCAAAAGCAGGCTCGTGACCATTTAGTGTGAGGACATAGACCCGAAATGATGGTTGTGTGAGAGTAAGAGCGTTCTTTTTGCCTTTTCACTTGAACGTGAGGGAGAAACAACGCTGCGGAACTGCAAGCAGCACATTTAATGTAATGACGCGCAGGATGCAAGTTTTATAGCGATTTTATACAGGGTGTCCACGCTAACTGTGAACATATTTTTAAAAAATATATATAACACTTTTTCCAAGATGAAATCAATTGCAACATAGCATATGCTGCAGGGCACTCCCTAGGAGGGCATTAGCAAAGTCCAAAGGCAATGTCTTAATTAACTTTCATTAATTAACTTGTTAATTATAAAAGCGACAAAGTTGTCCCAATGAGAACATCTGTTCCTTTCGGTCACCTGATATCGCAGCCGTTTTCAGAACAAAAATCCGTTCGATAGATCGCCCGCAAAAAATTAGTGAAGGAATGCCATTTTTTTCTTTATTTTGTTCATTGCGCATCTTCGCAGACGCGTATTTCCTTCATCCCCAACGTGAGAGGGGAAAGGAGTACAGGGCCGCCTCATGCGTCGAAGATGAGCTTTAACTTGCGGAAACAAAACAAAAACAAATGTATCGGGTGACTCTATCGGAACTGGCCTTATCTTGGGTTGCATTTTCTGTTTCCTTTTAATCTTTTTCCAGGACGCGAGAGGCGATAGAGTGCTCTTTCTTCCTCTCACATTGGGGGTGAAGGAAAGACGCGTCTTCTACGAAGCGCAATGAACAAAATAAAGAAAAAATGGCGTTCCTTCGCGAATTTTTTGCGGGCGATCTATCGAACGGATTTTTGTTGGAGAATGAAAAAATTGTCACCGACTTAACGCAACGGGAAATAACAATTTATTTAGACGTTTCGTCTCCTATGCGGGAGACATCATCAGTGCAAGTCTAGGGACGGGAATGAGGAGCACTAAAACCGGTCTTGAAAAAATTGTCACCGACTTAACGCAACGGGAAATAACAATTTATTTAGACGCATAGGAGACGAAACGTCTAAATAAATTGTTATTTCCCGTTGCGTTAAGTCGGTGACAATTTTTTCATTCTCCAGTTATGACGCCCGGCTTTTGGAATATCTTCGGATTTTTGTTCTGAAAACGGCTATGATATCAGGTGACCGAAAGGAACCGATGTTCTCATTGGGACAACTTTGTAGCTTTTATCATTAAAAAGTTTATTAATGAAAGTTAATTGAGACATTGCCTTTGGACGTTGCTAATGCCCTCCTAGGGACTGCCCTTCAGCATACGCTATATTGCAATTGATTTCACCTTGGAAAAAGTGTTATATATATATATATTAAAAATCTGTTCACACTTAGCGTGGACACCCTGTATTTCAGCACAATATTTATAAGCTGTAAAAATAGGTGCAAGGGTACCATTGCATACGATGAAGTTAGCTAGTACCGTAAATTTTAGACCTCTTCTTGGCGTGGGTGCTTAGCATAAAGAGTGACCTGCTAATAAACGTACTTGGGGATTTCTGAATGTGAAGATCATATGAGAGAAAGGAAGGCAAACAAATACAACAGAGGGTGCCATTCATTTCTCACACTTCTGATTTCAGTTGCTTATTGCTCTTGGTTTTCTTCAGTTCGACATCTGATAACCAGAATTTGCACTGTATATCCACGCGAATAAAAAAGATGCAAACATTTCTGTGAGAAAATTTCATAGTTTTTAAGACCTTGAAAATGGCATTCTTAGGTTCCATGGTATTCAAAGACCAGTGAAAACAAAGTGCTTGAAGTATTATGTCTAGATACATCTCTTGCAGCTTTTGCATGGCAAATCGTTGTCTAGGAAGGTGCCCGAATCAATGTGGATGTTTCTGAAATTAGAATCTTATTTCGTTACACTTTGAGATTACCGTATGCTGGTTACAAAAAATGAAGGCACCTCTGATGACTTAAGTTATTCATCCGAGAGAAAATAGTTTGTACTTGCAAACAAACAAACAGTTTCTTCACATTCATATGCAGCTTATTTGCAGAAAGGCATTTCGAGAGCTTGTCCAGTATCTGTTCCCTGCATTTATCAGAACGTAGGCTCACAAGGAAAACCACAGGCAGGAAAGTACGGTTCTGAGGCTGGAACACACACAGACGGACAAACACAACACATCCACAAGGTATCGGGCTTTTTCGTCGATCGTCACTTTTCAACTCTCCGATTTTACAACCAAGGCAGCCCTGCAGGAGAATGGCAATGTCCACGACAATGTTCATAATATAGCAGGTGTTCACCATAGCTGGAGCCAACAACGGGAGCGGATTTGGTAACTTACGACACGAATTCAGAGTTCGACATACTCAAATTTAACAGGCGAGCAGCAGAACAAAGCATTAACTTCAGTGTCAACAGAATCCTGATAGCCGGCGAAAAATACAGTAAACGAGTCATCCAGACTCGGTACTCTCATTTCCAGCCCACCGCAAAGAGCCACACCCTGCGAGGAACTATGTTTAGACGCGGGAACAAAAGCCTTCGCTGTTCTAAGGCTGTCGTGCCTGTCGACCAATCAGAGACCATTTATTTTGAAAGTTTGAATATGAAGCGTTTGTATCGCAAAAGTTGATTTTTACGGCTTTGTCTTGACACCGTGGATTTTTTCGTGATTTATTTTGGGGAGTTTATTCTCGAAGTTTATTTTGCGAAGTGTAAACTAGAGTGATCCCGATACCTCCATCATGCACAGCTTCGTGGATCCTCGTAAGTAATACCCATGACGTCATCGTCTAAATGTTTGAAGAGTTTTGGCTACACTTTACAACGCTTTTGCGGCGCGTGAAGTCGTTTTTTTTTTCATCTCACGTATTTTTGGAGATTGGCAGCGCTCGCTTCTTCTACACCAACTGCGGTGGATGTGGTCTAGAGGTACGCTTCGACTAGTAAAGGAAGAAAAAGAAGATGGAGATGGACCATCAGTGTCACTCTGTGTCTGAAGAAGACTGTGACTGTGCCTGTGTTGAAAAAAAAAAAAAACAGACACGTGTTTCCCACGCTCCTATCTATCTATGAAGACTACGAATGACTACTGGGAGATTTGCCCCTGGTCCTAACCTTCAAGCCTCCTCCGAAGACGCTCCTTTTGGGGCTCGGCGATCAGCTGAGAACCTCTCGTTGTGGTGCACTCTGTCGAGGAACCCCAGCCATTGCTAGACTCCAGCCTTTGTCCGTATTTGGGCTCTCTTCCCGGCTACGAAACCAAAGCTGGAGGCTAACTCTGCCTCTAATGTAACCTCTCACGATAAAAAAAAGAAGAGAAAAAAAACTTGTACTCTCACTCCGCATCAGTCATGACGCCCGAGCAGAGGCTTGCAACCTTTGTGCAAACGTGAATTTATCGGGACTGTCGGGCTCCGATTACGCTATTATACAGGGTGGTCAAAATTAAGCTGTCACTAGCACTTTATAAATAGGCGAACAAAAGAAAACTGGCTGCTGTTTTTCTGTTCCTTGAGTAAGAAACAGGTGCTACATAATTAGCAGCACCTGTTTCTTATACAAGTAGCGTAAAGTTTTCATCGGGTTTCCTGTCATCGCTGTGTTTGCGTAGCGCTCGTGAAAGCTTAATTTTGAACACCCTCTATTCACGGCGATGGTTGCGAGGGTGACTCTCGCTCGATTCTCAAGACGATGCCCTTTTGTCTCTTCAGCACCACTGGGAAGATTGCAAAGAAAATGAAGCGTTTCGTAGATTACAAGGTCGAGCTGTTGGAAAAGTACAAACGAAGAGAGGCAGTGGACCCATGTTGCATCAACGCTAGTTTCAACCAACCCATCGTCCGTCGCTACTGGTTTCTCCACACTTCCCTGGACGTCACGGTGACCGGTGAAAAGCGTCGGGTCAGCACCTTCGCAAGCGTCTTATGTGTGTCGTAACAAGAAAGAGGCTATTTTAGGAAGCGAGTTCTCTCACGTGGAGACGTTTTATTGTGTCGTCATTCTCTTCGAGGTCACAAGAAAACATGGATACACAATATTTCAAGTTGTAGCGCTTCGACATATGCGTGGCTACGTAGATACCAAAAAGCCCACAGTAGTAATAGATGGTTGAGAAACAACATGGTGTCCAAACTACGGCACCCCTGCCCTGAGCCCTGCGCGTATTTTTTCCTGCGCGGCGCGTGTGCGGAGGGTTGTACGCGCGCTTATCGGCGGGGGAGGGCTGCGCGTGCGCTCATCGTAGCGTATTTTTCAGCCTGGGCAGACTTCTTTGGCCATACGTGGGCCGACTTCACATATTTTTCCGATACAACAGGTGAGCGGTTTACATGCAGAGACATGCAAAGAAGGGTCATACACAAAAAGTACAAGTGAAAATGCCGATTATTAATGCCGATTGTAATGCCAATCAAGTTGAGATATATTTATTAAAGCCAATAGTGCTGGGAATTGTGCCAATTGTGATGCCAATCAGGTGAAGGAGAAAAACCCAGCCGAAAAACCTTCACCACCTGTAACAGGGCGGCGCTCGGGTGGAGGGCTGCTGTGGTGGGCGAAGCGTGGCCGGAGGGCTGCGTGCGCGTTTACCCTTCAGCCTGGGCCGCCGACTTTCGTCATTTTTGAGCCTGGGCCGCCAACTTTCGTCATTTTTCAGCCTGGGCCGTCGACTTTCGTCATTTTTCAGCCTGAGTCGACTTGAATCGTAATTTTTCCAGCTACAACAGATGTGCAGTAGGCTGTTTACATGCAAAGGATAGCCATACACAAAAGTACAAGTGAAAATATATTTATTAAAGTTGTAGAGGAGGTGGTGTTCCCCTACATGAGTCCTGACCGGCGATGATGGAACGTCCCAGCGGGCAGATGGACGTGGCCTCACGCTAGGACGGTGCCGGTAGAACTGCCGTGCCAGCGCCGTAGCGCGTGGCAGCAGAGGCGCGTCGTCGTCGTCTTCCACGGGCCGCCACAAAGTCATTAGGAATTATGTTATGACTCTGCGTGAATGGGAAAAACTTAGCCAAAAGCTGAAGTAGAAGGAACACAATACACGTAAAAATACTTATTAAAGGTACACCATATCAAAACGAAAAAACGATCACCACATTTAATCAAAGAAGATATTCTTAATCAATATGATTATAAACAAAATTACAAATTGTATTATAAAAAGTCTAATATTCCTATACGTGAGAACCATCAGTGCAATAGCGGGAAGTTCTGATAGTTATATGTAGTTAAATGTGAACAGCACAGACCCTGGAAGACTATGGGACACCAACACAAGAGGAAATAAAATCTATACCACTACATTGATTAATCAAAACAACATAGCAATCTATCATTCAGGAAATCAGAAGAAGAAAAAATCAAACTCATCAGAAAATAGACATGTTAAAAATGAACTTCACCACATAGCACGCTTCTACCCAACAAACAGAACACGAACGACAAGAACACAAGAGGAAATAAAATCTATACTAGTACAAAGAAGATATTCTTAATCAATATGATGACAATCAAATTACAAATTGTATTATAAAAAGTCTGAGACGTGAGAACCATCATTGCAATAGCGTGAATATCTGTCATAACATTTCGAGCGCAATAGGGAATCTCAGTTTCATATTCCAACATTACTCAACTTTTAATTTCTTATTAAGTGAACCGCATAGACGTATGGAAATAACGAGAAACAACACAATCAACAGCTACAATTAATAGAGAGCAAAACCTGCACACCATCCAACACACAGAGAAATAATGGCTAATCAATCTATGAAAAGGCGAAATAGCACAGACATAACGCTGAAGAACAGAGGAACACGCGACGACACGTAAACAACAACAGAGGAAAATAATCTATCATTGGACCATCATAAAATCGACCAATATACAATTTTCATTCTAACAAACACTACGAACCTTGATGGAGGTATCCAAGACATAGGAAATATGCACGGTTTTCACTCTTTTCTTCAAAGCCGGTAGACTTTATGTCTCTATCTATGTGACCATAGCACAGCGCATGTTTTATCACTCAAAGAGTTAGGGGCTATATTACTTCGTCCAGCAAACGGGGCGCTGTAGAGGTCAGATAAGAGAGTTCAAAGGCGATATATTTTATTGTGCAGCGCAAATATAGATGTCGATATCACTCGCGGGTGTCACTATCTTTTCGCATCCTTTCCCTGAAACGGAAATCTTTCCTCAACGTGGTTGACAAGTCGAATAAGTTTGTAGAGATGCGATATTCTTATTGAACATGTAGAGAAAGTTTAAATTATTAATTGGTAGCAATGATACCCAATCAAAGAAGAGAAACAAATTTAATTACATCAATTTTTGTAATGTCTTGCAAGATAAATTTCTAATGAACCACACAGAAATATCAAATGTGAAATGCAACTCAGAGTTATGAGGCATTCCCATCTTAGAGGTACTTACTTATGTCAATCGAGTGAACAATTGAAACAAATAGAGGACAATAATTATTTCGAGGGGTAAGTTCACAACTCATCGAATATCAGTCGAGTGAATACTTGAAACAAAATCAAAACAATAATTCTCACGACAGGTGGAGATTATAGCATTCTAAACCAGATGATAAAATTTTAATCAATAAAATAAACATAGATATGCTTTTAATTAAGTGTAGATGTGCACTTGAAAACAGAAGAGACAATTGCTCTACATTGAAAAGATGGACAGATTTTGTACTCGATACCATAAGTCATGGGAAGATGTGATAAAAAACTGCTTCGAAAAGGAGGAGCCGCGAAACGATTTCATTATCGCTGCATTTCAATACGTCCTAGACATGGTCGTATTCGGAGATATGGTACAAACTACAGAACCGAAGGTGCAAGAATTTATATGCCGAATCTACAATACTTATAAAAATATCTGCACATCAACGTCGGAAGGGCCACTAGGATTGATGGCGGAGTTTTTGAGATTTGCTAACGAAGAATTGAAATGCACTAGACCAGATGTAATTGTAATCATTGCAATGGGCATTGCGTTCATCAAGAAAGCAGTCGGATCAAATTATCATATACAAGCGGTCTATATCGCACGTTTCATTACGGATTTGTTGAAATTACACATATCTGAGATGGAAAGTACATAAAATCTTATCACGTGTTATGTTCCAATACCACGGTAACGCAATTATTTTCTTCTACCAGTCTCTGCAAAAGATGTCGAATCAACAGAAGTTCAATATCGTCATGCAAGGTCTGATGTATTATCACCTGTTGAAACTCAACAAACATATCAATTGCGGTGGACCACCAGACGATTTTCATCTAATACTCTCTTGTACGCCATTCAAGAATCTTCGTACAAAGAAAGGAAACATCAATAAGAGACTGTGCAAGTTCATCGCGACAAAGTGCAAGTTGTTGAAGCAATACAAACACGGCGACAACATATCACCTGCGTTAATCAACGCTAGATTCAAGCGCCCAATAATCAGAATAAACTACTTGATGTCTTCGGAATTCATGAATCAAGACAACAAACGAAAACTTCAGAGTTTGGAATAGAATTGTAATTTATCGGAATAAACAAGCATATAATTGAAATAATAATTATATTCTTTGTCATCATTGTAATGTATTCTACACATCGCAACGAAAACAGCTTATGATTGGATTGGAGATCTCTAAGGAAACAAATATTCTACAATTTGTGTAAGAATTCTCATATGGAATGAGACCTGACCACCAAATAGGTTTTACTCGACTACACTCTGTACAAGTTCAACACTCGAAGGATAGAATTGCCGGAGAAGGATCGGTCATTGAAATTTAGAGACATGATACATCAGTCTAGGATTACAAAAAGGATCACTAATCTAATGTGAAAACTTATCATATTTCTCAATCAGTTGCACTAGGCCAGACATAGTAAAAGAAGAAGAAAAGGCATCTTTGACAAGTAACTCGATTGGAGTACGGAACAAATAAATAAATATTTTTGTCAGCACAGTTGTCCGTTTGTATGTCTGGATAGGAAAAATGAAGGAAAAAGCAATGAATGAAAAAGCAACACGCTCGCGTGCGGTACCGCGTTAACGCGTCGGGCGCAGAATCGCGTTCGGTTTCGGGTACGGCATTAGGGAAACGCGGCCCGGCGCGTTGCCGAAACGTCTTCGACGACGCGGGTGACCCTTTCTTCGAGTTTTAAGTAAATTTCGTTCGTAAAATATTCGTAACTTTTAATATCCACGACATAAAGATTTCGCATTATGTTATAGTGTATACAGAAAATATCAGTCCATTCGATTAAATTCTCTGTCATCGTGAAAGAGTGCTCGTCAAAGTGAGCGAGCTAAAGCTTGGGTATTGTGAAATTACACATTCTACAACACTGATCATAAATCTCAACACCTGTTCAAATTTTAATTAAACTCTTACTGATGTGTGGTAGTCACCACTTCTACTGAATGTGAATCGATAAATTTCAGCATGTAATCCACAATCAAAATATCTTGTATAGTATGTTTGAGTATATGCACAACTTTTTAATCTATATCCTTAGAAAAATGCAAGAAATAGCGTGCACTTTTGACTTTGAAAATTTAAAGAAGAAGATGATCTTTAGTGTGGAATTTGCGTTTTACAACGTTATGAGCTAAAGACTTATAAAATTAAAGTATGGCCTTTCCATTTGTAGTGCCCGGATGCTATGACACTAAAATAATGTGATAGTTTTTCTGTTTGGTTACGGGAAATCTCGAGTATATTTTGTGAATTGGATCTACGTTTATATGTGACCTGCGCTGATCTGCTTATTATAATTAATATAACATATCTTCCATTGTGTTTATGCATAACGCTCATCTTCATGGTATATTGGTTAAGCACTTCTGATGGCGGTTGTGTGATCCGCTTCTCCCAAAATCTGATTGCCACTTGGAAATTATTTCATATACGTTTGTGTGCCGTGTGTTACGAAGACTACGTGATTAGAAGTGTAGACTTGGCCTGCACGTCATGCTCGTAAAATCTTTCGTTTGCATTGTGGCATCTGATAACAGATTCGCTTTTCGCGAAGGCTTCGTATTATCTCCCAGGCACTGAACCCGAATTCGATTGTAAAAGTCGATGACACTGTGTCGCGAACGCTTTGAGTTATCCCGCCGCAATCAGATATCTTGCCTTATTTCCCGTTTTGCCATATCTTGGACGGCTCATTTTTCCTATCCAGACATACAAACGGACAACTGTGCTGACAAAAATATTTATTTATTTGTTCCGTACTCCAATCGAGTTACTTGTCAAAGACGCCTTTTCTTCTTCTTTTACTATGTCTGGCCTAGTGCAACTGATTGAGAAATATGATAAGTTTTCACATTAGATTAGTGATCCTTTTTGTAATCCTAGACTGATGTATCATATCTCTAAATTTCAATGACCGATCCTTCTCCGGCAATTCTATCCTTCGGGTGTTGAACTTGTACAGAGTGTAGTCGAGTAAAACCTATTTGGTGGTCAGGTCTCATTCCATATGAGAATTCTTACACAAATTGTAGAATATTCGTTTCCTTAGCGATCTTCAATCTAATCATAAGCTGTTTTCGTTGCAATGTGTAGAATACATTACAATGATGACAAAGAATACAATTATTATTTCAATTATATGCTTGTTTATTCCGATGAATTACAATTCTATTCCAAACTCTGAAGTTTTCGTTTGTTGTCTTGATTCATGAATTCCGAAGACATCAAGTAGTTTATTCTGATTATTGGGCGCTCGAATCCAGCGTTGATTAACGCAGGTGATATGTTGTCGCCGTGTTTGTATTGCTTCAACAACTTGCACTTTGTCGCGATGAACTTGCACAGTCTCTTATTGATGTTTCCTTTCTTTGTACGAAGATTCTTGAATGGCGTACAAGAGAGTATTAGATGAAAATCGTCTGGTGGTCCACCGCAATTGATATGTTTGTTGAGTTTCAACAGGTGATAAATACATCAGACCTTGCATGACGATATTGAACTTCTGTTGATTCGACATCTTTTGCAGAGACTGGTAGAAGAAAATAATTGCGTTACCACGGTATTGGAACATAACACGTGATAAGATTTTATGTACTTTCCATCTCAGATATGTGTAATTTCAACAAATCCGTAATGAAACGTGCGATATAGACCGCTTGTATATGATAATTTGATCCGACTGCTTTCTTGATGAACGCAATGCCCATTGCAATGATTACAATTACATCTGGTCTAGTGCATTTCAATTCTTCGTTAGCAAATCTCAAAAACTCCGCCATCAATCCTAGTGGCCCTTCCGACGTTGATGTGCAGATATTTTTATAAGTATTGTAGATTCGGCATATAAATTCTTGCACCTTCGGTTCTGTAGTTTGTACCATATCTCCGAATACGACCATGTCTAGGACGTATTGAAATGCAGCGATAATGAAATCGTTTCGCGGCTCCTCCTTTTCGAAGCAGTTTTTTATCACATCTTCCCATGACTTATGGTATCGAGTACAAAATCTGTCCATCTTTTCAATGTAGAGCAATTGTCTCTTCTGTTTTCAAGTGCACATCTACACTTAATTAAAAGCATATCTATGTTTATTTTATTGATTAAAATTTTATTACCTGGTTTAGAATGCTATAATCTCCACCTGTCGTGAGAATTATTGTTTTGATTTTGTTTCAAGTATTCACTCGACTGATATTCAATGACTTGTGAACTTACCCCTCGAAATAATTATTGTCCTCTAATTGTTTCAATTGTTCACTCGATTGACATAAGTAAGTAGCTCTAAGTTGGGAATGCCTCATAACTCTGAGTTGCATTTCACATTTGATATTTCTATGTGGTTCATTAGAAATTTCTCTTGCAAGATATTACAAAAATTGATGTAATTAAATTTGTTTCTCTTCTTTGATTGGGTATCATTGCTACCAATTAATAATTTAAACTTTCTCTACATGTTCAATAAGAATAAGAATAAGAAGAAGCGGCGTCGCAGAGAACTAGTCTGCATTCAGTTCCACATGTTCGATGTCGTCTGCAACTGCGCTCGACTGCTTCGCCATCTGACAGAAAGATGCTGAACCACAGTTTGTGTTTCAGCTCCTTTCCGTCAGATGGCGAAGCAGTCGAGCGCGGTGTTGCAGACGATATCGAACATATGAAACTGAATGCAGCCTAGTTATCTGCGACGCCGCTTTCGACCGTGTCGCTATCTGAGGAAAGTAGCTGGAACACAGGTATAGCCGATTAGGCAGCGGCGTTTTTTTAATTTTCACGATTTATCCGCAGAGAAACGGAGCAAATGGCAGTATCGACATACAATTTTGGGGCGTAATACGTCCTCTAACATCTACTTTAGCTTTCCGACACTCTTCTTATTCGTTTTATCTTCGTTACAAACCCCGAAGTTTATCTTGGCGAACCCTGTATATCCCACCCTTCGTCACTTCGAAGCGTCGCTTCGGACCGCGAGAGGAGACGTCGTAATTGTTTTTTAAATGTACGTCGTTCTCGACAAAGAATCCAGACGCGTGAACAGTCTCTTGAGCCAAGGGGCGTGGAATGAAGCACGAAGTCCGAAATACTCCTGTAGGCGTACAAGTCGTTGGAGCTGACGAGGCTGTTGTTCGCATAAACGGTGACCGTCTTAAACATGCCGCTCAACAGATGGTTATTGGGAAAATAACATCTTCCTGGTCCATTTCTCCTCCGTCGTCGCGAATCATGCGCACGGTCGTAGACACGAAACTGCCGTAGAGATCCAAGTGTGCTTTGTAAATTTTGAATA
Organism: Ornithodoros turicata; assembly: GCF_037126465.1. Taxonomy (NCBI): domain Eukaryota; kingdom Metazoa; phylum Arthropoda; class Arachnida; order Ixodida; family Argasidae; genus Ornithodoros; species Ornithodoros turicata. The sequence goes on along the minus strand of NC_088202.1, from coordinate 32,844,846 downwards.
GAAAATTCGATCATGGTATTATTTACCCCGTTGACCGGATAAAAGAGTCGGTACAAAGTATCTTCCACTTCGTATTGAACAGAAGGGGGTTCGAATATCATGACGTCACTTGTCAGAGCGGTGACTCCTGCGCCTCTTTTGCTTTTCGGATGTGTGACCCTCATGGCGAACGAAAGATATCTGCAGATGCGTCGTGTGTCGGTGCCTTTTGATGTCTTTTGCAACGTTTCTTTCCATTGTACATTCCGGAGCCCTGCATGGGATCCAACACGTCTCTCCCCGTTGCTATGGCTGTCTTTTTTACTGCGACCGATATTCCTTCACTGTGGGCCAAATTCCGCACCAAGCGCTTCCACATTTTATTGGCAATCGGTTTTATTTGTTGCCAGATGGGTTCGATAAACTTGGATATGTTGCTCAACACACTGCCTCCTCGTTGGAAAAGGGGTCCCGTATACACAAGAATTATTTTGGGGGAATTACGGTGCATATTTAAAGTGCAAGGTTAAATTGATTCTACCTTTCGATCGCAACGGTTTGGAGCTTCCCGTTTGGTCCGCGAGAACAATCGTCACTGAGCGAATTTCCAGTTGAGATAGGTTAAAATACTGGATGTTATCTAACGTGTAGGTCACGACGTGCTTCTCCTTCTCGTAATAAAAGGGTAGTATTTTTAATATTGTTTTTTTTTCGCTCCCCACGTACATGGGTTCCACGATATCCGTGTACACGATTATGTTGTGAAGCGGGGGTTCTAGGAGTACCTCGACGGAGCTCGTGGCATCCTCCTCCACCCCTGCGAACACGGTACGCGATTCGAAGCCCAGAAGCACAGCCATCTACTCGGAAAGTCTTAAGGTGGTGGTGCCCTCCGAAAGCCAAATTTTACATTTCTGTTCGGTTCGGTCGAAGCTGAGGCGCGCGCGTTCGCCATCGAGCACGTTTATCTCATCCAGGAGTGCTTGGGGTGTAGCATAATAGCCGGGAGGCAGATGTACGTACTTGCCAAGATCGAGCAATTTTCATCTTGATCGCGAAAGAAAATGAACGAGTTACGGGGAGAGAGATGCGTAGAGTTTCTTCGTGTCCCTAGACGGGCGTGAACCGTAGCAGTTTTAGAAAGGGTTCTGGAATGTGCAACTCTTCGGCGTTTTCAGAGAGCAGACGTTATCCGCGAATTCTAGCGAGGCGTCCATCTTGTGCGACTGGAAATACTTGTTGAGTATGTTACGTTAGGACGTGCTTTCCGAATTCAAAGTGATGTCGCCGAAAGCAATGAGTGCGGCGTGCTCCAATAAGGGAGGTGGCTTCGCGTTCGCTCATTTTGGGAGGTTTCGCCGCACGACCTGCTTCGCGCGATGCGAGCGTCAGGTCGATCGCCCGAGCTTGACGAGGGTCCAATTCCACAGCTTTCACGTCTTCAGGTAAGATGACGTCGTGTTGCGATTTATTGTATGCGAAAGAAATCGTTAAATTCCGAAACGGCTTTTCCCAAATCCCTTTCTAGATCCCTGTTACCTCAGGGCCTGAGGTTTCCACAGATTGCACCTGAAGGCATGGACAGCACAGAGCGCCCGTAGCACGACTTCGTGTTCAAAGACTTTTTATTGATGAACATAACAGGAGGAGGCAAGCTAGCTGGTATTGAATTGATATTAACATTGCCTTGAGTTTGAGTTTGTGTTCGTCCTGTGTTTTTCCCCTCAAGCTCAAGGCAATGTTAATATCACTTTTTATTGGTTCTGAGGTCATCAGGTTCTAAATATTTTTCATACACTTTAATTTGTCGTTCACTGTCGCGACTCTCTTCATTTTCTTTTTGGTTTCTTCGCCTCCTCCACTCTGCTCTTGAAGCACTGGACTGGAGGTGTGCACCTAGAAATAAAATTCAGTTCAGGTACGATAACCAAAGAGGTAATACAAAATAATACACGAAATACCGACCAGTGATTACCAAATTGAGTGAGCATGTATGCATCTATGAAAGTAATTTGCTCCACGCAATCACAAAACTATAAAAGTTCATTACGGTAAATTGCCATACTCAAAACGTAGACGGTTGTGACCACAGGCATACCTAGAGTCTCCAAACAAGCTTAGTAGCTCTATGCATAGAAAAATATATGCGTATACGTTTTCAACAAGAAAAAATAACGATAAATGCTTGTCACACCAGAGGGATGAACAGTCTGGTGACCAGCACCCTCAGGGACGTTGTCGAATGAAAAGCAACAGAAGGACAGAAGTTTGGTGCCGATAATATACCGTTCAAGATGTGTAAGCACACACATTATCCTGCGTTTGTTGCGGTTCCGGCTCACGCCTTGATGGTTTTCCTATCCGCTTTCATTCGCTACAGGCCTTGGCGATATCATCAGTGCCTACCACGCGACATGCAATCGATCTGAAATGCATCGTAGGGAATCTGAAAATACGGTATCACACATACTAGAAATTCCATGAACCGCATTCATTTCAGAAAGTGCATAAACTTCTAAAGTGTCTCTTTCCATTCACAACATATTCAAGCATAATTTTTCCTTTGAAAAGAGACACACACGCGCACGCACACACATACAGCAACAACTACATACATAAAAATTTCCTTCACGTACCTTCCAGAAAGAAGTTTCACGGGTTTTCTCGCCCTCCTTCCGGGAAATAGCGTGCACTGGATATTCCGTGTTCCGACTCAAAATCTGTGCGATCGTTGTCTTCAGAAAAATTCAATAGGTTTATATTCACTTTTCGTTCCCTTTAAATCTCTAGCATCGAATATTTCATTTATTTATATTAGTATTATATTTATACTGTATTTATTTCAGCCTGTTTAATAAGCTTTCTGACCCGAAGCTAATTACATTACAACCATAGGATATACCGTATCCATGCAGAAACTATGTGTATATTACTACCTAAAATCTTTGTACTGTTCAGCTAGCTGAGAATAAGACACAAAAGGCTGCTTCTGCAAGAAAATCGTAATTTTTTATTGTTATACATATATACACGGATATTGACAATTACTTTTTTAATGCTTGTGACTACAGCACTCGCACCCAGCACTCACACCTGCTAGTGCTCTTCCTCGTAGCGAAAAAAGAAAAGGTTTGCTATATGTAGCTGAGTGCAACACAGCAGCGGTTATGTGGTGAGGTGCCAATATCTGTCATTTAGATTTGAAGTTATGCCATTTATGTGAAAACTAAAAATAACTTTTTTATGCCCACTACCACTTCTACGAACCTTGTTGACATTGTCGTCCTAGAAATATCACTTTATCAGTGCAGCCAAAACAAATGTCCATCTAAAGTTTCATCTTGGTGGAGGGCAATACACCCCTTTCTCAATGAGGGATGTGACTCCTAACTGGTGTACTTTCCCAGCTGCACTTGTGACTATGACTATGTGGCTATAATCACCATAAATCACCATATGCACCATATGTGCATAAAGAAAGTCTGCCAAATAAATTCTCACCGTTCATTGATTATTTTTGCGGAAGCTGGCTTCACCTACAGCAGTTGTACTCTGTATGAAACGTGCCACATGTAAAGTGACAGCTGTCTAATAAACCACTTGTATTGATTCTTTTGTGGTACTTCAGCTGCTGTGCTCTGTGTTGCTGCAGCACGCCGGTACAGCCAATCTTGCCAAGTAAAGGAAACGAAGGGCATGTGTGGGATAAAAAGGGACGCAATTAATCTGGTGTATTGAAACTTGTGTGTAATGCCTAATAAACAGCACATTACAACATTTTATTGTACACAGGCAAAAATCTGGGGTGGTAAAAGGAGTGGAGTAAACCACTTCTAATTGGTTTATTGGACAGATACACAATACACAATCCTTACTACAGCAACCGAAGACAAGACCAACGTGCTGCAACGCGTCCAATTCCCAACTGTCACTCCTCTCGCCTCTCACCCTCTCACTTTCTCGGCTCTCGCGTCTCGCCGTGAATTTGTAGCCCCGTGGCGCCTTCTTGGTTCTGCATTGCATCAACCTCTGCAATTACCTTTCCTTCGTTTTTTTTCGGGTTCTTTCTTCTGATTATTGAACTTAGTTTTTTTGGCTGTTGAGATGTATTCTTTGACATTTCGCTGGTACTTAATATCTTGTGATGATATTCATTCACCTTTAGATGAGAATATGTGCACGAATTGAAGTTAAAGCATATATTTTATCGCAGAAGTGTGCACCTGGATAAAGAGCAATGAAAATATACCATGCACGTGCTAGAAGAGATCAGAGTAATAGATCAAACAAAACCAGAAGGATATACGGCAAGTGTGGACACGATGAAATCTCAAAGGGGGAGGCCAGGAAGCCGCCCAGCTTGGAATCTCAAGTGGGTTGATTGACCATTCTGCAAACAAAATGGCACCAGTGAGGCTCCAGATGGAACTTCTAGAACCATGTGAGACCAGAGTGGTACCACTGATGTCACCAAAGTGGAACCAGCTACCCCACTTGGAAATCCAGCTGGGACATACCATTCCGGGGCCATCAAACATCCAACTGGAAGCAGTCCAGATTCAACTGAAACCATTCTGGGACCAGTCCAGATTTTCGCCTAGGGTGTGTGCACCAACAAACTGTTGTCGTCATGATTCATAATCATCGTCCTGTTAATGACAAATATACAGTCGGACCTCGTTTTATGAACCCTCGATATACAAATTCCCTCAACTTACGAACGGCTCCACAGGGAACAAAACTTTTTCCGTGTATTTTGACCTCGTTTTACGAACCCTCGATATCCGAATTATGAACGGATTATGAGGGAACGAACCCAAAGTAGCCAAGCCATTCTGACCTTGATATACGAACGGGCGTTATGAACGTACAGAGGACAGGCCAATGGACCGGAGGATAATGAAAGTTCCTCAGCACATGCTGCCAAGGTCAAACATGCAATGTCCCAACGCAACTACGTTCCACAAACATGATTCACCATTTCCTGAAAGAATAATTCGGGCGTTTACAGCCGAATGGTTGTGAGTTTGGACCAGGTCTCCGAGATGGAAACATCTTGCCGTTCCAAGAGAAGGCGTTCAGTCCTGACAGCCGGTGACAAGCGTGATATTTGCCGTTGGAAACAGTCTCATCCGCGCGCGATACGGTACTTTGAGGACCGGGTGCATGAGTCAAGTGTCAGACTTCTGTCATCTCTTCTAAACAGGACAGACCCTGCAGAAAGTATGGTGCAAAGCACAATTATGCAGTATTTTCAAAAATAAAACTTATTCAAATCAATTTCCCGTGGTTTTGTGAGGTATTTGTGCACTGCAGACCTCGGACCTCGATTTACGAATACCTCGATTTACGAACGATTTTCTGAGAAACGAAGGGTGTTCGTAAAGCGAGGTTTGACTGTATTCTAGTCATTCAATATAAAATATCATAAAAAGTAGCTCCTATGGTTATCGGCATGTGATGTCGTTCAGAAATTAATCCTGTGGATGTTCGAAATATGACGTTTTCGAAAGGATTATCCTGTGGATATCTTGTGGACATGCTAAAATGACATTAGACATTCGGACCATTTCTGGATATCCTCAGAAGATTCATGGTTGTCTGGGGGGCGAATCTGAGCACTGCATAGTTGAGTTGTGCAAAGCCACCTAGATATTCTTGTCCATCCTGAGCTTATCTATAGGGCTCATCGCCTTGGGAAGATCACCACCGGTAAATCCCGTCCAATATTTTGCGAAGTTCTCGTCATTTAAAACCACGCAAAGGATACTCGCGTCCGCGCCAAAGTTCAAGTGCTATGCGGTCTCTGATGACTATCCGTCCGCAATGCGTGGAAAAAAAAAATTGAACTTGAACGATCCCAGACCTCTCCTTTTCGGTTGTCTTATATCAACCTTTACATCGGTAACAAACATTTTTACTTCGAGGTGAGTGTCCACGAAGTCGGTACATGAAAGGTCGACCTCTGCTACGGTCATTTCGTCCACACCTCAGTCCACTCCGCAGCCACACACTGCAGTACCACGCACAAGTTTGTCATCTGTCCATCAGTGCATAGCCATCAGTGATATATTGTAACACGCGTATGCTCAATCACAAATGCTCTTTCTTGGCAATCCAGAAGATGTGGGTTCGAGTGCTACAGCTGGCTAACCTTTTCAGTGACTTTCATCTTTCATTGCTCTTTCTTGTTCTCAAATATACACAGTGTACTTTCTAAACGTGATGACCTGCTTTCATTATCTGAGACTACATGTGCAGCCGTTATCACACTTACCGAAATGTGGCTAACACCCGATATGACCGATTCCGAGATAATGCCATCCTTCTCAATTCATCGATGTGACAGGATTGGCCGCAGAGGCGGAGGTGTGCTAATCGCTACTCCTTTGACTACTCCTTTGGCTACTCCTTTTTTTGGCTATAGTCGTGACGATGCCCACTTGAGTGCGGCCAACAACGGCAAGCTACCTCGACCCCCCCCCCCCTACTCCACGCCCACTTCCGTGTGGCCAACACCGGCGAGCCAGTCCTGCCATTACCCCTCTTGCCTGCTACTCGTGGCTATCCACAAACATTGAGGTACAGTCGGACCTTGAGTCTATGTGGGTATCGCTTAACAGTGACCCCAAGAAAGCTCTGCTTGGTGTGTGTTATCGCCCGCACGATTACCACACTGTTGTTCCTCGCCTTCATGACAAACTATATATACATTATCAACAAATGCCCTAATCGGTCTATATTCATTTTCTTTTTTTCTTTTCTTGCGACTTCAAATTTCCCGGCATAAACTGGTCTAAAATTAATAATCCCATCGGTAACTCGTCAGAAACCAACGACTTCATTGATCTATGATCAACTTTTAACCTTCGTCAGGTTGTAACCGGGCTTACATGCATTACCCATAGCACTGCTAGTATCCTTGACCTTGCCCTCACAAATTCAGCTGACGCCATCAGCTTAATCTTTCAGGTTTGAGCGATAATTGTTTCCTCCATTTCTACCTTGACATTACAGTTCTCCCAAGGGCATCTTGACCAGGAACTATATACTGCTGCTGACTAGGCATTGCTTAAGCGCGAATTAAGAGAGTCGTACCGAACCGAAAACCGTTATTAACCGTTATTTTAGGCCGAACCGGTACTGAACCCAACCGAAACAGCAGACGCCATCTTGGAGCAGAGCCGGAACTGAACCGTTAAAACAATAGCGGTAACCGGTTCAAATAACGGTTCATAAGGAACTAACGGCGGAAGTTTGTATGCTGTTGCATGAACATAGACACTACTTGTTTCGTCTTGTTTTCTTCTTTTGTTTTTTTTTATTATTCTTTTATTAGCTTTATAGCCTTCCTGTTGCTTGCCGAAAAACTCGTGCCCTGCAGGAATGCTCTGTATTTTCTGGAGTCGCAAAATAACAACAACAAAGATGGTAACTTAGGCCTGGTATGACTCTACTAACGTGTTACATACACATGAATATATATAAAAGATTCGGGATCAACGACAGTTTTAGGTAGCATTCATGAAGCCACAATAATATACTAATCAGCCCTATGGTGTCCGTATAATACAGGGTGTCCACCCTAGCTTCAGAACTGATCGCTGACACATTGCGCCGTGTGGGTTTACGTAGTAAAGGGCCAGCCATCCTCATGCTGGTCGGAATGAAAAGAACATACCAAGCCGGTTTTCTTTCTGCATTTCAAGTAAAGGAGGTAAAAACAAACATACTGACATCGTATTTAAGATTCGGCAATGGGTTGAAAATTGGTCGGAGTCTCTGTTTGCAGTTGCTCTTGCCGGTGCTCTGTCTTTATTCTGCATGCTAGCACGGCGGCATTCAGTGATAACACGATAGCGCGCCTTTTACATCAACACCCGGACTCAGGATCGCACCGTTCCAATCCAACTTAATTAAAAACGCTAAAACCGCAGTGCCGGGGAGCTAAAGTGAGCCAATCGAACGGCCATGAAGCGCTCTTTTGTTTAACGTGTATTCGCGTCTACTGGCTGGTAGTCAGAGGCTTGGTTGACTGTTATTTCCTGCCGAGATTTTGCGAACAACCCGATGGGTTAGTTAATGAGCTACGTGCTGGGACAGTCAACCCAAACGGGTAATTCGTGGTTATGCTCCTGTCGTAACCACTATTACTGGTGTCTTTCACATCGTGCAAAATCTTCCAAAATTCTGAACGACCTAACGGTCGCCTTCCTGCACACTTCAAGCACTAAAACCGAAGTGTGCCGTAACCTAACTGTTGTGTTTCATTCACACCCGCGGCCCCTGAACCAGTTCGTAAACCGAACCGTTTGAAAAAAAAAAAAAAAAAACGGTTCGAACCAGTATAGTTGCTTGCCGGAGCTGAACAAGAACTGAACCCTTATCGTCGAAGCAAAACCGAGCCGAACCGACAAACGATTCGGTTCGACTCTCTGCTCGATTCATGCTGTTTCTGTATGTATTCAGTTTGGAAGAAATACGGATTCGATTCCAAATTAAACATATAATTCCGTATTCGATTCGTAACACAGTTATGCTCCTGGAGGTCCCAAATATTCTGATGTTCGCTCAGCCCAAATATATTTGACAATGTACGATTTGACCTTAACCTTCAAGGATGTATTGCACTATGTTTCACTCTTCACCGGAGCGGACAGAAGCGGTGCACTTCCTCGTTCTTCATTCTGTCACGCTCGTGCCAATGGGCGGGTCGCTCACAGACTGATTTTGATCGTCACTGACGTAGGAACAACGCGCAGCCGGGAATGGGAAACATTTTTCTTGAACTTGGTAAGTTCAAACACCCCCTTCGCGCAACGTCATCTATTGATCATCGTTCTGTTTGACGAGTCTAGCAGCCCAGGTTAGAGCCCTGCACTATCCGCGGATGGAAGCGGATATCCGCAAGATGCTTGCGGATTCGGATGAAAATTTAGAACTTTCTGCGGTGTGCGGATCGGATGCGGGTGACGCGAGGTCGGATGCGGATCGGATGCGGTTACGAAGGCAGCGGATCGGTAGCGGATCGGATGCGGATATACCGCGTGCTGTAATTTGTCCACTAGCAATTTATTTGCATTGCGCGGCGACAGCGGGCGGATGCTCGGGTTCACCTTTGACCATGCACGGCCAAGACAGGAGAGAACGTATTCTGACGTCTGGACCCGCACGTGCACCGACAAGGTAGCGTTCCACGCGTTCCGGAAGTCTCCCTATCGCGTTTGTTGAAACGTTTCCCGTCGCTTGTCGTCATGAGTCCTCCCGTGACAGCGTGGAGGCATATCCGAAATTATACCAACATATGCTTGCGGCGGTCTTGACGCGTCCTTCGAAACCTGCAGATTTTGCGGATCGGATGCGGATGGTGCGTTTTTGTCAGCGGATCGGATGCGGATGTAAACTGTTGTGTATGCTGCGGATGCGGATCGGATGCGGACCACGTGTGCGTGGATGCGGGTCGGATGCGGATGCCAAAAATCTCATTCGCGCAGGGCTCTACCCCAGGTTTTGCCTTCAACATCAACTGTTTTATCACCCATCCAGTCTTTCCCGATCTTTGCCGTCCTACATCTCACATCTCAACCCGGTTAGCCCATCATTTCAAGATTCAACGCCCGCTGTGTCGCTCAGCATCTTTTCAATGCAATAGCAGTTCTTTAAAGGGGCAATAAACAGGTATACGAGGCGCGCTTTTTTTAAATACATTGTGATACGTTGCCGACGGTGAACGTTTTCGAAAAAAATGTTGTCGCAAAAAAGTAAATAATGGCTCCAAACCAAATGAATATTCACTGCACTCTTTCACCCTCATGCCCCGCCCTGCGATGTCCTGGCGACAATAGCGACACGTCATTTTGACGTCGCGCATCTTCAGCCATTTAGAATACGGGACGCTTATATATTAATTTTTTTTTGTAATATCGAGAAGTGAGGTCAACTCTAAACGTATTCCCACTTGCCCAATCCAAGGTAGCCAGTTCAAACTGTACCAAAAACCCTCAATATTCTATTTCACATGCGCACTATGTTCTCTGTGCTGTATTGCTCCGCGAGGTCACCGCGATGTTCCCGTAACCGGTTCCCTCGCGAGCTGCAGCTTGTCTCAGTGGGGTCCGTCATTGGCTAGGAGAGCGAAATCTCCCCCACCTCCAGCGCCTAAATTCGGTGTTGCTATACGCTCGAATATAGTGACGTGACCCGGCTCCAAGGATAAGGAGAGGCTCGCGCGGATTATGCGCTTTGAATGGCATTGTTTCGTGTGAAAGACACGCGCTGGAAGCAAAAGCATTTCATATTTGGATATCGTGAGCTACATTCTTTCATTGGGCATAATAATTGGAGAATGTTCGTTGACCTGTTTTGTGCCCCTTTAACGCACTTTTGGGTCTCGGTAAAACGTAGCATCAGTGGGGAGGGGCCCTTTCATTCTGGCGATGCTTTATCTCCCCCTCCCCCTTCGTTTCTTCATAGCGTGCCTTTGCTGATAAGAAGCGTTTCTGCGAGCGACGATTTATCGGATTAGAAGGTCTTTACGATAGCGGTTCCTAAAATACGCCAAGCCAAACACCTGATTCATTTGAAGTGGCTGACATCATGTTTTCGGATCTTTGGTTTGACAGCTTCCTTTATTCTTGGAAAGTGATTGTTCTGAGGCAGGAACACACGGACAGACAAGCACAACACAGACCTCTTTCATCTTTCCCGTTATTGTATCGTTTCCGTAGGGCGCCTGCGACCTGCTGAAGTTCTCTAGTGTCGGCACAGTGCGTTTCATAGAATGTCGTCAATGTTGTCAGACACCACGGAGTTACAGTGCCAATGACGTGCTGTGGAGCATTCGCTCAAGTATAGAGCTCGCAGATTTGCCGCCATTGCTGCGGGAGATGCGGACGTGCTCGCGAAAGAAAATGAACGTAAAGCGACGTGCCGGCGAGAATGCCGGGAAAAGGCGTTCGACCAAGCGCACTACCATTGCTGCCGAAAGCGGGGGCCGAAATACGCGTGATGCTGCGTAAATACTAAACCATGCTAAACCTCGAAATACTTCAGCTTAACTATTTGATACCTGCCTATTCGAACTGACAGAACCACCATAGGCAGACCGGCCGAAATCGAACGTTAAAGGGGGTGCGACAGGCCATTCCACGTTACTTATTTATTTATTATTATACCCACAACGTCCGGGGCCATTACAGTACGGGGGAACAATGCAAAGTAAAAATACGAGAAAGAGTAATTTTAGAAACACGACTACACACAAACTGCATACAGGGTTACATGGTATACAAGAGCTGATAAAAGCGCTTAGAGTCACGTTCGTCAACAAGATGGGCAGGCAATGTATTCCATTGAGAAACAGTCCAGGGGAAAAAAGAGTATTTAAAAACATCAGTTATGCCACATAAACGTAAAAAAAGGTGCTTTGCATCAATGTGAACCTCCACTGAAAGCCAGGAGGGTAATAGAACCGGAGAAAACGGGCACAGCTGATACCGAAACTCATGCGGCTCTGACATCACTGACCTCCACGCCGCCAGTGAGGCAGCGCACGAAAAGTCACGTGCTTAGGGTGCCAATGGGAACGGACGCAACTCTGAGGTCTGCGACGACTGCGCTTTGCTCAGGAGGGCGTTCGAGGGCTTGTATCCCGCTAAGTACGAAACGTAGAAGAATATTTCTTTTTCCTCTGTATCCTGGCGTGCAATACAAGGCAGCCATGATACAATGAACCAGGTCTACTTGCTTCGTGAAAGGCGCGCATTGGCTGACGCTTGCGGTGCCCGCATGTATGCGGATTGCTTAAACCGTACGCACACGCACGCAGTGAAACGCAGTACTGTTAACCAAGCTTTATAGTGCGCGCTACATGGACTACATTGACTACGGTATTAAAAAACCCATTCTCTGCATCGCTAGAATTGAAGACCACCGAAACGAAGAGGATCCATTCGAATGACCGTGTACGGTGACACACGTACGTTCATGGCCGTAAGAATAAATAGCGAGTGTTAGCAGATCGGAAGGCCTTAAAGGGGCACTAAAATGCAAAAAACAACTTGCTCTCAAATGAAAGTCCGTGTTTCAATTAGTATAATACAAGCAAAATTAGTTCGCACAGCGCTACCGTTTAGAAGAAAAACGCAATGGGGGGGTCGAGGTAGCTTGCCGTTGTTGGCCGCACTCAAGTGGGCATCGTCACGACTATAGCCGAAAAATAGAAACGCAATGACAACACAGCAGTCTTTGGCGGCAACGAATGGGATGCGCAGGAAGCGACGATTGGCGGCATCCAATGACACAGCAGGACAAGGGCGCGCTTACCTATCGTGGCCGTGGGGATTTGGGACGGGTCCGGTAGTAGTGTTCTGTATATGCGCGGCATGATGCGCACTGCTTCATTTTTCAATACCGACTCACTGAATTGTAGCCTACAATAGTTCTCGCAGATGTTCCACTGTCAGCATTTATTTTCACGTTTATATTCATTCATTCATTGACAACATTTATATTCACGGAAAGAGACGCCAGCCGGCTTCGCAACGCGCAACGCGTTTTTCGCCGGGACTGCTTCATGGCGTGGCACGCGCGTGCACGCGCAGCATGGAGTAAAAATATGGTGAGCTAGCCATAGTAAAAACACCAATGCACGAGCTGAAACGACGTTCACTGCTTTGCGCCGAAACAAGAAAGAGTCCCGTATATTTTCTATTGTAGCTTCGTAACGGAATCAAAGTTTTGAATTATCATAAGTACGAAATTAACATAGCGTGGAACGTGATTTGAAGTGAACTTGTTTTTTGCATTTTAGTGCCCCTTTAACCATAACGCTTCGGAAGACATAATAAGTCGATATGACCAGAATTCAGGGACATCTCCTCTGATGCAGGTTCTGCCTGATAGCAGAAGAACGTGTAAGAAAGCCAACTTGAAAGAAAAGTATAAGCCGAGGAGGAAGGAAGATGGAAAGAGGCGTGGGCAGACGAGAAAGGGGGTTTGTGCATCAGATTTCGCGCGCGGAGCCCGGCTATCAGCAGCAATTGCCCAGCGCAGAATGAAAACGTGATGAATCAGCTCTGACAACTTTTGCGATGCTTTTCTTTGCTGTACTGCTGCTCAGAATCCTGGGCTGCTGCTCGTAGCGTGTGGAACGGTGTGATTGACACCCGTAAGGCTGGTTCTGATCTGTTTTTTTTTTTTTTTTGTTCTCTCTATGGGGAATGGGGATGCCGTCGACGATGAGAAATGTGTGTCCTGGGGCCACTTCTGAGGGAAATGTGCCGCCGTATGTGTGACAGTGCCTGAGGAAAACCCCAGAAATTATCCTACATTATGATGACAAGAAATTATACTCTATAAGCTACGAAACCGGATTCAGTAACTGCACTTCACTTTGTTACTTGCATCTTGTTACTCCGTGATCACTGTATCGTACGCTCCAGTTTGTTCTTGCCCTTATCATGAGGGCATTTCAATGCTTAATTCCAAATTTTGCGTTTTAGTCTCTTCGCGGCACCATCAAGAAGGTTTGTCGGTTACCAACACCCTCCCATATAAAAATAAAAATAAACAAACAAGTGGAAGAGTGCTTATTTTCAGAACATAGAGGTGGCAGCAGAGCCACGTTCTACACAAAAAGTAATAGGTAAACCAACGCCTCCTATATAACATCCGGCATTCACGCTTACGTCACCTATGGAGGCCTGTCCTGCTTTGCGATCTGCTTCGAGCTTTCTTCTCGTTCGTTCTTGCATTTGTCTCATAGAAACAGCCACAATAGTAACAGCAGGCCTTCAAGTGTGACGCACGGCACAGGCTTTCTCCGTATCTTGGAGGTGTTGCTCAAATAATCGCCAAAATCAAAGACAAAAGGAAGATGTAATCGCAAACTGCGGTGATAAAATCGTAGGGACCAACGGACGTCATATCAAAGTTTCCTTCATGGCACCAAGAGTAGAGTCGGAGAAACGTCCGTAATGTTTCTCGCAGATAATCCCCATTCTTCTAGGATTCTGATGGGCGTCTGATTCGCTTTATTATAAAATGGGGTGAACCGTTCATATAACGTGGTTTGCCAGAACAAATCAGTGGATAAGATTCTGAGTCTTATAAAACTGCAGATTGGCGCCGACAAGCATGATAACCTTACAAACCGTCTGCTAAAACTGCTTTGATGCGCTTGCTATTGGTGACCTGAAATAAGAGACTTCAACTAGCCAGTAACGACAGTCCTCGCAGTCCCATATGAAGGCACTTTGTATTATGCGAGAAGCGGTAAAGAAAAACACCGGATGCAAGTACAAGTTTTCTCACTCGTCGGAAGCACTGTAATGCTTAATCCGCAGTCTCCGTGGGACGTGCATTAGTACATGTGACAGTTTGATTAAAATGAATGGAAAACCTTGTGAGTGCGAACAAAAGCACATTCTTAATGATGAACAAATAAAATTTAAAAAGAGAAACAAGAATCTCGACTCCACGCGCCTTGCTGTTGTAAAAATAGGGGTTAAAGATGCTCTCATTGCTGTTGTTCTGCAATGTTAACATGTTGGCATTCTGCAAAGCGGGGACTTCCTGTAGCATTGCATGCGATGCGTTCGGATGCGATGGAAATTGGTCTACCTTTCATATACTAGTCATGTTATGTCATAGTGCCTAATAATAAGCCATCCAGGAAGAACCAACTGCCCAGAATTTTGTCATCATGAGGGACCACGACGCAACCGCTTCGGAAGGCACACTGAGCAGTCCTTAATACTTTCGTCGTAGAGAAGAAAAGAAAAGAAGCCAAAATCTGGGGCACACTGCAGTTGCACTAAAAGTACCGTAGAAGACAGTTTCGCCTTTCGTGCATGACAAGAACGCTTTCGAAGAGGACGACAGTTTATGGGGAACACATTGCTTTCTCGATGATGCAAGCGTAAAGGCACGCCAATGAAATTGAAACGGCGAAAATAAGTACCACAGGAACAACAACAACAGCAGAGAAGAAACTGACGCACTTGGGTTTCCCTTCCAGTTGTTCACCATCGTGGGACCTCTCATAGAATACGTAAATGTTTGCACGTCTTTCTAAAGCTGAGGGACAAAGAATATTCCAGGTGAAATGCTTAGCTTCAATGAAGGGCAGCGTGTACGCCGGTCAAGTCAACTTGAGGAGGGACAATTCTGGGAATGACTGAAATATCTCGAACACCATTAAAATCACAGCACCTAAAAGGCTGTTCATATGGCGAGTGTAATCCGCAGCGCTTCCAATTGAAAATGACGACCTGTATTGCGATCATGCCCTTGCGCGAAGCCTTGAAACGGACTATTTGATGAGTTCCGCATCAGTAGGGAACAAAGGGTGTTCAAGTGACAGGCATGAAACTAGAGTGATATACTAGTATATATATACTGGGTGCGTTACTTGAGACTGACCAGAATTTTATTAAATTCGCGGTTTGTTTTTCTTTACGAAAGTCGTTGAATATATCTATTCCTGACGGGACCTACTCAATGGTGGTGGTGTATGACTAATTAGTGCAGCCGTTGATTAATTTTATAATGGCTCCTCATAATTCCTGAAAACAAGTTGAGCGCGCAATTCCAAATTTGTTGAGCACTACCCTGAGAAGTCTAGTCAGCAAAAATCGAAACAGTAGCACTTTTCTGTGCCCTTAAAAATGAGCAAAATGCACTATCTTCGAGCGTTGCGCGAGTTCTGCGGCCGCTTTTTCCTATAACTCTGACTGTCACGGTCTCACAACACTGACATCACGCTGATCCTCAAAACATGCGCACCCCCCTCCCCCCCTTCCTAGCGTCCTCGTTGTTTTTCTTTTGTTAAAATTTCATACGACGTAGACACTTATTCAGCAGCAGAATCGGTGATTTCATTTTTGTTATCTGCCTGTTTTTACAGTAATGCATTGGCAGTTTTATTGCGTGACGTTTATTACATCAAATCGCGAACTGTGTTGTGAGGTGTTAGCAGGTTAATCGAGATAACGACGGAAAGAAAATCAAATACGGCATGTTTTATGATAATGTATAGACTGAGTGAGACTTCCAGAGACTTCCAGACAGAGACTTCCAGAGACAAAGCGGGCTGGCTGTTCCGTGATTTCAGGAACAACCTGATGTCAGTTGAGAAGGTGTGACACCGAGACAGGGAGAGGAGAAATTGGCTGTAAAACCCGCACAGGACTCAATTACCTACTTTGTATTTTCGCACATTTTTTTACTAGAGCGCAAAAAAAGGCGCTGTTGTTTCTGTTCTTGAGGGGTAGGCCTCTCAGGGTTGTGCCGGTCAAGCCAACTTTAAGAAACTGTGTCCCGCATTTTTCGGAATGCTGATTCCTTTGAAATGGCTTACATCACCTTGATGTTGTTGATCTTTGATGTGACAGCTTCCTTTATCTTATCGTTTCCGTAGAGTGCTACCGAACTGCTAAAACTCCCAAAGGTGTGCCTCTTTTGCTGAATTCAAGTAACTCACAGAAAAGGTGCTGAGAAGTGGCGAGTTACTTGAATTCGTTAATTGCTGTGCGTTGGAGGCTTACGTGTTTGTGGCCTGCCCCAGCTAATTCTCGTTATTTAAATTATTTGCCTATTTTCCATCCGAAATGGAGTCGTCAGAATAGAATCGAATAGAAATAGAAAGAAAAAATAGAAACGTAGGTCGCACTGGTGCGACCAGCTGTTCCAGGATACTTGATGTGTGAAAGCACTGAACGATTTAAGAGATCATTTCAGCACTTATGTGATTGAGCATGTATGTTCGTCAGTGCACACAGCGCAGGTTGCTGGTGCTGCCCTGGCCAGCTCCCCGATACCTTCTCAAGACTAGAAGGCCGGTTTCTTCAGCGTTCGCGAACTAGAGTCGAAATGGCGACAGGAGACTAGCACGTGCTCCGTGTTCTCCACAGTTCCGCAAGTTCAACAGTTCGGCGTTGCAACGACCAATGGAGTCCTCGTCTTTCATCTGTTGTAATGCCAGTAATTCTATCGCATTTCATACACGTTTGGCAGTGAGCCAAAGCGTACGGTCACTGTTTCCGGCTGTTTCTTTCCACGAACGATAGCCCATAGTGGAACAGTCTTCCCGTCAAGATTGTATGTAACCGAGACATAGCTCATTTCAGAACCAGAGGTTTGCGCTTTTACCATAAACTTGTTCATCATCAATATTTATTTTTTCTTATTACTGGTTATCTGCCTTACAGTTCTCAGTGTTAATCGATGACTGTGCTGATCTATAGCAACCAAACGACTTAGCCCTCCGTCATTTAATTTCCCTTGACGTATATGTAACAAATAGATAAGCTTTCCGACACTATGTCCACCCGGTTGTGTATCTTGGAAACTGCATCTAGGCAACTCTCATAGTTTTAGTATATAATTTCTGTTATTTATAAAAAAAAAGATGCGTTGTACATAGAGGATATCCCGAACGTTCCCGATAATCCTTGCTGGACACGTACCCCAAATTCCCGCCAGATTAAGGATATTTTTCTCCGTGTGGTGTCTGTTTTTAAGCGGGCAGAACCCGTACCCATGAAAGTCTAGGGCACCGTTCAGATTCTTCTTATTATTATTTCCATCTAGCCAATTGCGGCTAATGGTGAATGTGTGATTTTTTGGAGGAGAAGGAACTACACGAGAGTGTCGCATTTGAATTTCTTTGTAACTTTTAATTGCTGCTTGACATTTTATGAACATTAGGAAATGACAGGGCTTGCACAGCCACAGCGTGGGCGCAACTACCACCACAAAAATACACGTGTGCCACTCAGAGGTTTCAATGGACGCCAGCGGAAGGGTCAGCAAAACCAATACAAGATGACTTGTGCTTGGAGAATGCGCGTTTGGCAGTGAATGACATACCGCACGCTGCACATGTGTATGATGGACGAAGCCTATAATGTGTGTTCGTGTGACATTTCATATTTGCACTGCACCCGAACGCTTTGGGGCACAGCTGGCACTTGTAGGGCTTTTCTCCCGTATGACGACGTAGGTGTACATTCAGGTTGGAGCTTATAGTGAAGGCTTGCGGGCAAAGATGACACTGATAGGGCTTTTCACCCGTGTGGCGACGAATATGGATCTTTAAGTTGGAAGGATATGCGAAGGCCTCAGGACAGTATTGACATTGGTATGGTTTTTCACCGTGCCTCCGCTCGTGTCTCAGCCAGGCTTCTCTACGTCGCGAAATGTAAGGGCACACCCGACACTGGTAGCAACGGACGTAGTCTTCCTGTGTTGGTATGCCTGCGAGAAGATAGACATAATTCGTGCTTCCACATCACGAAATGCCATTCAGACTCAAGCAACAGGTATGAAGAACGGGATCAGAGATGGGAAGTAACGCAGTAACAAGACAGTGCGTTATACCGGTAATGCGCATTACGTCTCGGCGAAGAGCAATGCTAGTGAATTATATTTTGTGCAATAATGTGAGTAATGTAATGACATTAGAGTTTGGCTGGATAATGCGTAATGACATTACTCATTACTTGAGCTGAAAATTCAGGCATTGTCCCAAAACGGCAATTACAAACATGGCCTGGCACACGTAAGGAAACCCCCCCCCCCCCCCGCTTGAAATCTTTGAACCACCTTTGTCACCATACAGGTCACCAAGATGGAGGACAGAGTTTAAGTGGCGCGTTCTGTCCTGAAATTAGTCTTATTCTTGATCTATGATTGTTCATTGAAATTATGCGCGCTGCTCTCATGTATCAACGCTATCATTCATACGTAGTGATTTTGGAGAAAAACTCTAATTATACGCCCACTGGAAATGTGTAAATCAGTAAACGACTGGTCTTAAGTCCTTTACACCTTAACATCAAACAAAACTGCATTATTACTCCAGAAGAAATGTAATAGCAAAGCAATGTCATTACTTGAGGTAAGCAATCACATAAGTAACGCGTCAGTAAGAATGAAAAGTAATAAGCAATGTATTTCTTTACAAAATTCTACCGAGTAAAGGAAATGCATTACAAGATTAGTTAAGTAATTTCCGTGAGTCTAAACGGGAGGCACGCCAAATCCAACAGATAGGCGTCCTCTACAGCGAGTCTTCCAGGTATGAGTACAAAGACGACAATGTTCAGCCACGGCTAAAAACTTTGGAATGGCTAATGACCGGTTAGATCAAATAGATCGAGCATCGTTTTCGTAACTTGAGTTTGGCTAGTCAGTTCTAAGAAAGGTGATTTCATTCAGGCTTAAAATGCGTCCCACTGGTGACAGGTTCGTGTTGGTTGGGTTTGGTTTTAAGGAAAAAATAAAATGGAGATTTTGGCCTCACTAATGTCAGGCCCGCTACTCGGTTTGTGTCTTAAGAACACAACCGACTGCTTTTGCCACGCGAGAAACGCATCAGCTCCTTCGATTACACGCACAGTTACTGGTTTTCGACGTCATCGCAACGTCACATGACAATAAAACAGACATTGCACAGAACCTTACTGGACCGCGAGGAAACGAAAGGCGGATAGGGATAGCGTTCACGCCGTCCCTGTTCCACAAACGCTGTCCGTGTTCGTCCCTTGTTTTCTGGCGTTACCATTTTACCGCCTTCACCGTCTCGTGACGTTACATCGTTTTGTTTGCATGTGCACATATTCCTCCAAAAACACTGTTACTCAGTCTCTCACACTAACCATACAAAAATAGTTTGCCTTGAGAAGAGCCTTGTCTTGAGCGGCTGCTCACAAGATCCACAGTAGTATCACAGTTTACTGGGTTTGTACTATAAAAGATCAGCCACATTTTCGCTCGTGACGGGATACGTACCTGACGGAGAGACTTCCTCTGCCACACAGTGAAAAATATTAGGCTATAAGGTTTCTCTGGCATGAATCCATATGTTGCCGCGGAAGTCTGTCCGTCAAGTTGTTACCGCGTCATGAGCGAATAAGTACTGACCTTTTATAGCATACACCCTGCATAGTAACAGAAATGGCAGTGACTGGCACGACACGTGCGTAACAAAACGTAACCATGAATGTCAGTGCAAAGTATAGTGCGCACAACATGGAACACATCACGAGGACCGAAGTGTGAAGAGAGCACACAAAAGCTTCATGGAACAAAGCAAGGTGATGTTGTGCGCAGTGACATGTTCTTTTGTAATCTGTCTCATGGAGTCCCATTAGCATTGGGGTAGTGGTTCGCAGCTCAGGTGGGGAATTTCCCCATTCATCGTCAGTGTATTCGCTGTTGTTGTAGTCTGCATTGTCTGAAAGACAGTGGGAAAATGCAGTATGAGACACATACTGTCTTTTCAAACAGCATCCATTAAAATACTTAATATGATGCGCGACAACCCCATGCGCTGAATGCTCGAGAGTGACGTTGAGGCTTATGAACAACCTGCAAATAGATGTCACGTCGAGACTGGGAGGTACCCGGGTTCGAATCCCGGTGCCGGCTGTGTTGTCTGGGGTTTTTCCTGGGTTTTCCTCAGACGCTTTCAGACATATGTCGGACAGTTCCGTTAGAAGTCGGCCCAGGACGCACATTCTCCCAGGGCGTCAGTCGTGACGTTGCCCACATACGTGAGGCCGACAACGGCAAGCCCTATCACCACCCACCACCACCACCACCTGCAAATAGAAGCGTGACTGCAAGCATTAGTGACACCATCATCAAATCAGCGTTTTCGTCCATTATCCACCATCGCTGCGACCCTTGGTCTATGGTCCGCGTCTATGGTCCTCGTCCATGGTCCGCGTCCATGGTCCGCGTCCATGTTCTTCGTACATGGTTTAATTCTACTTACCAGCGGCACTATC
The DNA here is from genome assembly GCF_037126465.1 of Ornithodoros turicata. Taxonomy (NCBI): domain Eukaryota; kingdom Metazoa; phylum Arthropoda; class Arachnida; order Ixodida; family Argasidae; genus Ornithodoros; species Ornithodoros turicata. The sequence continues at coordinate 32,824,072 of NC_088202.1, read as the reverse complement.
TCAAAGCACTGCTCAGATTTCTGGATCCCGTAGAACTGCGGTCACCACTGGGAAGCTCATCAGTATATTTTCCGCAAAGCAATGGGGCAGAGTATCGCCTGTGCCGATGAAATTCCCCACTCTGAAATAAATCTGTTACTTCGACTCTCCCGAAGTTTTGTTCAAAATGTGGCTGCAAAAATGAAAATGTACCCGAACAACTCGCGTAGATGCTGCAGAGGTCTGGAATTGCCACACCGGAAAAATTGAATTATCGTCGTTTGACTTATTGAATTGTCCCCTAAGTTTTCGAAGTAGAACGTACTTTAGTGACTTCCAATTTGATTTAGTCCATTAATCTGATTCAGTTTAATTATTCAGCAATTGATCGATTAATAACGAATACTGCATTACTTTGCATTAGTTTAATCAATCTACTCCAAACCAACCAGTAACGATGAAACGTTACATGAACTTTCTAAAGCGCCCACCATATGAGGGATAGGGGATGCGTAGATTCTAGGTAAAGAATTGGTTATACTCTTCGCGCACAGCCAACCGCGTATAAAATACGACAGCCTTATCATTGCAGTAGATGAAGGGGTCGACGACTCCATTCTGGATTGCGAGAGAGGCATACTTTCGAGAGCTTTAGCAGGACACAGCAGTAGCAGCAACACACTATGGAAACGACACGATAAAGGAAGCTGACAAATCAAAGATCAGCAACGTGATGTAAACCAATTGTCCGATCATACTTTCCCAAGCGCTATCGTTGAGAACTTCCGACCTGCTAAAGCTCGGTATTCATTCCTAAGGCCATTGAACCTGAACACAATCCGGATCCGTACACAATCACTCGGATGATTCCTCTTCGTCTACGTGATCTTCAGTTCGAGCGATGCATATCTAGAGGACGTGGTGTCCCTTTACACGAGTCCCGACCGGCGCTGGTGGAATATCCTAGCGGCCAGATGTGCGTGGCCTCACGCTAGAACGGTGCCGGTAGAATTGGCTGCCAGGCGCAGTAGTCCACGGCAGCAGAGGCACGTCGTCATCGTCCACGGGCCGCCACACATATAATGGGTTTGTGGATACTGTAGTAGAATATGTGGTCCATATAGCGCACATTAACATACTAGTTACCGCTGCGCCAATAAAACATGAATCATCATCATCATCAACTAACATGCACTTATCACGAACAGAGAATCTATAAAAGATGAAATTCACTGAAAAGGTTAGCCAGCTGTAGGATTCGAACCCACATCTTCTGGATAGCAGCTGGCTAACCTTTTCAGTGACTTTCATCTTTCATCGTTAATTTCTTAGGCAAATTGAGGCTTTGTATGTATTTGTCCCTTCTATGTTGTTCCAGCCTCAGAACATCGTTTTTTGTTTTTTTTTTGTTTTATTTACTGACACATTGCTCGTACACTGATGAAATGTGGGACTACGAGGCCGCAGCCTGTTATGTATCGTGTGGGCAAACAATATGGAAACTGCGTTACATGTCTTGTGGGTCAGCCTATCAGCACAAGTGTAATAAAGTGAAACCACAGGTATGTAACAGATGTACAACAAATTAACAGCACCAGCAATAGTTCCCAACTACAACGCTAACACCTAAAGTAAAATGACTAGTGACATGCATCACAAGCGACAACAATATCATACAATAAAACAGCGACAAAGATAACGGTGTATCAATGCTCGGTTAAGTGTGCTCGTAGTCGCTGTCTAAATAAGAAGAGTTATTTAATTGCCGAAGCTCTTTTGGTAATTCATTCCATGCTTTTGGTCCGCAATAACTAAATCTATATATACCAAAATTAGTTCTTGGGAAGGGCATTCTAAGGTGCATGTATGTTCTGCGCGACGAATATGTTGTGCTGCAATATGTAAGAGAAACAGAACTAAGTACACTAGTGGAGTACACCAATCTGTGTACTAGTAAAATTAATTTATATTCAGGGTGTCGAACCGCAAAAAATACGGGTTCGGTTCGGGTTCGGGTTCGCGTTGTTTTGATTTCGTTCCGGTTCAGTTCCGGTTCGGCCACGCCAAAAACCGAACCGGTTCCGTTTTATATGTTCCATAAAACTGCTTTTATCAGGAAATGCGTGGCTAATAGCTTACTGCTGTTGTCTGAATTGACGTCTTTAGCGGTGAGGTAGCTCTTTAGCGAGAGAAATAAGAAATGGATGAACACTTATTGCAAATAGAGTCCACGCTGATGAAGCGGTGTTGTCCCGCTACTTTCTGTTCCCAAAATCTCTTTTTCACACGCACAGTGCCAGCAAGAAAAACTTAAACGAAGCCTAATAAGATGGACAGCGTAAGATAGACGACAGTACTTGCCGGCACACTGCCTTCGCAGCGTGAATCGATCTGAAACCGTACTGAAGCATGTCGAAAATAAGCCTGCCAGCCTTACTCTGTCCGAGCTCACAGCAGTGTACTAGTTAATCCACCTCACAAAGGCAATGTATCACGACACAACTGCACTACCAATAAGCAGAACCACATTTACTTTTCAAACCACGACCAATCAAACAGGCACCGTTCTGCGTACGCCCCTTCTCCACTTCTCATGTTTCTGACTTGTTTAATTTTTACTGCTCACGTGTAAAAAGAAATCTTGGGCGCTTATTTGATCACATATTCGTCTGTAGAGCTACTAACTGGCCTACTCCATTCCTGTTGGATTCGTCCGCGTGGCACCTCGTCTCTGAAGAGTAGACGCCGTATCACCGCGTGCGTGGGGCGCCAGCCGCGGCGCTCACAAGGACAACTGCGCTTCAACATGCTAAAATGATGCTGAAAGTATACTTACTATACGTCGTCGTCTGACTGGTAGGTGAAAATTTCTGAAATCCATGATATAGGCGCGTGATGATGATACCGATGTGTCTTCGTTCGGGGATAAAGAGGAACTCTTGTGCTGACTTCTATGTTCGAACCGTTTTGTTGCGAACCGGTTACTGCTATTATTTTTTACGGTTCTGCTCCGGTTCGGGTTCAGCAGTGTTCCGAAAATTTCGGTTCGGGTTCGGGTTCGGTTCTGGCAAAAATAACGGTTCGGGTACGGTTTTCGGTTCGGGTTCGGGTTCGGTTCGACACACTGTTTATATTTGATAAGTGTAAAGACATCCATAATCGAAAATAGGGAGAAGGCGTGTGTGATCGAGTCCCTGGGACCCTTGGCCAGTATGATTCTCAGTGCACGCTTCTGAACTATTAGCAAAGGCTGAAGTACACTGCTATAGGTTAGTCCTTATGCCACGAGAGCATAGTTTAAGTGTGAGTGGATCAAAGCATTGTAGATATTGACCATTATGCGTGTGGGAAAAAAGGTTCGGACCTTCGACAGTGCCTGTAGGCCGCAACACATTTTCCCTCTAATGTAACTAACCAATGTTCTTGCAATGTTCTTGCCAATTAAGATATTCATAAAGTGTGACACCCAAAAACTTTACCGACTTTGCCCGCGAGAGCCTGTGACAAGTAGAATACACACTTGAATTCTCAAGATCAAGTGATCTCTGTACTGGTCGAAACACTACGCAGCTAGTTTTTGAAAAATTCGGAACTAACTTATTTGAAGACAGCCAGATTGACACTCTGTTAAGAGCTTGGTTAGCTTCGTGGTGAAGTGTTTCTAGGGCTACGGCATCCCCAAACACGCTGGCGTCGTCCGCGTAAAGGGTACACTCTGCTGACAAGAACTCTGGCAGATCATTGATAAAAACTAAAAAAAGCAGAGGGCCCAGGATTGAACCCCGCGGTACCCCAACTATGTTTTGTAGGCTAGTAGATTTATCATCGCCTATTGATACGTACTGGGTTCTGCCAGTTAAGTATAGCTATTAAAGAGTTGAAGTGGCGTACCTCTTATTCCCGTACAGTTCTAGTTTCGGCAGTAATCTCTCATGATCTATGAGGTCAAACCCCTTCATTAGATCTATAAATATGCACATTATTAATCTTTTTCTATCTATGGCTGTTCTAACTTTCTCAACAGTGTTGAGTAGCGCCAAATCTGTAGATTTACCTGGGCGAAACCCGAACTGACATTCCGACAAGAAGCTATGTTTGTCAAGGTACTTTAACAGTCTACGATGGAGAAGCATTTCAATCACCTTACTGAGTAACTCAGCACAGATATGGGCCTATAATTGGAAATCTGGAGCCTATCCCCCTTTTTGTGTACTGGTATGATTTTAGCGACCTTTAGTTCCACCGGAAACGCTCCTTCTAAGAAAATGTCATTTATAACACGAGACAATGGCCCTGATAGATAATGTCGAAAATGTTTCAAGAACCTGGGTGAAATGTTGTCGTACCCAGTGGATTTTTTTTACTTTCATGTTTAACATGATAGTTTCCACTTCCTCTGCACACCTTTGTTCGAAAAAAAATGTTGATGAGCGCCTTTCTGGTAGCATAACTAAATAATTTCTCACTGGAGGTATATACTCGACTTGGTCTGTGACGCTACAAAAGTATTGGTTAAAGAGGTTACACATATCGGACGCATCTGTTATAATGTTGCCGTCATAATTTCGCAACAGCAGACACTTCTACACTGTCGTTTGACTGGTTAAGTGCACCTTTTATCAGATTCCACACTTTTTTTTGGTTCCCCTCGCATTCACTCAAGGACCGCGGATAGTAATGCACCTTAGCCTCCCTCAGTATTTTGGAAAGAACATTGTTGTACTTTTTATACCTCAAGTATAGTGCATGGTATCCTGGATTACATCGATGTTTTTATAGAGATTGTATTTATGTTTCATTGACCTCAGGAGGCCACTCATGGTCCACGGTTTCCTTGCCCTATTTCGCTTAGTACGCGTAACATAGAAAGTCGACTTTGTGATAATAGTTTGCAAAACATTCTGGAAACATCTAAACTTGTCTTCAGGTTCAAGTTGTCTGGAAAACCCCACAGCTGTGTAGACAATTGTGCTTCAGCAATGGTGTAATCGACGAACGGGTGCCTTACTCTATGTATTTCCCTTATGCTTCGAGCTGCACGAGACACATAGACAAGTTCGTGATCACTGATGTCACATGCAGAAACACCATAAATCAAATGGTCCTCCCTGAGGTTGGTAAGAATATGGTCTATCAATGTGGAAGATGTTGAGCTAAATCTTGTCGGCGAAGTTATAACTTGCTGAAAACCGTAAGAACAATAAATTTCCTTATTCGTTATCGAGTAAGGGTTGTTACTCAAAAGATCAATGTTACAGTCTCCCAGAAGAACCAGATTGTACTTGTGTGATCGACAAAAGTGCAATATTCTCTCTAATTCCTCTAGAAAATGAGGAATTAAGTTCTGGGTCGACCTGTACACTACCCCAACTAGCAAAGGGCGGGACATGAAGGATAACGCTTGTTCCCCACATTGATAGAACGCACGATTGGTGTCAGTAAGAACCTCAATAAACAGGCTTTCGCAAAGGGGTGTATTAATGAAATGTCATGTCGACAGACACATGGAACGTGATTCTTAATATACAGGGTGTCCACGCTAAGTGTGAACAGATTTTTTAAAAATATATATAACACTTTTTCCAAGATGAAATCAATTGCAATATAGCATATGCTAAAGGGCACTCCCTAGCAGGGCATTAGCAAAGCCCAAAGGCAATGTCTTAATTAACTTTCATTAATTAACTTTTTAATTATAAAAGCTACAAAGTTGTCCCAATGAGAACATCTGTTCCTTTCGGTCACCTGATATCGTAGCCGTTTTCAGAACAAAAATCCATTCGATAGATCGCCCGCAAAAAATTCGTGAAGGAACGCCATTTTTTCTTTATTTTGTTCATTGCGCTTCTTAGAAGACGCCTCTTTCTTTCACCCCCAATGTGAGAGGGAGAAAGAGCACACTATCGCCTCTCGCGTCCTGGAAAAAGATTAAAAGGAAACATAAAATGCAACCCAAGATAAGGCCAGTTCCGATAGAGTCACCCGATACATTTGTTTTTGTTTTGTTTCCGCAACGTAAAGCTAATCTTCGACGCATGAGGCGGCACTGTGCTCCTTCCCCCTCTCCCGTTGGGGATGAAGGAAGTACGCGTCTTCTAAGAAGCGCAATGAACAAAATAAAGAAAAAAATGGCGTTCCTTCAGGAATTTTTTGCGGGCGATCTATCGAACGGATTTTTGTTCTGAAAACGGCTACGATATCAGGTGACCGAAAGGAACAGATGTTCTCATTGGGACAACGTTGTAGCTTTTATAATTAAAAAGTTTATTAATGAAAGTTAACTAAGACATTGGCTTTGGACTTTGCTAATGCCCTGCTAGGGAGTGCCCTTCAGCATATGCTATATTGCAATTGATTTCATGTTGGAAAAAGTGTTATATATATTTTTAAAAAATCTGTTCACACTTAACGTGGACACCCTGTATAATGCTACGCCTCCGTGAGCATCATTTTTCCTATTAACAAATTCGTGGGCATAACCATCAAGCTTACAAAGTGATTCCTTTGTGCTCTCTAACCACGTTTCGGTTAACGCCACAACAAAGAGTGCCTTTTGTTTCAAGATTTGTGAAACTAACACAGTAACTTCATCAAGGTGTTTTATAAAACTATGCACGTTTAAGTGTACAACTGACAGGTCAGGGTTAATCACTTCCGCCAAGTCAGTCAATGTTACAGAGTTCATAACAGATACAACAAACTATAGGCACAGCCTATGCAGAATGACAAAACCATGCAAACTAAAGGGAGTGACCAAGCCTACAGCAATGCGAGGTCATCTACATGGGTTATGCGAATTGCCCCCCCCCCTTTCGCACCTTCATGTTTTCTTAGAAAGATTCGGCCATTTCTCCACCCATACAAAAGTAAACTTTTTCTCTTTTGCAAACGTTCTTGTCGCTCCGAGCAACACTTTATTGGCAGCTGTTAAGTTCTCACAAATGAACACTCGCTCTTCGCTTGCACCAACACTGCAAGTTTCTTGGAATTTTTTATCCACGTGTCTCTGACATGCCGTTCCTTGAATTTGATCAATATTGGTGGTTTCGTGCTATCGGCCTTTGCTGGGAAGCGGTGGGCTGCTTCAAAATCTGATAAGGTCAAGTGTGTAACGCCGATTTGCGATGCAATGTTGTTTATCTCTTTCAGGATATATTCTCCTGGTACACATGGAGACCTCTAATTTCCACATTGCATTGACGACTGTATTGTTCAAGGTCGCCCAAACGATAGACCTTATCGTTTTGATTTCATCTTCCTTACTTTTTAATGACGCTGTTGTTTTTTCTAACTGTTCATTTAGGTGCATTATCTGGACTTCATTGTTTACAACACGTGATGTTAGGGCTTCGTTTTTTGATGTTAAGCCGTCTACTTTCTTTTCTACAGCATCAATTTTCTCGAGTGCCAGGTTCATTTTCACACCATTCTGACGAACCTCAAGTAATATGGTGGACAGGGACGGTTCTCCCGATAATGACTTATCGCATGTATTACATGTACCACAGACCCATTCACTTCGTTCTGTATCTGTCAAGGCTTTCAAGGAGGTTTTGGTTATATTTGAACATTTGCCGCCGTGATACAGACTGTGGCACCTAGAGCAACGGATACCATTCATATCCACCGTAACACTTTGCATACAAGAGAAGCACAGATCATTCTCTGTCGTAGACATATTTAGATACTCTGGAATGATTCACCCAAGCAGTCTTGTCGGGAGTGGTAGAGGAAAAAAACCTTAAATTGCTAGATACATTGAGGAAAGTCAGACTCACCTAAAACAGTGCAAGAACACAAAGATGACTTGAAACTGACTGAAATCCCCCACAAGACTGCGAGGCCCGGTCGCTCCAACAACGCTTAAATGTACTGTTGCAGCATGTCGTAACGGAATTCACAGATTGCAGATGCGAGTAGCTGTAGCCTGGCAATTGGTAGAGCGTTATCGTCGAGATGGTATTGTCCTCTCTTGCGTGTTGCTGTAACTTTGCAGTTGTTATCTAAAACAGTGCAAGAACACAAAGATGAGTTGAAACTGACTGAAATCCCCCACAAGACTCTTCGGTCCGGTTCGGAACGGTTCTTTCAAGAGAATCTATGGTTGTGCCGGCGAGAGGTAGACTGCGACAACAACTGCGATGGTTCTACGACCATTCATAGTGCTCTCGATTGCGCACATGTGTCCCGTTTCTAGCTTCGTATTGATGCGCAGGAACAATGAGGGGGGGACAGCATTTTCCCCTTGCTTGGCGTAAAGTGCGACACCAGCCGCTCTGCTCTCTCGGCGCATGCGGAACTACGTGCAGCCGCATCCGCCTGTCTAAACACGGATCATCAGTCCACGTTTCCGTCGACCCGAGCACGTGTGCCTTCGTAAGAATTGCATCAACCTGAACGTCCATTCTGTGTGTCCGCAAAATCTGAATGACCGCTACTGTCATGCTCAGAGTTACGATCATGATAGGAGCGCTTGTTTTCGCCATCTTCCACCACTCGAGAAATTTCTCTGCGCCTCGCGTAACGGTGTCGAGCCTCTGGCGCTCGAGTCTTCGAAACTCGTCGTGTAGATGTTTGTGTGCGTTGCGCTTGGTGTGACAGAACATAAAGTATCCGTCGACAATTGTGATGGACAGGACCTCGAGGCTAGTCACTCGCGACATGGCAACATAGACGAGATGTTGCCGTTGTGACTTGCTATAGGAGTACCTTGTTGTAGGCCGCACCTTACAATTTATGAATGGTCATGGCGTTGGCCTAGACGAGAGGGAAGTGAATGCCTTTGCTGGCGACACCCGTTTTTAACATCATGGCGGTGACCGTTCTCAGGTTATTGGGAACCCTGTCCTGACCTAGAGAAGGGTTGATGGCGGGTAGTGTGGCGGACTTGATTTTAGCGGTGCGACCCGTTACTTCACCAACAAACCGGAGCCGTAGACGGACGATGTACTTCTTGCGACACGGTTGTCTGAAGTCGGCACCCTGTGGTTTCTCCCATCTCAAACCTCGTGGTGTTGCAAGGTCATTTATTTCGAGTAAGAAGCACGTGCGGCATATGGTCTAGCTCTAAATACAATGATGATGATGATGATGATTGAATTTTAATGGCCCGAAAGCAACAAAGGCCATAAGTGCAAAGACTGTGGTAATGAATGAAACAGGGTTAAGGTAAGTCGATTAGGTTAAACATAAAGCATTTAAAAGGTGGCATAAAACATGACAATAGAAATTAAAAAAAAACAGGCAATCATAGTGCATTTAAAAGCCCTATGTCCCTAAAAAAGCTAAGAGTTCTTGAAGGGGGAATAAGAGGTTTTCGTCACCCAGCAAAAGGGCCGGATGTAGGGGTGTGTGATCTCGATAAAATTCATGAAAATGACGACGACGACGATGTTCGTGTGATGGACAGGTGATCAGGATGTGTAGCACAGAGAGTTGCACTCCACAGCGCAAACACTGGGGTGCATCCTCCTTGCGCAGCGGAAAACCATGTGTCAAGTGTGTGTGCCCTATCCTGAGCCGGCTCAAAATGACTTCAAATCGACGATTTTCGAAACGGAAACTGGAACTGCCTATAGTACCCTTAATGAGATGTAATTTGTAAGTTGTTAATGTGTAATGTGTAGATAATCCCAGTCTCGCTGCCATGCTTCATGGATTTTCCTCTTCAGGACCGATTGAAGGTCCTGATAAGGAATCTGGAAGGGAGTTGTATCACTAGGAAGAGCTGCTGCTGCTGCAGCGTCCGCGAGTTCGTTGCCGGGTATACCCACGTGACTCGGCACCCAGCAGAACATTATTGAGAGACCTTTCTTGGTAGCTCTGAAAGCCAGGCATTGTGCACGTTGTACAAGAAGGTTTTTTTTTTTTTTTGCGTGCTGAGGCTACATATGGCTTGCAAACAGCTGAGGGAGTCCACATATATAACCGACGACTTGATGTGATGTTGTACAATGTGATTTAATGCTAAAATTACACCATATACTTCTGCACTGAAAATAGAAAAGCTGTTTGTCACTCAGTGGGACTTCGTACACGTGCCAGTTACCATTGAGCACGAGACCCTGATTTGTGTTTTAGAGCCATCCGTGTAAAAGGCTATGCGGTCTCCAAAACCTTATTTCAAGACTGCAAATTCCTGTTGGAGCACAACATGTGGGGTATCCTGTTTTTTTAAATTTTGATAGTGAAAAGTTACATTGTGGAGGTGGCTGCCATGGAGGAACCCTTGCTCTAGTTTCCAACACGAAAGAGCTACAATGTGTAAACCCATAGCGTTGAACATCTTGCAAAAGGCGCATGCTAAGTGGCGGGACAATCGTGGGTCTATTAATGGGGGGGGGGGAGTGCTGTTTAAAGCACGTGTCCTTAACACATGGGAGGGTCCGGTTATCAGGGTATCCTCTTATCCTTAACGCGTAAGAAGTGGCAAGATAAAACCTTCACCGTTCAAGGGACCATTCATTACATTCAACATAGAGGCTCTCAACCGGCGAGGTGCGGAATGCCCCCAGGACCAGACGAAGTCCCTGGTGATGAATAGGATCAAGAAGTCTCGGAACTGATTGACGGGCTGAACCATACACCACTGACCAATAGTCAAGTCTTGAACGGATCATAGACATATAGACACTCTGAAGAGTTTCTCTATCTGCTCCCCATGACCTCTGTGACAGTACTTTCAAAAGGTTTAAGGATTTTGTACATTTTACTTTCAGGTGTGTGATTTGAGTCGAGAAGGTCAATTTCTTATCGAAGATGAGACCGAGAAACTTGTATTCTGGCTGAACAGCTAGGTCGCGCCTGTCCATTTTTGGAGAAGGTTCGGAGAGCATTCTCCTTACTCGAGAAAAGGGAACACTGGGAACAGGGAAAAACTGTTTTGTTGGGTGAAAACCGAAACCCATTTTCGTTTGCCCACTTGCTCAGTTTATTTATAGTGAACTGTAATTGCCGTTCGCATCTACCCAGATCAGTGGAACAGCACGATATCTGTAGATCATCCACATATAGGGAATGTGTAATAGCAGGTGGAATTGCATTCACCACAGAATTCATTTGAACTATGAACAGTGACACACTCAGCACAGATCCCTGCGGAACACCATTTTCTTGGATAAAGGGTTGTGATAATACTGTGCCAAGAAGGAGCCTGAAGGTCCTCCCCTCAAGGAAGTTAGCGAAGCTAGCGATACAACGCAAAAGCGGCCCCGTATCCCGAAAGCATGCAAGTCACGAAGGATACCGTAGCGCCACGCAGTGTCGTCGGCCTTTTCTAAGTCAAAGAAGACTGATAAGCAGTGCTGTTTCCTCACAAATGCTTCCCGGATGGTAGTTTCTAGACGAACAAGATGGTCAACTGTAGAACATCCGACTCGAAACCCACACCGATACTTACTAAGACGCTGATTTTCTTCTAGATAATGGACAAGGCGGTTGTTTACCATCCGTTCAAAGGTTTCGCCGAGGCAACTCGTGAGAGCTATAGGCCTGTAACTGCTTGGGTTGGAGGCATCTTTTCCTGGTTTCAACAAAGGAAGGATTGTCGCTAATTTCCAACGAGAAAGAAGCTGCCCTTCTTTCCAAACTAAGTTAAAGAAGTGGAGAAGACATTCTCGTGCTTCGGCTGACAGGTGCATTAGCATCGAGTATGTGATGCGATCTGGTCCTGGGGATGTGCCTTTCGATGGCAAAGCCCTCAGAAGCTCAGTCATATTGAAAGGCATATTATACTCGAAATGCTCACCATGACCGGCAGATATACTCTTCTTTTCAGAAGATGCTTTAACCTTCAAGAATTCTTTACTGTAAGGTTCGGAACTGGAAACGCTCTGAAAATGTTCACCCAAGACGTTGGCTTGGTCTTCCAAACTGTCACAGGGAGACCCATTGATTTGCAGAAGAGGGGTTGAAAGGTTACGATAGTCGCCTTTAATATTTCTCAGCCTCTCCCAAAACTTTCTTTGAGGGTGTATTTGATGTTAATGACGAAACAAAGCCTCTCCACGATTCTTTGTGATCTTGTTTCCTTGTCCATCTCGCTTTCGCCCGTGCTTTCTTAAAGAGTAAGTAATTCTCTGTAGTGGGGTACCTGCGAAAGATGCCCCATGCTCGGTTTTGTTCTTTTCGTGTTTTTTCACAGTCGCTCGTCCACCAAGGCTTGGGGCGTTGGGGATGCGACCAGATGTCTGTGGAATGGACTCAATAGCTGCCTCTATGATTGTGGCTGTAATAAAGTCATTAGCCTGGTTGACGTCCATACCAGATAAAGACCCCAATGGTAGTGTGGCTTTCTCTTGAAAGAGGTTCCAATCTGCTAAGGATAGTTTCCATCGTGGACGTCGTGTATTCATAGTGTTTAATGCATGGTTTAACCTTAGGACTAAAGGGAAGTGATCACTACCTCGAGGGTTGTCCTCTACTGCCCAGTCTATGTCCTGGAACAGAGATGGGCTGCAGAAGGAAAGGTCAATTGCTGAAAAGGACTGTGTGGCACTATCTACGTAGGTTGCAGCTCCTGTGTTTAGGATGCAAATAGACCTTGCAAGCAAAATCCTTTCTATCATCTTCCCCCGTCTGTCGATCTTTCTACTGCCCCATAAACAGTTATGGGCATTGAAATCTCCAAGTACAAGATATGGTGATGAAAGTTCATCCAGTAAATGTTCCAGTTGTTTTTGCTCCACCACCACCGATGGAGGCAGATATAAAGAGCAAACTGTTAAAATCCTATGAAGTCAAATTTGAACAGCAACTGCTTCAAGATCTGTTTTCTGTGGAAAGTTCGTAGGAACGGAATTCCGCGTGAGGATTGCAACACCTCCAGATGTACGTGTTGCATCTAGACGATCTTTTCGGAACAGGTTCCACCGCCTGAGAGTGTGTGTCTGTTGGTGATTCAGGTATGTTTCTTGTAACGCAACACAAAATGCATCATACCTGTCTGAAAGATCGTTGATGTCATCGAGATTCGTGAAAAGCCCTCGACAATTCGACTGTACGATAGCCATAATGAAGAACATCAGAGTGATGTATACAAGACGTGTCTGCATTATGGAGAGGAGTGTACTGTTCAAGCAAAGTTTCATTATTTTTTCTTTGGGGGCATTATGGGCTGTCTCGGGGTTTTCTTCTGAGCAGCCGCTAGTTCCTTAGGCTATATATCGGGGAGTGAGCCACTCCCAGATAGACTACGTGTATAGTCTGTCTTTTAGACTGGGAGCTCGCGCTCGCCAATGAGCCTTGCGAACTTGCATCGTCATCGCATTCCATAGAAGTCATTTCCATGGATGGCGATGACAGCAGTGGCGTCGATGACGGTGACGCCACAGAAGTGAGTGAAGTGGGGGTGGATCTTCCACTCCCATGTTTTCCTCTGTGCTTATGTGTGTTTCAGTCTGTGTGTGTTTGGTGACCATTTGTGGCTTTCCTTTGACCGTCGCTGCAAAAGATTTTTCAAAGAAATATGGTGATACCTTTTTTTATTGCCTCCGGATAGCTGAAGTTTTGAGTAACCTTAACATGTAGAATCTCCTTCTCATATTTCCACTTCGGACAAGCTCGTGAATATGAGGGGTGCTCACCGGAGCAATTGACGCAGCGGTCGGCCCCCTTGCACTCCTTTGTGTCGTGGCCTGCATGACCACATCTTGCACAACACGGGGAACCCCGGCATGCATCAGCAGCATGTCCATATTTATTGCAGCGAAAACAGCGCAACGGATTTGGGATATATGGCCGCACATCCGCTGAATGATATCCTACTTTTAACTTGTCAGATAACGTCGGTTTATCAAAGGTGTGCACGATGTTCCTCGTTGTGATATATTCACCATTCTTATGGATCTTAATTTTGCGAACATCTACGACATCCTGATCTCTCAAGTTTTCCAGTATCTCTTCCACAGGTACGTCAATCAGCTCTGAAACTGAGATGACGCCCTTGCAAGTTTTGAGTGTTTCGTGTAGAGAAGCTGAAATCTTTTTCCCATCAGCTCATGTGTGTTGAGGATGTGTTCGCAATCTTTGGCACTTGCGCATTTTATGAGCAGATCACCACATCGTATACGTTTGATTTCAGTGACGTTTCTGGACAGCGATGCCACCGCTTTTTCAATGAAAAAGGGTGACATCTTTCCAAGTGGTATGCTTTTGTCTTTATCTGTGTCTGAAGAGGAAAGTACGATGTATTTAGTGGTGAACTGGTTTTGATACAGTTTGTAAGACTTCGGTCCGTGGTCGCTTTGCGCCCACGATCTTCAGGTGAAGAAGAAAATTTTCCCATACAGGTTTCATCAAATGAGTATTCCTAACCGTCACCCGCACTTCATACTCATACGTATGGGAAGGTCCCGGAGTTTTCAGAAAACCCATCAGCCGGGGCTTGACCCCGACCGCCACCGTTCAAGGCTTCTACACTTCACCTTAAATCCCCTCGGCACGGTACGGTGACACCTTGGGACTGGGGGCAAGGGGTCCGTGGTAACAATTGTGTGTTTACGTCGCGAGACAACTGAGATCATGAGCGACGCCACAGCGGTCGGTCTGTGAATTGCTTTTGCCCACCTGAGGGTTCTTTAACGTGCGATGAAAGCTCATCACACGGCAGCCCGTATTTAACGTCCCTCGCGGAAGACGGCGTGTCTAAGCAGCTTGTACCCTGCCACCAAGTTGTTGGCGTCCTCGGTCGGGTTCGAACCCGCGATCTCGGGATCAGAAGGCGAACACGCTACCGACTGAGCCACCGAGGCCGGTCGGGGTCCGTGGTGGCGCCAAACACCAGCCGAAGCCGGTGCCCCCTGCGGGGTCTAAATACAATATTGGAACAATATTTTCAAGGGCACTCAAGGAAATATGGGCTGCAGATGCGACTCACATGCGACTCACATGCCATTTCAGACAGCCGTGTCGCGAGCAGTACCTACTCCTATCCTACTCCTACGGCCTACTCCATCGTTCTCGATGAATTTGAGAGTCCCCACCGAATCGTTAACGACTGCATCGTGCACATCGACATCATCCGTGATCATGTCGTTGACACTGTAATTCCGTGGTGTCAGACGAACGAAGAAGGAGACGACATAACGACGACATAACGAAGTCACGCAGTCACTGGGGGGGGGGGGGATATGTTTATTATATAAAAATTAGGAAGGAAAGGTTGGCCTGCGCTAGGGAGCAGTGTTGGACACGCTACCAAAACTAAGTAACGAATTACCGCTACTCGCTACTCCACAGAGAAAGTGACGCAATACTAGCATTGCTACAATTTTGAAAAAAAAAAAAGTAACGAGATACCGCTACCGCTACCAGTAAAAGTATCGTAAATACCATGCCGCTATTTATCCGCTACCGTACCCTTCTCTATGCAACACCTTACCGTAGGTATCTCGTTGTCGAACGTGTCTAGAGACGGTGCAATATTTAAGCTCCCTCACGTCGCTGACATGCAGTATAAAGTATACTACTACCTATACCAGCTACTATATATTATTTCACGTTGATCTTGACCTTGAGATGATGGGCATTTAAGTCTTAATTTGACGCACATAGCGCACGTATGCATTTAATAATTTTCGCGTCAGTATGTTTCAAGCACAAGAGGATTTTTCTGCAGTGGTAGTATTTTGTCCGAGATATCCGCGGATACCAACCTCAAACTCTTCCGTCTGCTTCCTGTCGACGGGTTGATCAGTGTGATCAAGTAGCGTAACTACCATGATAAGCGGCCAAACATCGAGTCAACAATAATGGCTACCATGAGGTGAAAACATCAAACATATGGTATAGTGTTTGCTCTCACCATGGCTAATACCCTGGCGAGTCTTGGCATACTGCACCAAAGCTTAGGTCTCACACGGATTAGGAGTTAAATGTTGCTGCCTCCCTCTGCTTCCCTTCTTCCATAGACACACGATGACTTCCCTTACAAAGCGTTTGACTATACGAAAATACGTTCAATACGCGTTTTCCAGGAGCATGAGCCCCGTTTTAAGGGTCTATCTGTGTGAGACAATGACCCAAGCAGCACACAATACTGGACCCATATTGGCTGGTCATTGGCGATACGGGTCCAATATGGGGCCCGTTTCGCCAAGATCTCCCCCATATTGGCTGAAACTGGGCAATATGGGCCACATATTGCCCAGTTTGAACCAATATTGGAAAAATTTCGGCAATATGAGCCCCATATTGCCCGTGTGCACCCCATATTGACTGAAAATAACAGGAAATGGTACGCACCCGTGCTGCACAAACGCCCACGCAGCACGGCGAGATTGGACGTTAAAGCGTCTGAAATGCCCAATTCAGTATGTCGTTACATCCAACAACTTCCCGCATATGATACACATTGTTCGAAACAGTCAACATACGTGGCAACCACACTGTAACGTTCACTAGAACTCTAGAACTCGACAACTATTTTTCTACTTTCTGGAAGCAGCCGCCATATTGCTTCGCGATGCCAATGCCAGTCAGTCGAGCCGATTGAGAGCGAGCTGGTCGTTTGGGCGAAATCACGCGTCCTACAACTAATGCGCATGCGCGACAATCGCATCGGACATTTCATACGGGCTAAAATGTCGCTGGTCCCTGTAATGATAACCGAATTGCGGCAAGTCAAGTAAAAAACACAATGTTTGATAGGAAGGGGTGGCTCCTCTGTAAAGTTAGGTGCTTTCAAGTTCCCAGTAAACCACCCACGTCTATTAGACATCCAGAGGATGATACACCGTGGATATTTTGGATGTCGAGTAGACATCCGCTAACGTGGAATGGATGTACTATGGATCGTCGGAAGCTCATCCATAACTGTATAAATGCATGCCCTCTGGATGTAACAGCTGGACATTTGTCACATCCAATGGACGTGCTTGTGAGGCATTGCGACGTCTAATATACGTCCTATCGATGTTCCTACCGGATTAACATACGACAATATATAGACCGGATTGCAAATCTACTTTTTCAGCTATTTTGTGTGCGTGAAGAGCGCAAATGCCATAGCCGTGGCCGTACCCCACCCGACACGGCTTGGGCATTTCTCAGTTTCTGTTGGCGTACTGGATGGAACATATACTAAAATACCGATAGTTGTGGGATATTTGTTAAGTGTAGTGGAGGCCAAAAACGTTTGTAACGGTGACGATGATGTGTTTCTGCAATTAATATGTACGTCTGCGATGAGCCAAACTGCCCGCTAACATTTCTTATATTTCTTCCTGACAAATATTGTGTTTGTAATTCAGGCTATTGTCTATGATGAGGTTACCTACTGAGTGGAACTGTCAAACTGACAGGTTTCCTGTGTTGGTGGAAGAGTGCTACGTCGATACTTTGCAGAGAGCAGCACGCGAACAAATGGAAAAATTTGCTTTTACTTGTGCTCCAATTTCTCACGTTCTCGCAAGATAGATTCGCTTTCTTCTAGCGCTATACGTAAAAATTACTATTGAACTGATAGTCTAAGCAACGTTTCGTAAATGTACGTCTATATTATAGTATATTAATCTGGTAGGAACATCGCATGGACGTATATTAGACGTCGCAATGCCTCACAAACACGTCTACTGGACGTGGCAAATTTCCAGCAGGTACATCCAGAGGACACCCAGTAAACCACAAACGTCTGTTGGGCATACCAGAAAGATCCACACGTCTAAGACGTTTGGGATGTCTAGTAGACATCCGGATATGTCCAGCTAACGTGGAATGGATGTACTATGGATCGTCGGAAGCTCATCCATAACTGTATAAATGGATATCCTCTGGATGTAACAGTGAGACATTTGTCACATCCGGTGGACGTGGTTGTGAGGCATTGCGACGTCTAATATACGTCCAATCGATGTTCCTACCGGATTAACATACGATAATATAGACGTACGTTTACGAAACATTGTTTCGATTATCAATTCAATAGTAATTTTTACGTATAGCGCTAGAAGAAAGCGAATCTATCTTGCGAGAACGTGAGAAATTGGAGAACAAGTAAAAGCAAGTTTTTCCATTTGTTCGCGTCCTGCTCTCTGCAAAGTATCTACGTAGCACTCTTCCACCAACACAGGAAACCTGTCAGTTTGACAACTCCACTCGGTAGGTAACCTCATCATATACAATAGCCTGAATTACAAACACAATATTTGTTAGCAAGGAATATCAGAAATGTTAGCGGGCAGTTTGACTCATTGGAGACGTACGAATTAATTGCAGAAACACATCCTCGTCACCGTTACAAACGTTTTCGCCCCCACTACAGTTAACAAACATCCCGCAACTATTGGTATTGTAGTATATGTTCCATCCAGTACGCCAATTGAGGCTACTGAGAAATGCCCAAGCCGTGTCGGGTGGGGTACGGCCACGGCCCTCCCAACTTTATTATCGAAGCGGACTTGGGGGCAAGGCGAGCTGCCATGGCCCTATTAATCTAACCTAAATTCATTAAGCTAACCTAAGATATCATAAACTTCGTTTAGTGATCAGTTAGGTTAGATTAGTGCAGCTGTGACAGCTTGCCTCGCCCTCTCAACTTCATTACCGAAGCGGATTTGGGGGCAAAGCAAGCTGTCATGCCCCTATTAGTCTAACCTAACTTCACTAAACTAACCCAGGACATCATCAACTTGGTTAGTTTAGTGATAAGTTAGATTAATGAGGCCATGACGGCTTCCCTTGCCCCTCAAAATCCGTTTCAATAATGAGGCGAAGGCGCCTTGCAGAATGGCAACACCAACGAAAAGAATACGCTGGTTTCGTTCAAAAACTAGCGAAAAAATCATCAAAAATCACGCTAAACAGCGAAGAAACGAAGAGTGCAGCAACGCTCGGCGTTCCTTGAAGTCGGCTTGCCCGGAATACACGGAAGTGTTAGGTGAAGTCAACTTTCAAATGGTGACGCCTACCAAAGAAATGCCCCCAACACTTTAAAGCAAGGTTGGCCGTACGTTTGGAGGGAAATGAATGACTATAGCGATATCTCATTGTGTTCCGATATATTTTCGTATTCTTGTTCCAAAAGACTCCACCCTTTGTTTATCTGATTCGATCAGTGGAGCTGCAAAACATAGTTTTAATTGTACGATCACCATGCTTACATTAGTTTTGTAACTGATATTGTACGACGGAAACTAGCTTCGTAGCCAATATTATGCAGTATGCTACACAGCGTGTTTCACTTAACGTGATAAAAAATTCTACACGGGCTAACTGCAAATCCAGCCATCCCGCATCATTTTCTTTATGTCCTGTCAAGACCGCCGCCACCAAGAGGCACCAAGACCGGACCCTACGACTTCCGTCTGACGCTCCTAGGGATGCTAGTGCCACAGTCCCGTCTCGTACAGATGCACAAGAATTTCCTGCACTACCCCCTCGATCTGCACCAGGTGAACGAGGGTCGCTGAACACAGTCGCGGCTACGCCTATCACAAACCCACCACCTCCTCGTCCATCAAGACAGATTACAAACACTTACGCCAGTGTGACGGAACCAGCACGCTCGAGGCGACAGTTACCCTCATCAGCCTCTCAATATATGCCTTCTCTGGGACTCTTCTCAGCGGTACTCGCTGCCCTTAAGGCCATTGTCTCTGCTTTTCCTGGTGCGTCGCAACTGCCCGAGGTTCAAGCGCTTCTGGCACTGGAGGCATTATCTTCGCATCAGCATGACGGAATTGTATAAAAAGGCCCTGGCTATGCAGTGGAATCCTCGAAGCCTGCGTAACAAGCTCCCAGAATTTAAATTACATCTACAACAGTACAAGTTCCCTTTCATAGCTATATGCGAACACGGCATGGATTGTACACATCGTGTTAATGGATACAGAATCTATCGCTCTCATGATTCCCCTGAGAGCAGAGCAGCGCTATACGTTCGCAATGACCTCGTTGCTGCACCCATCGGCTCAGTTTGTCATCGCTCTTATGATTACGTCACCTGCAGGATCTGCCTTGGCCCCATGCTGTTAACGGTCGTCAGTATCTATATCCGTCCCGCGGTACAGGTCCCGTGGAGTGACTTCGAACGCTTACTTGGTTCTCCGGAAGCCCCTGGGGAAGCCTGGGGAAGCCGAAGGACGGATAGTAGGGGAAGGAGGTTGTTGGAGGCAATGGAGAATAATAACATGTGCCTGCTGAACCACCGCGAGCCCACTTACATGCGATCCCCAACGTCACTTGATGTATTGGACCTCTCGTGGTGCTCAAGCGACATAATTCGCCACTTGTCGTGCGCTACGGACGTTGACACTAGAGGTAGCGATCATTTTCCTCTATATATTTCTCACGACAGACTGCCCTTCTCAGCTACTGCTGGACTGATTTCTTTCACAAACTGGAGACGTTTTCGTGCGGGCCTCAGAACATCTGTGCACTCCGGTATGTCCCCAGAGGCTCTCTCTCAAGCAATTACCCCCGGTATTCAGGACGCGGTGGTCATGTCTAAAAGGGTAACAGGCCATGTCGGCCATTCCCCAGCCATTAATCACCTTAGAGCATTACGTCGCCGAGCTGAAAGAACGGCTCGTCGGACAGGGCAACTTACGGACATTGTGGAATACCGCCGGATGAAAGCTAAAGTAACACGAGAACTTAAAAACGAGGACAGGAAGCGTTGGCGTAAGTTTTGCCACCACCTTTCACCGTTTGATCCGGCCACGAAGATCTGGCGGACAATCCGATCTCTGAAGGAGGCGCCCCCTCAAAAGAATCCTCTCGCGGCCTTGGCTATCGTTCAGCGTGTAGACGAAAACACGCTTGCGACGGACTTCTGTGTGGTACTAACGACTCCGGCGGCTGCCTCGACCACGCCCCTACACCGCAGTTTTGTCCACAGTTTGACGGCTGAACTTCACCACGACTGGCCCCGTCCCCCGGAAGTTATGGACCGCGACTTCACACTAATCGAGCTAAAGGCAGCGTTGAAGCTTGTGAACGCCGCCTCGTCCCCTGGGCCCGATAAAATCACCTATGCCGCCCTACGAAACCTTGACGGGCGGTCACTCCAAGCTCTCCTTCATGTCTATAATACGTCTTGGCAACAAGGATCTTTACCACATACATGGAAGGAGGCATTGGTTGTTCCCATCCTGAAACCAGGCAAGCCCCCAAATTCCCTATCTTCCTTTCGCCCGGTGAGCCTGACAAGCTGTATGGGGAAACTGATGGAGAGAATGGTTCTGCATCGCCTCGACTGGTGGCTTGAAAAACAACGTGCGTTCCCTCACGAAATGGCTGGATTTCGTCGCCATCGAAGCTCCATGGATCCAGTTCTCGACCTAGTCTCCACAGTTCAACATGCTCGAGCCCATCGACGGATCGTCCGATCGGTCTTCCTCGACATCAAGCGCGCATATGATACCGTCTCGCACATTTGTGTGCTGCACGCCTTGCGCTCGTTTGGAGTATCCGGTCGGCTCTTCATCTGGCTCCAGGACGTCCTTACGGACCGAACTGTCGCTGTCCGTACGTCCCAAGGCCAAAGCCCTCAGCATCCTGTTCCTCAAGGAGTCCCCCAAGGAAGCATTCTCAGCCCGACACTCTTTAACGTGGTGATGGCCGGCCTACAATCAGTAATTCCTCGCAAAGTGTCTTTCTCCATCTATGCAGATGACGTCGCCCTTTGGACAGTAGGAAAATCACGCCCGGCTCTCCAGCGCCGCCTGCAGCTCGCTTTAAACAATATCCATACGTACCTCGCGCAGCTCGGGATGGACCTTTCACCCGAAAAGTGTGTCGAGCTCCCTTTCACGCGTAAAGCTATGGCCAATTTCCCTCTTTGGCTTGGCTTAAAGAAGCTTGACCCGGTACGCTTTCACCGCTTCCTTGGCGTGGTAATCGACTCGGACTTGCGCTGGGCTCGGCACATTAAACATCTTGAAACTAAAGTGCAGCGATGGCTCCCCGCAATTCAACATCTTTCTGGCGCAGGATGGGCTGTGATCAGCGTTCCCTGCTCGCGGTTCACGCGGCATTGGTGAGGGTAACTGTGCTTTACAGCCTTCCTATTCTGCACAGGATATCAACAACTTCATTAAATACACTTCGGTCCCTGTTTGCTCGAAGCCTTCGTCGATGCCTCGGAGTTTCAAGAATGGCTGAAACACGGCAAGTACTGGCTGAAGCTGGTGAGCTCCCGATTGAAGTTCTCCGTGAACGGGAAACGGCTCGGCACTACCTCCGTTTGCGTGCTCACATTCCCCGCCACCCGCTACTCAGAAAAATTCGATACCGCCCTGAAAGCGACTTCTATCGAGTAGCGCAGAGGACACGCCCGACTCTCACTGGCTTCATCCCTATTGGCATATTTCTTATATACCGCCGGAAGCCCCCTGGTCTCTACCGGTACCGCCCACTTTTGTACGCCTCCCAAACCTTCTGGAAAGAAGAGATCAGGTCCCCCCTCAAGTCCTCCGAGCCCATTTTCATGCTCTGGTAGACGCGAAGTTTTCTACGTTTACGGCAGCATATACTGATGGCGCATCCCGAAACAACAAGTCCGCCTCAGCCTTCGTCATTCCATCCGAAGGCTTCGTGCACGGAAGACGCCTCTCACATCCAACCTCCTCCACAGCTGCGGAACTCTATGCCATTCTTTTCTTTCTACAACACATCGCTGATTTTCCACCCCGGGAATGGGCAGTCTTTACAGACACCAAATCTGCCCTACAAGCAGTTGAAAATTCCGGCATACGAGGCCTATGCGCACCCCTAGTCACACACGTGCTAATGGCTTACCACACTATCTACGCCGCAGGCCACAGGCTAGTTCTCCAGTGGGTTCCAGCCCACTGTGGTGTCGTGGGGAACGAGCAGGCCGACAGCGCCGCAGAAGCAGCACTCTCGTATCGGAAACGGACCCGTATTGTTCTGCTGAGAGGAGACCGCCGTTCCATTCTGCGACGCCTAGTGACACGCCTGGCTTCCCGCCAACGGACAACCGACATTCTTCCCCCCTCTATGTTGAGCAGAGTTGATCCCACGCTCGCTTTCCGCATGCCACGAAACACCTCTCGTCAAGATACTGCATTAATCCACCGCATGCGCCTCGATGTGGCCTTTACAGCTCAGTGGCGTTACCGCTTGAGGCAAGTTGACTCTCCCACCTGCTGCCACTGTGGTGCTCTTGGGGATCTGGAGCACATTCTTCTTCATTGCCCTCACTACGCACCTTCCCGAACCACACTCTCCGAGTCTCTTCGTCAGCTGGACTCTCGCCCTTTCTCCCTATCGAAATTGCTTGGTCCCTGGCCCAATCCAGCCCAGCAACGCTCTGCGCTCAAAGCTCTTCTGACATTTCTGGACACCATCGGACTTCGATCGTTATTGTGAAGGGGCTCGTTATTTTGTTCCCCCCATTCCATCCAGCAATGGGGTAGAGTATCGCCTGTGGCGATGAAACTCCCCACTCTCCAAGGCCGAAAATAAAGTCGTTGTTGTTTTCTAACTGGCTACGTACTTGTCGGAGGATTGCCGGACTTTCGACAATTACCTTCTGGAAACTTTTGACACCATTGAGGAAGGCTTTGGATAACTTTTAAATCCGGGATTTTTTTTTTCAATTGAACTTTAAAAATTGCAAAGCGAACCTCTTTTTTTTTTTACAGAAATATGAAGTCCTCCCCGGATAACCACACACCCAACCGAAACTATGCGCAGTATCGCAATATAAAAATAGTATTAAAAAATTAGTAAAAATTCGGCTTTAGCCCCGCCTGCTTGATTGTCGCAAAGAACAGCGCACGTATTTGCGGGGAGAGGAGGAAGTGTTCCCGCCTCTTGTTTTACCTTTCTTTGCGCCGCGTTGACCTTCATGCTGGTGACAACCAACTTATCACAAAGAAAAGAAAACAACCGTCTTCTCACAAAGAAGCGAAGACAAATGAAGGCGAGGACACTTTCTCGCCTAGACGCAGATTTCGCGCGCGCTTCAAATCAAGCAGATGAAGTGTAATTTTTACTATTTTGTTATTTCTGTTGCGATACTGTGCATAGCTTTTGTTGGGTCTGCGGTTATCCTTGGAGGACATCTTATTTCTGTAAAAAAAGTGAGGTTCGCTTGGCAATTTTCAAAGTTCAATTGGAAAAAATAAATTTACCGCAATTAAAAATTGTCCAAAGCCCTCCTCAATGATAGCAAATGTTTCCAGAAGGTAAATGCCGAAAGTCCGACAATCCTCCGGCGAGCACGTCGCCAGTTAGAATTTTTTATCACCTTAGATGAAAAACCCTGTATATACCTCTGTGTGTTTCACAGAGGTATAAAGTTTCACAGAGGTATAAAAAGTTAGAAAATGTATGCACACACTTCGCTTATCAAAGTTAGTGAAATTGAGGAAGATCGTCACATCAGTCTACGTGATTAACAAGTAATTAAGAGGAATGACAAAAAGAAATTCTGCTCCATCGCTATCTAACTTTTTCTCTCTGTGCTCCACGTCTTCCATATTATGAAAAGTAGCGGAAGCGGTAGCGGAGAAAGAATCCGCCGCTACCCATATTTGTAGCGAAAATACTTTTTCCGTTATCAGTTTAAGACGTAGCGCGATCGCTACTCCGCTATTGAAAAAGTGGTGAATATGGTAGAGGCGCTATGCACAACAGTGCTAGGGAGTAAAGGCCTGTTCCGACATATAGCAGCGCGCTAATATAGCGTTACGAAACGGCGCGCAAAAACAGCGTTCACTGTTATCCGACGGTTCACACTTGCAAAGCGGCGCTAGCGGAAGTGGAAGTTCGGTGGTTCCCGGTCTCTCCCATTATGGCTCCTCCAGAGTTCGGCAGCATGCGGACGAACAAGTTTGATCAACTGACTAAACGAAAAAATACCAGACATTTTGGATTTTGGAAGACTCGTCGGTTCCAATGCGGTCGCCGTGCCGTGAAATGCGGAAGCAAAACAACTCCACGACTTCCGCGACGTCATCGCTGAAGGGCCTCCTCATTGGCCGACAGGAATGTATGCTAATATTAGCGCTGCAAAAGTTGACACGAGCTCAACTCCGGCAAGCGCTAATTTTTAGCGGTTGGGAGCAGTGCGAGGAGGAAAATATCGCGCTATTTTCTAGCGCTATTTAGCAAATCGCTATATGTCGGAACAGGCCTTTAGCTTCAGCAGGTGGCAAGCGCTCTACGAAAATGACACAGTAAAGGAAGTCAAAACAAAGATTACATGATGCCAGCCACATCAAACAAATACGGGATTATCATGTTTTAGGAACCACTATCACGAAGGCCATCTAATTTGCTAAATCCCCGCAGAAACGTTTCTTACCAGCCGAGGCCCGCAATAAAGAAACAAACGAGAGGAGATAACGCATCGCGAGAGTAAAACTCTCCCTCCCCACAAATGCTACACTTCCGAGGCCCAAAAGGCCATTAACGACATGTCTCTGGTCCGGCTCCATACCAAATATTGGCGCTTCCCGAGACTCATGGTCCAACATTCGGTAACGTGTTCAACATACCTGCATGAGATCTGCGAAGTGTATCCACATTGTGCCGCTTCGTCAACTTTTCAAAAGCCACAGATGGGACCGAGTGCGGCGACGTCGCACCGCAGCTGCGAAGCGATTCATTTTTACGAGCACCGAACGAATGACATTCCAGATATGTTTTACTTATTTTTCCGAAGAGCGTGACGAGGCAAGAAATATTGCTCCCCTTTTCTTCCTTTCAGTTTTGTGCTGCAGGAGAAATGAACTCTCTTTGATGAGAGAAACGAGGAACGGGGAACCAAGAACACACTGAAAGAATGGTTAAAAAGCGAGTAAGTTGCTGGTATAGATTCGCGACAAATATATATATATATCAGTGTTGCGGATTTAACGAGTCAAATCGGATTTAAATCAAATCTATGTTTTTGGAACACCGCAAATCAAATACAAATCAAGTCCGGATTTAAACATGACGCGACAAATCAAATCATTTTAAATCCGGATTTGTTTTTGGTGTCCTAAATCAAATCCAGTTTTAAATCCGGATTTATCAAATCCGTCAACGAATCCAGGGGCTAAAGTTCCCGAAATAGCTGTAGCATGCAGCTGACCATGTCTACTAGGTACAATTACCGCATGCATTCGCTGGATAAGACCCGTTACATGGTACAAACACATAATGCCACCTGCAGCGCAGAGTATGAACAGCCAACATAGCGATGCGGAGGTTGAAACTGACATTTTATTTTTAATAACAAAGACGGTTAAGAGCATCAACTGTTTACTATATACATAAAAACAAGACTTTCGTGCAGTAGGCTGCACTTCTTCAGGTTTGAGGACCTGTTACAAGTGGTGAAGCATATATCAAAAACCAAGTCACATGGTTCAAGAGAAAAGGGTAAGGCTGAAGAGAACTACAAACGCAATACAAATATCAACAAAAATGAAAAACAAAAAGGAAAAACAAAACGCAATCAATAGGAGGTGGCTGGACAAGGTCAGACAGACATACAGACGAGTCGGAGTTGTACGTGGACGAAACCAATGAACATCACATGAATAGGCACAGCAGCCAGTTGGCACAAAGAGCTTTAGAATGCGTACGGGGAATTAGGGCTCAAGAGCGAAGGATTGAGGACACACAGCACCTTGATGGCTAAGAGCTTCCAGACTCTGGGAAAGTAACGCGGAGTTGGTGTCTTACTGATTGTGTATCATCGTGTATGATGTGAAAAATGGCAGACAAGTGATGATACAATAAATAGAGTCATAGTATAAAGGACTGTAATGGGCCGCCGTACACGTTGATGCCGTGCGGCTCGTTGCAAATTTCGAAATGAAAAAGGATTCTCGATTTTTGCGTTTGATGTCATTAGCGTACCCGGATTCTAAAATGGTGATAAGTATATGCGTATGCAGATCATGTCCTGGAAGATTAAAATGTAGAGATACAGGCGATTGACGTTTATTAACAATATCTGATTTATGGCCATAAAATCTTTCACGGATGGTGTTACGTGTTTCGCCTATATATTGTTTATTGCACAATTTGCATGTAATGAGATAGCAGACATTGAATGAGTTACAGTGAAGAGACTGCCGAATAGAGAAAACGAAACCATTAACAGCGCTACAGGTGGAGGTACATGTTGCAATAGCAAGTTTAGCAGCGATTGCTGTTGCAAGGAGCGCAACCGGGACTCTGTTGATTATTGCGGGAGGAAGTGAGTAAGTCGCGTATGTTACGTGATCTCCGAAATGTAATAGCCGGAGCATTAGGGAAAATGTCTTTGAGATATTCATCGGCGTGGAGTATGTTTAAATGGCGTTTGAACACAGATCCTACATTACGGAGTGCGCGGTTGTAAGGTGTAATGAAAGTGCATTTGTTATTATGACTTTGTGCCTTATTGGATTCACGAGAAAGCAACCTTTCCCTGTCTAGGGAGGTGGCTCTGGCTAGGGCATTGTCGATGAGTTCGTCGGGATATCTGCGCTCCTTGAAGTCATTGCACATGTCCTTTGCATGCTTCAAAAAATCTTGTGTATTGGAACATATGCGTTTTAAACGTGTGAGTTGTCCAAATGGAATGCTTCGCTTTTGGATATTAGGGTGATGGCTGTTGAAATGAAGATACTGTCGTTTGTCAGTCGGCGTCTTATAGAGATCTGTGACGAGTTTACCCGACTCGAGAGAAACAGTGACGTCTAGAAAGCTGATTGAAGTTCGAGAGTAGTTGCACGTGAATTTGATGGAATTGTGTCGTGAGTTAAAATGATCAAAAAATGAGAGTAGAGAGGTTTCGTCAGCTGTCCAGATGGCAAAAATATCATCAATGTATCGCAGGAATACTAATGGTGCCACTGGAAAAGACTCTAAGGCTCTTTGTTCAAAAAGCCCCATGAAGAGGTTTGCGTAATTGGGTGAGACACGGGAACCCATCGCTGCGCCCTGAACTTGGACATAATGTTTGTCATTAAAAACAAAGTTGTTGTACTGCAAGACTAACTCAAGAAGACAGATAATGGTTTTAGTTTGAAGAAGATCAGACGGAAAGGAGGAAAGGAAAAGCTCTACAGCGTTGACACCTTCATCATGGGGAATATTTGTATATAATGACGTCACATCCATAGTTACCACAATTACCAGTATAGCGTTGTTGAGGTTAGGAGAAATGTTATTAATGGAATTTATTTGGGCAAGGAAGTCGTTAGTGTCCTTTACATAAGAGGGAAGCTGTGGAGGAATATGCTTGATGCAGTGATCTAAGACGAGGGACATTTTCTCAGTCGGTGTATTAACACCCGAAATTAGAGACCTGCCAGGGTGGTTACTTTTGTGCATCTTAATAAGGAGATAAAAAGAACCAGGCGTGGTGTTCTTCGGCTTAATAAAGTCTGCTGTATAACGCGGGAGAGAATTGTCTTTGGCAAGTTTTAAGATCTTCTTGTTAATTATTTGGCAGAATAATGACGTCGGGTCGCCATCAAGAGGTCTGTAAAATGTCTCATCATCAAGGTGTTTGTTTGCCTCATATATGTAGGCCGATGCATTCATAACGACTATTCCGCCACCTTTGTCAACAGGTCTAATGATAATATCTTTACGTCTCTTAAGATTCATTCCGTCCTTTCTGCTTTAGATACGTTAAAATTTTTAGCGTTGTTATCAATGACAGTTAGGCATTTAATATCGTTATAAACCGCTCTAATGTAATTGTCAATCATGGGGCTTGTTTTCGACGTGTCCAGTTTGAGGGTTTCTTAAATGGTGTTATCTCTGTATGTTCACTGCCGTGGAAAAACGTCTGCAGGTGCATTCTACGACCTAAGCTTAGAAGGTCATTTAGGATTTCGAAATTGTCAGTGCTGGGAGGGGTGGGCACAAAGGTGAGACCTTTGGACAACACATTTACTTCTGCTTTGTTTAATGGTACGTTAGCGAGATTGAATACCACGTTGTTTGCGGCTGAACTGGGATATGTATGAGGTGTCAAAGCGTCGCAAATATCAATATCCTCAATCGGAGTGAGTTTAATGCCGTCGCGTTTCGCCTTCTTGGACTTAGTGCGTTGCAGGACGGAAAGTTTACGGACACAAAAAGAGCGCAGCGAATCCAGCTCTTCCGGCGATAGTACACGGCTAAGTTGTCGAAGTTGATTGTCTGTGTCCTTAATGACATGTGAGGCTTCATTCTGTGAAATTCTGATGAGGCTTATGGAAGCATGGGTCAAGATATTGGACCAACTTTTGGAATTACGAGGAGATTGAAATTTAAATGAGGAACATGCACTGAGCAACAAACCTTTAGGAACAACGTTTTGTCTGATGCAATCGGTATAAAAATACAAGTGGGAAACAAACCTTGCTTTCTTATCTAACAATTTACGAGCCTTCAGGAAAGAAGGGGATTTTGAGTTGTCCGAGATGAGTCAACGTGAACTTGAGCTTCGTGTGTTGTACCGTGAAGTGCGGAATCCTGGTTTCTTGAAAGTGGCCCCTCCCGAAGACGAAGGGGACGTAGGCTTCGGAAGGTTGGTGTTGGACGCCGGGCGAACTGGCGAACTGGAGACATGGATGACACTTACAGTGGGGTGCACAGTATCCAAATGAGGACATTCACGCACAGTGGGCACTGGAGGCGAAGAAGTTGAGGGCTGCACAAGAACGTAATTACCATCTGAAGACGCGTTGCAGGCAGAGTCACACTTAAGGTCACATGGTGCGCACTGGGTGGCATGTGGTACGTGGATATCGGAGTAACATATTTGCAAATACGTCTGCTCACACATGATATGCGCACATATAATAAAGCCACCTGTCGGGAATCGTATGTTACGTTAAATGTGATGGCTGCGTGCTGCACACCGCAGTTGTGTTATAACAAACTCAATAGTACATCCGCCCAACACGCGTAGGCAGTCTTATTCTCTCATGTTCTTGTTTAGAAAGACCAGCTGCTTCAATGTAGCTGGATGCAGCCTGTTTCTTTTCGCGCTCGCTGCAGCGAACACTCGTTCAACTGCTCCATAACTTGCAGGTACTGCAAATACATGTTTCGCTACTTCCGAAAGCAGCGGATAGCGGGCCGCTGCGGACATCCAATAGCCGAGAGGGGAAACATCATCATCTAGCTACTGTACACTCGCTTAAACAAGGACTATTTCGTCGTTCGGTCTTGCGGTACGCGAGTTCTGCGGTGGAATCAAGTTGACCATAAGCAAGCCACTACGAAAAAAGGCGACCAACATTCACATCCCTGTTCCTGGACACAATGACCTCATACGACTGGTTCTCATGTGCCCATTCCGGGACTTAATTTAGAAATCTCTGGGACACCAGAACGCGACATCAGTCGCAGTTCAGAACCAAGAAAGCAGACAAAATGCATGTATGATAGTCCTTTTCTCGAACGTACTTTGCGTGAGCTCAGCGAACCAGTGGTGCGCTTTCTCCAATGCGTTCCATTTCTAACAAATCATAGAAAGTTGTGATACCGTTGTGAATTAGACGTTTAGAATTAGAATTAGAAGTTAGAATTCGAATTTAGAATTAGAATTAGAATCTGTCTGACACGCAGACCACCTCTTAAGCTTGAAGCCCTCTACAGACAGTGTCCGTAGACTGCTTCACAGAATAAACAAATCACGAGATTTATTTTTGAACGAAACTGAACTTTCGACGGGACATTCGGAACAGAGATGGCGGGATGCAAGGCAAGCTATCCCAAATCCAAAATTTTTTTAAACCTTCTCATTAAGAGTTGCATTGCATCATGTGTAAACATATGTGAAATGCAATTCAGCCAAATGTCTTGTAAAAATGTAATTATAGAGACGGCCTCAGATACGACTTAGAAGGGAACTGCCTGCCCAGCAACGTCAAATTTCGCAACAGTCAAAATCCAACCATTTCCCTTAAGGAGCGAACCAAATACACATCCAATTCCGTCGGAAAAAGACGTGATTCAATCCAAGTCCAAACCATCTGCCAAAATTGTGATGCAATCCAAATCCAAATCATCTGTCAAAAATGTGATTCAATCCAAATCCAAATCCTCGCCATATTTTCCCCGTAAATCAAATCCCAAATCAAATTCACGAGCCCTTTGATGGATTTAAATCCGCAACACTTATATATATATATGTATATATATAAAAGTGAAATAATAAGACTTGGACTACAGATTACAGGAACGTTAACAAAAACTAATTTATTAAATGGGCATTTTAACACATAGATTAAAAAAAGAATGGTCGACGTTTCGACAGTGGCACTGTCTTCGTCAGTGGCACTTTCTTCACTTTTGTCCTGACGAAGACAGTGCCACTGTCGAAACGTCGACCATTCTTTTTTTAATCTATGTGTTAAAATGCCCATTTAATAAATTAGTTTTTGTTAACGTTCCTGTAATCTGTAGTCCAAGTCTTATTATTTCACTTTTATTCAACTTCGTAGCCGTCTGATATATTAACCTATTTGTTATGTATATATATATATATATATATATATATATATAACGAGAGGGGAAAAAACTTGTTTTTTCCCTCGTTATAATTCACTGGCTTGCACTGTGGCATTGAGGAGTGCTCAGTCACCCTCCCAAGTGTATATCGCTCGGTGAGCTACCCCTGGTTTGCCAAATCCGAACGAGGCGCAGCTACCCAGAGCTGACGAGCCGTAAACACGGCGAAACACGTGTCCTCTGGTGCTGTCGCATAGTTCCATGAGTATCTGTTTCTCTGCGAGCAGCCATAGAAGCCATCTTAATCTGTAATTTTGAATTTCAAACACGTCTAGTGTCATTTATTTCTTTCTTTAATGGCTTTTTCCCCCTCATTATATATATATATATATATACGGCAAGAGATCAAAAGTCGGATGGGCACGAAATGATATAAATACAAAATAAACAAGACGTGGACAACAGAAGTAGCAGTATTAAGTAAAAAAAAAAGGATTGATTATGAATTAAACTGTTTAATTAAAATGCGCTAACGAAATTCTCCGTGCACTCTACGTTGCGGCGGAGGCTCCGCCTTCTTCAGGACAAAAGTATTAAGGGTAATGTAGTAAGTAGGTAAAGTACTCATCCCTAAAGTATCTAATGTATCTAGAGTATAAATTTTTGTTACCGCATTTTAATTAACTAGTTTAATTCATAATAAATCTTTTTTTTTTCTTAATACGCCTACTTCTGTTCTCCACGCCTCGTTTATTTTGTATAATATATATATGTCGAGAGTAAGACGGACCTCAAGAACCCACACAAACAAGGCCCGAAAGGCAGCTGAAAAGTTTATTTAACAGACGATAAAGTTAAGCAGAACCGGATAATTCGAGTGGGCCAGAAAGGAAGCTTGCCGTACCGAAGGTCACAAGAAGGCTTGCTGACACAGGTCCCACAACAGGAGATGGAGAGCGTCCTTCAAAAGCCTTTCTTGCCTTTTATCTGGCGTTCACGATTTTCTCATTCAACAAGGGGCACAACGCACTTAGAATTAGTTTTTTTTTATTTTGTGTTAGTTCCGCGAAGCAACTGTGACTATGAGCGGCGTACAGACGTGGACAGATGGAGAGAGGACATCAGGAAGTAGTGGGGGATAGGGGTTTAGTATGCGTCCTAAACCTACTTTAGGGGAAACTGTGCCGACATTCGTCTGGAAAGTCTTCGGAAAACCCAGAGAAAACCTCAGACAGCACAGCCGGTGGTGCGATTCCAACGCACCTCCTCCCAGTCTTGAGCACGGCCTTGGCTACCACCAACAAGCAGGACGCCTTAGGTTCGCCGTCGAACCCCGCTGGATCTCGAGGTTCGACGAACTTTCGAATTTTATCTATATTCGACAAGGCTCGCAAAGGTTCGCAGACTTGGCCTTTGTCGTGAAAAGTTGAAAATGCTGTGACTCATATAGCTCTTAAAACTGAAATGTCTGTTTACCAAACATGACAAAACATTGGTTTGGGCTAGTCAGTACAAGTTCACGATTAAACAGGCGCAGCACGGAGAGGGACCGATAAGGAACAACACCACGCAGACGCTCACTAGCAACTACGGAAAGTTTATTGAAAACAACAGTTCTTATGACCACTACCACAGGAAGTGCAATCGGCATTGTAATAATGCACTCGCACCTATCAGACCTGCCTCTTATGTCGTTTGTATGCCTCTGATTCGGAATAGTTTGAAATCCCGTGTTATGAAGACAGGCAACGCACAGGAAAACATTGTTGTTGCCCGGCAGTGTCTCAGTCGCGTCACAGCAGGTGGCATTTTCCTTTTCAGGTTTCCACCCTACCTTGCTAGTGCGTAACACAGAAAAATATAGAACGTCAGACTCTAAACACACCATAACTACTTGGCGGCTTTTCGGGACGAAAAATATATGCTTTCGGCAAGGAGATCGGCGCGCATGCGCAGTCGAAGTGGAACTTCTACGAACTCTTCCGAATTTTGCGAAGTTTTGCGAATTCGAACATCTCTTACTCTTACGAAATTCGTTACATCTCTACTTACAATCATACAAATTCTTTACTATTTCAGAGGTGCGGTAGCATGATTGAACCGTACAGAGTGAACTTGAAAAGGATCCTCCTGAACAGAACGAGCTGTAAACGTCTCTGTCATCTTTTACATTCAAGTTACCATTCTAGGACAGCCTGAAAACCTGTGGCATATTAGCTTCAAAACAAGGATTTACATTTATTGCAGCCTGACAACTATCTCAGTGCCTCCTCTATGTTTGTCCTTCTACGTACCTCGTACTGTCCTTTTATCGAGTTTAGTACGTGTAACCAACCAGCCCAAATTTTAACGCAGTTTAAGTACGATCTTGTCGACCCAGCAACGAGGACACAGACTGACAAGTGAAGAAGAGTTACTGCTTTCCTTAAGACGAAAGGTTAGACAACTCAACTCTCATTTTTATACATTCTTAAGAACTTGGTCCTGGCCTGTTTCACGTCAGCTCAGACAGGGAGGTCCCATCGACCTCCTGTATTTTTATTATTTTCTATATTTAGAAGTGATGATCAGCAGCGGTATAATGAATAATTTCTACCGAATAATTTTCGTGCAAAAAAATTAATCGAGGATAGCGGGCCCTGGATTCGAGGGTTTCAGTTTTGCCGTGTTTGCACGGTTATATCTCCTCATATACCCTCATATCTCATATTGAAGAGTGGCTTTAAGAGAATGTTCCTCTTGCAGCTAATGATTTACGTGTCGGATAGAGCGGCGAGACATTTTAAAAATCGGCATAGGCCCTGTGAGCTCTCCGAATCTACTTTGTGAGCGCCGACATGGCTGTTCACCGGAACAGCCATGACAAAAGCGCATGTGACAGCATCGGCGAAATAATCAAGCACCATGCCACGACACCTAACGATCTAACTTGCGTTCACGCGATCGAGATGTCATCCTAGGGTCACAAGATATGATAACGTGCTTGCCAAAACACCTAAAGTGCATCCGTTTACTCCATCTACGCGCTGATGACGTGGCTCCTCTCAGAATGCAAAACAAAACGAAATGGGTAAATGTATACCGCATCAAAGTGGCATACAAGGTTCGCATGCGTGCCAAAGCAAGACATCGGAAAGTGGATGCAGAGAAACATTCATACGTACCGTGGAGAGTGAATGCAGAAAAGTGACCTTTTCATAGAAACTGAGTGAAATCAGTTGCGCTGTCATTGCAAAATACTGCTTCCGCTTTCGCAGTCCTGTAAATGTATCGACATAAACTACCACTTTTGATCGCACAAAGTTGCCCCTATTCGTCTACGACATCGACAGAGATTCGCCATCCCGCGGTACCGCTAGCAGGGCTCTAACACGTACGCACGCAGAGTAGGGCCACGTTTTAACGCGCTATTCGCCAGCGTATTTTTTTTTTTTTTTTCGTGAGATGAAACGTCTAACATCAGGCCATGTCCTGGCGAAATATAAATGAAATCAAAACGGGCCTTTTCGAGAACCGGACGCGCAAAATCCTTGTTTCTTTTTTTTTTTTTTTTTTCGAAATATGCCTAAACATTTGCCGTTTCAGCAGATAATTGTAGAAGGTATACGCACATAGACATATGAGATAAAAAAGAATTAAAATCTGAGTGAACTGATACCAAATATGGTAGTGAGGGGCATCTACAGCCAGAGAAATCACGCGTCGAATTTGGAACAAAACTGCGCGAGAGAGCATGTTCGCCATTTTTTATAGCACGCCAAAATTTGCGCTCGGACTGCTGGTCTGTAGGCATAGAGACCAAGAGGGTAAAATAATACACAGTCCAGCTTGTTGAAATGTCGTCAAGAAAAATAGTAACGAAAGAATGAAACACGAAGTCAGAGTAACTATTTAATATGGGAGCTTTCGGGCAGGGCCTGCCCTTCTTCAGACAAAAGGAGCAGTTAAAGCATTGCTTATATATATGAGGAGTGGGATATATATATAAGGAGTGGGATCGGTGACAGAAGGAACCAAAGAATAAGATGGAAGCAACGCAAGTCACAAAGAACAAAACAGAAGGCTATACATTGGATAGATATCTGACGCCAATAGCGTTGGAAGAAACGTACGCCAGTTTTGCCGTGTGTTCCTGTGCCCAGCCAATGTGGACAGCCAATGTCGCAGGCCTCCTGTATGTGACCACATTCCTGCCCTTCTGAAGAAAAACTCTGAACCTCCCGTTGTTGCTCACCAACTGGAGCACCTCAACCCAGCTTACTCTCAACGACTCCCTGTGCACACTGATGAATCAGTGTCTCAAGGCGGATCAACAGCACCCTTTTATATCCCACATGCGTGGGTCGTCCTCACAGACAGCAAGGCGTCTTTGACACTCCCGTCAACATACCCCCCCCCCCCAGAGTCGTGAGTGATCTGCGCACCATGGTACTTCAGGAGTACGCCCACCTCTCCTCGGTCGGCCACCGTATCTGCCTTCAGTGGGTACCCGGGCATACAGGGCTGCACGGAAACACCTGTGCTGACGCGGCTGCGAGACGCGCCGCGCTTGATGCGGCCACGCTGGTGCCCCTACTGCCGCTCACGGTGTCTGCGTGTCGCCTGCTAATACGATGTCTCTGCTGCGACGGCACTCGCCAGTTTGTTGTAGACGCTATCCGACCTAATGCGTTCCTGCAGTCTATCGACCCCTCATTGGAGTTTGTCATCGGCTGCCGCTACACCCGCGAGGAGGAGTCCCTTCTACATCGTCTTCGGCTGAACGTTGCCCTCACCCTTTCACTCCTGTTCAGAATGGGCCGCGTCCAATAAACATATAAATAATAATAAACTTGCCCCTGCTGCGCCGTAGAAGACGATATCTCCCATCAGCTCCTCCACTGTCAGCGTCACCACCATCATCGGGCCGTGCTCTAGCAACACCTCTCGGAGCTTGGGTGTACGGACGGACGGACGGACGGACGGATGTTTCTCTCGCAACACTCCTTGGCCCTGTGCAGCGAGCTAGCCAGTAGAGAGTCACAAAAGCGGTGCTCCGCTTTTTGCATGACACGGTCCTCCTCGGCTCCCTGTGAGCCGAGTGTCTTTCATGTTGTTCTTTTTATTTGTTTATTTATTTATGTGTCTTTTTGTTATTTCTTTTTCTTTCTTGTTTATATTTTTTCCTTTTTCTTCTTTTTTTTAGGGAATAGCAAGCCGGCGTGCTGCATGGCTGACCTTTCCCCTTTCTTTTTCCTTTTTTCTGCCAATAAATTCCCCCCCCCCGTATTTACCCTCAATCAGGGGACTAATTAACAGAGATATTTTAATGAACTTTTTAATTATTGGCTTTAGGGAGCACATTGCAATTGTAATATTAAAGCCTGAGCGTCACACGATGCGCTCGAACCACTGACGAAGCACGACCGTAATCGCAGCGCACGCCACAGACCTAAATATTTGCAGTCTATTGCGTACCTTAAGTGATCGCCAAAAGGGGACGGTGACGTCGATATCTCCGCCCTCACTTAGCGTCACAGAAAAACGTAATGTTTCACGATCTTTGTTTTGTTTCCTTTTTCTTTCTTTCCTAAGACAACTCCCCTTTTTATGAAAATTTGTTGCAGATAAAAGGAAACACCCTGTATATATATATATATATACTTTTTTTTTGTCGTGAATCTATACCGCCAACGCACTCGCTTTTTAACCATTCTTTCAGTGTGTTCTTGGTTCCCCGTTCCTCGTTTCTCTCATCAAAGAGCGTTCATTTCTCTTCCAGCACAAAACTAAAAGGAAAAAAAGGGGGAGCAATATTTCTTGCCTCGTCACGTTCTTCGTAAAAATAAGTAACACTCACCTGGAATGTGATTCGTTCGGTGCCCGTAAAAATGAATCGCTTCGCAGGTGCGGTGCGCCGTCGCCGCGCTCGGCCCCATCTGCGGCTTTTGAAAAGTTGACGGAGCGGCACAATGTGGATACACTTCGGAAATCTCATGAAGGTATATTGAACACGTTACGGAATGTTGGACCAGGAGCCTCGGGAGGCGCCAATATTTGGTAGGGAGCCGGACCAGAGACATGTCGTTAACGCACTTTTGGGCCTCGGAAGTGCAGCATTTGTGGAGAGGGACACTTTTACTCTCGAGACGCGTTATCTCCTCTCGTTTGTTTCTTTATTGCGGGCAGCGGCTGGCAAGAAACATTTCTACGGGTAGGGATTTAGCAGATTGCATGGCCTTCATGACAATGGTTCCTAAAACATGATAATCCCTTGTTTCTTTGATATAGCTGGCGTCATGTTATGAATCTTTGTTTTGAATTCCTTTGTTAGAAAATAGAAAGTTGTTATACTTCAGCACATGAAGTATAACAACTTTGTATTTTTTAACACTCACTACGTACAAGTCCATAGAGCCGCAATGGGTTCATGCGTATCTCCAAATTATGCTAATCTTTTTATGGGGTCTTTTGAGAAAAGAGCACTTGAGAGCTTTGATGTACAGTCATTAATTTATTACAGGTATATTGATGATATATTTGTGATTTGGTCAGGTGACGAAATACCTTTGCAAGCATTTTTCGATCACTTCAATTGACTGCGTAGTTGAATCAAAATTTCCTGCACTACCTCAAACCTTACTGTGAATTTTCTCGATGTTACAGTTTCACTTAGAGATGGCAAGTTAGTAACTGACCTCTTGAAGAAACCTACAGACGGTCGTCAATACCCTTATTTCGATAGTTATCATCGCCATACACAAAATAAAAATATTCCCTACGGTCAATCCTTGCGGCAAAAACGTGTTTCTTCCCATTAAAATAGTTTTTCCAAGCAATCCCGAAACATGTCTATGGATTTCTTCAAACGAGGATACCCCGCGCTTTAGTTAAAGATGCTCTACAAAAGTCATCCCAGAAACAGAGAGATTCTTTTTTAAAACGAACACTTATAAGAGAGAGGTCAAACCTAATTTTCGCTATTCAATACAACAATGTTTTTGAAAAATGCAAAACAATTCCAGATCGTCATATTAACATCCTACATGCAGACAGCAAATTAAAAGAAATATTCCGGCATGCTCCTACCGTAGCGTTTCGGCGCCATCGTAACATCCGCGACATACTTTGTTCCTCTAACGTACAAAAACAGCCCTCAGGCTGTGTCACTTGTAATAGGAAACGATGCCAAACTTGTAAACATATGGTCCCTTGCACTAGAGTCAAAAGCCAGCAGTTGTGAGTTCAAAATTGGACAGCCTTTAAACTGTTGCTCGTATAACATTTGCTACACAATATTTTGCTCAAGATGTGGTTTACAGTACATTGGAGAGTCTCGTAATTCCATGCGCGAAAGGTTTTATGGACACAAAGGTGACATCGTTGATAAACGACAGACTCCCATATCTGTGCATTTCAATCTCCCTGGTCACGATTATAATGAAGATTTAAGGATTGTAATTTTAGAATCCGGCTTCACTAACGATTATAAGCGTAAATATAGATAACCTTTTTTAATTACAAAGCTTCACAGTCTGGTTCCCCGTGGTATAAATGTACATAGCGGCCCGCTTTACCACCTGATGAAAGGGAACATTGATATTTCGCCACCTGTTCCAACAGTCAATGATACCGTGGCCAATGCTTGTCATTTGGTTAATTAACTTGATTAAGTGACTGACTGATTGATGTACAATAACGCAGTATGCTTCCCCTATACCTTACCATTGTATAATTGAGAAAACTGTCCAACCCCTACCCTCATTATTTTGGTGTGTCTGCATTGTTCTTATAAAATGTCAGTGTCCAACTTTTGAATGCACAAGTAATTTTTTCACGCCATTCACATTAGCTGCAAGCAACTTGTATATCGCCATGGAGTGCCCATCGTCCGCTTTCGGGTCCTACGTTGTGCGATTGAGGACATCTATTCCCTCGCCCTCCAACATGCCGTCTCATCCCCCTCCCATGTGGACCCTCGCTACTCCTCCCGTGTACTCCAGCATCCCTGGCGCCTTCAAAAAAGGCGACCACCCTGCAGTCGCTTTGCTCCAACTCGTGCTGGAACACCTTAATAACGTGCACTCCCGAAGAATAGCGGTCTACACGGACGCGTCGGTCTCCGCGGGCGCCTCAACTTTAGCCGTTGATGTGCCTTCAGAAAATTACGAACTAGCGCTCAAGCTTCCTCACGAGACATCCTCCACCGAAGCAGAGCTCGCCGCCATCAATGAAGCCCTGAAACTTATATCAACGAGGCCCCCAAACAACTGGACTGTGCTTACGGACAGCAAGGCGGCGCTGCAAATATTATCTTCTCCTTGCTCCAAGATCGTCACAGACATCTGCTCCCTAGCCCTCACGACATACAGCCGTCTCACCGCATCCGGCCACAGCGTGTGGCTTCAATGGGTCCCCAGCCACATCGGCCTGCCGGGAAATACCCGCGCTGACGTAGCGGCGAGAGCCGCGCACGGGGCAGCTGCCACCACAATGACCACCACCATTCCTCTCACTCCATCAGCCTGCCTGATACAGATCCGCCGCAAGACGTCTCGCAGCTCCCTCGCGTTTAGCTGAAACGCTGTAGCGGCAAACACGTTCCTCCACTCCATCGACCCGAGGATGGAACTCACCCTCTCCCAGCGGCTGTCGCGACAGGAGGAGTCGATCCTCCATCGCCTACGCCTCGATGTTGCCCTGACCCCGCTGCTCCTCTCTAAGATCGATAGACGGACGTCCCCGATGTGTCCCTGCTGTGCTGCAGCCGCCGACATACGCCATCTATTGCTGCACTGCAAGCGGTACGCCGGCCCCCGAGCCGTCCTCGCCACAAATCTCACTTCCCTAGGCCACAGGGAACTTTCCCTGGCGACGCTGCTGGGACCTGTCCGGCACTCCAGACAGTGGGCAGTCATCCGAGCCCTCCTGTGTTACCTGAAGAACACTGGGCTGCTCAGCAGCCTTTGAGCCTTGAGCCACCCCATCAGCCATCCCACCTTGAGAGCCTTTGAGCCACCCCATCGTCCCCTGCCACTTTCTCTTTTCCTTTTCTGCTTCTTTTTTCTCTTTTTCACCTTCTGTCTATCTTTCTTTTGTTTCTTTTTTCTCTTTTGGGAATAGCAAGTCGCCCTTGGCCTGTCTGACCTTTCCCCCCTTTTTTACCTTTAATAAACATATCCCCCCCAACTTGTATTTAGCCTTTTTCTTCTTTTTCAACGGACAAGCGCGGCCGGCTGACCCTTTTCAAAATCCAGTCTGGCCACCTTCTAGCAGACGACATTCGGCCATATCTTGGGCACGCCGTACATGTGGCGCCGTTTATGGTAAGCGGGCGCGCGATGGCGAACGAGAAGTCAGTGGTCAAGAGACTTGACGAACATACCAGATGGGTTTTCCCAAAGACGTGTGGACCCTTTTTGTGAACATATGAGTTCATCTGGCACGTCTGGCCGCGCTAGCGAGAACAGTGTGCGTGTCATATACGGATTCAACTTCCATCCACGTTGCTTTGTCGACTTTCAGATACGGTACACCATATTTTTGCATGCGTGTTTCTTATGGACATTTCAAGACCAGTCGTGTATTTTGAATGTGGGACCTTACTGTGTTGCATGCTTTCGCCGATGCTTCCTACTATATCCTACTATATGTTCTATGCTTTCGCCTGCGGGGTATTTATAGTTCGCCCATTTAGAATGGCAACAGAACGCTTCTGACGATAGTTATTTGGAAAGCCATGTATCATGTGAACTTTAGCCGCCAAAAAGTTTGTGCACACGCCTTGTTCCCTTCGGCGTCTCTCATGCCACGCTGGCTGCAGAAGTGCACGCAACAACAGACTGACATTACAAATGCAGATGGATGAACAACTCATGAAAAGAGCGATGCTTCGATGAGAAAGCAGACCAAGTCCCTGGCGGCGGACGACAAAAGTCGCGCGGTTCAAACAGAGCCGTACTGTCCGCGCGCGGGCAACGCTTCCATCCTTGCCCAAAATATGGCGGACGCGCGCTGCCAGAGCGTAGTTTGTCTCGCCTTAAACTAGATGGCGCTGTACCGGTGTACGTTTCTTCCAACGGTCCAGATATCTATCCAATGTATAGCGTTCTGTTTTGTTCTTTGTGATTTCATCCTTGCGTTGCTTCTCTCTTATTCTTTGGTTCCTTCTCTCACCGATCCCACTCCTTATATAAGCAATGTTTTAACTGCTTCTTTTGTCTGAAGAAGGGCAGGTTCTGCCCGAAAGCTCGCGTATTAAATAGTTATACTCTGACTTCGTGCTTCATTCTTTCGTTATTATTTTTCTGTAGACATACTAAAGGGTAAAAAAATTTCACTACAATATCTTTTAAAATCCAGTAGATATAGTACACGGCAAAACTGAAACACTCGAGTTCAGGACAGGATTCTCTCCACAATTTTGCACGAAAACTATTCGGTAGAAATTATTCATTTCACCACTGTTGATCATCATATACGATGACCTTCTAAATATAAAAATAAATAAATATAAAAATATGAAATATATAAAAAATAATGCTGCCTGAACTGGCTGAAACCGGCCTGCTGCTGATCTTGTACCTGTTCTCATTGAGGACTATTGATCTTCTTGGTGGTCTAGATATCTTATCTCTAAAGACAACAAATCGACGGAAGGTGAGCTCACACACAATTTTTCGCCTGCCTTTTCTATTAAATATGCTTCTTCTCCCTTGAAAGCTTATCTTTAAAACGTGCTTTTGTAACTGTGTCTCTAAATTGAGGCGTGCCCTTGCAATTCCTCGAATGTAATACCAACAATTC
The DNA here is from genome assembly GCF_037126465.1 of Ornithodoros turicata. Taxonomy (NCBI): domain Eukaryota; kingdom Metazoa; phylum Arthropoda; class Arachnida; order Ixodida; family Argasidae; genus Ornithodoros; species Ornithodoros turicata. Next base: position 32,781,904 of record NC_088202.1, on the reverse strand, counting down.
GGACGGTGAAGCGTTATTTATCGTTTGTTTGTTTGTAAGGGAAAAAAAGAGGGGAAATTGAACTCGTCTCCCGACTTGTTCTGCTACTCCTAAGATAAATCCCCCCACTCCCCCCAAATACTTCTGATGTGCTCTACTCGCAAGTTCGCCATTCACTATGCACATGTTTCCTATTCAGAAATCCACTATTCATGTGTTCACTAGAAGTCCACTATTATCCCAAGATCATGCACAGATAATCCTAAAAGGCTGTGCCCATCCCACAGCTCTGTCGTGTTGTATTCGTGTTCCCTTTGTCTAGTGTTTAGGTATCTGCCTGTCTGTCCCTAGTCGATTTTCAGAGACGTTAGTAGAATTGATAAACCACTTGTTTTGAGCCTTCTACATATTTGTTTTTGTGCTTGATGTGACACCGAAGTGTGTCCTCTTCTGGAATATTTACGTTGTTTATAAAGCTTGCAATTTGTGAGGAGCCCTGAGGAAATCATTGGATTGATTGATTGATTTTAAAAGAAACAAATGGAGATGTTAGTCTCGAGCCACCCGGGACTGGCTACTCCAGGACGCGTTATTAAGAAAAGAAAGGGAACTACACAAAACTCGACGCTTTGAAACGGAATGGCTACAGAATAAATGAGAACATCACCACCTAGCTTGGCACCAAAAGCGAAATCTTAATGCACAAAAACAAAGCGCGTCACAATGTGTCAGAGAGGTCCGTGGAGACGAGAAATTGCACAAGGGCGCGCATTGCAGGTATGAGCTGATTTGCTGGCCATCACCCAAGAACGTTTTCGGTGGAGTATGGCCGATTATCCAGGCGGGACAGGGACGACACAAGGGTACATCGGTGTGCACTGTACCTCGGGCAGTCTTGGAGTATATGATCCATGTCCTCAACTACATATCACACAGGCCGCAGTTGGGAGACGGGACCATGCCAAGCTTAAACAAAAGTCATCCACTGTACGGCACGTTGAGGCGAAGCCTGTAGATGAGCGACGTGATGGGTCGAGGAAGCACTGACTGCATATAAAACCGGAGATATGGGTCCACCTCGCGCAGGAACGACGTAGAAGGGACACTTCTGCGCCAGTGTTCACTGCACAGACGTCTCATAAGAGTACCAATTGCTTGATTCGCGTCCGCTTGGGTGAAATACGTAGGGTGCGTCGGTACGCCACGTGCCACATGAGCCCGTCTCGCAAGTAGGTCGGCAGCCTCATTCCCAGGGACGCCACAATGACCTGAGATCCACTGCAAAGTGATGTTATGTGTCTGTGTGACAGCACACGAATACTCCCTGAGGACGTCACACACCAGTGGAGCGAGGGAGCTCGAGCCCATGGTGCACTGCAGAGCTTGGAGGGCGGTTTTGGAGTCACTGTATATGGTCCAGTGCATGGGTGGTTGACGGGACACAATGAAGGAAAGCGCCATAAGAATGGAATGCAGCTCGGCCGCAGCAGCCGACGTCGGGTGCGACAGCCTAGCGCTTCGTTCAATCGACAGCTCAGGCATTACGAATGCACAGGTAGAGCCGGTCAGTGTCGATGAGCCATCAGTAAAGATTTTAATTCTGCCTTCATCGCGATGAAGCAGGCTCAGAGTGAGTTGGCGAAGAACAAGTGGTGTAGCCGATTTTCTGGAAGTCAAGCCAGGGACGTTGACATGCACAGGTGGTGCATGAAGGGCCCACGGTGGGACTGCGGGTCCAGTTTTTTGTGCTTTAGAATGAGGCTGCGGTGAGCTAAACAACTTGGCAGTATCCGGATGCTGGTCGCCGAAGAATGTCGCGCACTAATTTGTGACGGTAGTGGTGAGTGGAGAGCCTCATGTAGTGCCCAAGAGATTGTGGCGTCCGCATAAAGACCAGCGAAGGCTCCTTGGCTTCAGCCATGACAGGAATCATGAAATCATTGGAACTTGGTGTTGCTCTGCTATCTTCTTTAAATTCTGGCCAATTTTGTGTATGTATGGCATCCTGGGTGGTCGAAGCTTCGGCTTTTCCCTTTGTTCTTCACTCTTCCCCCCCCCCCCCCGTTTTCAACTTTTTGTCGGCGACGGACGTCAGCTTAGTTTGGGGGAAACCTCCTCAGGTCAATTTTTGAAGTTGCGCAAGCAAGCTTTCGTTTATCATGTGGGTACAGGACTTTTTATGGGGGATGATATGGCAAGGGTTGCTGTACCTCTTTTTACTAACTTGGGCGGAATGATGGGGGAGTACTTGTTTTCATGATCTCGGGCTGTATTTCCGAGTGAGTTATGGCGTCTCGCTCGTTCGTGTCATGCAGACCTCGGCAAAAAAACTCTTGAGCGCAATAACTCACGATACGCACAATCACGATCGCCGATCGTATATAGAGTGTGTGAGTCCAACTTGTTTCACACAGCATGGCAGCACCTATGCAATAATCTGCTATCACGTCGACATGGCAACGCGATTATTGTAATCGCGCTCACGCTGCAGCGAGGTATCGTGTACTTGCTTAGTGCACTCATGCCGGGACGTCACACAGCGGCACTAACGGGAAGCACTGTAGGACTCCGAACGAAATGATGTTTTTCTTTTTTGATTGCGTGTTAGCGCCGCGAAGCAACTGTGGCCATGAGCGGCGTACAGATGTGGACAGACGGAGAGAGGACAGCAGGAAGGAGTGGGGGACAGAGGGATTATTATGCGTCCTGGGCCGATTTCAGGGGGAACTGTGCCGACATTCGTCTGGAAAGTTCCGAACGAAATGAGTACCCTTCAGCACCATTATCGTGTGAGTCACTCATCTTGTCGCAAGGTAGCACTTTTTTCCTACATCGGTCTGACGTTGATGCTCAAAGTGCTACTATACAGACGCACTTGCTTTCGGGGCATCTTGCATAAGGACATTTTTATTTCTATTTTTGCCTGTCAGAGACAAGAGTAAATGCTGTATATGTGTGGTACATAAACGGGTACCTGTGCAACCTGCGTGTTGCAACCGCGCCTGCCACTTACTCACTGTTATGCAAAACAAGTTTTTGAGTAGGTGATATTGGGCTGGCACTGGTGCGCATGCGCGTTGATTTGGTCAAATCGCTCATGTCACCCGTGCATATAGTTTTATTGATTAGTTGCTGCGTGAGTACTTTGCCTACCACCCATCAGTGGCATTTGAAGGCCATATGTTAAATAAGAAGACAGTAGGCGTGAAGTGGAGCACGAATGTCCTATGTACACTTCGAACGCTCTGACCTAGTCGTCCCAATCTTCAACTTTCACGTTTGTTTTGTTTTATTTTGCTACAACCGTTGCTAGGAACCTACAGGCTAAAGGCGGCATAGCTACCTGACACGGTCTGAGCACCGTAGCACGACAATGCAGCGATCGTTATCGTTATATTTAAAGTTCGCGCGGTCCAAACCCGGTGCGTAGGTTCGCGCAAGGGCTCGTGACAAATCTCTGGTCGTAATGACGATATGGTAACGCGCTTTGTGGGGTAACGACCAGGGATTTCCCTACACCCCCCCGGGGGGGGGGGGGTGTACTCCTCCTCTGCATTTTTGCAACACCCCCCCCCCCCCTGAAATTTCTCAGGTGACCCCACCCAGCTCGGCCACCAACACGTTCTGGTAGAGAGTCCGGTGCAGCGAATTACATCCTGTACTGTCAAACTTGGGCTGTAGGACCACAGTCATGTAGATGATCGTACCATGCATTTGTACAATCTGTGTGCTAGGTATTCATTGAGCTCCGTGAGACAAGATGGTAGTCTTTGTTCGTCGTGTGATTATGCATCTTAATGCTGAAATGCCGTTCATAATGAATCTGTATTCTAATGTACTGAAGCTAACTAGGCGGCAAAGAGATCTCTAATTGCTCAACACTGCTTTTCTCCTTTCGAGTACAAGCTAGAGAGTTTTGCATTATGCACAAATTTTTAATTTGCTCGTCGCTCTCAGACTGCGTATCAGGGCAGCTATAATTGTCATCAGGTATTACGGCTTTTCAAAAACAAAACAATGGGGAATATTTATTGCGTTCCCAATCCGCTTATTAAAATTCAAAACCGTAACCATATGAATCATCCTCCATCAAACATACGCATTATGAAGCGATACGCTCAGTCAAACGGCGCCCCTGCATGACATTTAGTCTAGAGCAAGGTCGCTACAAACAAGTTTTGTTATCAAGTAACTCGGCGTGTGTGTGATACTTAACATTATCTCGTGAGTGCACTAATATATGGCGTGATCGATATTGCGTGTGTTGTTGGTTCTTGAGTTCGTGACCGTGAAAGTGCGATCACTAATAGTAACCGGTGTGAGACCCCCTGGCAACGTTGTTGTCGATGATCTGGCATGTTAAGCTGCTCAAAATATCGTGATCGCGAATGCGAGATACAGGGCGCGATATCGACCTTCACCTGAGTTGAAAGTGAGTGGAGGTCGATACGCCTTATCAGATAACCGTGAGCCAAAATGCTGACCTCTGGTGTCGTGTTGACTGGTAGGTGATGGGTTCGAATCCTACCACCGGCTGTGCTGTCTGAGGTTTTCCCTGGGTTTTCGGAGACTTTCCAGACGAATGTCGGCACAGTTGCCTCTGAAGTCGGCCCAGGACGCATACTAACCCCCCTGTCCCCCTCGCTTTCCTGCTGTCCTCTCTCCATCTGTGCTCATCTGTACGCCACTCATAGCCACAGTTCCTTCGTGGTGCTAACACAAAAGTATAAAAAAAAGAAAAAGAAATGCTGTATTTCCAGCATACAGGTTGGGTTCTTTCTAATGACAGGGCCAAGAACTGTAGTGTGTTTCCTTCTGCCATTTCATTCGTGAACCTTAGCTCTCTGTATGCATAGGCACGCATCAGTAACGTACCCCTCCAAACTGTTGTCTGATAAGGAACTAGCGTATCTAAACTGGTGCGCGCAAGAAGGAAGGGAGATGGCAGGGCATGACATACGGAAGGTAGCTCCAGCTACCATTTAACCAGCATCTGTGGTTTTCAATAAACCATTGTTGGAACTTAGCGCCTATGTGTTGTGTACCTCTTCCTGTCCTGTTCCAGTAGCACATTAAAACTGTGACATCGTACCAACAGGCCAGGTTCACATCGTTGCTCATTGCAGTTGTGCTCCTATACTTGACCCATATCTGCAAACCATTACGCGCAATTTAAAATTATTTCCGTATTTTAGGAAAAATTCAACAATTGCCACTGCATTACTCCTCGTTGCGTCAACAGGGAGACCGCTATATATATTTTTTTTTTTTCAGAGCATTCCAATTGGCCGCATGACACGATGTGAGCCCTCCTTGCCACTCCCCCACAGATGCTGCATGGTGGTGCTGCAGTATTTCTCCTGGTGGGCTATTGAATCTTCTTATGTGCAAGAGTGAATGTAATAGGGTTCGGAGCCCGGGATAATTTCATGCAGCATAATTTCATATCCCGAAATCGCGGGATTTCGCAAGGTCTTCCAGGATTTCGAGATTATAAATTTCGGCTTTTTTGACAACAAATATTCAGTGGTACGAGTGAAAGGGAAAGAACGGTGTCCAATCGACTTTTTGTTTCAAGCGTTCCCCGAAAAATATCATTTGCAACCCGGAACCAAACCAACCTTGTCGTCCACTGCCTGACTAACCTTTCTTCGTTTTTTTTTTTCAATAAACATATCCCCCCCCTTGTCGTCCACGACACATTACAACGACGTTAGCAGCTGACTCATGTGACTACGCAAGCCATAGCGAAGAGCAGCCCTCAAATAGCGTAAAACTCCCATGAAATCAGGGGGAGTCTTCCAATCCTATAGAACAAAAAATATTGCAGAATCTCTCTCTCTGCACAATCTCTCTTTTTGTTCTTTTGATCCTCACGAATACGTATATTTGAAACGCCAATATATATATATAGTATATTGACCGTGGCCCCTTTTTCCCACCTTATCGGTGGGATCACTGTGGGATCGGTGATCCCACCGATAGGGTTGTCGCGGAAATAATAAATACCCTAAAAAAGTTAAAGGCTGCAAACAAAGTTGATAGCAACCTTTTCGAGTACCTTCTTCCGAGCAATCCAAAGCCGGGTTGATTCTATATGCTTCCGAAACTGCATAAGGAAGGGAATCCAGGCCGCCCAATTGTCTCGAGCAGTGGAACTGCAACAGAGAATCTATCTAGCTTTGTTGATTACCTCTTAGGGGATATCCCACCACAACTCCCCTCCTACATCAAGGATACTAACTACTTTCTCCAAATTCTCCGCGATATTGATTTACCTCAGAACTGTTTCCTAGTAACACTCGACGTGTCGTCCCTGTGGGCACCGTGCACTAGCTGGAGAGCGCTGCGCTCGCTTAATCGACAGCGACACCCGTGGCGATTTCGTGCGTAGCGGTCTGGTACTAACGCCGTATCGGCGCCTTCGCGTATGTAGCTTTAGTGCGTACGGCTGGTTTACCGAATTTTATATGTCGGCTTTGGGGCTTTGCCCTCATTAACCAGTGGGACTACTTGTGTGGAAGTGGTTTGTAGAAAGGGCATCTGCTCTGCAATACGAAACACGTAAAATGTAGGGAAGCTTTTTGCACGCGGAGCATTATGTGTCTATGCACAATGTGTGACACAGTGTGTAGCACAGGCAAGCGTTTAGTATTTACGTGAAGTTAAGTGCATATTTATCCGGAAGGGACTTCCAATTATTGACTACAAATCGGAGACCAGCTACGTCGAGCACCTGCGCTATGAGGATGGAAATCTCGCACTGAAGAATTCACACGAATAATACAGTCAACAGCAAATTGAAATATATATCATGAAGATAGCGGGAAAAAACTTTTTCGTTTCTTTGTCATGCATAATCCGTTAACGTGATGATGCACTGTGGTGGTAAGTTTCTTAGTCGACTTGTTCCCAATCTTGCATCATTCTACACATATCTCACACAGATGTTGCTCAAGGCAGGGGATGCCCTTTTAGCTATTTGTGTCTCCATTTGACACACGGTCATAATAATAAAAATCAATCAGTCAATCAAGATTCTTTCAGGATATAAATAAGGCCTGTTTTTGTTTGTTTGAAAACGAATATGTAATGATAATAACGTTTTATTAATGCTAAAGAACGGCCACAGCGGCCTTCGTATAGGCCTACATAGCATCAGACACATTGTCGCAAACTGCAACATAGAAGCAGCCAGCAATATCATGCAAAAGAAAAACACGACATAAACTATGCTAAAAAATAAAACAGAGATCGACAAGAGTTAAGAAGAAACAGATATTTGGCTGTTCAACAAACGCATGTTTACTTCCTTATTTTTCATTTTTTTATTTTTTGACGAATAGGAAGGAGCAAAGAACCACTTGTCAACCGAGATCGCAAGATTTGGCAACGATAATAACATCATAGGGACAGAATGCACCTACATAAAATGATGACGGGTTGCGAAACGCAGCTTGGGGAGGACAAATACTTCCCACAATATTATAATTCCCATAAATATTCTCCTGTGTTTGCATGCACGCTGTATATTGAAGGAAGACCAGGCTTCCAAAAGCCAGTCTCTGCTGACACGCCGCAAAATTGACTTTCGAGTAAAAGGGACAAATACTGTCTGACACATAGCTGACCTTATTTTAAGACAAGCTCCACTATATTCATTTGTCATTGTATTTCGCAATTGTTTCACGCAAGCTGCTGTGCTATAAGTTCGCATCGTGACGCTCAACTGGTCACTGACAAATATATACTAAATGCACGAAATGAGGTAGAAACAGCAGATTTTTTTCGTTATAAACAAACATAAACAAATGGATTGAGCAGGAAGTTGGATGGATTGCCATGAAAGCTCTTCCTCAAACACGTGATCGGTGATACAGCGAGAAGGACGAAAACTTTACGGCAAGTTGCCTCTCTTTCACATTAACTTGGTCGTCGTGGCAGATTACAACATAGAATTAGTTTCAATTTTATCTTCTCCTTTGACTTTCTATGCAGGCAGCTTCAAATTAATCGCTCTTTTCCAACAGCGAAACTAGCACACTAAAGCACAGCACTGCTAGACGCTGCTGGCTGGTACCAGAGCATTACGCCGCGTTTCCCCTCGAGGGGCCGCAGCCGTCGACAGAAAACTCTAGCGCACGGAGCCCATACACTAGCATCCCTCACGAGGATGGAATCAGTGCTGCGGTAACGGCCCTCTCAAAATACTCAACTCAGACGTACGACCCCCTTGTTCTGTCAGAACTGCTGAAACTAATTCTGCGTTGCAACAATTTCGAATTTAACGGGAAGCATTACGTACAGGTTAATGGAACAGCGATGGGCATAAGGATGGCACCCAATTATGCAAATATTTTCATGGACTCGATTGAACAACAATTTTTGACCGATAGGGCTCGCAAACCGATATTATATAAGCGCTTTCTCGACGACGTTTTCCTCATCTGGCCGCACTCGGAGGAAGACCTGATTACGCTCATTAATGACTTCAACCGCGTAGATCCTAGTATCAAATTCACTCATTCCTATTCAACTACAAGTGTAAACTTCCTCGATGTACGAGTACAAGTCTGCGGCAACACCATCATAACCAACCTATATCGCAAGCCCACCGATTCCCAACAGTACCTATCCTTCCAAGCTGTCACCCCCGACATACTAAACTAGCCATTCCATTCATTCCATTGTTATACCCTGTTAGCACTATGTTATAGCCAACACATTAACTGCTCATGCCGGCATCACATTACCCACAGCTGTGTGCATGACCCCGCAGCTCGTCCCTCCTTTCCGGGTGATTTCTTCCCTTCGACATGAACTCTGTCCCGGTCTCACCTCCTTGGAACTCTGTGCTCCGCTCTAGTCTGCTGTCTACAATCGAAATGGACTTACGTATTCTCTGTGTCTGTCTTGAACATATATATTTCGATGTGTACCCGCTTATAGCCGTACATAAAAAAGTAAAATGTGAGGAGATGATAATGATTCACAGTCAAACATGCAACACAGCATTTATTGAGCACTTTTCATAGTCACATTATTACTACAAGGAAATATTATGAGCAACACCTCGCAGAAATTGTTGTACATCCCTGTTTTCTCTATCGTCCAAAATTCTTCGAAGGCGACCTTTGCGGAGGCGCTGTTCTTTTCGCTGAAGGCGGGGTGCATCTCCACGAATAAGCCGCTCTATGCATGTCTCGGCCCTCTCCTGTTCTTGTACCATGGATTGGATCATGGTGAACACGCTGACGTGTTGCGTACCCACCAGCGCATTCCACCGGCGATGCCAAGCCTCGACCCCGTTGATTGTCCGCGGTTGTCCAGCGTCGACGAGATCGGAGACGTTCCACAGAGAAGGCGGAAACGTCGGCGTGGTTCTGATTACAACCGTCCGTCCATAAGCAGTACTACGCCGTACGGGTCTGCCCAGGATGTAGTTCGTCTCCCACCACTCCAGTAGTGCTGATGCGTCCGCAGTAAATTGTGTTCTCAAGCTTGAATAGGTTTCCCGAACATCCTCCACGGGTAGAAGTGCCAACGCAGCAAGATGCCTGACTTTGATGGCGAAGTCGTCAACGTTGTCCGCGTACGGCCTGGTGAGTCCCAGGTTCTCCACAATTCGCCATAGAATTTGGCACAGGTGGAAAAAGCATCCATGGATGCTAGCGTCGGGCAGCTCGACGCGAACAGCATTGATAGCTGCTACCTCGAAGTCAACAAGAACTGTCGTTGGGCACAGTAATATTTGCTGCTCCGCTGCAATGTCAGTCATCTCGCGTAGAAGTTGCTGGTAGGCCAGTTGGGTCCTGCGTGACATCAGGCAAAATACAAGTGGGAAGAGGAATCCCTGAACGTAACCGTAAACGGTGTAGAGCTGCTCGAATAACCTCGACACTGTCTCGAATGTTCCATCCATCAGCCAAGTCCGTGAGGATGCGAGATGGCGTATGTTTTCGTCTGTGGTAAATACGATGACCCTTGCGCCGTCGTCACAAGTGACGTTGCACCGAAGGAATATCTTGCCTTGAAGTGTAAACTTGCAGTCCTCCCCGATCTCTAGGTCACCAAGCGACTCCGGTTCACGTGGACGGCCAGCGTTTCTTGTCCTCCGAACCAGCTGCTTCAGCGCGTTCTCGGTCGGCAGTTGTTGTCTTGCAGAGCTGATCATTGCGTTCGATGCCTGCTGCACAATCCTCGCTGGCGGTTCTCGAGAAGTTGGCGCTAGGTTCCGTATAGAGGTCCTCACGTACATGACGTCTCCTCTGCATATGGCTGGGACGTGGATGAGACACTTTGCCTTTACCAGCACGTGCTGGCCGTTGAGGAATTCCGTAATAACGCGGCCGTTGCATTCGGTCTTCAGTTCAGAACGCCAGTAATGCCGGTCCCCAGCTTTTCGGTCGAGGTGGTGGTGATGGTGAAAGGGCTTGCCGTTGTCGGCCTCACGTATGTGGGCAACGTCACGACTGGGGAATTTGCGTCCTGGGCCGACTTCTAAGGGAACTGTGCCAACATATGTCTTTTCGGTCGAGGTGGTGGTGGTGAAAGGGCTTGCCGTTGTCGGCCTCACGTATGTGGGCAACGTCACGACTCACGCCCTGGGGAAATGTGCGTCCTGGGTCCTTTTCGGTCGAGAATGTACACATACCCATCTTGGCAGCCAATCTTCGTTTTTCCCTTTTGCGAGGACAACTGACATCGTCATCGTCATCACATCGTCATCACTTGACATCGCGACATCCATGACCATTCCTTGCTGGAACTATGGTGATCTAACCATGAAGCTCACGACTATTTATGGGACGTGAACCTTCTCCCCTTTCTGTCCCAGGTCCATGGCCTGTACCACTCCAAAAGGGGCTTCTCTGTCCTTTGCTGGAACACTTCCACATGTGTCCGAAACTTGGACTTGCCTGGGGTTCACACCCCGTAGTGTTCAAGAAGGATACGGCCAACGACCTGTTAACGACCGACTAATCCTTTGTTATCCATTCGCAGCATGTGTTCTGTACCAACTACAATTAGCTTCCTTCATAAGTTTTGTGCCCTTTTCGGAAAATGTGTCATTCTTCCACTGCTGTGGCTCAGTTTTTATGCCCCCGTAAACTCGGCCCCTACCTTTATTTTCGGCAGTATGACGTGCATTCACGTGAACATGCACGAACTGAAAGAACGCCACAAGGTGGAAAAAATAAAGAACAAAACACACACAAAAAACGTATGTTTCTTTTTATTATTATTCAATTTTTGTTTTACCTTTTTTTGTATCGGTCCTGCAATTTTTCGGTCTTTTGAGTCTTAGGCTTTTTTAGCTTACGGCCTTCTGAAATTTCGGCTTTCTGAATTTTCGGCCTCGTGATTGCCTCCCGCTTAGATCACTCCAAAGTAAATCGACAGAGCGTACCACCAACAGGTTGCCATCCTTAATTGTAATGGCAAGCGCTGCCAGATCTGTCGTCTAATGCAAAATGCACAAACTGTAAAAAGTACAAATTCAGAGTTTATCTTCAAAATAAATGGAGACCTTGACTGCAACTCCTCCAATGTTATTTACCTAATGCAATGTGCCACTTGCCAGGCTCAATATGTGGGTCAAAGCAAGACATCGCTTAGAATTAGATTCAATAACCATAAATCAGATGTAAGCAAAAAGCCCAGCCTGCCAGTTTCGCGCCATTTTAAACAACCTGGGCATTCAATCATTAATCACATACATTCTTCAATCAGAATTTAGCTCCGATCGTTATCGCGGACAACGGGAATCCTATTTAATATAGAAATTCCAGGCTTTAATAAACGAAGATTCCGGCACACTCTCAACAGTGCGTAATCTGAACTCTTAGGTAGTGCACGTGTTCTCGCTTCCTTGTTTCTTTTTTCAGGAAAGAAGACATAACAAAGGACGTTCACCCCGCCAAGACGACCTCCGGACGGACGACATTAACTCGACCAAGACCCTCCAGAATTCTCCCGGCACTGACAAAAGAACATTCATGGACAGCAACTTACAATGACCAGAATTCTTAACCCACCGACGACATAATACCGGCCACGACATTCCAGAACCTTTCCGACTTAGCCAAAAGAACAGCCCCGGCAAGCAACAACTAAGGACACTCACCCGACCAAGACAATCCCCGGACCGATGACATCATCCCGATCACGGCCTTCGTGAATCTTCTCGACTGCAACAGAGCCAAGGGACACTACGATGACGTCAGGAATACCCTTTATCAGCACCGTGCACTAGCTGGAGGACGCTGCGGTCGCTTGATCGACAGCGACACCCGTGGCGAGTTCGTGCGTAACGGTCTGGTACTGACGCCGTATCGGCGCCTTCCCGTATGTAACTTTAGTACGTACGGGTCGTCCCGAATCTTATCTGGGTAGTTTCATTTTAAATCGAACAACGGGTGAAAGTCGTATTTTTTAATTCGGCCAGAAAAAAATATATGTTAGAGGACACCTCAAACGAAGCAAATCGCACCACGTGCGACGCTCGTGCGTGAAGTAGTTTCCGCGTGAGAGAGGAGGAAATTCTTAGGCTGCTTGAGCGCGCTTTCTTCTGGACCGATTTTGACGGGATCTAGCACCGTTGATTTTATGCCTAGGAACTGGAGGTGTTTTGTGATTATAGGCTGTACCGTAGACACTGTCGACAGCCACCCACAGAACTCTGAGGGTCACAGATTTTCTGTTAAAAACTTACAAACTTGGCGTAAACGTTCAAAAAGGCCAAACTTTGTTACCAATTTGCTTCATGATAGAACGTCTGAGGACATCGAGCTTAGTGCCATTCGATAGGACGTTGAAAGAACTTTCTTGCTGTATATAGTTCATTTTTCTCAGCCCAGTGGTTCCTGTGTTATTAGCTTGAGAATCGCACATGGTAGGCGAAAATTGTCAATATTGAATCTCAATTTTCTCAAAAATGCCATCTTCGATTTCCTTGATTATTTTTGAAAAGGTGGCGTCATGTTCCTACTTTAGACGCCAAGTGAGACAATCTTTTATTTTTACCTGAGAGACGCGCAGCGATTTTTTTGTCAGACAGGGTCCACGAGGCTGCGGCCTTGCGCGCCCCATCCACGAGCACGCGACCTTCAACCTCTTCTTTGCTACAGGTCTCCCGCTGACGGAGAAATCAATGACCACACTGCGTGATCTTGTTGTAGTTAATGATGGAAGATGAAAGTCACTGAAAAGGTTAGCCAGCTCTAGGACTCGAACCCACAGTGTCCCCAGAGCATCACTTTACGTTTACCCAATGGTCTCCCAGTTCCGTCAGGCTCGTTCAAACCGTGGGAGAGTATATGAGTTGCCTGTGCGCCCTTGACGAGGAGCCCCAGTCCGACGAACATGCCGACAAAGCAGTGAGAAGAAACGAAGCGTTTCGTAAAGGTCTTTATCCACTGGTAACATCGTCGCTTTTGTTTCAGGTTGCCGCCAATCCCCCAGGCAGTGTGAAAGTCACTTTTCATTGGTAAAAGAACGTTGTGGAAGTTTCGAAAAATGCGAAATGTGCCCATTGCGAGACCCCTGCAGGTGATGGATGCCACCATTGGATTAGCATCATCCGATAGCTCTAGACATAACCTTTCACATAATATAAACTGACTGGGTTCAAGCGCATGGATGCCAAAAGGATTACTGAAGACCACGCCGAGGGTTTAAGGTACCTACGGCTACCGGAAACGAGGGATTTTAGTTGTGCGTTGTTCTGTCGGAAATTTTGATTCCCACGGTGGCACTGACACAGCTCGTGGAGGGCGAACGTGTTATACTTGAGAGCAGCAACATACTGTCATCACAGCGGTCTTACGGACTTTGTAGTACTCGTCGTTGTTCCGAAATAACGCTACGGGGCATAAAACTAGTTAAAGCTAGCATGCACAGCTTCGGAACTATCACTTATTGCGCCCAAGCTAAGAGACGGCTGCAACCACGCGGCCACAAATTTGTATTATCAGGTGTTGTAACTTTCTGTCCCCTGTGGCCGTAGTTCTGCCTTCCTAATATTAGCTCGCACGCTCATAGCGTGCGTATGTGCATTGCCTCAAGCACCTGTACAGGAGAATAGTGAATATGCGCACGTGCGTACGCACACGTCGTGCGTGCGACTCCCATGAAAGTGCGTAATAGCAAGTTCAAGGCGCCCACGAAAGTATTGCCCTGTGTCTCCAAAGGAAAAAAATAAACATACGTACCATAAGTGCAAAATAAGTACACAATGCAACACCTGGGCAATAAATTACAAAGCAAAGACTACGAAGCAAAACGCGCTCGTAAACATACGAGGAGCGCCTTTGTGTGGAAAAATCGCTCCACGGAAAGGTAGCCCTGCGTCTCAATCAAAAAGAGAAAAGGTACCTTACCAGCAGCGCAAAGTACAGGCATAATTCTGCCCCTGTGGAATAAATCGTGAAAAATACTGTGGCGTTTTAGAAATAATTAAGATCGAACATGCAAAATTTTCGCGTACCACTCGTGGTTTTGCGATAGGCGGACAAAAAATGCGCTTGAACCCAGTCGCTTTATACCATGTGAAAGGTCATGTAAAGCTATCGGATGATGGTGGCAATGGTGACAATCCATTGGTGGCAGGGGTCTCGCAATGTGCACATTTTACGTTTTTCGAAACTTCCACAACGTTCTTTTACCAATGAAAAGGATGTGACTTTCACACTGCCTGGGGGCTGGGGGCAACCCGAAACAAACAACAACAACTTTATTTTGGCTTTGGAGAGTGGGGAGGTTCATCGCCACAGGCGATACTCTACACCAGTGCTGGTGGGAATGTGGGGAATAAAATAACGAGGCCCGTCACAATAACGATCGAAATCCGATGGTGTCCAGAAATGTCAGAAGAGCTTTGAGCGCAGAGCGTTGCTGGGCTGGATTAGGCCAGGGACCAAGGAATTTCGATAGGGAGAAGGGGCGAGAGTCCAGCTGACGAAGAGACTCGGAGAGTGTGGTTCGGGAAGGTTGGTAGTGGGAGCAATGAAGAAGAATATGCTCCAGATCCTCAAGCACACCACAGTGGCAGCAGGTTGGAGAGTCAACTTGTCTCAAGCGGTAACGCCACTGAGCTGTAAAGGCCACATCGAGGCGCATTCGGTGGATTAATGCAGCATCTTGACGAGAGGTGTTTCGTGGCATGCGGAAAGCGAGCGTTGGATCAACTCTGCTCAGGGTCATTCCACGCCAAACGTCCCGGAGGCGTCGCTCGACCCCCTCAAATGTTTATGAAAAAAATTGTGTGAGCTCTTTATTATATATATAACATCGGCCAGAAATTCTAAAGTGCAATTATTAACCCTCTCGAGTTTTATAGCCCTCTCAAGTTCCGCTAAATGCCGCAAACCTTATTTTCCGTATGATTTTTTTCTGAAGCTTCCATGACACTCAGACTCGTTCTGTAAACTGTGAACTCCGTGCAAAGAACATGTTTATACAACCTAGGCATACGAATTCAGATTGCTTATAATTACGACAGTTTTTCTGAGACGCGAATATGGCGAAAAAATGTGATAGTACTTTGGACTGCTGAGCGTCTGTTTTTAGCCTGATCGTCACGAAAAAAAATTACATGGTAGCCAATACATGCGCCAAGCCAAGTACGAAAAATTAACGTCGCAGCTATAAGGGTTTCAGAGTAAAAAAATAAAGAAACGTCAATTTTGCCAGAAATGCCTATATTCACCCCAAAAATTCGCGCTGTGGAGGTCGAGATAGGAAATTCCCGACAGTGCAGACGGTTAGTACAGCACTTCTTCTCAAACATATCGAAAAATCTCGAGGGTTATATTTTTTAAACGCAAGAAATTAATTTTTACATTGCACACAGTGCGCGTGCTCACGGCGCCCGCGCTGTGACCCCTGCGTTCGCTGAAGAGAAGGAACACATTAACGCTGCGTTTTCTTCCATTTATATTGCACTCGAGAGCTCAAAACGTGACTAATTACAACTTTACAACAAAACTACAAACTTGCTAAACATGCCGCAACACAGTATATACATATTTTTCTTCAGAAAAGCCCGTATATCCCACACGGACACTTGAACTTGATATTGGTTCAAAGTTGTGGAATCCCCTCGTCCCGGGGATGGTTGAGGCCATTCCATATCTATCGGACAGCATTTCTCTTTCGACGGCAACATCTGTTTTTGCTACCCATATTGGGTGAATGTCCTTCATGTTTTCGCAAGCCCACGTGTAGAGATCGAAAGGCGTCAGGATCTGCTTTTCCAGAGGCCGCTGAAGACTGGCCTTCGTGGCAAGCCTTCTCACAGTACCGCCGACGCCATCGCAGGGTCCCTTACCATGGGAGGTTGCGAAAAAGTTCCATGTAGCATATTTTCCAAAGTCATCGATATGCGCACACAAGTTTGCGAAGTTTTTTCTATTTTTGTACTGTGAGGCTGCACCGTCAGAGAAATAGTGAAAATGTTCTATGTGTGAGGTGTCCTGTGTGAGGAAAGATTCCAGAAAACGCCTTTGAAAAAGGTGCACTGTCGCATTATCGTGATCTGTAGTGTCAGATATTACAACGAACGATTTATGACAAAGGCCCTGTTGTTGATGGTTTCTCGCTTTGTAATAGACTACAATTGGATGTATTGTTGCTTGGCTGTCTTCCCAATAAAATGATTGTGGCGCGTCTTGTACGACAAAACTGTAGTTTTCGGAGAAGTCCATTACCACGATACATTCTTCTACTTTCAGATTGGCTTTCAGAGTGCGTAGGTATCGTGATTGTTCCTGGGCTATATAGTGATGGGATTTCAGATTACTTAGCTGGTCAGATAAACGGTCCAGTATTTCTTCCTTTGGTATAGTAATACTGTCCAACGTGAAGTGTGTGCTGTGAACCCACTGCTGCACTGTGAGATCACTGTCGAGTTCAAGAGAGAAGGGCTCGCGCTGCTCCAGATACTCCTTCAATTTAAGTGAGCCTGGGCATGACGAGCACTTCCCCATCATGCAACCATGCTTGTCAGTGTTGCACACCACTAGCCGCAGGAGTTCCCTGAAATCCTCATTGAGACCACAGGCCCGAATCAGTAACTTGATATTTTAGTGATAAACACACACGCAAACGCTGTGTGTGCCAGGTGCTCCTGCAATAACACACCACTTGGGGCGTAGTGCTGCGAAGGTGGAAAATCCACATTCATGATCGGGGTATCGGTTCTTCCATACCCGATATGCTTCGCGCAAGTTCGTCAGAAGGATCCTCTTCTGATGACCCTGCAGTACGTCCTTTTTGCCTGGAAGCGAGTAAGAGATGTCATCAGAATTGTAGAAGTCTATTATTGCCGTTTTGATTTCGTCGGAGAGGGGCCTTCCAAGCACTGGTGAGGGGTCTGGCGGAATTCCTGCTTCTTCCCTGAGCTTCTTTGCACGACGGACCATCCTTTCGGTTACACCAAAGAACCTCATTATTCTTCTTTTCGTCCAGGATTTTGGTGCCAGGGTCAGAAGCCAAACTTTCTTCCCTCGGGACGTTGCTTTTTGGATAGCTGTTTTAATTTCAGATAACAGAATGCGGTATTCCCGTGAAAGAACATCGAGTTCTTGTCGTGGCTTCACATTCAAATTTTTGGATATCATGTGTTTGAATCGGTTTTGAATTTTCTTCAACTTTTTCTCCACGTATGGCTGACGTCTTTTGTAACTACGGTCCTTCCTGACAGGGGTTTCACCGACGGCTCTGATAGAAGCATTAAGAGAGTCCAGAGTCCTTTCCTCTGGCAGGGGATCCGATGCGAGTGGGGGCGATGCTGAGGATGAAGACGACGAGTGGGCACGTTCTGACGCGGAGTCCTTGGCAGGCTCTTGCTCAGCGACTGCTGTCTCAGGGTTGGTCTTAAGAATATGCATGTAACATGAAGGGCAGATGCGATTGCCAGGCACGAGTGACAAATGTGGAAATCTCTCGAACAATGTGATGGTCACCGTCTTCGTACCTCGTCGTGTGGTTGTGTGTAGATGCAAGGGATTGATGCAGCTTTTGGGAGCGACACTTGACATATATTTTCTCAAATACATGTTGAGGTGGTGAGCACATATATCCGCAATTGTATCGGGTGTGCGCCTTGTACGGAGGCATATCAACTTCCGTTGTTCCTTAGTCAACTCCCCGAAGCACCGTAGCGATATCTCCCTCGTTGCTGTCCTCTGGTGACAGCCCAGTGGTCCAAAGGAGCAAGGTGGCAATGCTCCTTTCTCATCAGCAGTACTGTGAACATAAAAACGCACAGTTTGAGGCTGCATTCGAGCGCCATTCAGCGTACAGTCGTCGTGAGCTCTTCTATACGAGTAACAGGCCTAAATGAAAATGCTAATCATTGCACAGATTCAGCGTTACGCACCCTGTCTGACGTCCAGGCGCTACAATGTTATCGGTGCCAAACAAAATATATATGCCTTATGAGTCATGACACATTTCCCTACAAGAGAAAATGCCCTAAAAGCTATAATGTGTGCGAGGCACTGAGGTCTCAAGGGAGGATTACGGTAATTTTTCTTTTTCTGTTTCAGTTAGACATTGTTCACAACTGCATAATTATACGCACGTACCTTGGTTCTCCTGGCAGAGTCGTTATCCGTCTACTTGGACCAGGCAAGCTGTCATCCATTGTAAGGTGTGAAAGACTCTCGCACGAAACTCCAGACACAGCTGTGCGCGCAGCGCTGGAGATAAGGAGGAAAACTCCGCCAGTTTACAACCGCCAACGATGGTATCACCAGATCGGGCTCATAAAACCCGCTGTCCAGTTCACGATGTACTAATACCCCTCTTGGAATATTTTCGTTCACCCTATTCGCCGTCGTCTTCGACCAGCAGCATGTGTCAGCTTTTGCGAGTGCCTAACGCGCGGGAAGCACAGCGTGTTGCCTCAAGCATATGTATATTTTTCGTGTTTTGGGGAAAGCCAGATGTAACATACTGGTGTGTGGCACAAGGTTTTGGATAGGCTCTCTGACACATAAATAAAGGCCATAACTATCCCCGGTGCAAGGGGATTCCACAACTTCGTCAAACTCAAGTGTCCGCTTTGGACATACAGGCTTTTCCTAGGGGAACTGTCGACCCAGGACGCACATTTCCCCAGGGCGTCACTCGTGACGTTGCCCACATACGTGAGGCCGACAACGGCAAGCCCCATCACCACCACCACCACCACCACCAGGCTTTTCCTAAGACAAATTTGTATATACTGTGTTGCCGCATGTCTAGCAAGTTTGTAGTAACTTTATAACGTTGTGATTGATCACCCATTTTGAGCTCTCAAGTGCAATATAAATGGAAGAACACTGTGGGACTGTGTTCCTTGTCTTGAGCGAACGGAAGGGTCACAGCACGGGCGCCGTGAGCACGCGCACTCTGTGCAATGTAAAAATTAATTTCTTGCGTTTAAAAAATATAACCCTCGAGATTTTTCGATATGTTTGAGAAGAAGTGTTGTACTAACCGTCTGCAGTGTCGGAAATTTTCTATCTCGACCTCCACAGCGCGAATTTTTGGGGTGAATATAGGCATTTCTGGCAAAATTGACGTTTTCTTTATTTTTTTACTCTGAAACCCTTATAGCTGCGACGTTAATTTTTCGTACTTAGCTTGGCACATGTATTGGCTACCATGTAATTTTTTTTCGTGGCGATCAGTCTACAAACAGACGCTCAGCACTCCAAAGTACTATCACATTTTTTCGCCATATTCGCGTCCCAGAAAAACTGTCGTAATTATAAGCAATCTGAATTTGTAGGCCTAGGTTGTATGAACATGTTCTTTGCACGGAGTTCACAGTTTACAGAACGCGTCTGAGTGTCGTGGAAGCTTCTGAAAAAAATCATACGTAAAATAAGGTGTGCGGCATTTAGGGGAACTTGAGAGGACTATAAACTCGAGAGGGTTAATAATTGCACTTTAGAATTTCTGGCCGATGTTATATACATAATAAAGAGCTCACACAATTTTTTTCATGAAAATTTGAGGGGGTCAAGCGACGCCTCCGGGACGTTTGGCGTGGAATGACCCCTCAACATAGAGGGGAGAAGAATGTCGGTTGTCTATTGGCGGGAAGCCAAGGGTGTCACTAGGCGTCGGAGAATTGAACGGCGGTCTCCTCTCAGCAGAACAATACTGGTCCGTTTCCGATACGAGAGTGCTGCTTCTGCGGCGCTGTCGGCCTGCTCGTTCCCCACGACACCACAATGGGCTGGAACCCACTGGAGAACTAGCCTGTGGCCTGCTGCGTAGATAGTGTGGTAAGCCATTCAAACATCTGTGACTAGGGGTGCGGATGGGCCTCGTATGCCGGAATTTTCAATTGCTTGAAGTGCAGATTTGGAGTCTGTGAAGACTGCCCATTCCCGCGGTGTAAAATCAACGATGTGTTGTAGAAAGAAAAGGATGGCATAGAGTTCCGCAGCTGTGGAGGAGGTTGGATGTGAAAGGCGTCTTCCGTGTACTACGCCTTCGGATGGTATGACGAATGCTGAGGGGACTTGTTGTTTGGGGATGCGCCATCGGTATATGCTGCCGTAAACGTAGAAAACTTCTCGTCTACCAGAGCATGAAAATGGGCTCGGAGGACTTGAGGGGGGACCTGATCTCTTCTTTCCAGAAGGTTAAGTAGGCGTACAAAAGTGGGCGGTACCGGTAGAGACAAGGGGGCTTCCGGCGGTATAGTGTCCTTAGTTATGAAGCCAGTGAGAGTCTGGCAGTCCTCTACGCTACTCGATAGAAGTCGCTTTCAAGGGCGGTATCGAATTTTCCTGAGGAGTGGGTGGCGGGGAATGTGAGCACGCAAACGGAGGAAGTGCCGAGCCGTTTCACGTCCACGGAGAACCTCAACCGGGAGCTCACCAGCTTCAGCCAGTACTTGCCGTGTCCCAGCCATACTTGCACTCCGAGGCATCGACGAAGGCTTCGAGCAAACAGGGACCGAAGTGTATTTAATGAAGTTGTTGATATCTTGTGCAGAATAGGAAGGCTGTAAAGCACAGTCGCCCTCACCAATGCCGCGTGAACCGCGAGCAGGGAACGCTGATCACAGCCCCATCCTGAGCCAGAAAGATGTTGAATTGCGGGGAGCCATCGCTGCACTTTAGTTTCAAGGTGTTTAATGTGCCGAGCCCAGCGGAAGTCCGAGTCGATTATATGTACCACGCCAAGGAAGCGGTGGAAGCGTACCGGCTCAAGCTTCTTTGTACCAAGCCAAAGAGGGAAATTGGCCATAGCTTTGCGCGTGAAAGGGAGCTCGACACACTTTTCGGGTGAAAGGTCCATCCCAAGGTGCGTGAGGTACGTATGGATATTATTTAAAGCCAGCTGCAGGCGGCGCTATAGGGCTGGGCGTCATTTTCCTACTGTCCAAAGGGCGACGTCATCTGCATACACGGAAAACGAACCTGAAACAAAAGCTACAATGTTACCAGTGGATAAAGATCTTTACGAAGCTCTTCGTTTCTTCTCACTGCTTTGTCGGTATGAGCATGAGAGAACGGAGAGAACTTCAACGTGAGAGAACTTCGACATTTGCCGCTTGCGTCGATCCCTGTCGTATGTTTGTGTGTGCAAAAATGTTAGAGTGAAAGGAGAATGAGTGAGAGAGTGTGACTGGTTTTTCCCTTCAGATGACGCACCCTGGAAGTCGCTGAGAAGGCGTGTTAGCTTAGCTCAATTGGTAGAGCCCTGGACCGGTAATCCAGAAGATGTCCTACAGCTGGCTAACCGTTTCTGTGACTTTCATCTTTCATCGTTAATTTGTCGGTATGTTCGTCGAACTGGGGCTTCTCGTCAAGGGCGCACAGGCAACTCATGTACTCTACCACGGTTTGAATGAGCCTGACGGAACTGGGAGACCATTGGGTAAACGTAAAGTGATGCTCTGGGGACACTACAAGAAGCTCACGCAGTGTGGTCATTGATTTCTCTGTCAGCGGGAGACCTGTAGCAAAGAAGAGGTTTAAGGTCACGTGCTCGTGGATGAGGCGCGCAAGGCCGAAGTCTTGTGGACCCTGCCTGACAAAAAGAAAAAAAAATCGCTGCGCGTCTCTCAGGTAAAAATAAAGGATTGCCTCACTTAGGGTCTAAAGTAGAGACATGACGCCACCTTTTCAAAAATAATCAAGGAAATCGAAGATGGCATTTTTGAGAAAATTGAGATGCAACATTGGCAATTTTCGCCTACCATGTGCGATACTCAAGCTAATAACACAGAAACCACTGGGCTGAGAAAAATGAACTCTATACAGCACGAAAGTTCTTTCAACGTCCTATCGAATGGCACTAAGCTCGATGTTGGCCTTTTTGAACGTTTACGCCAAGTTTGACATTTTTTAAGAGAAAATCTGTGGCCCTCAGAGTTCTGTGGGTGGCTGTCGACAGTGTCTATGGTGCAGCCCATAATCACAAAAAAAAAAAACTCCAGTTCCTTGGCAAAAAATCAGCGGTGCTAGATCCCGTCAAAGTAGGTCCAGTAGAAAGCGCGCTCAAGCAGCCTCAGACTTTCCTCCTCTCTCACGCGGAAACTATTCCACGCACGAGCGTCGCACGTTGTGCGATTTGCTTCGTTTGAGCTGTCCTCTAACATATATTTTTTCTGGTCGAATTAAAAAATAGGACTTTCACGTTGTTCGATTTAAAATGAAACGACAAATTTGTCGGCTTTGGGGCCTCATTAACACATGAGACTAGTTGTGTAGAAGTGGCTTGCAGAGATGGCATCTGCTCTGCAATACCAAACACGTAAAATGTATGCGAGGGGAAGGCTTTTTACATTAGGAATATTACGTGTCTATGCACAATGTCTAGCGCAGACAAGCGTGTAGTATTTGTGGCCTGCATTTACGTGAAGTTAAGTGCGTATTTACCCGGAAGGGACTACCGATGATTGACTATACAAATCGAAAACTAGCTATGTCCAGTATCTGCGCTATGAGGATGAAAATCTCGCACTGAAGAACTCACATGATTAATACAGTCAACAACAAATTGAAATATACATTATGAAGATAGCGGGAAAAAAAAAAAGAAACTTTTTTTAGTTTCTTTCTCATGCATAATCCGTTAACGTTATGATGCACTGTGAGGAAAGGTTTCTCAGTCAACTTGCTGCCAATCTAGCATCGTTCTCCACATAACTCACACAGATGTTGCTCAAGGCAGGGGATGCCCTTTTATTCATTTGTGCCTGCATTTGACACACAGTCACAATAATAAAAAGGAGTCGGTCAAACAAAAATTGTTTCAGGATATAAATAAGGCGTTTATTTTTGAAAAAAAAAAAAACGGATGCGTAATTATAATAACGTTATATTAGTGCTAGAGAACGGCCACAGAGGCCTGAGTATAGGCGAACATAGGATCAGACACATTGTCGCAAACTGCAACATAAAAGCAGCCAGCAATATCATGCAAAAGACACGTACACGACATAAACTATGATAAAAAATACAAAAATTTTCACATGAGTTAGGAAGAAACAAATATTGGTTGTTCGACAAAAGCATGATTACTTTTTCTCTTTCCTGTCTTTTTCTTCTTTTTCCTTTCTTCTTTTTTCTTTTTGTGTGTGGACGAATAGGAAGAACCACTTGTAGACTGAGACCGCAAGATTTGGAAACGATAATAAGATCATAGGGACAGGATGCACCTACATAAAATGACGACGGGTTGCGAAACGCAGCTCGAAGAGGACAAATAATTCCACTGTGTTCGCATGCAAGCTGTATATTGATAGTGTAATCACTGCGCATAGTGATGCTCAACTGGTCGCTGACAAATACACTAAATGCACGAAATTGGTTCTAAGTTAGAAACAACGGATTGAGCACGAAGTTGGATGGACTGCCGGGAAAGCGCTCTCTCAAATACGTGACCGGCTGGAGCCGGCGGGACGATACAGCGAGAAGGACGAAAACTCTACGGCAAGTTGCCTCTCTTTCACACTAACTTGATTGTCGTGGCAGATTACCACATAGAATTAATTCCCATTTTATCTTCTCCTTTGACTGTCTATGCGGGCAGCTCCAAATTAATCACTCCTTTCCGACGGCGAAACTAGCACCGCACCACTTGATACTGCTGACTGGTACCAGAGCATTACGCCGCGTTTCCCCTCGAGGGGCCGCCGCCGTCGACAGAAAACTCTAGCGCGCGGTGCCCATAAGCAACTGCCACTGAGGACAGCAACTTGTCCAGAAGAAGGCGGAGCCTCTGCCGAAACGTTGACCGTAGAATTGTTTAATTAATTCCCCCTTAAAATTGTAATAAATTTCTTCTGTTTTAATTCACCCTAAACTTCCGCGGAAGTCGTATTTTTCTTTTTCACCTATATCTATATGTATATATATATATTTGAAAGTAAAAAGAGAAAATAGAGATAGCCTTTTCAGAAAATTATAGACTCGGCTGCTGCAGACTAGAACACAACAGTCACTAGCTGTCGATGTATAAAAGGCAAGACGACCAAACCGCATTATTCCATGTATTCACACAAGTGACATTCCCCAGAATACTCCAGCGGATTATGCGAGATACCTCATTGATTTTAGCGGCTGCGTAAGCAGAATTGGTGTACGTCATAAGTATGTATCTTCTCGTGCACTACTAACTGCGGGTAATATCCTGGGGCGCAGCCAGAAGATATTCCGTAGCAGACGACAAGAAGAGACGCATTTCATTGCAAAGTTGACATTCCTGCACGGTGCGAATTCTCAGTGTAATACGAAGGTTGTGCCCCGTGAGCAGATTTTGTTTCTTTTTTTTTTTTTTTTCGCTATAACGTTCCGTGGGGATGACAGAAGACGCGACCTATATCGCAATTTGTGATAGCATGGTTGTGCAAGTGGATACAGTCCTATACGACATCCTGAGTATATTGCTTGCGAAAAAATCCCGATTTCGTCCCGGGATCCACATTTCGAAATCTCGAAACCCCGGATTGTAAAAACGGCGCGGGATTCCGAACCTAGAATGTAGTTCACGGAAGATTGCTTTTCCTTCTTAAGTTTAACAGAGCTATAGCTGTGTAAGGTAGCACTAAAAAGCAAGCTGTTGCTAAGTTTATCTCATTCCATACATGTTTCAAGAACATTAAGCATCATTGTGTAAGCCTATCCTGATCTACCATACCATCTGTTAGTTCACAGATACAAAATCATACAGATACAGATACATACCAGCTCAGCTCGGAGCTCGGATGTGACAGCGATGGAAAGCGAGTGCACTACTTTGGATATGTACACAGAAGTTATGCTTCAGCTATGATCCCCTGTTCATTACTCTCTTGACAGGGAAGTTGACATGGCAGATACACGTCATCTTGTTGACGAGCTGGAGGCTGATGAGTAAGTGTCGTGAGGGAGTGCAGTTTGTTGTCCCCCTTGATGATTGTTGTTATGGTGCAGTTTGTACACATTTCTGTTCTTTTTCCCCAGTGGCCATTTAGAGCAGAATATGCCAGTTTGCTCTAGTTATTTTACAGATGTTTGGAAATGCACAGAACAACCAATTTGAGAAAGAGGGGTGCTATTAACACATTGCGTCGGACTTTTTTTTTCTGACTCTCTTGTGGGGTTCTGACTAGCCTTGTCGAAAGTGAATTCCGAAAACCTTGTAATTGCTCACATTTGACATCTTCCCACAAGGTCTGTAGAGCAGCCTTCCTCACTGCCTGGCATGTACAATATGTCACGTTCCTGCTTGGTGGAACTGTTGCAAGTGTGTGCTCTGTGCTCATCAAGGGAGACAAGTGTACAACTCACTACTATGTGCTCACTTGCCAGAGCCACAGTCACCTGTGTGAGCGGCCACAGGAGGCAACGGAACAGCCAGCCCCTTGTACACGACAAACCAGCTGGAAATATTGCGATGTGTTCTGCGATCTTGTTCTCTGGGAGTAGTATCACCAAGTCACTGCGCCTGTTCGACATCATGGGTATCGCTCGAATGCACCGGAGCCAGTACTTTGAGTACCAGAAATGCTACTTATTTCCGGCTATACAAAATGTGAGTTATGCGGAGTCAGCCTGCCGGATGTTGGGCTGATGAACCGGGGCATTGCGCTCAGCACCACACTGCGAATTCTCGACGCAGCAGACACTCCAACTAAAGTCTTGCTCGGCCTCTGGTGGGACGCTCTCCAACCATCGTGCAACTCCTCATCGATTTAATGTGGCGGTTCGGGCTTACTATCAGAAGGTCTCGTCTCTGCTCCCCGCTGCTTCTAGTTTGTCCTCCACTTCGCCCTCATCGATGAATTTTTGGCTTTTTTTTTTTTACTGAGAGCACAGCTGTCAGACAACTTTAGGAAAGCGCGAAGTCAAAATACGGAAACGGGAAATTTAAAGGACAAAAGCACAGCGCTTTTCCGAACTTATCACGCAGTACCACAGGCCCCAATTTCTGCTTTACTGTGACGGCTGTCATTTTATTTTGCGAACGGAACGTAATATTTGTTTTCCATTTGCCTTTCACGTCTTCATGGCTGGAGTAGCTATTATTGTTATTGTTCACGCAGTTATTGTGAAAACGAAACTTGGTGGTGGTTGAGTCTTTGTTGGAGGACAAACCCTTCAATCCATCATCCTTCGGCTCGCAGCCGCATACGGATGAGGGGAAGCGTTCCTGCTTTCACGATATTTCCACAATCGCCGTTCAGTCTCTCAAACTATCCATAGTTTGTGGAAATAGCATCTAAACCATACCTACCCCACCCACCCGCTATACCGCACCTATAGCACTTTATTTGCTCTAAACTTGAGACAGCTTCTTCCTTGGTAATCAACGTTCTTGGTGTCTCGAGAACGTTCGATTTAGGTGTTGGCATCAGGAACATGGGCTGCCTACCGAAGCTTTCTAGCCGTATAGCTTTCCATCGAAGGTGAAAAGAAATATTCCTCAGATTTGAATGTGAAAGATGCCCTATGCACTGATAATGCTGTAGATAGTACGTTTCGCTCGATAGCATTCGGTGCCTACTTTAAGATGGCCACTACCTTCAAACACGATCTCGCTATTGTCAGTCAGAGATGTGCTACAAAAATCAAGCACTACGACGCGACATCCTCATTACATAGTATTTGTATAAATAAGCAATTTTAACTTCTTGTGATCATCTCATTCTTTGTTTATATCAAAATGAGTTCCACCCGTAGAAGGCTCAGGTGAAGCTTCTGAGGACTGGATTGCAGTTGACGACATCAATTGGAGTTATCAATTGACTGCACAGCAGCAGAGGGAGAAGGTCGAGCTTCAAGCGCTGTCGTGGGGAGATTACCCCGGCAGTTGCTACAGAGGACGTCGCCTGATATTCTGGATTGGTGCCATGTCCTTTGTCACGTGTTATGGCTAATTTTGATAATTCCTCTCGTGAGTGCGATTTGGACATTTTTGCGAACTTTGGATCTTTTTTCTCTACTATCGCGACTCTAATATGATTTTCTCTTGATTCCTCACTTACCGCTATTTCAGACTCTGTATTTCTGTACTTGAGTATCTCCTACGTCCTAGGTGTGCACTATTGCCTTTGCTAGTTTCTATTATGTTGTTGGTTGAGTTTCAATTTGGGGTGCACCATCACATAACCAACTGCTGTTCGTGGGCATAATAAATTAAATAAATTAATAAATAAAAAAGCCAGAGACGCCCGATGCCCGCGTGTTGCCAGAGGTCGGTTCGGTTGAGAACTCAATTCTGTTTTCAACAAATCGGGACAAAGGGCTGCGTGAATCTGAATTCTGGTTGGCCAGAACCATGTTTTGTTGTCCAATTGCCCTGTTGCACCACCACCACCACCCCTGTTGCAGACGCTTTCCTGCGTTTCCTCAGACGCTTTCAGACATATGTCGGCACAGTTCCCTTAGAAATCCGCCCAGGACGCACATTCCCCAGGGCGTCAGTCGTGACGTTGCCCACATCTGTGAGGCCGACAACGGTGAGCCCTTTCACCATCATCATCACCACCACCTGCCCTGTTGCAGTGAAGATTGCTGCGTTGCTCCCTGCAGGGAGACATCGGCTTTTGCGAACATTTGGTGAGTGGAGCCATCCAGTGCCAAGGTGTTCACACTAAAATGCCGTACCGATGACATGGAAGGTGAAGAGATAAA
This sequence comes from Ornithodoros turicata, assembly GCF_037126465.1. Classification (NCBI taxonomy): domain Eukaryota; kingdom Metazoa; phylum Arthropoda; class Arachnida; order Ixodida; family Argasidae; genus Ornithodoros; species Ornithodoros turicata. The sequence goes on along the minus strand of NC_088202.1, from coordinate 32,753,792 downwards.
ATTCCCTAACGCTGATAATCGCCATCTTCATCCGATGGGTGTAACAGCCCTGATACTTTTTCACATCAGTGTACACTCTTAAAAATGAACTTCACCGCATAGCACGCTCCTACCCAACCATTATCTCGAATGATATCATTATCTGCCCTGATTTGTTGAAAACAGGAGGCGTACGCCTTTTTTGTGACAGTTAGGAACACCATAAGTGTCACAAAAAAAGCGTACGCCTCCCGTTTTCAACACATCAGGGCAGATAACAATATCATTTGAGATGATGGTTGGCTAGGAGCGTGCTATGCGGTGAAGTTCATTTTTAAGAGTGTACTGCTGGGGCCCTATCCTGGTCAAAGTAATCTACCTCGATTACTTGAAATTTCTTCTGTCATTGGTGCACAATCAAAAAAGGCGTGAATATTAAAAGCGGGTTGACACCTTCTATCAACCAATCGCCCCACGTGTTATTTTGGAAAGCGACCCGCCTTATCGGTGTTCCCTCCTGAGAATCCGAAGACCACACCTGTGATCTGCCTGCCCTGCCTTGTTGCTTCGGTTCTTAGGTGTCGGAAACAGAAAACTCTACCGGCGTAAAACTGAATTTCGTGGAAAATGCGTGGAAAAGAACGCTGATAATTTCCTTTTTTGCTGTTTGTCATTTTTCTTGACGTACAGGTGTGCAAGACGGCAATGTTTGTGTGACACCGTGATTGTACTTGGCATTTATAATTCGGTATGTACCCGTGAGATGGCGCTGATGGCAGGCAACAAAACGGACAAAACGATAAAAGCGCGAAGGATCATTGCAAAGGGTCGAACGGACAGTGTGGCGCGAGCCGTAAACGCGTTTATGAGAAATCGGTTCGTGCTTTAAAACTTGAGCTTTATTTATGAGCTTTTCTTTATATTTTTCTGTGTGTTCGTGTGCTCGATATGCGGAATTATAATTCGCATTGCAATATGCTTCTTTTCTCGTGAGCTGTGGGGGTGCGAATGATACCGCAAATGAGCATTGATAGTTTTACTCAAGAAACAGTGAACTTTGATCGATGAGTTTTTTGTGTGCACACCGCTACGTTGCAATAACATTGATTGTACGACGTACGGCTCGGACGACGCTTCGAAAAGCCCGCCGCTTTCACGCATACGATGCCGCGATGCCGCAGAGAAACGGTGTTACGTGGTGCTTTTTTCTCATCATTAAACACAAACGAAGAACGACATGAATTTTTTGTTGTGACGAGCACATACAGACTTTATACAACACAATAAACGGAAATGCACATGCGGACCCATCACGAAACCCATCGCCGCTCAAAGTAATCGACCCTCTTTCGCTAGATTACTTTTCAGCTTTGAAACTAATCTTTTACGTCATTGTTACGTCAAAATGACGTAGGGTCACGGTCCGAGATTAGGGCCGAGAGGCTGCGAAGGAAAACTAGGTATAAATTTCAATTGAAACGGGCGGGATTTAAGGGCGGGGTATTTCGTGGCAGCCCCGCCCTACAGCTTGTGACGTAAAGTAATCGAGGTCGATTACTTTTGACGAGGATAGGGCCCCTGGGGACACGGCTGTCTAAGATCGCCTGTCTGTAGTTCCGCATATTCCGCATATTCTGTAGTTCCCACATTACCCTTTTTGCACATGCAAGTGTTGTGCCAATATTTTATTTAAAGTGTGGACGATATGCCGCACGTGTTTATTAGTCCAATAAAATATAGTCCTGCAACACCTGGGGATTTGAATTGGGATCAACGACAGGGCACTGATTTCAGACAACCGTGTCCCCAGAAGTACACTCAAGGGCATGTACGCCTTGTGGGCGACCGGTGGAAATGCACTGATGTCAATGTGATCTCACAGAACACTAGCCATATAGCTTTACTCTCTTGTATACACTGTCCTGAATGCCGCAGTATTTTAGGGAGAAAACAATGTGCTTTGAATAAAAACATTCAATTTGTTTTCATTTCATAATGTAGGGTTAGGCGGGACAAGATGAGACACGGTGCAAGACGCGACATTTTTTGCTCGACGCTGCCCGTCTCAGGAACGTACGCTTTGCTCCATGTGCTTGAAACTTTACTCATAGGTGGCTCTGCATGACCCCTTTATTGCACGTGAGAACTGTCCGGATTGGTTTATGCGTTGAAGAGAGAGAGAGAGAGAAAAAAGGCTATTCTTCAGGGAGTGGAAAGACCCGCCAGAAAGGTGCGATTTTCTGTAGTTCTTTTTCTTGTCATCCGTGCAGCAGGGTTTTGCAGGCCTATCTTCTCATTGTAAGCCTACATTTATTTCTTTATGCATTCATCTGCATATATACAAAATATGTCCACTCTTGGTTTTCTGGTCGTCAACAGAAAAATTAATGTGTCCGATTACATGCACAGGGAAACATGCGTCAGTTTAATATAATTTAAATTTAATGCAATTTAGAAACGAATTAGTCAACTATTAGGTGGATTTATGCTTGTTCTTCATAGATTTCTTTTTTGCATATCACCTAGCATATCAGCAAATATATTTCCAGCAAATCAGAAGCACACGCACCAGCGAAACATCACACTGGCGGTGCCTTATTTGCAAAGGACGGTGAAGCAAAATAACACCGGGTTTTGTGCGGCTTTATTGCACATCGTGGGCTGTGGGCTCAAGTGCTTGTGTAGGGGCCCACGGGCTTTACTTTGTCTGCTTCGATTGCAGAAACTAATTTGTATAAACTTTACTTTGTATAATTTGTTCCACGGGGTGTCTCATCTTGCCCCATCTTGCCCCGTCATCTTCATGAAAACTAACTTTCATCTGCCACCACTGTAACTGCGCTGTAAAATAAGTCGTCTCAGTCTGTTTCACAAATTTTATTATTATAACCTTGCGTTGAAAACGTCACTCATCCTTAGTCCCAGTTACATATCGCCAAGATTATACAGATCCCGACAAAAGTTTACGGAACACCAGAGCGACGTATTTCTTGATTTCAGCGACACCCTAGTGGCGAACGGGAGTGGACACACGTACTGAGAGGCGCGTCGCGTACCCGGTCACCTGTTTGTAAGTCTATCTGTTCCTGTTTGCAGCAACCGTGTCGCTCAGATGACTATATACACCACTCCAGTGTTCCGTATAAACTTTTGTCGGGACCTGTACCCCTGTCACACGGCAAACCGAATGGCATTCCCAGCGAATGACAACCGCACCGGATGTCATTTGTTTGTCTTACATCGAGCTACACGAAGAAACAAAATGTCATTCACAAATGATGTCGGTGTTGATAATTAAGACACCAATAAAAAGTCTCAAACACAGCTGCAGCTGTGTTTGAGACTTCGTGTTGTGTCTGTCTCTTCGTGTTCCCTAGTCTCGGGGGTTTTACATTATGCATCATATTAGTTATATTTTTATTTCTTTTGCTCGAAACTAGCGAAACATTAGATTATTCCACAAAATAGTTGCTTATTCAAAGACACTTAATTGGCTAAGTGCCACAAGCAAAGACAACTAAGAAGCATATCTGCACCGCACTTGGCGACGTGGTGATTGGGAACGAGGGTAGTTCTCCGAAAAACAGTGTTGAGCCCTCCTTCCTTCCTGTCAAAAGTTATCAAATTCGTGGTAAAATATATGATTACACAATTTCATTCGTCTTTCACTTCTTCGAACGGTTTATCGTTGTTGTCTTTGCTACCTCTCTAGTACGAGGGTACGCCGTCGGTGCGAGAGGGAAAGCGAATGAGTTGTCTGAACTCATTCGCATGTATTGCCATTTGATTTCACCGTGTTACACGAAACGAATGTCATTCGCTGCATGGGCGTTCCCAGGATTTTTTTCCAGGAGGGGGGGGGGGGGCAAAGCGCTTCCAGGGGGCAAGCGTGCAAACACCCACCCCCTACCACATCTTTTTCTGGAGGCGGATTTGCGCACTGTGTGGGTGTTCAGAGGTTCCTATCATGACATCTGAGAATAATCATTACGGCCTATGACTAAAGAGCGCACTATTTTCACAAGCGGCTTTGGAGTTCCATGGAGGGGGGACGCCCCCCCCCCCCCCCTTGCCTCCCTCTCGGTACGCCCATGATTCGCTGGGAATGGCATTCAATTTGCCGTGTGACAGGGGTATTAGACAACAATCAGAAAGTCGGAATCCATCGTTACGTAACATACACCTTTGCGGAATCATTTGTGCCACGAACATCAATTAAATGGAACAAGCTTTCCACCTCAATCACCGACATCCAACACTATAAAGAAGCACTGTTCGAATGCTTCTGCCCTGAGGGCAATAAACATAAATAAATAAATAAACGAATGGTAGTATTTCTTTCTCTCCACACAATCACAAACAAAGAGTCGAATCGCCCGAACCGAAAACCGTTATTAACCGTTATTTTTGGCCGAACCGGAACTGAACCGAACCGAAACAGTCAATGCCATCTTGGAGCTGAACCGGAATTGACCCGTTAAAAAATACCGGTAACCGGTTCAAATAACGGTTCATACGGAACTAAGGGTTGCATGTTGTGCAAGAACGTTTTTTTTTTTTCATCTTTCTTCTTTTTTGATTATCTTCGTAGCCTTCCTCTTGCTTGCCGAAAAAGTCGTGCCCTGCAGAAAAGCTCTGGATTTTCTGGAGTCGCGAAATAACAACAACAAAGGTCGTAACTCAAAACTGTTATAACTACTACAGTCTATGACATACACATGAATATATATTCGAATTAGGTATCAACGACTGTTTTGGGTAGTATTCAGGAAGTGTCATATGTTATAATAATATACTAAAGAACCTCAGCTATACGGGGTGTCCACTCTAGCTGCAGAAATGATCGCTGACACATAGCGCTGTCCAAGAAAAAGTGACTGCTCTACTACGACGTTTGTGTTACAAACCGGTGCTGCATTGTAAGACCAGCCCGTTTGTAACACAAACGTCATAGGAGAGCTGTCAGTTTTTCTTTGACACCGCTATGTGTCAGAGATCATTTCTACGGTTATCGTGGACATCCTGTATATCAATTCCAGTAGGCGGACCAAGCGATGGATGGAGGCGACATCGGCCGCACGATGGGGTACCTCCATAGGTAGTTCTCCTGGTTGATATGCCAATGCAGACTAGGCCAATAATCCTGGCGGTTTTAGTGGTGCAGGGAGCGTCCCAAGGACGACTACAGAGGGATGCTCACATTTTTTCTTTGGTGGAGGAAGGGGGTTAGCACATCCTTTCCTCTCCTGCGCTGCTGTCATCTCTCCCCTCCCTCTTTCACCCCCCCCCCACCCCCTGGGTGCACCGAGCTGCCAAATCGGAGCATGCTGACCGCACCTTACCCCTACATCCCCCGCGCAAGCGATGGATATGACGTCGGCTGGGCGACTTTGGGTCTTCCAAATTCTCTCTACTTTGTTTTTTTTCTCTTCTTCTTCTGTTCTTTTTTGTGCAGTGCATTGCGAGAGCAAACTATCTGAGCTCAACTAGAGCATGCCCCCGTCCATGTCTACGACGTTGCACGATAAACTGCCAACATGCGTGTGTGAACTTACAAAAGAAAATACCAAGCTGGTTTTCTTTGTGCATTTGAAATAAAAAAGGTAAAACAACCATACTGACATCGTATTTAAAATTCTATAAATGTATATAATTTAAGATTATATAATAATAATATAATATATTAATATAACTATAATTTAATATAATAAATTCTTAAGATAAATTCTAAAATTAAAAATAAATGAATGAGCCGATAATGAGTCCAACTCTTTGTTTGCAGTTGCTCATGCTCGTGCTCTGTCTTTGTTTCACAGACACTTCACTCTAATGACGACACGGTAGCATAGCGGCAGTCAGTGACGATAACGCGCCTTTTACATCAAGACCGCGCGCTGAGAATCGCACCATTCCAGTTCACTGCCATGAAGCGTCTTTTGCTGATTAACGTGTATTCGCGCCTCCTGACTGGTAGTCAATAATATCAGTGACACAGGCCAAGGTAGCAGGCTCGGTTGACTGCTGTATTCCTGCCGAGATTGTGCAAAAAACCCGGTGGGTAGGTTAACCGCTGCGACATGAGCTACGTGCTGGGGCAGTCAACCCAAACCGGCAATTCATGGTTATGCTCCTGTTCTAACCACGTTCTAATCATGTCTTTCATATAGCTCAAAATCTTTTAAACTCTTGTACGACCGTTGAAGCCTTCCTGTCCATCTTCAAACCCTGCACAAACGGAAGCGCGCTTTAACTTGCCTGCTGTGCTTCATTCCCACTCGTGGCCCCTGAACCGATTCGTAAACCGAACCGTTTGGAGAAAACCGGTTCAAACCATTATAGTCGGCTTCCGGAGCTGAACCCTTATCGCCGAACCTAAACCCGAACCGAACCGATAAACGTTTCGGTTCGAGACTCTGCTCCTAAAACCTGGTGTCGCGTTAGCGTCTGAGGTTATTTCAAAGTCGACGGACGCTTCATATGGAGAAGAAATGGGAAGAGGACTACATTCCGTTGTCACTCGGGGATCGTCAGCTTTAAAGGAGCAGTCTAGAGGAACACAACTTTGTTTCTATTTTTGGTTGGTATGGAATGTTAGGCGCCGGAAAACAGTGTTCCCACAATTAGTACAACCGTGGCAAAATTGGGACACCTGCAATAGCCCCCTGAATCTCCCGTGCGCCCTACCACTCACGTCACGATAGACACGTGATGAGCACCGCCACGCGCGTCACTATGTGACGTGAGTTGTAGGGACGCTCCTCATTGGACCTGGGATCACATCACAGGGGTGGCATCCAATGTATTGCTCCGTAGACAAAAGCGTACTGGGCGAACGCAATGCATCCTGGACAGGTCCTCAGGTCCTCGGACAGGTCAGGACAGGTCCTCAGGTCAGGACAGGTCCTCGTCACAGCAAACGTCTTAAAGATGGCAGCGCCCGTGATCGGCGGCCAAACCTTTTGTAAACATTGCGGTTATTGTTTCTACACGCCGTTTTGGATGTCTTTCGGTCACGGTAATTATTTTTATCCGATAATCTCGCACTAAAACGTGCAGTTTTACACATAACGCCTGGTACTGTTGACGACTTCCAAAGATGTGATGACGACCGCGCTTTAAGACTCACTGAGCCGATGCGATGTACTTAAACTAAGGCGAAATGGGCTACCATGTTACGGAAGAAGCACCGCATACTTTACGCTGGCAAAATACGTTCATCTTTTGGCGTTATGACGACGAAAATATGTCGGTAAGCTGCAAAAAGACATGTAAACAAAGTCACATGACCTCCAAATGACGATACCCAGGGAACACATGGTAGTCAACTAGACGTCCAGATCGGTTCTAGCCCTAGACTTTAGGGATAGTGCCCAAACTAGACGTTCACTAGACGTCTAAAAGTCTTACCATTATTTAGACGTCTAAAATTAGTGATTTACTAGACATCTTGTAGACATTTAGTAATTGACGTCTAATTGTAGACGTCTTGTAGCTGGCCTTGTATATACCACATATTAGAAATCATCAAGATTTTGTTTTATTAGCTTTTTAAGAGGTGTGAACACATTCACACATCAAATACAGTCACTATATTATAAGAGGTGGTTCTAAGCTTAGCTTTCAGGCTTACAAAACTGAAGTTCAATTGTTACAAAACATATGCAGGAAACTGAATTACTTGATGGCAGAGTTAACATAATTGTGGTGTTCAAGTTGTCCGTGAACCGGCCCTGGTGACTGAGTCTGTTCGCCTTCTGATCCCGAGATCGCTGGTTCGAACCCGGCCAAAAACACCAGCAACTTAGTGCCAGGATACAGGTTGCTTAGACATGCCATCTTCTACAAGTGACATTAAATACGGTGTGTTGTGTGGTGAGCTGTCATTGCACATTTAAGGACACTCAGGTGGGCAATCCACAGACCGACTGCTATGGCGTCGCTCATGATCTCAGTTGTCTCGCAATGTAAACCCCAATTGTTATTAAGTCTTCCATGCTGGTATCTGTCCACAAGAGTCGTCACAAGAAATCTAAAAAATGTAGCCAAATGCAGAAAGAGAACGGGAATTAGGAGGGTCATCCAAAAATAAGTTTCCCCGATATTTATTTTTCAAAGGAAACACCACTAGGACAAACTGAATGGTATGGTAGTTGGGTGTGACATCCCGGCACTGCAGATGTTGGTTAATGGAGTGCCGTTCACCTATGTGTCAGGCATTCAAGCGTGGATGTAATATTTCCGAGTACGTCTGACTATCCTAGTAAGGAAGAGTTATCCTATTTTTCATTAAAGAAAAAAAGACTGCTTTTGAGAATATCCACTGACAGTTAACACCTGTTTATACAAAACACTTTACAGGCATTGACATGGTGTGTCCTCTATACAGGGTCGTGAAAATCTGCACAATGAACAGTACAGTGGGAGATCAGCTATAACACCACGAAACAACGTTTCTTTTCTGAAATTTCGAGAATTGTTAACGGAGACTGGCGGGTCACTGGTACTGCACTCTGATACTAATGGGAACAAATTTCCTTCAGCTTGGTCAACGAAAGTTATGCGAGATGGGGGCCACATTTGCTCGGTAACGTTCGTAAAGAGCAACGAATGAATGCAGCTTGAATTTTCCTTCAATGGTATCAAGACGGTCAAGATGAATTTCTTGGAACAATTATTATTAATTAAACGTGGGTGCATTATGCAAGTGCTGAGACAAAATACCATAGGAAGCCATGATGGGTGCCCGGTGAATGCATTCTGAAGGAGGTCAAACTCGTGTTTTCGTCTGGAAAGGCTATGCCGACAATGTTTTAGGACTATCATTGTGTGCAACTTGTAGATTATCTCACATGCACAATGACAGTAAATGCAGATGTACTGCGAGATCCTGGGAAAGCGTCAAACTACAATGAAACAAAAACGCACAGGACTTGGAAGGGTGTAGTACAACCACGTCAACGCTGTCTGCACTCGTCTTGAAAGACTCAGGATTTGTTCCAGAAATTCATCTGGAAATTTGCCAAAGAGAGAAAAAGTACACAAGCGAGCTGGTACAACGTTGAAGTAGGAAGCATCACCTTGAGCATGAGGAGAATGAAGTATACAGGAGACACACAAACGTGAGTTTCCTTTTCATGAGCTTCTTGTATACCTCGTTCTCCTCGTGCTCAAGGTGATGATTCCTACATAAATGAAAATTTGCCCAATCTGCTGTTCCATCTTCCTCTCAAAGCACCCCTCGGCAGTCACCAATTCGCGAGTGATCATGAAACACAAATTGATCGGGTGAAATGCAAAGCGAATGCCTCACTTTGTAAACAGCGCATAGCATGGCACAGACAACGTATTGAATACTTGGTATCACAGTATCAAAAATGTTCAGCTAAATAAGGTGACTATATTAGGGAGTAACGTTGAGCTCTAATCTATACATACATTTTTTCAATGTTGTGCTATAGGTTTATTATTTTGTTCACAGCAGAGGAACTTTTGTTGGATGATCCTCATGCATGAAGGAAATTCCTTATTCTCTTACTTTCCATCACACGTGTGTGGAGCAGCAAGTACAATCTGTTGGCAAATGATCATACTGAGGTAATAAAACTGGACTCTGCAACAACCTTCAGAAACTATGTGTGAATGGACCACATTAACTTTGTCCAATTATATTATGACCAAATGGATAGTATGTATGCTATGTGAGTTGTATGCCCATATATTGTAACAAAAGATCAGTCAGATGAAGGCAGTCTGACTGAGGTACGTAGATAATTTAAATAATGTCCATACATATGATGATCCGAGTGTTTTGGGCTCACTGACATGCATATACACTGACAGCATCCACAACTAGAAGACATTACCAGAATCTAAGTGCTGTGAAGTAATATTTTATTTTACTGAATATATATCTTTTTTTCTTAACGAAAGCCCGCATTTGTTCGGGGCAATGTTTCTTGAACTAGCGTTCCTGATGGCGTTACCGTTGCTGGTAAATGTAAATTTTGTACGTTAGTAACTCCCCTGCAGAATACTACGCTACACCAACTTAAAGAAATCAGCAACTAAATTATTGAATCACTGAAACGTCAATAAAAAAGTCGACGACTCCGACGAATCGTGCAGCGCAGCACTATAAACCATAGCTCCACAAACACAGAAGCACTTTGCACGTACTGTGGGCAGCAGATAGCAGATGTTTGTTTACTGCACATAACATTTTCCCACAAGCTACACAGCTGCAGCAGTAAAATGGAATCTGACGTGACTCAGGGATTTCAGGACACTTCAAAAAATCTTGAAACTGCCCATGGTATCTCTTTGAAACCGCTGAACAGGCAATGCACTACATATTAGGCACACCTGTAGCTCAGTAGCAAAGGCACTGATAAAATGTTTGCAAAAAGAACAGCGATTTTCAACACACACATCACAAATTACGACACTCGTCGCTGCAATGCAACAACGATGGCGATGGCGATGATGATGATGATGATGATGATCGTGTTGGCCGTTCCCTTTATACCGGGCGGACAGCGTTCTGCGGGGGCAGTGCGCGTCCTAGCCTAAAAACACAGTTCCTCAGTCTTTTTCACCAGTTGTGGTCCTGTTATTGTTCCTGTGGGTTTTCTCCCACCACATACTCAGACGTCGTTTGACTGCATCGACGTATTTTCCTGTGCCGAATCCAAGCGCTTCCTCTAGAGATGGCGCTTCTATCGTAGGTATCAGCTTTGTACATTCCACTACGATGTGTGATATCGTTTCTCGGATTTCTCCACAGGCGGCGCAGTTGAGGTCCATATGGTCCATATCTGTTCCGTCCGGCTGTGGCTTTGATTCAGGATCCGGCTCTGGCTGCGTGGTTTCCCATCCGTGACCGCGCCGAACCTTCATCCACCATTCTCGTGTTCGTAGTACTCCTGCGCGTGCTTCAAATAATAGTGAGCTTCCGATGGAGTTGTCGTAGATCTTCTCGGTGTTGATTTCGTTTTTCCCTTTCACATATGTTTGTAGTGCCGATTTCAGTTGTGCGCCCTTTAGCCAATTAGAGGTTTCCCAGTAGTGAACCTGCTCACGGATCTCCCGTCCGCTGAGTATCGTCTCGTCGGATAGTGTCATTTGCGCTATGCCTACTTGGCTCATCAGTGTTCTCGTCTTTTTCCTCCATGGCATGATGATGATGATGTTGGTGTCACTTCCGCTGGATTGGCATATGTGTTATTTAACATTTAACCTCCACCACCCAATTATAATGAACGGCCACGGAAATTAAAGTATTACAGAAAATAAGTACTCAAAAGGCACGAGCTAAAGCAATGGCAATGACGTCTACCCAATCACCATCCATCATCCATCCATCCAACCAGTTCGAACCAGTTCAGTTTCAACGGTTGAAACTCCAAACTTTCCGGACGCGCAACGGGTAGCAGTTGGGGTCTTCGCGGCTGCATTCCACTGGTTGTTGTACGGAAATCTTTCGAAGTTCTAATCTCCCGCGCGTTTTGTCATGCAATTTTTGAGCATAGCGAGAACGTACGTCGTGCTCCGTGCTGTCCAGTGATAAAAGCTGTTGAGCACAGCAGAGCTCGCAGAGTACTGTGGTGGACAACGTTTCGTTGTTCTCTGGCTTTCAAGTTTAAGGGGTGAGTTCACTCTTCATTAAAGTATGTGCCTGTTTCTGTGCACCAAATCGCATGTAGTAGAGATGCGTGGCATAATATCGGAATATCGTTTCCTTTATTTCGGCTTCGTATCACCGATTGAAGCATATTGGAAGTGTGGGTTGACCTGACTGCACTTGCATTCAAAGTAGTGATTAACGTTGTATGTTCGGCAGTACAACGTTTCATTAAGTGCCTTGGTTCGTCTTGGTGCTAAAACAAATACGGTATCACTAATTATCCATCGAGATTCACGAGTTTTCGATGACTGTTGAAGTCTTGAGTAAACGAAAGTCGACAGTTACGGTTTGCAGGGCGGACATGCCGGAACATAAATGCTGGGTAGTTCATTGTTATGTCAACCCGACTTCGGTTGTTGCATTTTTCGCTGGTAGTTCCCTGTGAGGAGAGGGGAAGCAGTTGTCTCTGACGTGTGACTGGTGTTGTCCTCCAATGTTCCTGATGTTCGATGTGCCCCCGAATCTTACTCTGGAGGGAGCCTCTTTAAATTGTTTGTCAACAAAGTATTGCAAATACAGTTGGTGGAAGACTCTAACTGCTTTCCATTTACATGGTTATCTTGTGGTTAACGAAATCGAACTCTTTTTCAGATGCTGTGAAAGTCAGCAGGGAAGTGCGATGTAGAAGAAACGACTGCCAGAAGCTTGCTAAAGAACCGCACAACATGTGTGGGCAGCAGACAAAATATTCATCAAACGGTACAAAACTAGTATTTTTGTACTTGGTCGTTTTGAAACATCCTTGGTATTGTATGGAGAACAGCGTGACTATGTCATTCCGTCTTACTTCACCCAAACAGCTATCTGGCAGTAGTGCAAGATTTGAGTTCCTAAAAGGTTTATTCACTGAAGTCACCTCAGCGCCATACTATAGGTCCCTCAATGTTATCAATAAGGCCAATAAATACTGTATTTTTTGTGATACTCAATAAGGCCGAGATCTACCAACGCCGATGGCAGCAAATCTGCCTGCTGTGGCGGTCCCCTGCGGATGACGTCATGTGAATAAACTTGTATACTACTTGTACGTACTTATAATATTTGACGTGGTGATACAGCTCTTGCTTTGTATTGTCTTTTATAATATACACAGTGTTTATTTTTATCCTGTACAGAATTTTTGCACCAAAGTTATGAGAGCAGCACAGATGTTGTTTTAGTGTAATGCAGTGATGGAAGTGCTGCGCCAATCATGGAGTGCTTAGCAGTCGCCTGCTCGACCAGGTAAGGTCGTGTGTCACGAGAAAACTCCTGTCACATTGATGTACTTTCACAACGACAGCTGTTACATCCTCATTTCCCTGAGATCCTGGCTGCGTCCGCTAGAGCCCTGCGCAGATAAGATTTTTAGCATCCGCGCCGATGCATACACAACCGTTTAGATCCGCATGTTTCGAAGGACGCGTAAACACAGCCGGAAGAATGTTGGTATAATTTCGGATGCCTCCATGCTCTCATGGAAGGACTCACAGCGACAAGCAAAGGGAAACATTTCAACAAACGCGATATGGAGAGACTTCTGGAACGCTTCCTCACCAGTGCTCGTGTGGACGCCAAAATGCCTTCTCTCCCGTCTTGGCCGTGCATGGTCAAAGGTGAACCCAGGCATGCGCTCGCTGTCGGTGCACAATACAAATAAATTGCTAGTAGAAAAATTACAGCCTGCGGTATATCCGCATCCGACCTCCAGCCATCCGATCCGCACACCGCAGAAAGTGATAAATTCTCATCCGAATCCGCAAGTATCTTACGGATATCCGCTTCCATCCGCGGATGGTGCAGGGCTCTAGCGTCCACATCAGGTAGTGACGCACAAACAGATTTTCAGCTGTTTCTGCAATTTGTGTTGTGTAGCTGTAACAGTTCTGTGATTTTTGTACGTGCAACTTCTTTTCTTTGTGTCTTTCAGATCAGTGTTGATACAGCTTTTGCTCTTATGTGGCAAGACAAGCATCCCGTGAAAGAGTGTGCATAGCCACTAAACAAACTAGTTAGAGCTAGCAGGCTACATGATGCTTTCTGACATGTTTTGTTCTATTTTCTAGCCGCACTGAGTCATTGGAGGCAGTGCTGCAGCACCAACAATCACTCATTGGAAGAAAGGAATGAGGTGGCCATCAACACCCTGCTGCCAGTTCAACACTCCTCAGTTAAAACACAAGACGCCTGCTTGGCGGCAAAGTCAATCCAGTTTTAGACAAGAGTTTTGTACCGTATACTTCGTGTGTGGTTTACTGCAAATAAATGTTTATGCTGAGATCCGTGTTGCTATCAATTATATCACATTTCTGCATGAATGCATGCCAGGACGGTAGCAGGACTAGTCATGGTCTAAAATAGGTCTAAAGGTGGCTAAAGTAAGGTACAGGAAATGTATAACCCTAGACCTGTCGCCTGAATGGAGGGATAAAATTGGTCTAGCTGTAGACTTCATGTCTAATACATGGTTAAGTGTCTGACCCTGTTCAAGACATCCAGGTCAAAAGAATGTCTAAATCACGGCTAGGTACATAGACATCGGATGTCTAGGGCTAGATGGCTAAGTGGCGTAACGTTAGACGTGTTATTTGACGTCTAGTGGACGGATACTAGACATTTGGTCTAATTGCCTAGACATTCTATAGACATTCCTTATCTCTTTTTTAGACGTCATTTAGACGTTTACTAGCCCACCATGTGCTCCCTGGGTATCTATGACGTGCGATCAGGACAAGATGGCAGTTTTGCCAAAAGCACCCACTTGAGGGTAGTTACAACAATGGCGGGTTTGTGTCACCCCTGTGGATCACATGATCGAGGTGAGCAACCAACGGGGTCGGACTCGCTCAAAAAAGTGTGACCACAAAGGAGCTGCCATCCGTTGGTCATGGAAGGCGTTGCTTTCCGTTGGTTGCTTCATTCCGCTAAACTTGACGCGCTCGATTTCCTAAATTCATCCTTGCTATCTAAATTCGGCGTACTATGTGTGTATCTCATATGTATTTGTTAAACAAATAAGCAGTGAACATTTTCCCACTACATCACTTGCTTGTGTGCTGGCGTTCGTTTGTCACTTTATTATCACGAAGCTCGACAGACCCAGAGCAAGGAATGGCGGGTGGTTTCGTTCTTACCATTTCCGGTTCGCGTTGGTTCGCAGAGCAGCATGAAGATGACGGTTTACTGTGTGTATTCATCTTTGGATTATTGTTGTCTTCGGAAATACATGCCTACATTTGTTACAATGGGTAACGATTTATTGATTTCGCTCGCAAAGCATACAAACGCCACTTCAACACGTCATAGGCGGCAAACATGTTCATCTCTGTTGGTGGAAAGCAAAGGGTTGGTGGTGTCGCAGGTAATCTTATAGATAAAATATGATTCAACTTTGATATTACAAGGTTTACCTTGTGATTCCGATAGCACTATTCAATTCTGCACATATCCCGAAGGTTCGTACGTACTCAACGCAATTACACGGCTTGCCTCGCTTCCTACGCTGGACATCGTTCCCTCCATCGACTCATTTCCTCGTTTGTTATGCCACGTGACTGCACAGGGTTGACAACAAACGGAGCAGCTCCGCTGTAGTTAGAGGGCAGAAATTCGTCCACTAACACTGTCCATGACCAATGGATGGCTGCGCCCGGGCGGTCACGCTCGGGGATAGTAGAATCCCATTGACGGCGCGCCAAGTACATTCTCGAGTGTCTTCCTATATTAACTCTATGTGAGCAACACCGCGCAGGCCGGAGCGTCTGCTACCGCTTCGGAGACGAAAGGCGTTCTCCGGCTGTGTGATGTCCGAAACGGAGGATTTGAAGGCTATCAGCGACACGACCTCGATTTTTTGGGACCGCTGACAACACGGGAAGAACGAGTGGTGCAGCACGAATCTAACTGTGTGACAGCGATACCCTAGTGCTGACCATTTTCACCACACAGTTGGTTCAATGGCTAACACGTGGCGCCACAATAGCGCCGTCATTGCTTGCTTTCTACTACTGTGAGTTTCATGAGCAGCGAGTGCGCCCTGTGCCTTTTCCTGGCGTGGTGCTGGTACTGTGTACTGTGCTGTTGCACCAGGTAGGCCTTCAGCGACGCCATCGGGACGTGACAATTGGTGGGGACGTGCGTGTATGTGTGTGTACGTGCGGTAGTTAGTTCTATCGCCATGCCGACCGAGCGCGGGATTATGTGCTGCTGTTCCGTCGTTGATGTACGAGAAAAAGGCTCAGCAGTGATTGATAATCGCTTTCGCTGAAGTATAAACTGCATATTCGAAGGTTTGTATCAGGCTTTGTATCCTAACGGTGAATTAAAGCGACCGTCTTGCCTCTTCCTGGCTCATTCGGCGGAACCTTGTGCAAGCGACAGTCGGGCGTTGCCATTCTTATTCACACAACCCTGAATTCTGCGCTGGTGAGCTATACGGCCACACACTTCGCTGATGTAGGAAGGTACACGATAGGTGAAACAGACTTTGACCTGACTGGGAATTAGCGAATATACAGCAAACGCCTCGGAAGTAATCTCGCTTTGAACGGCGCACTGCATGTCCCGTACGTCGCTCCCCAGTTCTATACGTAAAACGAAAGATTGCACAGAAGTCACGGATATTACTCTTGTAATCGCAATCTTATTTTGTCAGGCTGCATATCTGCTTTGTTTTTTAGAAAACGTGATATATCATGTAATGAAAAGCAGTCGACAAGAAACAGCTCGCAAGGTACGTAGCAGACGGTTTTTTCTACCAACGAATGAGGGGGCTCTCTACCACAAACGTCACACTAGAGTGGATGTGGTCTGCAGTTGGAGCGCTCCGACTTGTCACCGCGGCAGCGATTTTGCAAATTAAATGCCCCGCGGTTAAACAACTTTGGACAGAAATATTTCGTAGGAATGCTTTTCACATACTGCCTTACAAGATGGCAGCAGCTTTTGGCCATGTTGGATACCACTTCAATGCTCCTTTAAACCTGTGAAACCTCCGGCGTGGCCGAGTGGGAAAAAAAAAGTGTACGCTCCAACGTTGTGCTGCGGACTGGGTGGTGGTGGGTTCGAACCCTATCACCGGCTATGCCGTCTAAGGCTTTTCCAGCAGACTTTCAGGACATATGACGGCACAGTTCACCCTGAAGTCGCCCCAGCACGCATGCCAACCCTCCCGATGTCTCCGATACCTTCCTGTTGTCCTCTCTCCATCTGCCCACCTCCGTCCGCTGCTCATAGCCACAGTTTCTTCGAGGCATTGATACCCAATTTTTTTAAGTGACTTTTTCGTGAATTGCTTTTTTGAGCGTACATAGTTTGAAATCACGCATTGCTCTCCATATGACATCATCTAAGCTTGAAGGGCCTATACCTAATCGTTCGCACGGGTAGCGATCTATAAACGTAAATTAGTGTGAAAATGAGATTGCTCAGAAAATGTAAATGCGAATGCATAGCAAATGTGGATATGATATTGAAACGAACACAAATTTTATATTCGCCTCCTTCCTCGCACATAATTATTTACTCTTCCTCGTTATACCTTACGTGCTAATAAATTTTAGAGTCATGTGAGATTGGCTTCCAAGACAAGATGTTTAGATGTAGCTTCGCATACAGTCGAAAGAATCTGCAGCCTCAATAGAACTCTATGAGCTGACTAGGATTAACGATGTACGTAACACTTATTCGCAACACACAATCGACTAATTAATCGTTGAAACATGAACTGAACGTAAGCATTGAAGAAAAGGAGCTGTTCGGACGCTCAAATACACGAACAGGCGAAGACAACACAAGCCCCAATTCAGCAAGTGAAATATCGCCACCTCGAGGATTGTGTTGTGTTCGCCTGTTTGTGTGTTTCAGCCTCAGAACCGTTACTTCGCATCATGTATGTTCACCAGATGCCGCTGCTTCGTGCAAGGTATATCTAAACTGGTAGCGTAAACAAGCGAAAATACCAAATCAGACCCATCGGCAAAGCCACCAGCAAGAGGCGCGAGCGATCCTGGGTGTTGACAGTAGAGGTACGGTCGTAAACACAGAAACTTTACAACATGGGCGTGGCTTGTCTGTGTACTAATAGGTTATTCATAATGTCAATGTAGAAAAAACATTCTGTTGCCCTGCCCGTGCACATATACGAAATCATCTACCACCCGAGTACATTTCCGTGTCCTGCTCCTTTTGCGCATGTGTCACAGTGGGCGTGTTTATCCGTGGATCTCTGTATCCGTGCATTGTAATACTGAGTCGGTGCACTTTTTGGGTTAAACAGGAAACGACGTTCACATCTCGGAGCTGTAGACCAAGAACCACTTGTGTGAACAGATAAATACAATGCATCCCCTGTTGCTGGCCCCGCGAAAAAAAATTTCGTCATGGGACGAGCGACCATGATAGCGTGAGTGTTAGCAGGAATCAGCTGTGCGCCAACGATGCCATGTTCCGTTGCAATTGACCTATAATTGCCACTCACTGAATAAATGCAAACGTCTAATCACTACATGTACGTGTAGCTCTAGGAGAGAAATGGAACTTAAGTGAATCTTCCTAATTTCTGTGTAGTCATCACGATACCCTTCAGTCTGGAATTGTATAAATCTGTGATAACTCTATGTATTTCGAATTGATATGTTTAATTAAACGTGATGTGATTTATTTTTCTGTATTCCCGTCTGGTGTTGTTGCTTGGGTGAGGGAAAGGGTATACAACGCAAACAAAGTCCGCGAATGTAAACGCGCCATGGCTAATTATGCACTATTTATTATTCATAGTGCTGACGTCATCCCTGACGTCATTTATTTACAATCGTAGTAGTCCGCTCAACGGATGGATGGCGCTGACCGTCTCTATCATGGCGTCATTCTGAAGCACAGGGGCCTATGGGAGTTGCGCTACCTGTTTAGATATACCTTGCTTCGTGTATGAGAAGAAATGTAGGAGAAATTGTGGAGCGAGTGAGTACGGAGTATCCCGTTCGTCCAATGAGGCCCGTGGGTAGGTCGTCGCGAAGCAGATATGCCAGCGTAGCGTAGTAGTTAACGCCCTCGATTGGCAATCGAGAGGCATGCGGTTCGATGTTCGTCGCTGACTGGCTCTTGCATGACGTCCTTTTTTTTTCTTTTTTTTTAATATCATGTACACACTTTTTTATGGAAAAGCTATGAGAACAGCACAGACGTCGTCTTTGCAGTTCAGTTACACCTCCAGGCGGACATTCCCTCGAAGATAGCATGTAACTACGAGGTGGCTAATTACCTAAAATTCATTCATTAACTCTTTAACTATGCAGATTTAGTCAAAAGCGAGAGAGTAGAATAAGAGACAATGTTAGTTAAAAGGCATTCTATCCGATAAAAATCTTTAAACGAGCGCGTGCCGGGAGGATTTCTTCGAGAGGATGTCCGCATGGCCGTACAACTCAACTGCAAAAATGACATCTACGCTGCTCTCATAGCCATTTTTGATTAAAAAATATATATAAAGGTTAAAGGTACTATAGAGCAGTCGAGGTCGAACCTATGCAATCAGCATGACGTGAGAGTGCTAGACTCAAAGGTTCAGCACAACAATATGCGCAGGAGTAAAGTATTTTTAATTGGTAAATAAAAACGCAGTCAATAATGTCGGGGCGACGCCTGGTGGGAAGAAGTCCTCAATTTGTCAAGCAACCCCGTAAACAAGGAGACCGATAAACAGATGGCTTTCCTGTTGGGATTTGCAAATACTACCTTTTAAGAAAATGTAATTTGTGTGAAATAAAATAAACAAAAGCCGAACCTTGCACTCAGTAGCTAAACGTCTATACCTGGGCCTTGTTTCAGCACCGTGGCGCTGCTATCGTACGTCGCTCTGTTTGGCCCACAGTCGTGCGCATGAGACATTTTCGCCGCCGTTCTTGACGGAGTTGGCATTTCGTCGGTCTGCTCCGCCACAGTGTTGCCAGTAGATTAAAACTTGCATTTTTTCGGGAGCTATAACGTCTATGTGAGAAAATTTTGCGGCATTTTACTCCTGAGGACGTACACAATTCAGGGCACACAAAACATGAGGTCGCATCTCGACTGCTTTATAGTACCTTTAAAAAACGCCCTATATACATAATCTGAACAGACTGGAACAAGCTATTTTTTATCTTTTCCTCTGTTTCTTTTTTTTTTTTTTTTTGCAAGACACGTCTATGTAACGTTTCGATACTCGACTTTTATGTGTAATTTGTTGAAAATATATTCCTACCAAACCGTGCTGACAATTAGGATTTTCTATTAAACAGTGGCGTGTGGGCCAATACCAAACGCTCGACCTTCTTCGAACATATTCGGTCTTCGCGGTATTTGCGCAATATAGTTACTACCATACAGGACCACCACAAGGTTACTACCATACAGGATTACTACATCAGCAAAAACAGAACGATTGCAGGGTCAATGACACTATTGAAAACAAAAACATATGCGGTAATAATTTTGCTACGGAGTTATCAGCTCACGATGTGCCAACCCTCAATCGTCGAACCCCTTTCGCATAGATGCGTGGTCGATAGTCCGCTTAAAAATATGTGACCGCGTCCAACCTTCGTCACCAGGAGGCGATAGGTGGCGCTTAGTGAGAAGGAAGAGGTAGGGCTCGTGCCAGGAGCAGCAACAGTTCTAACGTTGCCTTGCAGAAACAATCTTCGGCAAGTGGGCGCAATGAACGAAGACCAGGGCAATGGTGATGAAGCACGTTCGTCCAGCAAAGCGGCAGAGGAACCTGAGGGTAACATATTAATCTCCGGATGTATAGTGCTCACCTGCCTTGTGACAATTGTCTCCTTGGTGTCGCTGCTCTACTACATAGAAGATAGCGCTGGCAAGATCAAGAGGCACGCCACCACGAGGACATGCCTCACAACTGACTGCTACCAGATGACTCAGCAACTGCACTTCGCGACGACAGAGGTCTACCCGTGCGCAGACTTCCTGAGCCATGTGTGTGGTACATGGGCGAAATCTGCTGGAGTGGACTCCACCCTCGCATCGGCTGTTGAAGATGCCTTTCTCGCAGAGTTGGAGCAGAAGCTGAGAGTTTATAGCGCAGATAGGAAGAAACAGGATATCACGGAGATGACTGCTATATTGTACCAGTCCTGCTTGGCCATGGGAGATTCGCACCCGTCTGATAAGCTCAAGAAAGTCTTGGAAAATTTTCGTTTGAAAAACTGGCCGAATTTCGATTACACAGACTCCGCTGACTTCGATGTCTTCGCTGAGATACTGAAAGCGGACCTGATGTGGAACATGAACATAGTCTTTAAAGGGGAACGAATCTATCGCTTTGACATCGGTAAGCCCAGAGTCTCCTTCCTTCCTATAGTACTGGTATGCCCTTACCGCGGCAACAATGCGTCCCTGGAGCAAGGTTATGCAGCCTACGTTGAAGAGATTTTTCGTATATTTGGATATCAGAGCGCAATTGGGACACATGAGGTAGCATCCTTGCACCTGGAGCTCTGCAAGCTTAGCAGGGCGCATTTAGAGAACGATTATCAGTACTTCGAAAGCATACTGAACCTGACTGCCGCCCACGGCATCACAAGGAAGAAATGGATGCAGCACATTAAGCCGCTGGGTAAACTTACAGACAAGTCAATTCTGTACACTAACCTTTACTTCGTTTCGTCCGCACTGGAGCTGCTTACTCAGAATAGTACCACCGTGCAAGTTATGCGCTACATGGGTTACATGATCGCCAATCAATTTGCTGCCACCGATAGCAGAGTACAAGCGGCGCGTGATAACCATCCCTTCCTCATATTGTCGCCTCCTCGATTGAAGAGAACCATGCCGACACCGTGCATGCACGAGGTGACAGTTCACTTCCTCAATGCTTTCAACATGTTTTCTCTAATCGCCAGCAACCCGAACCGCACAACGAACGAAGATATTGTCCGCTTGATCCACACGATTATGGCTGCAACGCACGAGAGGGTCCGAGCCAGCACGTGGATGGACGAGGACTCCAAAGCGAGGACCTTGAAGAAACTAAAGAAGGCAACCGTGGTTGGCCCTGTCGCTGCCATGTACGCGATTGCCTTGAATGTGTACGAGCGGTACGAAAATCTGCATGACTTAACGGACGACTACTACGACAATCTCCTCAAGATAAAGCAAAACGACGCTACTTTCCAGCTTAGCGGCAGAAAACGGTATGCACGAGAATACAGCTTCGCGTCTGTAGACGTAGGCGCTGATCTCGCGACGAACACATTTTACATCTTCGCAGGTCTTCTGAACACACCCTACTACGCGGAAAGTCTTCCTTTGCCCGTCAAGTACGGTGGTATCGGCACGTGGATTGCTAAAGCCATTGCGCAGGGGCTGACGAAGAAAGGTGCGAAGAGGGGCGTCCTCGGCACAGCCGAGAACTGGTGGCATGGGAGTACATATCGCGAGTACATGCACAGGGCACACTGCTTTGCGAAGACGAATGTACGATCGCCCTCAATTACGGATCCCGACTACATAGACTCCTACTTGGCAGTGAGGATCGCCTTTGATGCAATGACAAGGGCTATGGCAGAGAGCAAAGTGAAGTGGAAGCTGCCCAACTCACACTTTACTGATGCCAACATGTTCTTTCTTACCTACTGTTTGGGAATCTGCAGGGCAACGCAGCGTAAGGGAATGGTTATGATGGATGACCAAGCAACAAGAATGTGCAACGATGCGCTCAATAACATGCCGGAGTTCATAGAGGCGTGGCAGTGCAATGAGACGCAGAGGGGAAGTCCTTACCACATATGCGAGCTCTATTGAAAATTAAAATATTCGAACGCTTAACGGTTGAGACCGTGTTTGTGTTTGTCTGTTATCGTCCCTACCTCGTCTCGGATTTTCAAGTCATGGATCGTCACCACCAGCTCGCTTGCTACCTAACTTTCCTTTCGGGCCTAGTAGTTCTTGTGCGCACATTTTCGAGTTTAATGCAATGTCGGAGCATGGCTACCAGGCATGTCATCGAAGAATTGTGCATTTTTTGCTGCACTGCCCAGCGATGTCGCTCCCGCGCCTGCTTGATCCCACTTCAGGCGAAGTAAACGTTTAAATTATCGTGACAAAACTCATTTATAGCTTGCATATTCATTCAGGTTACTTAACAGGAGTCTCGCTGGTTCCAAAGTTGTGCCTAGAAACGTGTCTCGTACGGAATCGACGGCAGCCCCAAATCCAAAACGATGCCCCATGATATCAGTAGACAAATCAATAGCCCCAAGTTAAGACTCTTTGTACATGATTCCTTTTTGGATAAACTTCCATAAAGAGACGTTTAGCAGCACTGCCCTTTACGGTGACAACTTTGTTCATATCCTCCAAGGGTTGGGCCCCACTCTAGCACAAGGACATAGCAAACGTTATCGTCGTTTTTCAAAGGGTCTCTGACCAGAACCTCCTGGTAAATGTTTTCGTTTGTAAGGATAACGAACCTACATGGTGCCTCCAAGTTACAATTGAAACGTTTCGTCTCTGCGGAGCCGCCAGCTATTCTAAACAAGGAGCCGAAAAGCGGTTTCGCTTTCAACCCTCAACTCACCCGATCAGCGCAGAAGTCTAGCTATTATGCATTGGTTTTCCTTAGTGTATGACGCAAAACGCCCGCGACGTTTATTGGAGGAAAGTCAACACCGGACGTTCGGGTGGTTTCTGCAACTTCCATATTGCTGGGTGCTTTTTTCAACATGGACGTCGAAGGAGAAAGCGCAGCGGAGTCAAGAAGGCAGCTTTTCAGCTACCTTTCAGCAACTGAGATGGAGGTTCTGCTACGTGCACCAGAGTTCGGAAGCCTTGCTTTTGAAATGTTGAGTCGCGAATCGATTTCAGCATGAAGAGGAAGTTCCATACGCATCGGGCACGCAAGAAGTAGACAACGTAAACAACAGACTGCTAGATGAGCTTTCAGCAGAGGCGGAGAGTTTTCTTTTTCCCGGAGGGGGCAAGGGCGCACCGCGAAGTAAGTACTCTGGCGGGGGGGGGGGGGGGGGGGATATGTTTATTAAGAAAAAGGAAAAAGAAAGGAAAGGTAAGCCAGATGGATGTCGGCTTGTTGTTCCAAAACAAAAAGTGAAAGGGGAAGTAAAAAAAGGCAAAGAAAATAAGAAAACAAAAAGAAGGAAAGAAAAGGAAAAGAAAAATGAAGAACACAAAACTAAAGCTGAAGAATCACACACCCTGGCGGGATCCTATGATGTATGCAGAACTGGTGTAGAAATAAGAGGAAGGAAGAACAGAAAAAGAAAAACAAAAGAAAAAAACAGAGAGAACGTAAACAGTGAACATGTGCACAACTGAAGGCATTATGCCCTTGAAAACTAAGTGCAAGAAGAACAAAATGTATTGAATCCTCGGTGTTTGACTCGAAATGCGCGCAAATAATGAATATGGTCAATGAAATGGAGCAGCGGGAGTTGAACCCGCTCGCAACGAATATGCATTCCGAAGATCCTACCGTTACACCTCACTGGCAGCTGCTGGTACCTTTTCGACTGCTTCGTTTCATTGATCTGATTGCTTTGGGCGAAATTCAGGCTATGTCTTGTGTCATCCTCTGTTTCTTCGCCTCACCTTCTACAGTGATAATGAGTATGGTGGGCGGATACATATTTTACAAATTGCAAGGTGCATTTTTGGGTTGGTGCCTCTTCGCCCTTTTGACTCGGACGCGCCGAGCCCCAAACGTTGGTGTCAGTCTCTTAGCGGGACTTCCCGGGGGAGGCGGCGCCCCCCCCCCTAGTTTATGTTCCGGGGGGGCAAGGGCCCCCGTGCCCCCCCCCCCCCCCCCCGCAGTCGGCGCCTATGGCTTTCAGCATTCATCATGATGAAGCACATGAACAGTTTGTGTAAATTTCGTGTTTGACGTCGCCGTCTTTTTAAAGTGTGGTTCATGAACAATAATTCCGAAAGAAGTCGAGTGTTTATGCCGCAAGGAGCTGTCCCTAAAGTAGCATATTCACGCAGCGCTCTATTCACAAGTAAGAAGCGTGTCTCAAGCACACTCACGCCAGTGGGTTTCAATACAAAATAGTTATTCTGAACTTTTCGTCATTGTTCGTCACTTATTCAGAAAGAGCGTAGCTGAAATAATACTTGGCGTCTTACTAGCGTTAGCTTTGTTCGAAGCTTGCGTGTCGGATACAGGAAATACAGATACACTACATACCCAAGTTTGTGAGATGAGTGTTGCACAAACTTAAGGGGGGGGGGGGAACGAGAGAATGATTATACCAGCCTGTACTGTGAACAGGATAAGGCAAAGCCTTTCTCATAGTTACTACATGCTTTAAATACCCAAGATACTAGATGGAGGTACGTCTTACCATAATTTCCATCGTTTCGTTCATATTTCCGAAAAAGTGGACATTGTATATGGACAGCTTGTGTTTATAAGTAACTTAGTCCAGTACAGTTCATGGTATTCATAGCCAAACTATACGAATATTCAGACAGCATTTGAAAAATCTTTCAGACACTTTATAATTGAAGAATGTAGAGGGTTGGGTCAAAGTCCACTTGGCAAAAGTAACAACAAAAATATGAAACACTGCAGCTTTCCAAAGGAAAGCTTCAGTGTTTTATATTTCGATGCAGCTATAAGCTGCTGTAATGTATAAGATGCTGCTATAATATTTCGATGATGCTATAAGATCACGACGAGCTTATAGCAAATCACAATATCATAAATAAAAGACACAATTGCACCAAGCTGTGCACATATCCACACACAAAAAAAAAAACATAACAGAGTGGCCTGTCTCTAATAAGACTTCAACAAGTTTGTGTAACTCTGTTTCGAAATTGGACACAAGAAGGCCATTTCCAATCAGCTGACAAAATTTGTTCGGAAAAGGAAGGGTGTCTCCTGACTTACGTAGTTGGTCCGTAGCAGTTGAACTTTGTAAGGTGGCACAGTGATGGGTTTCATACCGTAATGGCAAGTGTTTGGGATGGCGCTAAAAGATCCTGAATTTGCAAGGTGATTTTGTGTAAATATCTAATTTCCATGTAAACGCTTTGTCTACTGTAAGTATTTTCATATCTTGAAGGCAAAGTTTGAGGTAACTCGTTACAAGTAACTCGTTACTGTAACTAGGTTCCTTTTTTTGGGGTAACTCAGAGGAACTCGTTCCTTTTTCGTGTAACTTTGCCAAAGTAAGTTAAGTTCCAAGTTACTCTTAATTCGCTTTTCCCTCATGTCCACATATTTTCTTATTTACGTCTACATATTGTCTCATATATTTTTTGCCATAAAACGTGACATCCAATCAATGACAGTATTTTATTCAGGAAGTAAGAACCGCTGCCATTGGAATGAAGTTGAAGTATTGTACGCAGAGAAGGAATAAGATGCATAGCGTTCTCTCTACCAGAGAAACGTCATGATGACGTTGATAGACTGAAACCGAAATAAATCGGAAGGAGAGGGCTGTGTTCCACAAACGGACACTTGTTCGCTGCCTCCTATTGAAACAAAAGTAGGACCGAAGGACGCGTCCCTTTCAGGGACCATCGTAATCCCCTCAAGACCGTGGCTTTCGGGCGCGACCTTGTTCCCCACTAGCTTCGAACGTAGTTCAACCCTACCAAATTTGTGGAACTGTCGAACACTATGGGGCCATTTGTTTACAAACAGGGAGAGGTCTAATGTTGGACATAAACGAAAACGATCTAAGCGTGTTGCACTCCTCCGCAGGCAACTCGTGGTCTAACTCAACTGCTCACGCGCGCTGCGCCTGCGTAATGCTATTTTGTGTCCGAAGTAACTTGGAAGTAACTCGTTCTTTTTTTCTTCAAGTGGCGCAGTAACTGCGAGTTACATTTCAGGTTGAAGAACTTCGTTATTAACTTACAAAAAGTTACATTTTGCACGCGGTAACTTAACTCGTAACGAGTTCTTTTTGACGGGTAACTTCTCAATCTATGCTTGAAGGAGCTGAGGGGCATATGCACCTATAGACATGGATGTCGTACACAAGGCTATCTTTTCTTTCTTTTTTTGTGCATTGCAATTTTATCGTAGTTGCCCTCTGTGGTGTTTCCCCAGATTAGACAACAATAGTACAGCTTTGGGTAAACTAAGGATTTCAACGGGGTTGGCTTAGAATCGAGAACCCTCCTTTACTGTGTGCAGTATGCTGCACATTACAAGGAAAACAAATAGAATAAAACTTGTACCTGATCCCTGCCTTGTATTTCCAACATTTGGTTCCACATCTTGTCCAAAGAAGTCATAAACTACATTGGTGCACATTGCTGTGACAATTAAAATGTTACACCTATATGCGGAATACACAGCTTCGTACTGTGGATGTTGCTTACTGCATTGGCATGACTGCATTCTGAACGACGCACGGAATTGTACATACATCTTTTGATTTGGTGCGTAAACTTCAATTAGCTTATTCCATCCCTATTTTTCTTTGTTGCATGGCACAACGTAATTCTCACAAGCAAAGAAATCACTGTACAAATTATACAGGAGACACTAACCTCGTCACGTCCAGATGCAACAGTCTTGGAAGGTAGGTTCAAGGAAGGCACAGCGGACTGCTGTAGGCGGAGGTTCTTTGTGCTCAAACCCAGTTGTTGCTCAACTGACGGGTCCCTCTCAAAGTCTGCATTCTTCAAATGTGATTGGCAAAATCTGCACTTCTCTACGTCGCTGCCAGGACACCCTCCAATACTGTAAAGCCATAGTTGCCGCTGCGGTTGAACGCGCAGTATCGTATGGAACTGAGTGGCCGCGTAGAAATCTCGCTTTGACCACACAACCGAGAGGCATGTCACATGAACTCCAACAGCGTACCTCGATAAATTGGTCGGTTGTTCCGAAAGATAGGAAACGAAAACTTGGAAACACACACATTACACTAACGCTGTGGAACAGCGCGCTGGATCCCGAAAGTCGTCGTAGCTAGTTCCGCTTTCCACGGAAGTCGCTAATTGGATTATCGCAGTCATAAAACAGGACGCAGATGTCGAAGTATGTACATACTTTTTATTTCCAGACATTGTGATAACAGTATATTGGCGTAGAGATGTTGGTTCTTGCTGAAAGTTGTTGTTGTAGTGCTTGATCACGTGACGGCATTCTGCGCGTTGATGGAATGGGCGTTTGACGTCATCCCAGTGGGATGACCAGATGAGTTTTCTATATATGCGTACGTTTTCTTGGTTTGACGCTAGGTCTACCAGCGTAGGAGTGAACCGCGATGTTTAAAATTCGAGTATACGAAAACTACGAGGTGTTGAGGCATGCATCTTCGTATGTGAAGTTGCTTTCGTGTGTTCTATGGGTATCCACTGCGAAAAAGTCCCTCCAGCTTCTAGTCAGAGACCCTTTCAGGCTGGGCGCTCCAAACGTCACACGAGGGAACGTGAAAACAGCTTTCGTTTCCAGGGTTTTGGTTGGTTTGGTTTCATATCAACAACTGTAATCACCTCCGCCGCCTCGGTAGCCGATTTCCGGCGTGGCTGACTACGGCAAGCAGTTCCATCATCATCATCACCACCACCACCGACCTATTCCAGGGGAATGTCAAAGTAGAGTCTTAGTATCTTCGAACTAAGATATGGGGACGACAAGCATTAGAGGGATATGACATTGGACGCACTGTAAGAAAGGAATTACTGCCGTAACGGCACTTACTTAAGGCTACGGTCCCACCTTCCTCCTTTCCTCTCTTGGCTCTTTGCATGGCCAACCTTTCTTTTCTTTTAATAAACATAACCGCCCCCCCCCCTTCCCGTTGTAAGTCATCAAATCAGTCAAGGTTCTCGGGCTACCTCCTCACAACACGGCATGGGCACCACGAGGTATTCGATTGATTCGTGAAAAGCAGTGCCCTTAACGTATAATCATGGATACGGTACTTGCTAGCTAACTAACATATTGAAGACGCTTAACTGAGCACGCTTCTCCAAATTCGAATGCGACGAGTGGGATGCACTCTGTCATTTTAGTTTGGGAAGGCAAAGAAGACACTAAAATACCACATTCCCGTCACCTTTTACCGCCTTCACCTTGAACGTCTCCTCCAACCCAGGCCACGCTCACGTGATTATCATCTGTGCCATCTTATAATCAAACGAGTGATCCTCACTGGAGCCCACAAGTGTGGAGGTGGGAGAGAAAATACAAGGAGTAAGGTTTCTTCCCGGGATACGTTTCTAGGCCAATGACACGCGCGAGCTGCATATAATAAACCTGGGACCTCGTGGTCCAGGTCGGGTGGACCCACTTTACAACAACATGGCGAATCAGCAGAGAATGACAATGCCATCTCAGGATACGAGTTTCGGCGAGCTTAGTTACTCTAGTATATCCATTGGCAGCTGCTGGGAGATAACACACACAAACAAATCTAGGGTATTTTTCCAAGAATGCTTTCATGGGTGACACGACCGGGATGTGTTGTGGCATTCGTCATGCCGGTCACCTTAGGACTCAACAAAAGAATGACTGTCGACCAGAGGCTCCCAGGAGCTGAACATCCAGGTCAGGTCACCTCGTGTTAGTAGCGTACGAGATTTCGGGAATTTCCACATAGTAATTGATCATGTCGTCCATGTTGAAGCCGAGCGTAAACGAAGGAAAGGAACGAGTAACGTGAGTAACGAGTTACCGATTTTTGTAACTGAATGCGTTATTAGTTACAATTTTTAGAAAAGTAATTAGGTCGTTACTTCGTTACCGGAAAAAGTAACTGGTTACTGGGTAACGAGTTACTTGTAACGAGTTACGTACAACTCTACTTTACACAGAGTCAGTATCACAGCACGTAGCACATGTAATGTTATCGAGATCTAAAAAAGTAAATTTGATCACAATCTCTATTTCCTTTGTTTTGTTTCTTTTTCTTCTTGCCATAAAAAATGAGTCGTCCGACACATGAAACAAGGGACATACTTTCGATGCTCTATTCAATGGGAAAATGCCACAATAAGTGCGAAATTATTCATACATACATACATACATACATATGCTTTATCACTCAGAAAAATGTGTACCACGTCGTAGGTCGAAAACGATTACCCGTCCTTTTGGTGTTTTCTCTCACAGTTGTTTGGGGTACCTGTTGTTTTTGTTTGCTACGTTGCTGCCTTCATCATCTGAAGTATTGAGAAGATAGCGAGTCTTCCTTGTTTCGTAGTTTGATAGATTTTGAAAGCGGACGACAGTTTGCACGCCTGTTGAACAGTTTGCACTGTGTAGTAAAGCGTGGTCAACCCTACGTGCGCTTTCTACTTGTGGCAAAAAATTACAGGACGGTTATATTAGTGTAACGCGAAGTTCAGCGTCGGTATGCGTGTGGTGAAATGAAGCCGCGTGAAAGTTAAAAACGAGAGAGTAACATTTTGACTCAGCGTGTTTCCCCATTATATTACCTGCAAACAAATGTCGTTGATCACACATTTTCCGTGACGCGCTTTCCTTCTTTTATGCTTTTGACATTGTTACTGAAACACTCTGTGTGAGTGGTGCACAACGCGTAAAACAATTGAATAGACCAGCCGCTGTGGCGTCGCTCATGATCTCAGTTGTCTCGCGACGTAAACCCCCAATTATAATAATCACAATTGAACAGTGGGCTACATATTCATTCTTTATGGTCTACCCGCGAAAGAGAGGTTTTTCGTCCGTCTTTTTTCCACAGTACCACGTAAATTTTATGGGCGCCATCGGACACGTTGAGCAGCAACGTAGTTGTATTTGACGAAAATGACAAAGAAAAAATGCGAGAGAGATGGAGGGAGGAAGGGATATTACCTTCCACCAAAATTTGTCGCAGCCTATTTGGTCAACTCCATAGCATCTCGGGGTTGAACCCGAACTCCGTACTTTACGAACTAAAATTGCCACCACCAATTGTCTTGATGGGAAAGTTATGCATCAACTTGTACAACTTCAGGAAGGAGAATTGCATTGTTGCATTTTTGGCGATACGATATGCCATGTCAGTTCCTCCCCAAGCAGCACAATGTACTGAAAGTCGAGTGCAATAGGGGTGGACGGTATGTGTCTTTATCAATGTTCTTTAGTTTCATCAGTCTGTTCAAGGCCTTCCACCTACCCGCCCACCCCTATTGCACTCGACTTTCAGTACATTTTGCTGCTTGGGTCCTGTGTCGCAAAGGTGCGTGTTGGGAGCGCGCAATCAGATTTTTGCGAGATTCACCACGGTGGTGGCATTCGCTCCACGCTTTGTTGCTTTTTTTTTTAATTTCTTTTTACAAATCATCAGAATTCTCTCTCCAGTTTCGGCTTTTTTGAGTTTACGATAATCCTTTTCTTCGGTCTTGTGATAGTTCGGCTTCATGATACTTCGGCACGTAACAGCCGTAATTTTGAAAACAGCCACCCGGCCCCTTCCTGATTCCGTTATGTTGTATAACCTTGCTGCTTTATCACCAGAAGCATCTCGAATCCGGGGTTCTCGTTTATCTTCTTCTTGTTCATTATTATTCTTATCTTTAGTCTAATACCGTTTAGCGAGGAATGAATGGATCTTCTAATAGATCGTAAATGCAATATGGCACAAAACGTTATGCGGACTTGGTTAATTTTGGAGTGACATTCCAGAAATCAAGGAACGAAAATATCTTGTTCCTTCTATTTACTTTGTGTTTCTTCTTGCCATCAAAAAGGATTTGTCCGCACTGCAAATATCTCGGCGTCATCATTGACAAACGCCTGTCATGGTCCCACCACATCAAGGCACTCTCGGCCAAGACGTCCAACTTTGCGAACGTCCTGCGACGGGTCTCTGGACTGTCGTGGGGTCCGTCTTGTGACGACCTGCGCCGAGTACACCACTCCCTCGTGTTAGGCCTCCTGCGCTACAGCATCCCGGTGTTGCACGGCCTGAGTAGGACTGGCGAGCGTGAGCTCCTCAATATCCAGGCCCGCAGCCTTCGAGTGTGTCTGGGCTTGCCTAAGACGACCGAAACATACTCAGTCCTTGCGGAGGCACGTGAACCACCTGCAAACATCCTGCGTGACAGGGAGACCCATCGAGTCTACACGCGGATCCTAACGCAGCACCCCTTCCACTATCTCCGACTCATAGGAAGTGACTGCCCCGACTCTGCCTTTGGTGGCGCTGTAGACCGCCTGCGGGTGGTTGTGCCCCAGCCTTCTTGTACCGTGCCCTTTGGCCCTTCTTTGTGGCGCCATCGACCGGCCCCTCGTGTGCTCCACTATCCCCGGCCTTGGGGCGAATGAATGACACGCCTTCCGTTGTCGCACGTCAGCTTGCCCTGGAGCACCCCTCCACGCTACATGACCAGCGGCTAGCTGTTTACACCGACGGGTCGGTCGTACCTGACAGAGCGAGCGCAGAATTTTATGTGCCCCACAAGGACATCGAGCGCACTTTTAAACTTGCAAACGAGATGTCATCCACGGAGGCTGAACTCTTTGCCGTGTACGCGGCGCTTGAGAACATTTCCATCTCGCCACGGGGAAACTGGTCCGTCTATACGGATAGTAAGGCAGCGCTAGAGGTTGTCAGCTCACACCAAGACGATCAACGACCTCCACGCAATGACTACCTCGTCATACAACTCCATTCTCGCCTCCGGTCATACCGTCTGGCTCCAGTGGGTTCCCAGCCACATAGGCCTCCCTGGGAATACCAGTGCCGACGCTGCTGCAAGGCGCGCGCATAGCTGTGGCAGCCACATCGCAAACCTACCGCTCACGGCATCAGCTTGCCTCCTTCAAATTCGTCGATGGTCTGCCTCTGAAACCCGCCACTTCATTGCAGACGCTATACGATGCAACACGTTTCTTCGAGCCATCGACCCCGCGATGCAACTTTACCCCACCCAACACCTTACCAGGGCCGAGGAAACCCTCCTTCATCGCCTCCGCCCCCCTCAACGTCGCCTACACTCCATCACTCCTGCACAAGATGGGCAGACGTGGCAATGCAAATTGCGATGCCTGCGGCGCCAATCGCTGATGTAGCCTACCTCCTGCTAACGTGCCCGACGTTCTCGGCGGCCCGTGCCACCCTCGGCCGACGCCTCCAAGCCTTGGGCCACCGCCCCCTCTCGCTCGCTACACTCCTCGGGCCTGTCCCGCGCCCTGGGCAACGGGATGTTACCAAGGCACTCTTCGAGTACCTCAAAGCCACCGAAATGATGACCACCCTCTGAAGCATAGGCGCAGCACATCGTTGCCATTGCGGCTTCTCCTGCACTTTCATCTTTTTTTTTAAGGAGCAGCAATCCGGCACTTGCCTGGCTGACATCTCCTTTTGTGTGAATAAACATAATAAACATATACAGTAACTCTCCTTGCCTACATAACGAATTTTTATCATGGTGCAGACGGTACCTGAATTCAGTCATACGCGGTACATGACGGCATACACGTGCGTAATTCGGGGACGGGTTTCTCATTCGTGTGTTTGTGTGTGTGGCTGGACACGTTTCCCTGTCGACGACAGACAGTGCTGTGCGTAGCGACGCTACTAGCAGCGCAGCTGTTTTCGCTACTTTTTTCAGTAGCGGAGGAGCGGTGGCGCTAAATTTCTAACCAATAGCGGAAAAATAATTCCCGCTAAAAATTTTGGTAACGTGTCCAATACTGCTACAGCTACTTTCCCGCTACTTTAGTGGGCAAAACAAAAGAAATAACTCGTATTCCACGCCATTTCACTTCGACAAGGCGGTATTCGTGTCTGAAGTCTCACAATCCGTCATGATCAAAGTGAAATTTTTTGTACGCTCTTATCCCGCTTAGAATAAAGTTTTCAGAGCTGGTATCGACATTTTTCGTGCTTATTGTTCCTGCATAAAACAATATTTGATTGCCTAAGCGTTGTGTGGGCTCTACTCATCATGGTTACATGTTCGTCATAAAAAGAATATCTTACGAGGCAGCTTGGCAGTAGCGCCGCTACATATTTCCTTCCGGTAGCGGTACCGCGCTACGTTTCGGAATGAGTAGCGGCGTTTCAGAGGAGTAGCGAATAGCGGTACTCCGCGACCTAAGCGTAGCGAGCATAACACTGCCGACCGAAGCGACAGGACGCAGACAAGGTGGTGCATAACCCGGTTCCTTCCGTTCGATTAGAAAACAATGAAGAAAAAAAATAGAAAAGATAAAGGAACAAGGCGAAGAAGCATGTGTTTGGGAGACGGAAGACAGTTAGCTCATATTCGTTTCTGTGTTCACATTCATGCCTAGCAGTAACAATTCCTTTGTAGGAGCCTGCTTGTTACCCCTAACAGCTTTATCTAGCACGCAGGATGTCAGTGACACTTGCAGTAACCGAAGATGATTCAGCATGCGCAGCGAGGTGCGCAATTGCTATGATTCAAACCTATTGCGATAATTACGTTCATTACGATAATTATGTTCATAATACCCATTACAGTTTTGTATTCCCTTGAGACGGGCTGCTTGCGTAGCGAAGATAGTGCTGCATGAAATGCTCCAGTCGTTCATTGTACCGCTAGATTTCGTCCAGATGTACACTACACGCACGTATTGCTCACTATAGGCGCAAAAATAGGGTTCTGAGATTTTTAGTTCCGTCCACAACAACGATTATGAGCCGAAGCCAGTATGTTAGGCCGAGGACACGTTGCGAGAATGCCAGAAAGACAAACAAGGAAACACACAAGAGACACGTTTCGAATAACAGCCTTGTGCGTTCCCCCAAGATTTTCTCTTAAATTAGACAGGTGGTACAACAACCTAAGAAATGTGAACAGGCGCGGTTTCCCGTTATTTGTCTCGGTCATCTGTCCTCTGGCTGTGTGCCATGCTGGCCGGATTGCAGCAGGACAGTGGTCGGAAATCTCGTGCAAGATGGTCTGTTTCCTGCTCTCGCATAACGTATTCCAAGTGTTAGAAGACTTGTGTGGGAGAAGCTAATCTATTTTGCTAATATTCATGATAACTTTTCATGAGAGCGCAGGACGTTGCAGAAGGTAAAGAAAGAGGACAAGAACATAGGGTGAGAATAAAGGAATGTACGGGTCAAATTTCAGATGTGTTAGTACGGGCATTGTGATATTGCTATGATCATGCCCACGGTAAGTTCATCGTACTGTGGAAGCGGCCATTCACTTGGCGAACTTAAAACAACGGGA
This sequence comes from Ornithodoros turicata, assembly GCF_037126465.1. Lineage (NCBI taxonomy): Eukaryota > Metazoa > Arthropoda > Arachnida > Ixodida > Argasidae > Ornithodoros > Ornithodoros turicata. The sequence continues at coordinate 32,719,006 of NC_088202.1, read as the reverse complement.
TGAGACAGTGAGGCAATAGTAGCAAAGATAGAAAAAGAGGAGATGGATCAGAGCCATTATAATTTCGTAAATGCATATATTGTTCATGATAATATCCGGGTCGAGCTGAACCGCATCATATAGTACGCCTGTCTCTTGGATAGCTGCAAGTGAAAGTTGGCACCACTGTGGTAATCTGAAAAAGGTAAAATGCACAAAAACTTGGCAATGCTCTCATGGGCAGAAATGAAATGTCGAAGTGAGATACACAGCAGAAGATAGTTCCAAAGCTAGAAAACACTGGTCATACCCTTTTACTCCTGTGATTTACCTCAGACCATCAAAAAAGAAAAAAAAAAGAAAAATTCATCGGAGGAAAGTCGTAATACAGGTGCTTCTCAGTCTTGCCCCCCCCCCCCCAGAGTCTCGACAATGACACCAAGTTTCTGTATTCCACTGATGCCTAAGACGATACAAGGGGGGCAAAGACCACATGTTGGATTGCTTGCGGGGAAGAACAAATAAATAAGCGCAAACGCATCAGCGCAAGCGCACATGCACACTGCACCAGTACAAAGTTACAACTTAACGTTTCTCTTTCGCCAGCCGCCGACACAGCTTGCGGACTGATTTCCGACCGCAACTCCGCGGTTTCTTGCACGGCCGTGTCATTGCCGTGCGTTTCCAGTTTGTGCGACGCGGCAACATCAACGATACTGTGAACGTGCAGCCTACGACGTGAAGAGGCGAACCTTCGACGCCAATATGCTGGCGATCAAGTCCGCAGCACAGCAGGACGTAAACAACGTGACATAACAAACAGAAACGACGCAAGCGCCACATTCCGCAGAATACAGGAGTTGATCACACGGTAGTTACATGCTCCGCCACGATGTGGCCAGCGGAAATCTTGTACATCAGTTTCGGTTACGTCGGAATGTTTTGGAATGGCTTCGAAACGTAATAGCCTGCGCTGTGCTCATCCAATCATCCTGAAATTTTTAGCAATTGTTTTGCGCATAATTGCCCATCCTCAGCCACCCTCAGGGTGGGGTGGTGACATTAGAACACCTAGAAACAGGAGGCCAAAGAAAGGCATTTTTTCATGTTTTTCTGAAGGCGCTTCCCGATTATCGGCGTCATATACTAGTAAGAGCGAGACGGTCCACCCTCCATGTATCATAGAACAACACAATGCAACAAATTGTGCGCCGCTATCTGCTCTCTCTTTCGCGCCAGATTAGTACAAAGACCACTCATAATCGGAGATATTGGCATGTTCCGGACCTTATGGCGCTACAACCACATGCCTGGCCGAAAATCGGAAGACGGTCCCCCCAAGTCAAGAATCATAGCTTCCGAATGGCACCAGTTTCACCACCAACAGACGAAAACGAGAACTACAGGACTGGTACAAAGTTGCCTCTTGTTAAGACAGGAGTGAGACGATAGCCTTAATACCACAATTTCACTGAACAAGTGACTGCTAACTCTGTTGCAGGCATATGTGCCGTAACCAATACGGTGCACAAAATGTGTTTGGACCACACAGTGCACAGTGTTCCGGACTGGGCTTTCGCAGTTTAATATCCCTTTAAAGGGACTATGAAATGATTTTTTTCTCGCTTTCATCAGAAAGATAACATTTTTCTGAGTCTAGAACCAAAATTTTACCTTCGTCATGCGAGTAGCATTCTCGGGAGCGAATTTAAACGAAGGGGCGAGGGGAGTACTGCTGGCGCCGCGCCGTGGCAAGCCGCCGCGCGGAAACACAGCGAGCAACTTGGCGGGACCACGGCCGTGTCCGCGATACGTCATCGTGACGTGTCGTGGTGCCGCCAGGAGCATGCGCCGTAGGATCCCGCGTATGCGTTCATCGGGAGTGGAAATCTCCATGACGCCAGCTTCCGCACGATGGTCGCAGTCTATCGCAGTCGAATCCTGTGGTTTTCGCCGACATGCCGAGACGATGTTGTATGATTGGTTGCCCTAATTCACGTCAATATTCGCCGGACATCCAATGTCATATGCTTCCCAGTGACGAGACGGACAGCTTTTGATGCCACGAAGTAATCGGAGTGCCGGAATGGAAAAACGGTGCGGTGCCATCGACTGCTCATGTTTGCAGCGAACATTTCCATGATTGCGATTACGAAGGGGACGCTGAATCTCTTCAACGTACTGGATAACGAACTCAGTGTCGTCACAATACCTGTCCACACCGGGGAAAGAACATCCACCTAAACGACGCAAAAGTGTGAGTACTTTTCGTTATTGGGGCTAACAAAGAACTCTCAGTCCGTGTGGTCCAAATGCTATCACAGATTTCAGGATTGCGTAAATGGGTTAATTCTCATCTGCGTGACTTGGAACCTTGCGGCCGTTTACACCACACAAGAGGGAGAGAGAGAGAGTAAAAGAGAGACAAGAAAGAAGTTACCGAATCTAGTCACGATACTCAGGTGGTGCACTGTTGATAAAAACAGACTTCGTTTAGCATGATCTTAGAAACCATACTTTAAAAGAATATTTATGTAATATATTGAACATATATGTATCTGTTCTTTTCTCTTCACTCATCTACTTTCATGTTCATGTTTACAGGTAACCTCCTCAGCGGAGTCTGAAACCCCTGAGGTGAGACAGCATGCTCACTGCAACCCACTATTCAGAGCAAACCAGTGTTGTGCAGCCTCCTTCCAGATTCCTCTTTGCAGCATTGTCTTGCCTACTATTCGGGCTCTGTGTGTTGTTCGCAAGTTCTTTTTTTTATATTTAATTTCAGTTTGTTTCATCATGTTTGCTTACACCTGAATAAGTTAGGATGCTTTTAAGAGCTGCACACTTTTGTTCCTTATCTTATAATCATTACTCAGGTGGATCACTACATCCATTTACATTCACCGGAACTGGAGGTGCATACTGTGTTATTCAGTTTCTTCTCTCAAACCAGGGCGGCCCATGTGTATTGCAGCTGAAGTCTTTCACCAGGGTAACATGCCAGAACAACTCCAGCAAGTGCTCTGCAGTTCACCTCTAAAATAAATAAACCTATGTTTGGGAGATTTTAGATTATGTTTTGGGAGAATAAAGCTATGTCCTTAGGAGACTTTGTTCCTGCTACAACTCTACACTTTGTTTTACATTACCAAAAATAACCTTACCAACCATTACCATACCAGTGGTGTTCTGCTGTGTTCAACCAGTTCAACTTGCTCTGGGCATCCTGTAAAGCCTGTGCAGCTACTTCAGCCCTTATTTACTGGTAACATTGGTGCCAATACAGCTGCGTGACAGTGTAAAATAGAATACATCCTGTGTTTGCATATGCATAAAAGTTATGCATGTGTAGCATATAATGTGTATATGCAGATGTTAGGTCTTATACCTTTTAGTTATCGTACTGTTTGAGCTAAATGTCGACATTTTAGCTGTTTGAGCCTAGTGCCCTCATCCTTGACACACATACAAGTGTGCCCACACCCTTGGTGGAGCCTGCAGAGCTGAGGACTCTCTGTCCAGGGGGCAAATGGAATAGTTCTTTCACAAAGAAAGCAGGTTTCTGCCAGAAGACCAAAACACAATTTATTTGAAACAGTACCAATTACTTGTCGTTTTTGTAATTGCAAAATATAGGGCATGCTACGTGACTACTAGGGCTTCTTGGTTCTTTTTAGTTACCTCAACTCATGACTTCAAACTTATGTAACACAATAATATAAAGTGACAATGACGCAGGCGAACTGGTGTCGTTGGATTGTGTCCCTCAGTCTCGGGATTATGGATGTATTGCACAGTATTGGAATTATGGTTGAACAATAAATGTGTTAAACAACAAACATGTACCAGAAATATATACGATGTGCAGAATACGCTGCAGTGGAGTTTCTGTAGGCATGGTGGGTGTTAATGCTAAATCTTCGGATTTACGACGAGCTCGACATTGAATACCTCATGAAACGTAAATTCTTGCGTGAAACATATTTTTAGGCAAACAACAAGTCCTTAGGAAAGAGAGGAAATACAGCCAGCCCGTCCCGTCTGTAGACGAAGCAGTGCAGAGTAAATCAGAATCGCCTGAAGGTGTGAAGGTGCTTTCAATAACAATAGTAATGATGACGAAGAACACGGGTTGAAACAAAGTAAAACAAAACATTAGACCATCCAGTCTTCTACGACAATTCGTGCAAATAAATCGAGCAACAAAGGGGGATATCTTCGAAATATCACAGTCGCACTTCACAACGCACTTGTTGTCACATTGCAAACATGTAAATATAACTGCAACGCCAAGCAACCAGGCACATTCCACTGGTGACGGCGATACAACCAATACAACGTTGCGGTTAATCGCTATAGGCCCACGTCCCGCGTCAGCAAAAACCTCATAGCCACGGAGATGGGTGCTTGTGTTCCTTGTTGTGAACAGCCGCCGAGCAGAAGACGATTTAATTCATTGAAAAAGTACAGCTCACGTGTTATACCTGCCAGCGCAAGTGTAGCAAACGATTCACACACAAAAAGCTGCTCATTATCGCGTGTTATCCGAACGCCTTCAACGAACGAAGAGAAACTTCAGCCCTCAGACGCGACCGTGTCTTCCCATTTCGCCTATTCCCATTTTGCCTAATGCTTCTTAGCAGATTATCTCGCCATCCCTTAGCAGGTTCACCGACCTCGAACTGCAGGGGGTCCCATTTGGCCTAATGTATGCTGCAGACAGTCCCACTTCGCCTACTAATCCGTGTTACGTAAGAAAGAAGGCGGTCCTCTGGCATGCTGCCAAAAGTCAATTTCGGATCTTCATATAACTTTACATGCAACCTTGTTGGTTTCACTGAAGCATGAGGTCTGTATTTATAATTCATATTACACTAGGGTTTCTTCCCTCATCTGTTGGTTCACAAATATAGACTGTGCAAGAGTGAAAACATAGTTTTTATTTACATTTTTTTTAAATTAGAAGGGCAGCTTTGTTTTCTCCACTTCAAAATTCTTCCAAATTTGCAGCTCTACTCAATATACATTAGATGTCCCACGGCATCGAGGTACGACATCATGTCCCGTTCGCCATTCTGAATTATTGACTGCTCAATGACATTCTTAAGTAGCATCACAACTTTTTTATTAATTCCAACGCCCTACGCCGGCTTTTTCAACTGACCCTAAGTGATTTGGGAGAAATTCACAGCACACCCTGGAGGAGACTAGAATTTATACGACACTGACCAGAAAAGGAATTCCTGTCGGAAAATATTTCCGTGTATAACTCCCACCGTTAGATAATGCGCAGGCCCTCTTCAGAGCACCTTTTTACCGAATAACGCGCGCGTTATACACCGGAAAATACGTAGTTAGGTTGAACGTGGGTTAAGGCGTCTCGCTCGGTGGTGTCGTGCTAACTGGGAGGCGGTGGGTTCGAATCCTACCACCGGTTGTGCTGTCTGAGGTTTTCCCTGGGTTTTCCGAAGACTTTCGAGACGAATACCGGCACAGTTCCCCCTGAAGTCTGCCCAAGACGCATATTAACCCCCTATCCCCCCACTCCTTCCTGCTGTCCTCTCTCCATCTGTTCTCATCTGTACGCCGCTCAGAGCCACCTCGCATCTCCACATAGCCACATCTCGCTCATAGCCACCTCGCCGTCGCTCATATAGCTTCGCGGCGCTAACACGAAAGAAAAAAAAGGAGTTAAATTAAACACGACTATAGTAACACCAGTTTCCATATTTAACATCGCTCAGGTGACACTGAACATGGCTCGAAGCCTTGTTCCATTCGTCATGCTGTCCATCAGGAGTCACTATGTAAAATGTTTTTGTTATATTTGTACATTATATTTACACCTTATATTTGCAAATGTAAAGGGTCTTTGTTTCGGACGACGTAAGGTAGTTGTCCGACGAGCACATTCATTTCTTGCACACGTCATCATCGGGTCGGAGCGTGTAAGTAACGCCCACTTGCCGACAGTCCCGTTTTGCCTAATGAGATTGCACGGCAGTCCCATTTCGCCTAACGGCTGTTACCCCTCCCGCCTCTTTAATCCGATAATCCGGGTTAGGCAAAACGGGAATAGGCGAAATGGGATGTAACCGACGCGACCAGAGACCTTGTGACCTTGTAAGTACGACCAGCAGGCAGGGGCGCGAAGCTGTAGTAGAAATCTATTTTACCTGAAATATGACCTCAACGTGACCTCCGGAGCTGGACCAATGACTGAGGACTAGCCACCTTTTTTTTTTTTTTTTTGATTATGTCGCGAATGACGTAAATGACGTGACATCCGTTTCTCTCTCACTACTTTCCTCCTCTCTCCTCTGGTTCCCGTCCTCTTTTGTTGTTCCTTTTTTTTCTTCCATTCACTGCTTTTTGTTGTTCGCGTTTGTCGGAATGCAGTGGGAGTTACAGGAATACGACGGTGCCTTGGTTGTTTTTGTCACTTGAAGTATTTTATTGTGCGACATACGGTTATACAAGCAAGACGTATACAGCATGACTGCGGTAATTTGCTTGAAGAAGCCTGATAATGTCGGACTGCCTCTGGCAAGGTCTGCTACTGGGGACTGGAGCTCAGTGGCTGCAAGATGAAAATTAGTATCAGATATACAGCTATGCATGTGAAAGTTGCAATGTAAATAGAAAGAATAAAGGTGCTATTGAACGCGAAAAATAAGAACGGTGGTAGGGTTGTGAGAAGCTAGCAGCCATGGGGTGTAATGAGCGACCTTAGTACAAAAAATACCTTTTATTGCGCTACTTCACAATGATGTATTCAGGCCGAATAGCGTGACAAACTTGGCTTTGGCGCTGCGTACAGAACAGCTACTAAGTCAATGTCGGACGAAACTTGTCGAGCGAAATCACTCAGAATAAGATTTACAGTATCGTCATACCTTTATACGGTACGACGTGAGTGGATGTTTAATCATACAGAACAGAAATATAGTCTACCACCGTATCTGCAAAACTACGCTGTCTGTCTCGGTCACAGCGTATTCCGGTCCCCATTTTCGGTAACTGTTAAGCAACTTATTCACAATACACGAAGTGAATGCGGTGTTGTAAGGCAACAAGCAATGACAAATGACTTACCTATCGGTAGTCGTTGACCGGGTATCTGGTACGAGGCGTTCGCACTCTCGAATCGTTTCTACACCAAGAAGCAGAGCAGAAATGTTGCGCAGGCATCTTCCGTGGCAGCTGTGACTGTTCGAGGACACTCACATGATACAGCTTGCGTTTTTAAATAGCAAAAATCAGAACTCATACTCCAACCCAACCGCTACACAACACGAGCCCGTCCGAAACGGACGCCGGTCCCAACCGGCACATCCGCCGCGCTGTCGCCTGTTTGAGCGCTCGCGAACAAATTTGAAAACGGCCAATCATCGCTCAGAAAACCAATTCATCCTCATGGGAACCAATCAATAATCACTAGCCATCGGATGACTCCATGACGTTCATTTTATGACGTTTTCTGGCGTCCATTGACGTGAAACGCATGAAGCGCCTCACTTTATCTCGCAAAGGAACTGGCGAGTTTCGGGCCCTTGCAGCAGGCGCCAACGCCGCTTACTTTGCATTACGCAACGCCGGTGACGTAACGGGGCCAAAAAGGGAGCCCGTACAATTACCCGATCTGCAGGAGAATGGGCGCGGGAGAGGAGGAACGCGGAAGAGACACTTCAAGCGCGCGCTTCTCACAGCATGGAGCGATTTCGAACGGAAAACTTTCTGGCATATTAGTTTCTCGGCGGGAAGAACAGTTTCCAGCAAAAAAAAATATGGGGGTTCGGGAAATTTCATAGTCCCTTTAAAGGTGGTGTCTGCGAGTAAATCTTGAATTACGAACAACAACAAATAAATTAATGATAAGGAATGGGTAATTACGAAGTTAAGTGATATCCACTTGAAGATTCTTTCCAAGACGGAAACACCAAAAAGTTTCGCAAAGTTCATTCGTGTTTCTTTTCTTTTTTTTTTTTTTCATAAAACGTCGAATTCGAAACCAACTGCCAGCTTCCGGTTGAAACGGACCTTCCCTGCTTCGCCTCTTCCGGTGACGCAATTGGCTTTGCCGGCGAGATTCCCAATCGCTCAGCTGACGGCGTCGCCAGGCTGGTTGCAACGCGATAGCACCGAAAGCACGAACGCAGATGTTTCTAGCGACTGTTCGGCAGCAGATTGCGAGTCGTAAGACCGCATTTTGTGACGGACAGCCTGCCTTCATAACCGATTCCAGTGACGTCGGTCCGCGCACTGTTGCCTCAATTCAGCCGGGAGCATGCAGCCGTCTAAAAAAATCCGATTAAATTCATTTTCTAATGTGTTCGACGGTTTCAAAACAAAACATTCCGGTTTGATGTACTTCAGACACCCACTATTCCCATGCGTTTTTTTGTCAGGACACCACCTTTAATGTAAGTGTCATTCTTTTCTAGGACCTGTGCAGTGTGCACTGAAAACGATTCTTTTTTTTTTTGCAATAACTAGGGTACGCCACATATGCCGGCAAACAGTGTTAGCAGTCACTTGTGAGTAAAATTACTGTTTTTTATAAAGTGCATGAACTGTGCGCCAGCAGGGATTACTGCAGGACGACGGTGTGTAAACTCATAGTTTCTGTCTGGCTTGGAAGGTCCTCGGGCTCAACAAACGGCAAGAAACATATTGTAGACACATTAACTTAATCCTACAAGGAGTGTAATTCGTTCTACTGTGCCACGTGTCCGTGCACAGTGTATTGTAAAACTGTAAATAGAGTATTCTGGTCAGAAAAAAAAAAGAAAGAAAAGAAAATGAAAACAGTCCTCGATTGCTGAGTCGGTAAGGTGTTGGCTTGCTGAGCTCAAGATCACGGGTTTAGTCCTTGGGACGATGATGGTAGCAATCTGGGGGAGGTAAACATTGATTCCAGCACCGTGTGTAGGCGATTTCAGGTGCACGTCAGAGGAAGCCCAGGTAATCCAAACTCGTACCCAGCGGCACGTGCAGCATGTCGCCATGCTATTGCAGACTGTTGAGACATGGCTGCAATCTTTTCACGCTGCTTGGCGCCAAACCACGAGGGAGGCCCGTACAGTTCCAAGAACGGATTCGGGTCAGCCTTGGATAAGAGCCCTTTCATCCCGCTGACCAAACCGGACATCGCTGGCCGAGTCAATAGGCAGTGCGCCCTAGTTCCCAGACTGTGGGATGGATTTGTGAAACGGATCTGACGCACGGACTGTTGTATGTAATGTTTAGAGATGACGTCCTTTCGTTTATGTTTCCTATTTAAGCGCGGGACCCCAATTCTTGAGTTGTCTGTCTGTCTTCAGTCGTCACCATGCTGCAATAAATGCTTGTTATGTTACGAAGACCGGACCCCTGATCCTCTACCTCCATCACGCTACCACTCGGAGACTTGGTTCCCAACAACTGGTTGACAACGGCGGAATGGACTCGCTGGACCGCAACTTCGTGCACGGGTGAGTGTTTTGCGTTTCTTGGTCGAGATTATTGCCAGGCTGTGAGAATCGGTAGGCAAAATCGGATAGATATCTTTTGTAGGGCGCCAAAGTGCTACTGCGTCACCAAAAAAGATAGGGCCTTCGGGAAATTAACACTCAAGAGAGTACGATGGATTTAAATAAGTTGCGTGTGGCTGGAGCTACTATTGCTGCTCGAAGAGTTGGGAGGTAATGCAGGACAGGTAAAAAGGAAGCCGAAAATCATCGAGCTGATTCAGGGGATAGGAGCCGATGACGATGAGCTCAAAGAGTGCTGGAGGTTGATAGTCCAGAGAAAGGAAGATGAAGAGCTAGCCAAACAGGAAGGTGCCGAAAGAGAAAAGCGCGAGTACGACTTGGCTATGAAAAAGATGGAATTGGAAAAGCTAAAGCTCGAAACGGAGGGAGCCAGTAGGCCAGGATCCAGAAATGGGGACGAAAAAAGGGTCAAAATAAAGGATCTTATGCAGCCATTCAAAATCAGCGAGGACATTGGTTTGTTCCTGGTGAACTTTGAAATATGTTGTGAGAAAGTCGGTTTTGACCGCGGGACGTGGCCCCAGAGGCTTCTGACATTGCTCCTATGCGAGGCCGCCGACGTAATTGCGCGCTTGAGCAAGGAGGACGCCGATAACTACGATAAAACGAAGTTTGTGCTCCTAAAAAAAGTTCTGGTTATCCACCGAAGCGTTTCGAGAACTGTTCCGCACCTCCGAGAAAAGGTAGATCGGTCCTATCCCGAATTTGCGTACAGCCTCAAGGCATACCTAACAGAATGGTTAAAGAGCGCTGAGGTGTACAGCAGCCGTGACAAGGTCGTTGAGTGCCTTGCACTGGAGCAATTTTATCGTTGTGTCCCGGAGTCGGCAAAATTCTGGGTTCAGGATAGGCTCGATAGCGTCGACGTACAAAAGGCCGCTGAGCTCGCAGAAGAATACGCGACACGCAGAAAATTGCTAAATAGGGAAAATACTTTCTCCAAAGGGTCAAAAGAGGAAAGTAGAGAAAGTGGAAAAGTTGAGACGGGACGACGATACCCCCGTAAGCGTTCTGAAAAGGCTTCGGTTGAAAGGGAAGGCGCCCGCCAAAATAGGCCAGTTCTCCCTAAGTCTGGAGATAAGAACAACCAAACGGGCGAGAACACAAAAGTGTTCGGGGCAAAGAGACAGAGCCTTTGTTACACATGTAGGAAACCAGGGCATTACGCGGCCAACTGCCCAGACAAGGTTGTCATGTCTTACGTTAGTAACTGTCCGGAAAATGCTAAATTGCTAGAGCCTTACATGAGGGACATGGTGGTGAACGGAAAACAATGCAAGGTTCTCCGCGACTCCGCCGCGACTATGGATGTAGTGCACCCGTCTTATGTAAAGCAGGCAGATTACACTAGCGATTGTGCATGGATCAAACAGGTCGTAGAGGGGCACAACGTAGGTTTGCCAATAGCAAGGGTAACGATAGAAGGTCCATTTGGGATTCTTGTGACCGAAGCTGCGGTGTCCAAAAACCTCCCTCGTTGCTACCCGTACCTGTTTTCTAACAAGTCTGACCAAATGTTGAAGGAGAGGGGACAGTGCTTTTCGGAAGAGGTTGTGCTCGCGTTGACACGCGCAAAGGCCAGGCAGCTTGCGACGAAATTGCAATTTGACGACAAGGGGAATACTCCAAACCACGCGGCACCACCATTAGAGCAACGGGCAGAGTCCGACGCAGTGAATGAAAATGGTAAAGGCCGAGAAGAGAACAGTGCGACAGTAGATGAGACATGTGAACTAGGTAGTGGAGGAACTCTCGCTACGGACACGAACCTAGGAGCGATAGAATGTGAAGTCCTTCCCCCAGTGTCTCGAAACTTCCAAGTCCTCGCTAGCGTAGAGAAGTCAGTCCTAGCAGCCGAGCAGAAACGTGATCCGTCCCTCATCGACTTGCGACATAAGGTTGAGGAGGGCTTAGCAAAGAAGAACCTCAGCTTCCACGCGAAATCGGGTTTACTCTACAGACAGTACCAGGATAGAAAAGGCAAGGTAGTCGAACAGTTGATCGTCCCCCAAAAGTACAGTCAGACCTCGTTTTATGAACCCTCGATATACGAATTCCCTCAACTTACGAACGGCTCCACAGGGAACCAAACTTTTTCCGTGTATTTTGACCTCGTTTTACGAACCCTCGATATCCGAACTATGAACGGATTATTAGGGAACGGACCCAAAGTAGCCAAGCCATTCTGACCTCGATATACGAACGGGCGTTGTGAACGTACAGAGGACAGGCCAATGGACCGGAGGATAATGAAAGTTCCTCAGTACATGCTGCCAAGGTCAAACATACAATGTCCCAACGCCACTACGTTCCACAAACATGATTCACCATTTCCTGAAAGAATAATTCCGGCGTTTACAGCCGAACGGTTGTGAGTTTGGACCAGGTCTCCGAGATGGAAACATCTTGCCATTCCAAGAGAAGGCGTTCAGTCCTGACAGCCGGTGACAAGCGTGATATTTGCCGTTGGAAACAGTCTCATCCCCGCGCGATACGGTACTTTGAGGACCGGGTGGATGAGTCAAGTGTCAGACTTCTGTCATCTCTTCTAAACAGGATAGACCCTGCCGAAAGTACGGTGCAAAGCACAATTACGCAGCATTTTCAAAAATAAAACTTATTCAAATCAATTTCCCGTGGTTTTGTGAGGTATTTGTGTACTGCACACCTCGGACCTCGATTTACGAACGATTTTCTGAGAAACGAAGGGTGTTCGTAAAGCGAGGTTTGACTGTATATCGAAGCGACTTACTACATCTTGCGCACTCTAGCCCCTGGGCCGGACATTTAGGGGTGCGGAAAACCAAGCTTCGGCTAACGCAGGACTATTATTGGCCAGGCTGCTGGAAGGATGTGGAGCTCTTTGTAAGGTCGTGCGATGTGTGTCAAAGGGTAGGCAAGTCGGGCGACAAAATGAAGGCTCTGATGCAACTTGTTCCAATAATTACTGAGCCATTCCGTCGTCTCGTGATCGACGTAGTGGGACCGCTCCCTTCGTCATCATCTGGGTCTCGCTATATTCTGACCGCACTTTGCCCTGCCACAAAATTCCCTGAGGCGATACCACTCAAAGAATTAAGTTCGGCAAATGTAGTTGATGCACTGCTGTCAATCTTTGCTCAGGTGGGCTTTCCGGCAGAGATAGTGTGATAACGGCAGCGTATTCACGAGCGCCCTAACGACGACGTTCTTTGAAAGATGTGGAATGAAGGTGCTTCATAGTTCCATTTCCATCCGCAATCTAATAGTGTTGAACGAGTCCACTCCGCTTTAAAGCGGGTGCTGCGTTCCCTGTGCTTCGAGCATAAAATAGATTGGGAAGCTTGTTTGCTGGCGGCTTTGTTCGCGCTCCGTTGTGCGCCCCATGATACGACAGGCTTTTCTTCAGCCGAATTAGTCTACGGAAGAAGCCTAAGGTGCCCTTTGCGTATGCTACGGGAGTCATGGGAGGGGCAAGGGGAACACCCCACGGTGGTCGAGTACGTGTTAAATCTCCTAGATCGGTTGAGCCATGCCAAGGAGGTAGTCGGAGAAAACATGAGATCCGCCCAGCAGAAAGCAAAGGCTTACTATTATAAGAGTGCCCGAAAGCGTTCCTTTGCAGTCGGAGACCAGGTCATGCTGCTTAAACCGTCTAAACAAAATAAGTTAGAGGTGCAGTGGGAAGGACCCGCTAAGGTGGTTCAAAAGATTTCGGAGACGAATTACGCGGTGGAAATGGGAAACCGACAGCAAAAGGTTAAGGTATACCACTGCAATCTATTGAAGCCCTACAGAGAAAGGGAGGCTGTTGTAAACATGACATTAAAAGGGCCCGAGGAGGAACATAACGAAATTCCTGATGTCGGCACCAACAAAGAGCTTACGACAGCAGAAATTTTCGAAACCGCTCGTGTAGGGGAACATCTAGAACCGTCGCAGGTGGAGGATCTAAAGCAAGTCATTGAAGAATTTCGACCCCTATTTTCTGAGAAGCCGGGAAAAACTTTGCTGGTAGTGCACAATATCGAGCTCACAAGTGAACAACCTGTACGTTCGAAGCCCTATCGAATGTCCCCGAGACGGAAGGATATCATGCAGGTCGAAATCCAGAAAATGTTGGAATTGGGAGTGGTAGAACCGGCCGAGAGTGACTTCACGTCACCCATGATTCTGGTTGAGGTCGCTGGGAAAGACCCCGCCCGTGTATAGATTACCGGCGACTTAATTCTATAACACGTGACGAAACGTATCCCATACCGAACATCGAGGAGCGGTTAGAATCGGTAAGTGGGGCCAAATTCATTTCGACGCTGGATTTGGTAAGGTGATACTGGCAGGTCCCTATTACGGAGCGTGCGAGTCGTTACGCAGCGTTTGTTTCCCCGTTTGGTACCTATCGCCCTGTCATGTTAGCGTTCGGACCTAAGAACGCGCCATTTTGCTTTTCGAAGTTGATGGATCGGGTTCTTCATGGGTTGGGCTACTTTGCACTACCGTATTTAGATGACGTTGCCGTGTTTTCGAATAGCTGGGAGGAGCACGTTATGCACCTGCGAACTGTGCTACGAAAACTTCAGGAAGCAGGTCTCACGGTTCGTCCCCGAAAGTGTCAGTTAGGGAGTGCCGAAGTCAGATATTTGGGACACATTGTGGGACAAGGGTTCCGCCGTCCTCACGATGCGAAAATCGCCGCCGTCATCAGCTACCCCCGTCCCACGACCAAGTTAGCCATACGAGCCTTCTTCGGTCTTACCGGATACTATCAACATTACATTTCCAACTATTTGCACTTAGCCAGCCCGCTAACTGATGCGCTGCGGAAAAACGCACCACAAACCGTCGTGTCGGACTCTCAGAAGGAGGAGTCCTTTCAATCACTAAAGACGGCGTTAACTCGCAAACCCGTGCTGATCGCACCGGATTACACACGCACGTTTATTGTCCAATGTGACACAAGCGATCGAGGGTTGGGTGCCGTTCTCTGTCAACTAGATGAACGCGGCAGAGAACGACCTCGCAATGAGTCGCAAGCTAACAATTCGAGAAGAGGCATATAGTGCGTCGGAAAAGGAGTGCGCGTGCCTTGTGTGGGGAGTGCAGAAGCTGTCGTGCTATTTGTCTGGGGCAAAGTTCATCATCGAAACGGACCACTGCCCGCTGACATGGCTACAAAACATGTCCTCCAAAAACGGCCGCTTGCTCCGGTGGAGCTTGGTGCTCCAACACTATAATTTTGACATAGGGTACAAAAAAGGGAGCCTCAATGGTAACGCCGATAGCCTGAGTCGGGGCTTCTAGCCGCTGGATAAGCTGAGTGAATTGATCCTGCTGTAAGTAACTTGTAAACTTCGACTACATTGCATCTTTGGCTCATGTGCTTTAAAGAATCCACGAACTTTCCTTTAGTGTTAGGAGATTATTAATCATTTTAGTGTATTGTGATTATGGGATGCAAAATAGCCTGAATAATTGTAAATGTATTCACAGCCTGGTTGTAGTCAGGTCAGGAAACGCAGAGCGCTTCCTGTGTGTGGGGCTGCGGGTTGGCGTGGTTGTTCTTCCGTTGTTTTCTGTTGCTGTGACCTCTTCTCCAGACTGTCAAAGATCGGAGTCCAGAACTTCTAGTCCGAAGGGTCCCCATCTCCTGGACGAGCTTTTCGCAACCCGAGCCCATCAAAGACCCAGGGTGTCCCGCAGAAAGAAAGAAAGAAAGAAAGAGTCTGGCCATCATGTCAGCGGAGCCCTCATCTCATCAACTCAGCGGAGCAGCGTCAGAAACTGCAACCCCTTCGTGATGACCAGCCCGGCGAGCAAGGTGTCGTTGAGACATGGCTGCCATCTTTTCATGCTACTTGGCGCCAAACCACGAGGGAGGCCCGTGCAATTCCAAGAACGGATTCGGGTCAGCCTTGGATATGAGCCCTTTCATCCCGCTGACCAAACCGGACATCGATGGCCGAGTCAATAGGCAGTGCGCCCTAGTTCCCAGACTGTGGGATGGATTTGTGGAACGGATCTGACGCACGGACTGTTGTATATAATGCTTAGAGATGACGTCCTTCCGTTTATGTTTCCTATTTAAGCGCGGGACCCCAATTCTTGAGTTGTCTGTCTGTCTTCAGTCGTCACCATGCTGCAATAAATGCTTGTTATGGTTACGAAGACCGGACCCCTGATCCTCTACCTCCATCACGCTACCACTCGGAGACTTGGTTCCCAACAAGACACACTTTACATGCAAGTACATCTACTCCAATTATCATTTTTACTTTCCCGCAAGAGCTAATGAAGGAATCACATGCGTAGTGACGTGGTTAATGATTGTTACGGAATATCGGCAAGACGAAGATCTGATACCGTCAGTTAACTCCTGCGCTTTTACGTAGACAAAGTACTTACATGAGCCTTATCGTGTCTAACACGAATGATCATAAATTTAATAATTACGAGTAGAGGTCCAAGGCATTGGCTACGCGCGCTAATATGTTGCTGTTAGTTGTGTTCTGTTTGCTTCGGTCCTGTGTGCGAGTGGATATTGTTGAAGAATAGTCGTGCTTCTGATTAATCGTGTCCGTAATGTGTAACAATGGTCAAGCACCGAAGGTTGCGAGCTAGCCCAGAGAGCCGCGAGTGTAGTGGCAAGAAGGGGATACGTGGACTCCGATGGGAAGAGAACTGGATGCCTGCGTGGAGAGAAACATAGTGGTGAAATCCGCATCCGTATCACCAAGGCATTGAGCAACTGCGGAGTACACTGAGACAAACACTAAAGCGGGATCGCCATTGTCGTGTGTGAGCGGGGCGAACTGCTTTCACTAAGCATCCTTCAAAGCTGTAAATGACCCCTTACTTCAGAGGAGCCTGCTCCTGTGTGAGGGTTATAAAATACGGCATGGTACCCTTGCTGGTGGTGGGACTGCTAGCTTCGAGCCGCAGCCGCGAAAAACATAACAAAACAAAAAGAATTAAAAAAAGCAAGATAACCTACTGTACATCCTCTCTGCAAGCTCCCCTCCTGGACCTGACCCCTCGATGTAAAAAAAAAAGAAAAAGGAAGACACAGAACGCCGCTAGGGGCTCCGATAGATAGGCATCAAGATGATCAACAAAAGGCCGTCGAGAAGTCCCTGCTTACGATTGGTTTGTGGGTTTTTCGTCAGTCTGATCATAACGCAGGGGTCATAAGCTTTGCTCTGCGTTCTGTTCCTTCCTTTATTTCGTCCCCCAGTGGAGCCATTCCAGCCGAAACCAGCTTGACCCTCTTAGACTTCGCTGAAAAAAAAAAAAAAAAAGTGTGCTTCTCTTAGGGGTGTCCGTGTAGGATATAAACTTTTCTTATCGCGATTTTGTTTTCATGAACATTGGGGGCGCCTCGAACTTGGCCTAAACGTGAAAAAGTGTTGCGCGTCCTTCTGGCACATATAAACTGCATCTCTGCGCTTTCTTTGCCTGGTGTTAGAAGGAAAGGGTGGAACTAGCTTTCCAAAGGGCATATGGAATAATAACAAATCCGGTGACGTCGTGAATCTATATAGTTCGGGGCTTTACGTCGCGAGACAACGATGATCTGTGACGTCGTCAGAGCTCAAGAACGGATCGCGTTTTAAGCCAAGTGTACGATTAATTTTCGCCAAGTTAGCATTCTCGCAGGAGCCCGAGATTGATTGTGGTCATACACCACTGCATGGAGATTTGCAAAACCAGGTGGTTCTGGCACTGGGCCTATCATAATCGGTACTGCCAAATCTGTCAAGGAGCCCGCCTTCCTTTCCCGCAGGAACATTGCTAACTTCCGGTTGGCAACCCTTCATGAACTGCTCTATCAGCAGTAGATCTCGCAGGCTGTCATAGTCGTGTTTATTTCGGACAGCCCTGCTAGAAACTGTCTCATTCAAAATCTTATAAAAATCTCATTGAACCTATTGGATATCATGTAGACAAATCTCACTCAGTGACTACGAAAATTCTTATTACCAATAGATGATCTGGGACAAATATTACATTGAGAATGGTGTAATATTCAATGAGTCTTAATGAGAAATCACAGTAAGTGTTAATGAGATGTAATGAGAAGTGGTGGCTTCAAACTCATTGAATGTCCCCGTTTTGTCTCATTGAACCAATGAGCCACAGCAGCATATTTCTCATTGGAATGGTTTTCCCCAGTTGTCAACCCAGCGGTCCAACAAACTCCTCAGGCGCGCCGCAAACCGGGGACCGGTTTCTCCGTCCATGGGGTTTCCGCTGCGGAACCTCTCCCGAAACCCTTCCGTTGTCAGACGGAACCCCTGCAGAAGCGCCTTTTTGACCTTATCGTAATCGTCGGAGTCCTCTCTGGAGTAAGCCTTGCGAAGACTCCCAACGCGTGGCCGCTCAAGCATACGCTAAGTACTGTCGCCCATAGGTCTTTCTGCCAACGCTGTCCTGTTGCTAACCGCTCAAAGCGCATCAAGTACGCGTCTAGGTCGTCACGCCTTTCGTCGAAAGGTGCGAGCAATCGATGAGTTGTAACGGGTAATATGTTAAGTCACTTCTGGCACGACGCTGGCGGTGGATCAGGCCGATCCCTGATTTTGTAGCTCTTTGATCTTCATGTTTAGCTCTAGCGCTTCCCTTCCACGTATGTATCTGCTCTTGTTCTCTGGCAAGCGTCTGCTCTTTTAAGAGCGCTCTTTGCTCTACCTCGATCCCCCGATGTGCCCCTGCTGTGCTGCAGTCGCCGACATATGCCATCTGTTGTTGCACTGCAAGCGGTACGCCGGCCCCCGAGCCGTCCTCGCCACAAATCTCACTTCCCTAGGCCACAGGGAACTTTCCCTGGCGACGCTGCTGGGACCTGTCCGGCACTCCAGACAGTGGGCAAACACCCGAGCCCTCCTGCGTTACGTGAAGGACACTGGGCTGCTCAGCAGCCTTTGAGCCTTGAGCCACCCCATTAGCCACCCCACCTTGAGAGCCTTTGAGCCGCCCCATCAGCCACCCCATCGTCCCCTGCTACTTTTTCTTTTCCTTTTCTGCTTCTTTTTTCTCTTTCTTTCTTTCTTTATTACAGTTTTCTGATTGCAAGTAACTTGTGCAGATCCATTACTCTAACGGTTTTCGCACACTCGATTAAGAATCTTAGAGTCAGCTCACCCACCCACGCACGTACTTAGTTCTCCTGCGGACGCCAGTTAGTTGTCACGGGCTCGGGGGGGGGGGGGGGTATTCCAATCGCAATAGATTC
This sequence comes from Ornithodoros turicata, assembly GCF_037126465.1. Classification (NCBI taxonomy): domain Eukaryota; kingdom Metazoa; phylum Arthropoda; class Arachnida; order Ixodida; family Argasidae; genus Ornithodoros; species Ornithodoros turicata. The sequence continues at coordinate 32,700,286 of NC_088202.1, read as the reverse complement.
GCTAAACCCGATCCCCGAGACTGATAGATGTTAGACCTGCCAATTTGTGGGCAAAGGCACACAGGCGAGTTAGGGATACACGGAGCGACTTCTGTAAACAAAACTGTTTACTCTGAGGATGCAGTGCTATGCACTGGATGCACAGACGATAATCGAAAACAATAATAAAGAGCAAATGATGCACCGCACATTACATACGTGAAAATCAAACAAATACAAGCGCTGCACTGGGGATACTCAGGTTAACACTTAAAACGGCCACACAGGCAATACTTGAAATAACTCTTGAAACTGCCACACAGGCAATACTTGAAGTAACTCTTACAACGGCCACACAGGCACACAACAAAATGCACAAAATGTATCTGGGCTTCCTGAAATCACAATCAAAGCCACTACACAGGCTACACGACAAAATGCAGTACGCCAGTCTCATCGAAGACACTTCGCTGTATAGGGGTGGGGGAGTCTGGAGAAACTTTGAAGAGGTCTGTGACGATTTCTTGTTGGTGGCGTGTCTTCTCCGTTTCTCCCGACGTCACACCGTGGCACACAACTCTTGCACACTTCACACAAACCAAGTGCTTCCTATGCAGCATCCTGTATTCGATACTTCAACCGATTGTCGAACTGTACCGATAGTTGAAACCGAAGCTATTACAGCCGCTACTCTTCCCAAGATTCCCCGGCGGCAAAACCGCTGCTACCCCGTTCGCGATGTCTCTCTTCTCCCTTCCAAATAGACCAACTGACTCCCTCAACTTCGTCCAACCATCCCTTATATTATATAACCCCGTTAAACGGGGCTCCCCATGCCCAGCAATTCGGGACAAAACGTAAAGCAGGCTTCACCTGATACTGTCCCATATAGAAGCCATGTATTAGGAATAGGAAAGCGCGTGCAGCAGGTTCCGTTGTTACCGCTTTGCATCCGTTCTCTAGTGGGACGTTGCCTGTGTCATTGCTAAACATTTGGTGCAAGCTTCGTTGACGAATATTGGGGTCTTCGAGGTTCCATTTTGGTTCCAAATTTCCGACATGTTAAGGAGGCTTCACGAGATGCACTGAAGCGCTGGTTGAAGCCCTCTTCCTGGTGAGTTAGCACGAATGCACCATATATTTTGCAAGAAACGCGTGAGCTGAATGCTCTGTACGGCATCTCAAACAGCCTACAATAGAGATAAGTTCGCAAAATTTGTATAAAAAACATATCTATATATATCAAAAATCAAATCAAAATATATATAATATATATATATGTCTGCAACTCAAACATCGCCATGCCAGTACTGGACAGCTGTTTCGGCCTTCTTGGACCTCATCAGCAGTACGCAGGCAGGCGACGTTTGAGTGGATGGCGTCAGAAGGTCACGTAACACGTGATTCCTCCCGTCAGGGTGAGATAACTCACTCACTGAAAGCCCAGTGCAAAGCCAGTGAAGTATAATAGGAAAAAAATAGCCGGAGCTCTTTGGCTGCACGTATAGCATATGTCTGCAACTCAAAGGTCCAAGAAGGCCGAAACAGCTGTCCAGTACTGGCATGGCGATGTTTGAGTTGCAGACATATGCTATACGTGCAGCCAAAGAGCTCCGGCTATTTTTTTCCTATTATACTTCACTGGCTTTGCACTGGGCTTTCAGTGAGTGAGTTATCTCACCCTGACGGGAGGAATCACGTGTTACGTGACCTTCTGACGCCATCCACTCAAACGTCGCCTGCCTGCGTACTGCTGATGAGGTCCAAGAAGGCCGAAACAGCTGTCCAGTACTGGCATGGCGATGTTTGAGTTGCAGACATATGCTATACGTGCAGCCAAAGAGCTCCGGCTATTTTTTTCCTATTATACTTCACTGGCTTTGCACTGGGCTTTCAGTGAGTGAGTTATCTCACCCTGACGGGAGGAATCACGTGTTACGTGACCTTCTGACGCCATCCACTCAAACGTCGCCTGCCTGCGTACTGCTGATGAGGTCCAAGAAGGCCGAAACAGCTGTCCAGTACTGGCATGGCGATGTTTGAGTTGCAGACATATGCTATACGTGCAGCCAAAGAGCTCCGGCTATTTTTTTCCTATTATACTTCACTGGCTTTGCACTGGGCTTTCAGTGAGTGAGTTATCTCACCCTGACGGGAGGAATCACGTGTTACGTGACCTTCTGACGCCATCCACTCAAACGTCGCCTGCCTGCGTACTGCTGATGAGGTCCAAGAAGGCCGAAACAGCTGTCCAGTACTGGCATGGCGATGTTTGAGTTGCAGACATATGCTATACGTGCAGCCAAAGAGCTCCGGCTATTTTTTTCCTATTATACTTCACTGGCTTTGCACTGGGCTTTCAGTGAGTGAGTTATCTCACCCTGACGGGAGGAATCACGTGTTACGTGACCTTCTGACGCCATCCACTCAAACGTCGCCTGCCTGCGTACTGCTGATGAGGTCCAAGAAGGCCGAAACAGCTGTCCAGTACTGGCATGGCGATGTTTGAGTTGCAGACATATGCTATACGTGCAGCCAAAGAGCTCCGGCTATTTTTTTCCTATTATACTTCACTGGCTTTGCACTGGGCTTTCAGTGAGTGAGTTATCTCACCCTGACGGGAGGAATCACGTGTTACGTGACCTTCTGACGCCATCCACTCAAACGTCGCCTGCCTGCGTACTGCTGATGAGGTCCAAGAAGGCCGAAACAGCTGTCCAGTACTGGCATGGCGATGTTTGAGTTGCAGACATATGCTATACGTGCAGCCAAAGAGCTCCGGCTATTTTTTTCCTATTATACTTCACTGGCTTTGCACTGGGCTTTCAGTGAGTGAGTTATCTCACCCTGACGGGAGGAATCACGTGTTACGTGACCTTCTGACGCCATCCACTCAAACGTCGCCTGCCTGCGTACTGCTGATGAGGTCCAAGAAGGCCGAAACAGCTGTCCAGTACTGGCATGGCGATGTTTGAGTTGCAGACATATGCTATACGTGCAGCCAAAGAGCTCCGGCTATTTTTTTCCTATTATACTTCACTGGCTTTGCACTGGGCTTTCAGTGAGTGAGTTATCTCACCCTGACGGGAGGAATCACGTGTTACGTGACCTTCTGACGCCATCCACTCAAACGTCGCCTGCCTGCGTACTGCTGATGAGGTCCAAGAAGGCCGAAACAGCTGTCCAGTACTGGCATGGCGATGTTTGAGTTGCAGACATATGCTATACGTGCAGCCAAAGAGCTCCGGCTATTTTTTTCCTAATATATATATATATATATATAGGAAAAAAATAGCCGGAGCTCTTATGCTATACGTGCAGTCAAAGAGCTCCGGCTATTTTTTTTTTCCTATTATCCTTCACTGGCTTTGCACTGGGCTTTCAGTGAGTGAGTTATCTCACCCTGACGGGAGGAATCACGTGTTACGTGACCTTCTGACGCCATCCACTTAAACATTGCCTGCCTGCGTACTGCTGATGAAGTCCAAGAAGGCCGAAACAGCTGTCCAGTACTGGCATGGCGATGTTTGAGTTACAGACATATGCTATAAGTGCAGTCAAAGAGCTCCGGCTATTTTTTTCCTATTATCCTTCACTGGCTTTGCACTGGGCTTTCAGTGAGTGAGTTATCTCACCCTGACGGGAGGAATCACGTGTTACGTGACCTTCTGACGCCATCCACTCAAACATTGCCTGCCTGCGTACTGCTGATGAAGTCAAAGAAGGCCGAAACAGCTGTCCAGTACTGGCATGGCGATGTTTGAGGAGGCGCAGAAGAGGCGGCGTCACGGCGGGTCACGTTGTTCTGAGCTCCGTGTTCCAGCGAAGTTTGTGGCGTTTCTTTTGTGTTTGGAGTCCTTTCCTTTGTGCGTGGACATCTATGAATACTTCAGGCATGTAAGGTAAGCAAAATTTCTGTTCGCACTACTAAAATAATGTCAGAATTTGAGTTTTTGTTAATCGTGTTAGGCCTACTAAGGTAGTAAACAGAGGCAGCTCGGCCGCCGCCGAAAGACGGTCCCGTCCCGCCGTGAGTTCGATCCCCGGCAGGGCAGGTTCCTTTTTTTTCTTTTTTTTTCTTTTTTTTCCTTTTCTTTTTTGCCTTTTGACTAAAGTTTTCTAGACTAAAATAACAGGAAAATTTAAAAAAAAAGTTCTTTCTAGACTAAAAATGAACCAGATTAGGGCGGTCAGGCCGCTGGTTTTTACTATTGCCCTACCACGAGGAGTTGTACTAGATGACCTCGCAGAGGCACTAGTAACCAAGAGAAAGTATGAGGATTTCGAAAGAGTGTCTCACTACGGCTTCGGCCGTTATGAAATTAAAACAAAGAGTGAAAAGATCGCCCAGGACTTGACAAGGGATCCCACCATAGTGGTTAGAGGGGCAGAATATAGACTTAACTATTTAGGATACCGAACCACTAGAATATCGGTGTTTTACTACCCTGTAGACGAACACAGTAGCTTCTTGGAAAGTGCATTGGCCCAGTATGGAAAAATTGTGAAAGTACAAGAGGCCATGTACAAAAAGCATAAACAGTGGGGGAGTGGCGTTTTTCAAGTATTCATGGAAATGGAGAAAAGCGTTCCAAACTACCTTAAGGTCAATGCCGGGAATCGTAGCTTTATTGTCCAGTGCGAGTATCAGGGAGTCACTCGAGTGTGCCGGAAGTGCGGACGGCAGGGTCACCTAAATAGTAATTGCAACACACCGAAATGCACACGTTGTGGGATATTTGGCCATGCGGCGTGCACTGATCCCTGTCCGCGATGTCGAGGCGACCACCCGGTAGCCGAGTGTAGGCAAAGGACCTTCGCAGCGGCCCTGGGCTACTCGAAGGGACTGGTGCCGGCACTCGACGTAATTCCAGACATCACAGACCTTGAGGATGAAGTCTCAGTACCACCTGAAACCGCAAAGAAGAGTGTAAACGAAATCGAAAATAAAGAACAACAGGAGAATGTGCCAATCAATGGTGCAAGTAATGAATCCACAAATGACAAACTCGTTAGTGACGAACCACAGCTAGACGAAAATTCATGGCCCCTGCTTAAACCACGAGATAATGACGAGGTGTCGGCGGATCATCCGATAACGATTAACAAGAAAAAGGGAAAAACAGCCGTTATTCCACTCGATATACAAGCGGGACAGCTACCACTGAATGAACCTCGAAGTGGGCCTTTAATCAATGAACAACAACTTGATTTAAAGACGGTACAGTTCACCTTTGAGGAAACACCTTTGGGCGCTGTAGGTGTTGAAGAACATGCAAGTAGTCTTCCAATAATAAGGATAGAACGCGACGTTGAGCCCATTAGGGGCATAGCGAGCGAAGAGAGCGAAACTGCCCCCGGGGAACAAGTTATTAACCAGGAGGCACCAAAACCAAAGAGGAAAAGGGTACGTAGAAAGAAACAAAGAGGAACAAACCAAAAGCCATCTATAGGAGCAACGATCCCCAAGCAGCAAAATGTACTGAAAGTCGAGTGCAATAGGGGTGGACGGGTAGCCGGAAGGCCTTGAACAGACTCGTGAAACTAAAGAACATTGATAAGACACATACCGTCCACCCCTATTGCACTCGACTTTCAGTACATTGTGCTGCTTGGGTCGCTTTCATTGAAAATTATCAGCACATGCCCCAGCTATCAAGCGAAACTGAATCAGAAAGTGATGAGAAGTCACCAGCAGCTAAACAATTTAAGAAAAAAGTGGAAAAGGCAGGAGGAAGTTCAGAACAATCTACTGATAACGGTGAGATTACGCAAACACAAACAGCGCGCGAAGAGACGGAAACAAACACGAGCGAATCAAACGATGATAGCTACCAAAGTCTGGCGTGGGACACGTCAGCGGATACGCTGGTAGGTGACGATGAAGGTGAATATTTACAAGATACCTTATAGAAATAAGAAAAAGATAAAACTTCTTTACTCTAAAATGTTAGTCACTCCTAAGATGAGAACTTTTTTACTCTTTTTTGTGATGTTGAACGACGCCCCTTTAAAAATAGCCACGTGGAATGTTAGGGGTTTTCGCCAAAAAGAAAAACAGAATGAGGTGATAGAAATAGCGAAGGAAAATAAAGTTGATATTTTGGCGCTTCAGGAAACGTATGTAAATAGCGTAGAATATATAAAGAACTTTGATGAGACTTTTGATGTTAAGAGCGCATGGAGTTTCTCGAATGGCAAACAGGGCGGGACAGCCATATTACTGTTTGGGAGTACTAAGCAGCTGATGATAGGAATGGAAAGAGATTATAGTGGAAGAATCCTATCAGTAAAACTTAAAACGGGCATTAAGATCCTGAATGTATACGCCCCAGTGAGAAGTCATGAACAAACAGACTTCTTTGAAAACCTAGATGACTACGTTAACGATAGCCGGAAGTTAATAGTATTGGGCGATTTTAATTGCGTGGAGAACGAAATCGCAGATAGAAACCCAGCCAGAGATAGACAGATCACATATGGGGCAAGGAGACTCGTGGAATTTAAAAACAGATGTAACCTCATTGATGGCTGGCATAAGACTCACCCAGGCAGACCCAAAATGACCTGGAGAAGCTCAAGGTACCAGGCACGACTAGATAAAATATACGTCAGCGATAACGTTGTTGAAAACCTTAAATCTATGAAAGTGGAATTTACACCACTATCAGACCATGCTATAGTCTCGTGCTACTTAAAAGATGGTAGACAGATACGCGGGAAAGGCACGTGGAAGCTGAACCCCACATTGCTACGAGAGGAAAGAGTAAGTGGTGAGATTAAGATCCTCTTGTCAGAAAGACTAAAGGAGGACTTGACACCACGAAGCTGGGACGACTTAAAAAAAGAGGTGGCAAAAATCTGCAAAAAATGGGGTAAGGCGTTGGCAAAGGAGAGAAGGCTGGAAATTAGAAGAGTGGCCGACGCCATAGCTTTACTAAGGATGCCACAGAACACTGGTACGGGATTTGAAGAAGCAATCCAACGATTAAAATTAAAACACACTGGTCTGATAAAAAAGAGATGGGACACTGTAAGACTGCGGCTAAAAGCAGAAAAATGGGAATTGGAGAACTGGGCCAGTAAATGGCTAGTAAATAAAAGCCTAGGTGAATGTAGGGAAGAAATACTTAGCCTGACTGACCACCGTAATGGAGACGAATATAAAACCCAGGAGAGAATAGAAAACTATGTGGAAGAGTTCTATGCATCACTTTACGGAAAGGAAAGCACGCTATTAATTGATGAACATATTACCTTTGCGGGGAAGGCAAGGAGTAGAGATGGGGGCCGTTTCTCTGAAGAGGAACTAAAAAATGCCCTAATGCAGTTAAATGAAAAAAAGACACCCGGTGAAGACGGGCTGACCCCGATCTTCTATAAACGATTTTGGAATATAATCTCTAAACCTTTCACAAAAATGATAAATGAAGCGTTCGACAAAAAACACTTACCCGACTCTTTTAAAAGAAGCCGCATTACGCTAATATGTAAGAACATTGAAAAGAAAACAGATATCAGAGCTTGGAGACCAGTGTCCCTACTAAACACTGATTATAAAATAATAACAAAAGCATTAGCAAATAGGATACAAGACTCTTTAGTGGATGTAGTTAGCGACACGCAGGGTGCCAATATTCAATTCCGCTCTGCGCAGTTAAACCTAATAACATTAACGGATATTATGCACTGGGTAAACAAGTCAAACAACCCGGGTGCACTAGTCACGATCGATAGCGAGAAGGCGTTCGACAGGGTGGATCACTCTTACTTGTTTCAATGCTTAAAAGAAGCGAACTTCGATGATCACCTAGTCGAAAAGGTACGAACCTTGTATGAAGGCTGTGAAGGCGTGGTAACAGTAAACGGGTTTAATACGAAACCGTTTGGAATAAAACGAGGAGTGAGACAGGGTTGCCCTTTATCAGCAGCATTATTCATCATCTCTATGGAACCCTTTATACAACTTATAAAAAGACTAACACCCGGGATACACTTACCTTCAGTAGGTAAGATAACACCAGTACTGGCATTTGCCGATGATGTCACAGTAATTGTTGACAATGTTGAACATGTTGCAAAAATTTTGCACGCCTGCGAAACATATCAACAGATCAGTGGTGCACGAATAAACAAAGACAAGAGTGAAATTCTTCTCTTTGGTTCGAGGCGTGTCAACAAAAATAGCATATACGGGTTGCCCGTAAAAAAGGAGGTCAAAGTGTTGGGAATAACCTTCAATAGCGAAGGCCCTTCCAAACAAAACTGGAGCACTAAAATAAACAAGATGAAAACAGGGATTGACCAACTAGAGAAGATAAAATGTTCACTGTTTCCAAGAATACAGATGGCTCGAGTGCATCTCTTATCAAAGCTGCAGTACGTTGCCGATGTGTTGAAACCAGATAAAGACGATATCAAAAGAATTGATAAACTGATCTTCCCATACATTTGGGGAAGCGGTGTCGAACCGGTAGCCAGGGATTGGATGAAACAAAGTAAAGAGAATGGAGGTTACAACATAGGTGAACTTGAACTCCTATCACAAACCAAACATGTTAAATTGGCTCTCAAGGCTATCGAGTGCGACAGCCCTATGATAAGGAATTTTTCGAGATATTCCTTTGGCGCCGGATTAATCACAATTGAAGGAAAAGTAGATAACACGAAGCCGCGAGCAGCGCATGTGAGGCAATTTTACTGCGATGTGATAAAGGTATGTAAGCAGCTGAAGACAAGTAAACAAGAAGACGCTAGAAATCTGACGCCAAAGGAAATAATAAAGATTCTCGAAGCTAAAAAGGACTTCCAGGTTAGAGAACCGATATTTGGAAGAAGTCCTAACTGGCTTAACATAAACGCTGAATTCCTGGACGGAAATAGGAAAACGTTTGCGTGGCGATTCGCCCACGGTATCTTGCCACGACTAAACTACCAACGTAACGTGAAACATACCGTGAACAGATGTAACCTTTGTGGAGGTAGAGAGTCTCTCCAGCACTTCTTCTCAACGTGCTCCTTCATGAGACCTATAAAAGAAAAAGTTAAAAACACATTAAGCATCGGAAACTTGAATTACGGAATGATACGCTACCTCGATGATGTACCAGGCAACGCCTGTAAAAAGAGGCAAATTATATTGCTCTTGGTGGAAATATCATACCAGACATGGTTGATGAGATGTAGTGTTGCGCACGGAGGCAGCCCACCAGATACAGCCGGCTTTCTTGCCATGATCAGCAGGTCAATTAAATGGGTGCTGAAAAGAGAAAAAAGAAAAATGCAAAGTTCAGAATTTACAAATAAATGGATGAACCCAGCACTTCTATTGGACCTGCGCAATGACGAAATTTTTATCAAGTTTTAATTTAATTTTTTGTTATTTAACCTTTTAACTACCACCAAATCATGTTCTTTTACAAAAGTTTACGTACCCTGCCACATTATTTTTAGTCCTTTTGGCAACAAAGGGTCCGCCACACGCTACGCCCGCCGTTTTCTTTATGGTTATTTTGGCACCTTTTGGGCAGCGTGTTCTCCTCTTTTCTTCTCTTTTTCTTTTCTATTTTTCCGTTATGCCGGCCATTTCTTTTTTGGTTATTTTGGCTTCCCTCGGGCAACGGCTTCTTATCCTTTATTTCGGACATAATCATTCACAGCCATCTGTCATGTTTTCACATATCATTGTCACACCATTATGCCTCATAACCTCTATATTTTTAATTATCTAATCTTTACTCACTTTTAACCCATCACCGTCACAAGTCACTAATCACCTCTCATGAAATCATTACTCATCACACCATAATCACAACCCACTGCTGAAATTACGCAGTGGGTAGCCAAAAAGAAATGACTTGAAACAAGGAAAAGTAAACAAAAACAGGTCAATACAACAGGAAAACTGGTGAACTATGTCGTAAACCACTCCAGTATGAATGGCGCGCGGATGCATGTATGAAAGAGTGGCCCCTACCGCGGCATAACGCACGCAAGCCAGCAAATGAGCAAGGTGGCTGAAAAGCCACCATGAATGCGTACCAGGCATTGGTTTTTAAGCCCCTGTAGAAGCATGAAAGAGTGGCCCCTGTCGCGGAGTAATTCACGTAAGCCAGCAAATGTGTGCTTCTTTTATTCCTTTATAATTTTTCTGGCGTGAAAGAGTGGCCGCTGCGGAGGCGTAACGCTTCGCAAGCCAGTGAATGAGGGGCGACTGTCGCGGCGTAAAGCACACAGCCAGCCTGCGAATGAGAATTTTTTTCTTTTTGATTCATTCTATTTTTTTTTTCCAGGGGCGATAACAAAACCAAATAGCCATGAATGAATGTGTGAATGAGTGAAGTATGCATGAAAAATGTGGCTTTGCCCATTGCGTAAATGCGTGTTTGAATGGCATGTTTTTCTGGAGCGCACGACGGTCACTAAAGCCTCTTCCTCGAGTTCTATTTTGCAGGAATGAAAAGAGACCTGTGGCCCAACGTCACCCGGGCCCCCCCATTAATGATGAGTGTAGGCATATGAGCACTATTGCTCTAAAGCCTGATAAACACCTGAAATGGCGGCATGGCGATGTTTGAGTTACAGGCATATGCTATACGTGCAGTCAAAGAGCTCCGGCTATTTTTTTCCTATTATCCTTCACTGGCTTTGCACTGGGCTTTCAGTGAGTGAGTTATCTCACCCTGACGGGAGGAATCACGTGTTACGTGACCTTCTGACGCCATCCACTCAAACATTGCCTGCGTGCGTACTGCTGATGAAGTCCAAGAAGGCCGAAACAGCTGTCCAGTACTGGCATGGCGATGTTTGAGTTACAGACATATGCTATACGTGCAGTCAAAGAGCTCCGGCTATTTTTTTCCTACTATCCTTCACTGGCTTTGCACTGGGCTTTCAGTGAGTGAGTTATCTCACCCTGACGGGAGGAATCACGTGTTACGTGACCTTCTGACGCCATCCACTCAAACATTGCCTGCGTGCGTACTGCTGATGAAGTCCAAGAAGGCCGAAACAGCTGTCCAGTACTGGCATGGCGATGTTTGAGTTACAGACATATGCTATACGTGCAGTCAAAGAGCTCCGGCTATTTTTTTCCTACTATCCTTCACTGGCTTTGCACTGGGCTTTCAGTGAGTGAGTTATCTCACCCTGACGGGAGGAATCACGTGTTACGTGACCTTCTGACGCCATCCACTCAAACATTGCCTGCCTGCGTACTGCTGATGAAGTCCAAGAAGGCCGAAACAGCTGTCCAGTACTGGCATGGCGATGTTTGAGTTACAGACATATGCTATACGTGCAGTCAAAGAGCTCCCGCTATTTTTTTCCTATTATCCTTCACTGGCTTTGCACTGGGCTTTCAGTGAGTGAGTTATCTCACCCTGACGGGAGGAATCACGTGTTACGTAACCTTCTGACGCCATCCACTCAAACATTGCCTGCCTGCGTACTGCTGATGAAGTCCAAGAAGGCCGAAACAGCTGTCCAGTACTGGCATGGCGATGTTTGAGTTACAGACATATGCTATACGTGCAGTCAAAGAGCTCCGGCTATTTTTTTCCTATTATCCTTCACTGGCTTTGCACTGGGCTTTCAGTGAGTGAGTTATCTCACCCTGACGGGAGGAATCACGTGTTACGTGACCTTCTGACGCCATCCACTCAAACATTGCCTGCCTGCGTACTGCTGATGAAGTCCAAGAAGGCCGAAACAGCTGTCCAGTACTGGCATGGCGATGTTTGAGTTACAGACATATGCTATACGTGCAGTCAAAGAGCTCCGGCTATTTTTTTCCTATTATCCTTCACTGGCTTTGCACTGGGCTTTCAGTGAGTGAGTTATCTCACCCTGACGGGAGGAATCACGTGTTATGTGACCTTCTGACGCCATCCACTCAAACATTGCCTGCCTGCGTACTGCTGATGAAGTCCAAGAAGGCCGAAACAGCTGTCCAGTACTGGCATGGCGATGTTTGAGTTACAGACATATGCTATACGTGCAGTCAAAGAGCTCCGGCTATTTTTTTCCTATTATCCTTCACTGGCTTTGCACTGGGCTTTCAGTGAGTGAGTTATCTCACACTGACGGGAGGAATCACGTGTTACGTGACCTTCTGACGCCATCCACTCAAACATTGCCTGCCTGCGTACTGCTGATGAAGTCCAAGAAGGCCGAAACAGCTGTCCAGTACTGGCATGGCGATGTTTGAGTTACAGACATATGCTATACGTGCAGTCAAAGAGCTCCGGCTATTTTTTTCCTATTATCCTTCACTGGCTTTGCACTGGGCTTTCAGTGAGTGAGTTATCTCACCCTGACGGGAGCAATCACGTGTTACGTGACCTTCTGACGCCATCCACTCAAACATTGCCTGCCTGCGTACTGCTGATGAAGTCCAAGAAGGCCGAAACAGCTGTCCAGTACTGGCATGGCGATGTTTGAGTTACAGACATATGCTATACGTGCAGTCAAAGAGCTCCGGCTATTTTTTTCCTATTATCCTTCACTGGCTTTGCACTGGGCTTTCAGTGAGTGAGTCATCTCACCCTGACGGGAGGAATCACGTGTTACGTGACCTTCTGACGCCATCCACTCAAACATTGCCTGCCTGCGTACTGCTGATGAAGTCCAAGAAGTCCCAAACAGCTGTCCAGTACTGGCATGGCGATGTCTGAGTTACAGACATATGCTATACGTGCAGTCAAAGAGCTCCGGCTATTTTTTTCCTATTATCGTTCACTGGCTTTGCACTGGGCTTTCAGTGAGTGAGTTATCTCACCCTGACGGGAGGAATCACGTGTTACGTGACCTTCTGACGCCATCCACTCAAACATTGCCTGCCTGCGTACTGCTGATGAAGTCCAAGAAGGCCGAAACAGCTGTCCAGTACTGGCATGGCGATGTTTGAGTTACAGACATATGCTATACGTGCAGTCAAAGAGCTCCGGCTATTTTTTTCCTATTATCCTTCACTGGCTTTGCACTGGGCTTTCAGTGAGTGAGTTATCTCACCCTGACGGGAGGAATCACGTGTTACGTGACCTTCTGACGCCATCCACTCAAACATTGCCTGCCTGCGTACTGCTGATGAAGTCCAAGAAGGCCGAAACAGCTGTCCAGTACTGGCATGGCGATGTTTGAGTTACAGACATATGCTATACGTGCAGTCAAAGAGCTCCGGCTATTTTTTTCCTATTATCCTTCACTGGCTTTGCACTGGGCTTTCAGTGAGTGAGTTATCTCACCCTGACGGGAGCAATCACGTGTTACGTGACCTTCTGACGCCATCCACTCAAACATTGCCTGCCTGCGTACTGCTGATGAAGTCCAAGAAGGACGAAACAGCTGTCCAGTACTGGCATGGCGATGTTTGAGTTACAGACATATGCTATACGTGCAGTCAAAGAGCTCCGGCTATTTTTTTCCTATTATCCTTCACTGGCTTTGCACTGGGCTTTCAGTGAGTGAGTTATCTCACCCTGACGGGAGGAATCACGTGTTACGTGACCTTCTGACGCCATCCACTCAAACATTGCCTGCCTGCGTACTGCTGATGAAGTCCAAGAAGTCCGAAACAGCTGTCCAGTACTGGCATGGCGATGTCTGAGTTACAGACATATGCTATACGTGCAGTCAAAGAGCTCCGGCTATTTTTTTCCTATTATCGTTCACTGGCTTTGCACTGGGCTTTCAGTGAGTGAGTTATCTCACCCTGACGGGAGGAATCACGTGTTACGTGACCTTCTGACGCCATCCACTCAAACATTGCCTGCCTGCGTACTGCTGATGAAGTCCAAGAAGGCCGAAACAGCTGTCCAGTACTGGCATGGCGATGTTTGAGTTACAGACATATGCTATAAGTGCAGTCAAAGAGCTCCGGCTATTTTTTTCCTATTATCCTTCACTGGCTTTGCACTGGGCTTTCAGTGAGTGAGTTATCTCACCCTGACGGGAGGAATCACGTGTTACGTGACCTTCTGACGCCATCCACTCAAACATTGCCTGCCTGCGTACTGCTGATGAAGTCCAAGAAGGCCGAAACAGCTGTCCAGTACTGGCATAGCGATGTTTGAGTTACAGACATATGCTATACGTGCAGTCAAAGAGCTCCGGCTATTTTTTTCCTATTATCCTTCGCTGGCTTTGCACTGGGCTTTCAGTGAGTGAGTTATCTCACCCTGACGGGAGGAATCACCTGTTACGTGACCTTCTGACGCCATCCACTCAAACATTGCCTGCCTGCGTACTGCTGATCAAGTCAAAGAAGGCCGAAACAGCTGTCCAGTACTGGCATGGCGATGTTTGAGTTACAGACATATGCTATACGTGCAGTCAAAGAGCTCCGGCTATTTTTTTCCTATTATCCTTCACTGGCTTTGCACTGGGCTTTCAGTGAGTGAGTTATCTCACCCTGACGGGAGGAATCACGTGTTACGTGACCTTCTGACGCCATCCACTCAAACATTGCCTGCCTGCGTACTGCTGATGAAGTCCAAGAAGGCCGAAACAGCTGTCCAGTACTGGCATGGCGATGTTTGAGTTACAGACATATGCTATACGTGCAGTCAAAGAGCTCCGGCTATTTTTTTCCTATTATCCTTCACTGGCTTTGCACTGGGCTTTCAGTGAGTGAGTTATCTCACCCTGACGGGAGGAATCACGTGTTACGTGACCTTCTGACGCCATCCACTCAAACATTGCCTGCCTGCGTACTGCTGATGAAGTCCAAGAAGTCCGAAACAGCTGTCCAGTACTGGCATGGCGATGTCTGAGTTACAGACATATGCTATACGTGCAGTCAAAGAGCTCCGGCTATTTTTTTCCTATTATCGTTCACTGGCTTTGCACTGGGCTTTCAGTGAGTGAGTTATCTCACCCTGACGGGAGGAATCACGTGTTACGTGACCTTCTGACGCCATCCACTCAAACATTGCCTGCCTGCGTACTGCTGATGAAGTCCAAGAAGGCCGAAACAGCTGTCCAGTACTGGCATGGCGATGTTTGAGTTACAGACATATGCTATAAGTGCAGTCAAAGAGCTCCGGCTATTTTTTTCCTATTATCCTTCACTGGCTTTGCACTGGGCTTTCAGTGAGTGAGTTATCTCACCCTGACGGGAGGAATCACGTGTTACGTGACCTTCTGACGCCATCCACTCAAACATTGCCTGCCTGCGTACTGCTGATGAAGTCCAAGAAGGCCGAAACAGCTGTCCAGTACTGGCATAGCGATGTTTGAGTTACAGACATATGCTATACGTGCAGTCAAAGAGCTCCGGCTATTTTTTTCCTATTATCCTTCGCTGGCTTTGCACTGGGCTTTCAGTGAGTGAGTTATCTCACCCTGACGGGAGGAATCACCTGTTACGTGACCTTCTGACGCCATCCACTCAAACATTGCCTGCCTGCGTACTGCTGATGAAGTCAAAGAAGGCCGAAACAGCTGTCCAGTACTGGCATGGCGATGTTTGAGTTACAGACATATGCTATACGTGCAGTCAAAGAGCTCCGGCTATTTTTTTCCTATTATCCTTCACTGGCTTTGCACTGGGCTTTCAGTGAGTGAGTTATCTCACCCTGACGGGAGGAATCACGTGTTACGTGACCTTCTGACGCCATCCACTCAAACATTGCCTGCCTGCGTACTGCTGATGAAGTCCAAGAAGGCCGAAACAGCTGTCCAGTACTGGCATGGCGATGTTTGAGTTACAGACATATGCTATACGTGCAGTCAAAGAGCTCCGGCTATTTTTTTCCTATTATCCTTCACTGGCTTTGCACTGGGCTTTCAGTGAGTGAGTTATCTCACCCTGACGGGAGGAATCACGTGTTACGTGACCTTCTGACGCCATCCACTCAAACATTGCCTGCCTGCGTACTGCTGATGAAGTCCAAGAAGGCCGAAACAGCTGTCCAGTACTGGCATGGCGATGTTTGAGTTACAGACATATGCTATACGTGCAGTCAAAGAGCTCCGGCTATTTTTTTCCTATTATCCTTCACTGGCTTTGCACTGGGCTTTCAGTGAGTGAGTTATCTCACCCTGACGGGAGCAATCACGTGTTACGTGACCTTCTGACGCCATCCACTCAAACATTGCCTGCCTGCGTACTGCTGATGAAGTCCAAGAAGGCCGAAACAGCTGTCCAGTACTGGCATGGCGATGTTTGAGTTACAGACATATGCTATAAGTGCAGTCAAAGAGCTCCGGCTATTTTTTTCCTATTATCCTTCACTGGCTTTGCACTGGGCTTTCAGTGAGTGAGTTATCTCACCCTGACGGGAGGAATCACGTGTTACGTGACCTTCTGACGCCATCCACTCAAACATTACCTGCCTGCGTACTGCTGATGAAGTCCAAGAAGGCCGAAACAGCTGTCCAGTACTGGCATAGCGATGTTTGAGTTACAGACATATGCTATACGTGCAGTCAAAGAGCTCCGGCTATTTTTTTCCTATTATCCTTCGCTGGCTTTGCACTGGGCTTTCAGTGAGTGAGTTATCTCACCCTGACGGGAGGAATCACCTGTTACGTGACCTTCTGACGCCATCCACTCAAACATTGCCTGCCTGCGTACTGCTGATGAAGTCCAAGAAGACCGAAACAGCTGTCCAGTACTGGCATGGCGATGTTTGAGTTACAGACATATGCTATACGTGCAGTCAAATAGCTCCGGCTATTTTTTTCCTATTATCCTTCACTGGCTTTGCACTGGGCTTTCAGTGAGTGAGTTATCTCACCCTGACGGGAGGAATCACCTGTTACGTGACCTTCTGACGCCATCCACTCAAACATTGCCTGCCTGCGTATTGCTCATGAAGTCCAAGAAGGCCGAAACAGCTGTCCAGTACTGGTATGGCGATGTTTGAGTTACAGACATATGCTATACGTGCAGTCAGAGCTCCGGCTATTTTTTTCCTATTATCCTTCACTGGCTTTGCACTGGGCTTTCAGTGAGTGAGTTATCTCACCCTGACGGGAGGAATCACGTGTTACGTGACCTTCTGACGCCATCCACTCAAACATTGCCTGCCTGCGTACTGCTGATGAAGTCCAAGAAGGCCGAAACAGCTGTCCAGTACTGGCATGGCGATGTTTGAGTTACAGACATATATATATATATATATATCCACATGGCCTTCCGCCGCCACTCGCTCAAACGTCGCCCACCTACGCATTGCTGATGAAGGCCCAATAAGGCCGAAACAGCTGTCCAATGCTGGTGTGGCGACGTTTGGGACTTATAAACATATGTTCAACGTGCAGCCAAAGAGCCTAGGCTATTTTTTTTTCACGTAATACTTTACAGGCTTGGCACTGGGCTTTCAGAGGTGAGTTTCTCACCCTGACGGGAGGACATCACGTTCCACATGACCTTCCGCCGCCACTCGCTCAAACGTCGCCCACCTACGCATTGATGATGAAGGCCCAATAAGGCCGAAACAGCTGTCCAATGCTGGTGTGGCGACGTTTGGGACTTATAAACATATGTTCAACGTGCAGCCAAAGAGCCTAGGCTATTTTTTTTTCACTTAATACTTTACTGGCTTGGCACTGGGCTTTCAGAGGTGAGTTTCTCACCCTGACGGGAGGACATCACGTTCCACGTGACCTTCCGCCGCCACTCGCTCAAATGTCGCCCACCTACGCAATGCTGATGAAGGCCCAATAAGGCCGAAACAGCTGTCCAATGCTGGTGTGGCGACGTTTGGGACTTATAAACATATGTTCAACGTGCAGCCAAAGAGCCTAGGCTATCTTTTTTTTCACTTAATACTTTACTGGCTTGGCACTGGGCTTTCAGAGGTGAGTTTCTCACCCTGACGGGAGGACATCACGTGCCACGTGACCTTCCGCCGCCACTCGCTCAAACGTCGCCCACCTACGCATTGCTGATGAAGGCCCAATAAGGCCGAAACAGCTGTCCAATGCTGGGGTGGCGACGTTTGCGACTTATAAACATATGTTCAACGTGCAGTCAAAGAGCCTAGGCTATTTTTTTTCACTTAATACTTTACTGGCTTGGCACTGGGCTTTCAGAGGTGAGTTTCTCACCCTGACGGGAGGACATCACGTTCCACGTGACCTTCTGCCGCCACTCGCTCAAACGTCGCCCACCTACGCATTGCTGATGAAGGCCCAATAAGGCCGAAACAGCTGTCCAATGCTGGTGTGGCGACGTTTGGGACTTATAAACATATGTTCAACGTGCAGCCAAAGAGCCTAGGCTATTTTTTTTTTCACTTAATACTTTACTGGCTTTGCACTGGGCTTTCAGAGGTGAGTTTCTCACCCTGATGGGAGGACATCACGTTCCACGTGACCTTCCGCCGCCACTCGCTCAAATGTCGCCCACCTACGCATTGCTGATGAAGGCCCAATAAGGCCGAAACAGCTGTCCAATGCTGGTGTGGCGACGTTTGGGACTTATAAACATATGTTCAACGTGCAGCCAAAGAGCCTAGGCTATTTTTTTTTTCACTTAATACTTTACTGGCTTGGCACTGGGCTTTCAGAGGTGAGTTTCTCACCCCGACGGGAGGACATCACGTGCCACGTGACCTTCCGCCGCCACTCGCTCAAACGTCGCCCACCTACGCATTGCTGATAAAGGCCCAATAAGGCCGAAACAGCTGTCCAATGCTGGGGTGGCGACGTTTGGGACTTATAAACATATGTTCAACGTGCAGCCAAAGAGCCTAGGCTATTTTTTTTTCACTTAATACTTTACTGGCTTGGCACTGGGCTTTCAGAGGTGAGTTTCTCACCCTGACGGGAGGACATCACGTGCCACGTGACCTTCCGCCGCCACTCGCTCAAACGTCGCCCACCTACGCATTGCTGATGAAGGCCCAATAAGGCCGAAACAGCTGTCCAATGCTGGGGTGGCGACGTTTGGGACTTATAAACATATGTTCAACGTGCAGCCAAAGAGCCTAGGCTATTTTTTTTTCACTTTATACTTTACTGGCTTGGCACTGGGCTTTCAGAGGTGAGTTTCTCACCCTGACGGGAGGACATCACGTCCCACGTGACCTTCCGCCGCCACTCGCTCAAACGTCGCCCACCTACGCATTGCTGATGAAGGCCCAATAAGGCCGAAACAGCTGTCCAATGCTGGTGTGGCGACGTTTGGGACTTACAAACATATGTTCAACGTGCAGCCAAAGAGCCTAGGCTATTTTTTTTTTTCACGTAATACTTTACTGGCTTTGCACTGGGCTTTCAGAGGTGAGTTTCTCACCCTGACGGGAGGACATCACGTTCCACGTGACCTTCCGCCGCCACTCGCTCAAACGTCGCCCACCTACGCATTGCTGATGAAGGCCCAATAAGGCCGAAACAGCTTTCCAATGCTGGTGTGGCGACGTTTGGGACTTATAAACATATGTTCAACGTGCAGTCAAAGAGCCTAGGCTATTTTTTTTCACTTAATACTTTACTGGCTTGGCACTGGGCTTTCAGAGGTGAGTTTCTCACCCTGACGGGAGGACATCACGTTCCACGTGACCTTCTGCCGCCACTCGCTCAAACGTCGCCCACCTACGCATTGCTGATGAAGGCCCAATAAGGCCGAAACAGCTGTCCAATGCTGGTGTGGCGACGTTTGGGACTTATAAACATATGTTCAACGTGCAGCCAAAGAGCCTAGGCTATTTTTTTTTTCACTTAATACTTTACTGGCTTGGCACTGGGCTTTCAGAGGTGAGTTTCTCACCCTGACGGGAGGACATCACGTTCCACGTGACCTTCCGCCGCCACTCGCTCAAACGTCGCCCACCTACGCATTGCTGATGAAGGCCCAATAAGGCCGAAACAGCTCTCCAATGCTGGTGTGGCGACGTTTGGGACTTATAAACATATGTTCAACGTGCAGTCAAAGAGCCTAGGCTTTTTTTTTCACTTAATACTTTACTGGCTTGGCACTGGGCTTTCAGAGGTGAGTTTCTCACCCTGACGGGAGGACATCACGTGCCACGTGACCTTCCGCCGCCACTCGCTCAAACGTCGCCCACCTACGCATTGCTGATGAAGGCCCAATAAGGCCGAAACAGCTGTCCAATGCTGGGGTGGCGACGTTTGGGACTTATAAACATATGTTCAACGTGCAGCCAAAGAGCCTAGGCTATTTTTTTTTCACTTAATACTTTACTGGCTTGGCACTGGGCTTTCAGAGGTGAGTTTCTCACCCTGACGGGAGGACATCACGTCCCACGTGACCTTCCGCCGCCACTCGCTCAAACGTCGCCCACCTACGCATTGCTGATGAAGGCCCAATAAGGCCGAAACAGCTGTCCAATGCTGGTGTGGCGACGTTCGGAGCTTATAAACATATATATATATATATAAAAGTGAAATAATAAGACTTGGACTACAGATTACAGGAACGTTAACAAAATCTAATTTATTTAATGGGCAATTTAACACATAGATTAAAAAAAATCGTGTGAACACGCGCGCAAAACAGGCCACGTGTTAGACCTTGACAACCCATGCATTCTGGCGAAAAAGAACAAATGGGGGGTGAGGAGACAGCTGGAGTCATGGCACATAAAGAAAACAAAAGAAGCTATCAATCGACAACCAGGCCCCCTCCCAGAATGCTACGCTCCTCTTCTACGTAAATACCCGGTGACGACCAGGACAGCGTCATTCTGATGATGGGACCCGAATGGGACCCGAAACGTTAACTGTATTTTGTTATGTTTGTTGAAAGCCGGTGCGGTTCAAACTAGTAAAGATAAATAGGTTTCCTGGGTGACGTCACAATCGGTGCAAGTATGCCACGTGGCAGTTGTCTGAGTCATATTCTGGAACATTCCGCAAGGTCAAGTCCGGGTGGTGATGTCATCTTTCTTGGGGAGCCAGCTCAGGGTGAGCTGTACTGAGGCCATAGCTGAAAAGAAAAAAAAAGAAAGAAAAAGGAAAATAAAAGGAAAAAATGGGAAAGTATATCCCATCTAGACGACCAGATTCCTTACTGTTGAAAGTACACCGGGATCTTCGTTAATGATTGATTGGAATTTGTAAATGAGGTAAGACTCGCGTTGTTCCCTGCCTCTATCGGAGCTAAAGTTTGATTGAAGAATAAAAAGGGCAACGTCATTTATTGAATGACCAGGCTGGTTGAAATGACGAGAAACAGGAAGATTTGGCTTTTTATTAACGTCTGACCTGTGGTTGTTGAACCTGATCCGAAAAGATGTTTTGGTTTGACCTACGTATTGTGCTTGACACGCGTTGCACTGAATGGCATAAATGACGTTGGATGAATTGCAGTCAAGTTCACCATGAATTTTGACGAAGAAATTAGAATTTGTGCTGTTAAGCACGTGGGCACTTCGCATTAGTTTGCATATTTGACATCGGCGGCCATTGCACGGGTGGCAGCCAGCCGTCGGACTTGTTGGTCGGTTGACTTTGGAGCTGACTAGATTATCGTGGAGGTTTTGCGAGCGCCTGTAGGTCACACGTTGCGGTTCCGGGAAGATTTGTCGCATGCGCTCTGACTGACAAAGAATACCGTGGTGGCGATTAAGTATACTGTTGATGTTGGAAACATTATTGTTGAATGTTACAACGAGGTTGACGGAACCATTGTCTGATTTGCGGTTGCGGTTTTGGAACAGAGCTTTGCGATCTGCCCTGCGGGCCTTCTTTATTGCGTCCTCAACTAAACTGAGTGGGAATTGGCGACTGATGAATGTTTGCTTGAGTTGGTTCAAATTTCTATCCAGATCACTGTCGCTGGAACAGATCCGTCTATAACGAAGTGCCTGGCTGTAGGGGATAGCAAGTTTAGTGTGCCGCGGGTGGCAACTCTTGAAAGCTAGGTACTGCTGGGAGTCCGTAGGTTTACGGAACAGGTCCGTAGTTAGGACCCCGTCCGTTAACTTTACCTGGACATCTAGGAAGTTAACAGTTAGAGCTGAGTAAGAATGGGTGAATTTGATAGACGGATGTGCTTGGTTAAAATTGCTAATGAATATATTCAGATCGTCCTCCGAATATGGCCAAACCATAAAGATGTCGTCCAGAAAACGCTTGTACAACGTCGGCTTTTTCTCGCATTGGAATAGAAATGCCTCCTCCAGATTACCCATAAAGATGTTTGCATAATTTGGTGCCATCTTAGTGCCCATATCCGTGCCACTGACTTGCAAGTAATGTTTACCATCAAATTCAAAGTTGTTATTTTTCAGAATAAGGTTAAGGAATGTGAATAGAACACAAGGATCGTATGAGTTGTCCGAACGCCCTTTGAGCTGCAGCAATGCCATCTTTGTGGGGGATGTTGGTATAGAGGGAAGAAACGTCTAGCGTGGCCAGCAAACTTGAGGGAGGAGGTTGGCACTGACTTAATATTTCCAGGAAGTGATTTGTATCCTTAATGTAGGATGGAAGTTTTGGGGGTATATCTTTAAGAAGATAATCTACAAAGCTGGAAATATTTTCGGTAGCTGTACCGTTACACGAAACTATCGGGCGCCTGGGTTCCCAGGTTTATGGATCTTGGGGAGCATGTAAAATCTGCCTGGCACGGGATCTCTAGGGCGTAAGTACTCGTACAGGGTGGTGTCTATCTTTTTGCTGGTTTTCAGATCTTTCAAGCTACGGATAACATTAGCAGTGATCTGTTGCGTAGGGTCAGCTTCGAGGACTTTGTAAAATGATGTGCAAGATAACTGCCAAATGCCCTCGTTAATATAATCAGTTTTGTTCATTACCACAATTGCACCACCTTTATCAGCTTTTTTTATAACCAGTTCATCACGTCTTTGAAGGTCGGAAAGGCTACGGTGTTCAGCTGGCGATAAATTGGACTGTGATTTACGATTCGATGAATGGCGGTACGCGTTAATAATATCCTTTTGGACTGCACGAATATACATATCCAGGGCTTTATCACGGTTATCGTCCGGTGTAAAATTGGACGGCTGTTTGAAAGGGTTGGAGTCTGACTTAGGCTTGTCATAAAAGTATTCTTTGAGGCGTAAGCGGCGGGCGAAGTTATCTAAGTCTATGTGAAGTTGATATTCATTTAATTTATTGTTGCTGGGACAATATGAGAGGCCATGGCTGAGTAAAGATATTTCGGAATCTGTGAGAATATGGGATCACAAGTTAACGACATTATGAGGCTTGGGGCTTTCGGCATTACCGGGATCAGTGGAGGCGGCTTCTTGATTTTAATTAATAATGGTGCGCTGATCCTGTGATGACGTACTAGTAATTTGGACAATACTTATCGGGCGACTATCCTGAAACGTTGTTTTAAGCCCAGTAGGGGCAACCTGGCTAACTCCGTCCCTGGCGAGCTTTTTGCGTTTACTGCAGTGCACGGCTTCTTCCCTGTTTTCAGCGAAGCATGCTAAATCTGAGTTATGGTTGTCACGAAGAGCGGTTTTATCGCGAATAATTTAAGCTTCCTGAGAAAATTGGCTGATAGCGTCATCACAATGGGATAACAACACATCGATTAACGCGGTGGAGGCATTGTTGATAATCTCGTTCCACTTATTTTGGTGTTCATTTTTAAGGGGGAAAGTAGGTTTAAGGTCGATTGCAAGTCCCTTTGGAATTTTGTTGTGTTGCTTATAGAGCTGCAAACTTTCACGATGAGAACTATACCGTATGGACTTATCAGTTAGTTTTCTAAGGTTAAAGAAAGCATGGGCGCTAGGGGATGGTTGAGGGTCAAAGTTGGAAAGAGTACGCTCACCGGCGGTTAGTCAATCCTGTCTTGATGGTCGTGGCGTCCGTCCTCGCTGTCGCTGTTCCAAGATGGTGGCTTCCTGTGGAGTAGGCCACACCAGGTCCGGGACGGCGGGGGAGTCAGGTCGACGAGGTGGCAGTCGTCGTGCGAGTCGTGGTAGCAGGTTCTGCAGGTGACGGCTGATCATCCGAACTCCCTCGAAGTTTGGATGAAGTCCGTCCGCAGCCAGGACCTGGGTGGGACGTAGTCGGTAGAATCCGTGGTCCAGGTAGCAGAGGTCCGCGGTGTTCCGGCACAGCTGGATCAATCGACGGTTGAACTCGAAGGCCCGCGGGTTACACTGGAACTCCCTGCGCCTGTCAATGAAGGGTCGTCGTCGGTTATATGATCGAGGAAGGACGAGGGTGCAAACCACCATGTCGATTCCTCCTCGAGCTCGTATCTTCTCTAGTAGTCGTTGGTAGTGAGAGATAGCCTGCTGCGGTCCAGCGCACGGCATGTCGTTCGTCCCACAATGCAGGACGACGACGCGAACGCACGGCGGCAGCTGGTCGACCTCCTCAGTGAAGTCCAGGATTCTTGCTCCGCTTCGGGACACGAACATTGTTGGCATCGATCGGGACCTGAAATCAAAATGGTGATAAAGGTGGGTTATGGGTAATCTGGAGGAGGCATTTCTGTTCCAATGCGAGAAAAAGCCGACGTTGTACAAGCGTTTTCTGGACGACATCTTTATGGTTTGGCCATATTCGGAGGACGATCTGAATATATTCATTAGCAATTTTAACCAAGCACATCCGTCTATCAAATTCACCAATTCTTACTCAGCTCTAACTGTTAACTTCCTAGATGTCCAGGCAAAGTTAACGGACGGGGTCCTAACTACGGACCTGTTCCGTAAACCTACGGACTCCCAGCAGTACCTAGCTTTCAAGAGTTGCCACCCGCGGCACACTAAACTTGCTATCCCCTACAGCCAGGCACTTCGTTATAGACGGATCTGTTCCAGCGACAGTGATCTGGATAGAAATTTGAACCAACTCAAGCAAACATTCATCAGTCGCCAATTCCCACCCAGTTTAGTTGAGGACGCAATAAAGAAGGCCCGCAGGCCAGATCGCAAAGCTCTGTTCCAAAACCGCAACCGCAAATCAGACAATGGTTCCGTCAACCTCGTTGTAACATTCAACAATAATGTTTCCAACATCAACAGTATACTTAATCGCCACCACGGTATTCTTTGTCAGTCAGAGCGCATGCGACAAATCTTCCCGGAACCGCAACGTGTGACCTACAGGCGCTCGCAAAACCTCCACGATAATCTAGTCAGCTCCAAAGTCAACCGACCAACAAGTCCGACGGCTGGCTGCCACCCGTGCAATGGCCGCCGATGTCAAATATGCAAACTAATGCTAAGTGCCCACGTGCTTAACAGCACAAATTCTAATTTCTTCGTCAAAATTCATGGTGAACTTGACTGCAATTCATCCAACGTCATTTATGCCATTCAGTGCAACGCGTGTCAAGCACAATACGTAGGTCAAACCAAAACATCTTTTCGGATCAGGTTCAACAACCACAGGTCGGACGTTAATAAAAAGCCAAATCTTCCTGTTTCTCGTCATTTCAACCAGCCTGGTCATTCAATAAATGACGTTGCCCTTTTTATTCTTCAATCAAACTTTAGCTCCGATAGAGGCAGGGAACAACGCGAGTCTTACCTCATTTACAAATTCCAATCAATCATTAACGAAGATCCCGGTGTACTTTCAACAGTAAGGAATCTGGTCGTCTAGATGGGATATACTTTCCCATTTTTTCCTTTTATTTTCCTTTTTCTTTCTTTTTTTTTCTTTTCAGCTATGGCCTCAGTACAGCTCACCCTGAGCTGGCTCCCCAAGAAAGATGACATCACCACACGGACTTGACCTTGCGGAATGTTCCAGAATATGACTCAGACAACTGCCACGTGGCATACTTGCACCGATTGTGACGTCACCCAGGAAACCTATTTAAGCAATGTGCAACCCTTGTACCTCTTTTGTCCTGACGAAGACAGTGCCACTGTCGAAACGTCCACCATTCTTTTGTTTTTTAATCTATGTGTTAAATTGCCCATTAAATAAATTAGATTTTGTTAACGTTCCTGTAATCTGTAGGCCAAGTCTTATTATTTCACTTTTATTCAACTTCGTAGCCGTCTGATATATTAACCTATTTGTTCTATATATATATACTCATTGAACGATGCAACAGCACCAGAGCACACGTGTTTCGCCGGGTTAGCGGCTCGTCGGCCCTGGGTAGCTGTGCATCGTTCGGGATTGGCAAATCAGGGGTCACTCAGCGAGCGATATACACCTGGGAGGGTGACTGAGCACTCCTCAATGCCACAGTGCAAGCCAGTGAATTATAAAGAGGGGGAAAAAGCCATTAAAAAAATAAGTAAATGATGCTAGACGTGTTTGAAATTCAAACTTACAGATTAAAATGGCCTCTATGGCTGCACGTAGAGAAACAGATACTCTACGTGCTGTTTCTCTACGTGCAGCCATAGAAGCCATTTTAATCTGTAAGTTTGAATTTCAAACACGTCTAGCATCATTTACTTATTTTTTTAATGGCTTTTCCCCCCTCTTATATAATAATAACTTGCTGTCACGAGATCTTGCTTCGATGCACGCAGCTTGTAAGGAGGTCTGAGACCAGTGGCGCGCAGGCGAGGAATATCGTGATATGAGCTGTGGTAAACAAGCACAGAGGCTGATATTAGAGCACTAAGTTGATTCCTTTCGCCTCGTAAAGCAGGCATGATCTATCTACCGCCCCGATATGCGCGCATTTAAAATCGAAGAGCGCGAATAATGCGTTGCTTTTCTTATGGTGATGCCTTTAAATGCAGATTTGTGGGTGAATAATGTCAGGTTCCTTTGAGTTTCCAAACTTTCCAGCTCGGCTTGTTGAGGGAGCTTCGCTTGGGAGCCCCAATGTGGGTGGTTCCTCTCCCCACTTCCACATCAACTTCGCGAGCTCCAAATACAGCAAATAATGCTAATGCGCAAATAATGATAGATATTCAAACGGTAATCGTAACATCCCAGTTACGAACATCTGTTTCCGAAGTCCTGAAATTACAGAATCAGCCTCGCCACCTTTGTTCTTTATAATTCGTCCTTGGAACAGCTGATTTATGCAGCCATATTTGCGCATGAATGACGTTTTATTTGCGCTACTTGGCTACGCGCGTTTCGGATCGTTTTTCCTCTCTTTGGTTGGTAACATGTAGTACCCAATATTTATTTTTGTGTCAGCTACCGTGGCGTAGTGGTTAGAATTACTGATTTCCACGGCGAGACTGGGAGGTGACGCGGGTTGGAATCCCGGCACTGGCTGTGCTGTCCGAGGTTCTCCCTAGGTTTTCCGGCAGACTTTCCAGATGAATGTAGGCACATTTCTCGCTGAAGTCGTCTGAGGACGCATACTAACCCCCTGTCCCCCACTACTTCCCGCTGTCCTCTCTCCATCTGCCCACGTCTGTACGCCGCTCATAGCCACAGTTGCTTCGCGGCGCTAACACGGAATTTAAAAAAAATGTTTATGTCCTTTGTCATCCAATGTCCATCATCGCGTCTCACTTTGTACAAGTCAAACATCCTGCTGCTCTGCACGCAAAAGGAAAGAAAGAAGGAAAGCATTTCAGACATACTATGTGCGCAGTTAGTACAGCTTGGGATAAACGTTTACGGAACACAGCGCTGACGTATTTCTTCATCGGAGCGGCCGTCTGCTAACTATCAGCAAGAGATCGAATAAGAAACGGGTGACCGGCTATTCTTACCATCTCTTGGTATGTGTGTCCGCTCCTGTTTGCTGCTCAGCTGTCGCTCCAATTGAGAAATGCGACACCACAGTGTTCCGTAAACTTTTGTTCAAAGCTGGACATCAAGCGGAAGACCAACTGTCCAGCAGCGGGGCAGAATTCGTAAAAGGCAAGCACAACTTCATTTGTTGGGTCACCATAGTGCAGCGCATAGTTCCAGCAATTTTCGTTTGAACATCTCCGTACATAAAGGTGACATCGAGACGATTTAACAGCACCGTGCTGTATGCGATAACGAAGCTCCACGAGTGTATACAACGTGTTGTGATAGAACCGCGTCATCTTTACTTCATCAGTAAAATATCAATGAGAAAACGTACAACGCACTCCTACAGTTATTGCTTATCGGTACTTCAGAGACACGTAAGAGGGAAGCAACGCTGCCTCTGACGCCGCCAAATCGCACCATATCTTTTTTTTTAATCTTCAGGTTGATCGAACCACATATCAGTAGACTCCATGACATGAATCAAAGGGCTGTATTTACGTTATTTATCCAAGATACATCAAACGCCAAGAGTGTATTGAGATAGTTAGTACATAGACATAATAGAATAACTGGTGCAAAGAACGGCGGCAAGGGTAAGAACAGGAAAACAGAAGAAGAGAGAACCAGACTCCATGACGCACGCTGAACTGCGTACAGAGCTCGAGGCAAACGTCATAGTGACACCTCGAAGGACAAGAAAGCTCAAGCAAATGTTGCGACGTACGTTGAGCAACAGCCCTTAAGCTCCCGCTGCATTTCTTGTTTAAACTTTTTGTGCTTTTCTGTCTTAGTGACCTTCTGCATACTGAAATTTCAGTGTTTTTCCTACCAAACCAAACCAAAATACAGACTGAGGCGCCTCAATAGTGTGATGCAGACTGCTCCGGATCACTCGCGCGCAAAAAAGAAATAAAAGCGAAAAGTCATAATCCTACTCTACATCACACTTCGGCAGGTAAATTGCTGTCGGTGTTATGCGGAAGACATATAGTACTTCTTGAGCTGTTTGTAATCGAATCAGCCAACACTCCCGGTGTAAAAAAAAACAGCACTATATGCTCCTTTCCTTTTGCTGACTTTACTTTTCGCTACCATTCATTCAAGCGTCAATGTAAAGAGTACCTTATTTACCGGAGTATCGAACAGCGAGTTTTAGTGCAAAGTACACTATCGCCTTTGCGTACGTATGTGATAGTGTGGTGGTTCTGCGCACTCCGCGAAGCTCTCTTTATTAACGAGTTTATGTGGGGTAGTTGGTACATATTAGCTACGGAAGATACGCATTCAGAGACAAGGGACGACAGACTTCACGCAACCACTGCTTTCTAACAACTGACAGAATTAGGGCAACAGAAAACAAGGAAAACACAAGGGGACGTGACAGGAAAAACTGGCTTGTAGTCATTATCTTCTTGTTCGGTGGTTTGACTTATCGCCACGAGGATTAGCTACCTGTGCGGCACGCGCCCAAGCAGCAAAATGTACTGAAAGTCGAGTGCAAGAGGGGTGGACGGGTAGGTGGAAGGCCTTGAACAGACTCGTTAAACTAAAGAACATTGATAAGACACATACCGTCCACCCCTGTTGCACTCGACTTTCAGTACATTGTGCTGCTTGGGCGCTGTTAGACCACTGAACAGGAAGATAATGACTAACAAGCCAGTTTTTCCTATCACTTCCCCTTGTGGTTTCCTTGTTTTCTATCGCATTAAATTCTGTCACTTGTTAGTAATCAGTTGTTGCGTATCTGTCGTCCCTTGTCTCTGGCTGCGTATCTTCTGTAGCTGTCTTTATGTTTTGCGCGTGCGCAGAACCAACAACGCTATCTCTTACGTACGCTATCTCTTTTGCGTGCGTAAAAGATAGCGTTGTTGGTTCTGCGCACGCACAAAACATAAAGAAAGCTTCGCGCATTGCGCAGGACCACCACGCTATCCCTTACGTACGCAAAGGCGATAGCGTACGATGCACTAAAACACTAAAAATTCTACGAAAACGATGCGATAAAGGAAGTTATCAAATACAAGCTTAGCACCCACCCAAAAATGCCATGCCTGGTCTTGCTCAGAGGGTCGGCAACTATTCTGAGGACTCGCACGGACTCACACGCGGACTATCCCTCCAACACGTCTGACAAAACACATGGCAGCAACAAATCTGAGGATCCTCAATCTGTCATGGCCAACGGAACCAGTACCTGTTGTACAACTCTTCTCTAAACTAACTCGCAAAAGAGAATGTTTAAACAAAAACTCGCACAACAACTTGTTGCCCTGTGACACCGAGAAATGTACTACTTCTCTGATCGTGCTGCGTCGCAATAGAAAAACAAAATACACATGCTAACCTTTGCCTCCACAAGCACTTTGGCATGCTACGTAGCATTCTTTGCCTTATCCCGTGGTAAAGGGGAATTTGACGATGTTGGCACTACCGTAAAATGTTTGCAGCTGTAGAGCTAGCTTGCACATCCCCTATCAAAGTGCAGATATTCTCTTTCTCCACTTGTACAGCTCTGTATGAAAGAAAGCTTAAAGAGAGTGCATGCGTTGTGGCTCTCAGACGAGGATATACGGTTGGAGAAGAGATTACCAAATGGGAAGCACAATGAGGCATGCACCATCCAGGGCACCAGGAGGTACTATTAATTTGAGCCTATATCTTAGGTTCAGGTAGATGCAACGATAGCATATATTTTCAGTGAAAGAAGGCCAGTGCATGCATGGCCATTATATATGATGATGATCATGATGTTGATTCAATGTTAATGGCGCATAAGCAACACCTGCTATAGTGGGCCACAACCATGATAAAATTGTGACTAGATAAAAATCAGACAATTATACTAAAAATAATATACTTGGCAAATTGAGATATAAACAAAGCCATTATATATGATAAAAATATGCACATTAAAACTACATCGCAGATAGATAGCCAACGTCCCTCAGAAAGTTATAGATTCTTACAAACGGCAACAGTGGCTCATCACCCAGTAGTAGAACTGGGTGAAACGGCAAACTGTGCTGATAAAATGTATGAAAATGGTGTTGACGGCGGGGCTCATGTAGCGGGCACGTCACAAGCATGTGCAGTGTAGCAAGCTGTTCCTCAGAGTGTCCACACTTGGGGTTCCTTTCTGCGAAGAAGTAAACAATGTGTGAGGTCAGTGTGTTCAAGCCTTAGTCGTGATGAAATGACTTCGTGCAGACGACTGTCATGAGATAGTGTCAGGCTCTGTATGCGGCTTTTAACCAAACGAAGTTTGTTGCTGCCCTGTTTCTCACAGTGCTGGTGCCATTTTTTATTTATGGCTTTTTCAGGACAGGCCTAAGGTCCTGACAAGGAACATCAAAAGGAGTTATATCACCAGAAAGGGCTACTGCAGCAACTGTATCAGCCTGTTCATTGCCAGGTATCCCGACATGGCACCCAGCAAATAATTAATTTACAGGATCTATTGGTCACCGTACTTGCTAGGTACCTCATGTAAACTCACACACTTGTCATTATGAACTGGCTCATTATGAACTGGTTCCTTATGAACTCACACAGTGGTCTGGACACGTTTTAGATGCTCCCCAATTAGTGTAATGACTCACTGAATAATCCTAATGTGAGGGTCCCAAATTGCTCTAATTGCTAATTAAGGGCGTCCAGGCCGCTGTGTGAGTTGTGGGCTATTTGAGCTGATTATATACTACTTTTATTCTGTACTATGCAATGCTGTTCAAGTTCTGTCAAAGGAGCGTGTAATGCCACGCAATGTAGTAATATTGTTCAGTACTTCCTCGAAGTGGGAGGAATGGCAGCGCACAAACGCAGGAAGGAAAGTGTCATGGTATGACAAATATTGATGTATTGAAAAAATGGCTAGGAAGCAAGCGAGCTGGTGAAGATGATGCATAATGTAAAAAACCCCGAGACTTAGGGAGTCTGTCCCTTCGTGTTCCCTAGTCTCGGGGTTTTTTACATTATGCATTGATGTATTGTTAATTTAACTACCTATTTTATTTCTTACTTTTCACCAATGTATCGTGTCAAACCATGTTGTATTAAGTTGGAACATGTTTATTTTTGTAGACAGCGCAGCTGTTAAACAGTGAGACCATAGCCCCTGTGTGTGTTTGTCTTTTCCACTGTGGCCCTTGGTTTGCCTCCCTAGTGCTACACATGTTAGGGATAGGTTCTAGAACCGGTAGTTGCAGGGAAGTGCGAATTGCTTTTCAGGGGGTCATCACGCTGGCAGACGAAACATATGGTCTAAATTATTTGGTGGACAGGAATTGCGTAGCTTCACACAAAAACTACTACGAAGTAAGAGTGGTTTAAAATCTAGCTTTCTTGTGTTACTGACATTATCACACAAAATGTAGTATCCACTATGGTCCTTTGTATGAGGGGTATGTACAGTGCAATCACCAGATACTATTTACAAATCTGCATTTCCTACTGTGTTGAAATGGGGTAGCTTGTACCTGAAAACCATACTGAAACATAGGCATCCAAGGACAGACATATGATGCCCTCAGGAAACTTGGCAATTAATTGTAGGGACACTGGATGCTCCCCAAATTTCCAGATTTCAACAAGAAGTAGTTAGAAAAATCCAAGAAAGATGCATGTGTACGCGGTAAGTAGTGGTTTGGGTTTGTTTCTGTCCGAGATTCCCCTCTTGAGATATTTTAAGATTGCTGATCCTGTACAGTTCGTTAATTTTGAGGCTGTACTGTACTCAGGTACAAAAACAGAATTGTCATATCTGCATTTCAATATATAGGAATGGTTTGTAAGTGCATTCCTTGTTGACATTTACAGGTCTCAACATTGCTGATTGATGGATTCATCGTGACTAAGCAGCACAAGGACGCGGACAAAGAAGGAAGACAGGACGACTGCTAACCCTCAACTGACAGTCACTACCAGTTGAGTGTCAGTTGAGAGTTAGCATTCGTCCTGTCTTCGTTCTTTGTCCGCGTCCTTGTGCTGCTTAGTCACGATGAAAGTACACCAACTACCCCGCCTCCACACACTCCTTCTGATTGATGAAAAATGTAAATAAAGATATCTATTTGCTTACCAAATAATACACACATTTTGTCTTTTCTAGTTAGATATTTCCTGTTCACAAGACATAAAAGTTGCAAAGTTAAAGGGGCACAATGATGGTAGAGTCTAGCATCGTTTTTTGCCACTTCACATACATTCACTGTTATTCATGTGCATATGTATGACTAGGAAGGTACAGCACGTGCATAAAAAAATAACTTGGTATGCAAGCGCGTATATAATTTACTTCATGTGCGATGGTTATGCTAAAGCATAACTTCCATGAAGACTCGAGTTACACTGGCCCTGTAAGACCGGCCTTTGCGAACCATTCGGTAACGTATCTCTACCTGCAAAGGTAATAGACAGGCGGGAATGCTGCAGACATGGTTGTATCTTATTACAAATTGCTTACTATGTTCCACATGATAAACATTCAATACCAGGTGATTTGTGCAATAATTCCTGCGAATGGAATTAATCCAGAGACTGACTAGTGATTTTACCCATGACGACAGTCGCATAAATCGCTTCTATCGCTTGTACACCCCATGAGCTGAGTTGTAAGTTGAAATACGGCGGCACTTTACTGGGGGATAAGGTGCACCCGCTGATTGGATTTCTAGGACCTATGCTATACCCTAACTCGCCAGACTCCCGAAACATCATTTCTAAGTGGTAGTATTTCTAGGCAGTATTGGCTCTGGTATTTTGTTTGCGTCTGCATGGTGCGCAGCCGCATGTTTTTGTGCTACGGTGCTCATTAAAAATAAAATCCAGATGTTAGACATGAAGTGCAGTAGTTTGTAGCGTGCTACACGACGTAGCATGACATGTGAGTGTGCGATTCAAAAAAAGCTTCTGGAAAATGCACAGAATCCCACAAAATGTTTAAAACGTGAGTGGTATTTTGTTTTACGTCACTCGTCGTTCCATAATACCGTAGACGGTGTTACACATTGATAAATCGTACGTAAAACTTCTCCCGTAGCATTATGCGGTTTCTCATATACGCAGCACGCTTTTTCCTGCAAAAGAACGTTGTCGGCATTTTGTTGCTAAAACGGCTGTCGAAACGCCAGTCAATTCCCTAAGATACTTGTCCCTACACTGGGCAAGCGCTGTAAAGGGGCTAACGCAGACGCGAATTAATACAAATTGTTCGAGCTCACCAAGCACAAACGACGAATTCCAGTTGCAACATCGCAGAGAGCTTGGTACACGAATGAATTCGCAGCTGCTGCACTGTTTACTCATCGCGGAACCAGTGGAACCCGGCTATCCGCCATCTTCAAGCGCAGGTACATGAAGCCACGAAAAGCCGCAGCTGGAATCCACTGACAAAGTACGAAGGCGCGTCACAGTGCCCGTTCGGGTGCGTCTACGTCATAAAACATGGCTACGCCCATGTGTGTTTCGGAATGAATTGTCGTTTTTTTTTTGTTTCTTACATGGCACTGTGCAGAACCGGGGGAATAAAGGTGCATTTTGGGGACAGTTGGATTTGGGCTTTCAGAATATCACAACCGTTTCGACTATTTAGGATATCGGCATAGCTGACCTTTCATTTAAACACTATATAATCATTTACACCAAAAAATGGGCAAGCTTTTTCCGTATAATTCGCTAATCGAATAACTTAACGCATCTGAAGTTAACGGCCCCCAGGGACCTTCTCTTAATCCTATCAAAGAGTGATATTGTCACGCAAGGCAGAGACGACGATGATGGCGAACCAACTTTTTTATTTGGCCTAACTTGTTTCCTCAAGATTACACTACAATAGTAACGGAGACATCTAAGAAACGTGTGCCCCTGGCAAAAGTCTGAATTGCCATTCCCGCCAGAGCCGCCTGAACACTGGCCTCAACTTCCCACCAATAGAGGGGGCAAGAAAGGGAAGGCTTTCACGCCCACCGTTCTAGCACGCATGTAAGGCACAAACAGATTGCAAGAGGGTTAAAGATGGTACAGATGATAGTACAGTAAAGATACAGTGATACAGCCGCAAATAAAACGCAAAGTTAAGAGAAACATGAGTAAGATGAAGATAGCCTTCGTGGCACAATCCCCCCTCAAAAAAAGAAAAAAGAAAACATCGTCCCGATGTCTTTAGTTAATATAAGCAAACAAGTGAAACGTTAACATTAGTGAGTTTTAGTATACCGTTGATAAGGTTATCGTGCCTATCGGAACCAATCGCAGTGGTGCGTGACTCAGAATCTTGTCCACTGATTGGTTCCGGTTGATACGGTTCGACGCTAGCCACGTTATCAACGGTCTGCTAAAACTCTCTAATATCCTCTATCTGTCGTAGTACGGTTTAAGGAGTACTACATGA
Source organism: Ornithodoros turicata (assembly GCF_037126465.1). Classification (NCBI taxonomy): domain Eukaryota; kingdom Metazoa; phylum Arthropoda; class Arachnida; order Ixodida; family Argasidae; genus Ornithodoros; species Ornithodoros turicata. The sequence continues at coordinate 32,665,332 of NC_088202.1, read as the reverse complement.
ACGACCTCGGGAAGAACGCGTCTTCGCGCTGAGTGTTGAGTCCAATCTGCGGAATGACATCATACTTTAGGTCACCGATGTGACGGTTTACCTTGCACGGGCTAAAGTAACGTCGCAGGAGTTTCTCACTACGGCCTCGTCTTCTGAAGTGTGTCCATACCCAAACTCTGTCTCCAGGCCTATACTGGACGTCACGACGTCAAAGGTTGTAGAGTCTTCTGTCACGGCTCTGTCGACTCTTTATTCTTTGCCGTGCTATCTGACGTGCCTCTTCTGCTCGTTGAAGGAACATAGCCACCTCGGGATCCACGTTATCATCTTCGACATTCGGTAGCATCGCGTCAAGCATTGTTGTGACTTCTCTTTCGTAGACAAGTTTGAATGGAGTGATACCCGTAGTTTCTTGAAGAGCTGTGTTGTATGCGAAAGTTACGTAGGGCAATACAGCATGTCAAGCCTTATGTTCAACATCCACATACATGGATAACATATCCGCTAAAGTTCAACCGTTCCGTCAGCCCATTTGTTTGCGGATGATAAGCAGTTGTCTTACGATGGCTAGTATGGCAATAGAGGACGATGGCCTGCATCAGCTTGCCCGTGCAGGCTTTTCCTCTACACTCTAAGAAAAAAAGGAGTACTTTTACTCCTTTTGGGGACTAAATGCATTGCCACAAAAAATAGTCCGTTTCGGGAGTAAATGCATGCACTCGGAGAAAAAAAGGAGTCGAACGAGAGTATTAGGCAATTTTACACCCCTTGATGCAGTTTAACTCTCACCAAACACCATTGCAACTCCCTGTTTCTGCGTTTCTATGTTTTCATGCTCTAATAACTCCATTCAACCAGCGCTTTACTCCGTGGTAAGAGTTGAGCGCGAGGCGTCTTCATATTCTTGGACCGTTTTCGTTCTTTTCATTGCGTAGTCTAGCAACACTGACATCGCGCGGTCGTTTAGCGGTTGGCCGTTGTCGTGCGGGAACTTGAAACTGTATCTATTAATGATGTTCTCAAAGCTGAATAAGATTATCTTCGAAGAACAACGTCGGCGTGCTGAAGTGCAATGAATGCCACAACTACAAATCATGTGTCTGAGTGGCGTCCTGTATGTACTTCAGGTAAGTATGCGTCCTGTGTTACGTGCACGAATTATGAAAATATGGTAGCTGTTCACAGTTATGCTTCTTCAAGAGAGTTTCTTTTCGTAAGTGGACCTTTGTATCCTAAGAAGTGTAACTTCTTTGAAGAACAGGAACTTCAAATTGACGATATGTGAAATCGTATTTTGGATAGGACGCTTTGTTAATTAATGTTAACAGCATTGCAGAATAGTCTGGCTTTGATGGAACGCACTGCAGATAACGAAGGTGGCAAGTTACCTAAAGGCTAGCATCACTCGGCATGGCTCTGGAATGAGAAGTCACCTGTGCAGGTTGTGGTAAGGAGGTACCCTGCACTGGTAAGTTTCAATGGGGTAGGTATTACCGCAGTTCTGTATTATCATTCACGTGTATCCTGCCGACGACAAGTGGTGTCAGTGCAGGGGCGGATCCAGTCCGTGTCGCTTTTGTTGTTGTTGTTTTGGGGGGGGGCGGTTTGTTTGTCGAAGCCCCTAAGTGGGGGGAGTGAGGGACACCGCTGCTAAACCTACTGTTTTAAGCGGGGGGGGGCGATCGCCCCGTCCCTCCCCCCGGATCCGCCACTGCATCAGTGTTGAGTTCTAATGCTGTTGTTACTGTTTCAGATTTACGAGTCGTTTGCACGGCACATTGGGCAGACAGAGAAAAGGAAGTGCTGCTCCACCTCCACAAAGGATGGATGCACATTGCAAGGAAGAGAAAGGGACTAGTTAGAGTAATGATCAGCTCATAAATGAGAATATTATTGATGAACAAGATAGTAAGTAACCGACATAGCACGAATCAGTTTTTGCACGCACAGACATGATTCCAACCATTCATTTTCCTAGCATAGTTTGTTTGGCACAAGAAATTGTTAGTTATGAAAGTATTTGACTTATGATGAAGTAACATATCGCCACTGCTCGGACTCCATTAGCTATATTTATGTTGCAGATTATTACCCAGCATGAGTAATTCATGCCCTTGCTCATCTGCTGAAGGAGGTGCATCTGACCTTTTCACTTGTGTAAGTGCTCATCTTATTACAGGTGCTTTACAATAGGTATAGTGGGAAGTGTATACACACATCTATTTTAGGCAAGATATTCTTGTAGCTCCAAATTGTGAATTGCATATGACAGCAGTTTCTCATATAAGGCAACTACCCTTCTGCCAAGAAAAAAGAAAAATCTAAAGTACATGTACTGCACTTTATGCCTCAGCCAGATGCACTTCAAAAGGCGCGTCTCCCCCTTCTTTCTCGTGAGAAAGCAGAAAAGTGGGTGCCGTTATGCCAAATTCCTATGCACTGATATGTTAATGTATAGTGACAGATGAACTTCGAATAACTGTTTTGTTTCCTGTTTGTAGGAGTTGGAAGTATATGCCAGGTGATAGTTGCATTGGGTGTGTGGCAACCTTATAATGCAAGAATGTACTTGTACCTGTGGCATCTTACCAGTTGTTTTCATAGGATCATATTAAGCACTGAAAGCTTCCTTTTTTCTGTTCTTGCCAATTTGTATCAGAGACACAATAAATGTTTCTTATTTAGAGATACTGTTTTGCAACACTTATTTGCATGATCTTCAAGGTGAGGAGACGACTGGAGTAATGTGCACTCCAGGTGAAGGGCATAACTTTTATGCCTTTTGTAGCATAACAAGAACTCCCCAGTGGAGTTATGCTAGCCTCATGAACGGAGTTACTTTTACACCCGATATGCTGGAGTAAATAGGGAGCTGTGTGGGAGTAACTTTTACTCTGTACCATAGGAGTAAACTTTACTCCGTAGTTCCCGGAGTTGCAGATACTCTTCAAAAGGGGTGTTATTTTGCACCCCGGAGTTAGGACGTTTTACCCCCGTAAAGGAGTCGGTACGACTCCTTTTTTTTTCAGAGTGTGGGAGTAAATGAATGTCACAGAGTGGAGACTGCATTTAACGCGCTGTTTTGAGAGTCCCAGGTACATAATTCGTGTGCATGCATGAAAATATGTTGAAGCAAACCGTCAACCGTGATATATCGAGTTATATAAAATCTTGCGCCATACATAGGGCGCAGTTTGCGAAGAAAGATGCGCTAAGTGTTTCTTACTCTGTGTGGCTGGAAAATTGCTGTGTTGGCTGAGTTATGCAGCCTTATGCCATCAGACTGACCAAGGGCACATATTTACGTAGACTGTTGCATTCAGAAGACAATTCGCGAAGTTCAGTGGCAATTTGCAGTCCTGGGGAGTAAATGTCGGGACTAAATGCCGGGTTTGGGGAGTAAAATGGGGAGTAATTGCAGTCCAGGTGGAGTATAAGCTGCAATTACTCCCCGTTTTACTCCTTTTTTTCTTAGAGTGTATTCGTAATAACAATTTCTTTCTGGTGCTCCGTGCCGAAGAACAATCCGATGAACAAAGAACTTAACAACCTCCGAAGCACTACCATTAGGAATGGCGTCAGTTTCGGCATACCGTGTTAGGTAGTCTGTGGCAACTATAATAAAGTTGTTGCCCATACTTGAAGCAGGAAACGGGCCTAACAAGTCCATCCCAATCTGTTGGAAAGGTCTTGTCGGTGGGTCAATAGGCTTCAGGAGACAGGCCTTAGACAGGAGGAGGCAGGCATGGGTGCGGAGGTTTCCGACGTTGACAGTCCCGGTATGTTCGAACGTAATGACTAACATCAGCAACAACATGTGGCCAGTAGTAGCGTGCTTGAACTCGCGCTAAAGTACGTGCTTGTCCGAGGTGGCCTGAAGATGGTTCATCGTGGCATGCTTCCACGATTTCGGCACGTAACTGTAACGGAACCACCAGAAGGTATTTTGCTCTTGAAGAATTAAGGCCCGTTCCGACATACAGCGCTTTGCTCCACAGCGCTGCACCACAGCTCTGCAAAACAGCGCTGTATTTCCACTGTGCGGGGGTTCGCACTTGCAGCGCTTGTCCCAGCGCTGTACTTGGTGATCTCACGTGATTGTACGTGATCGTACCGTCACGTAAACGCGGCGCCGCGTTCTCATTGGTACAGGGAGCCTATCGCTGGGAGACAGCGATGGGAAAGTTCACCGAAGCTCGAGTCGAGGCCGGGAGAGGAGGGAAAAACAGCGCTGTTTTCCAGTGCTCTGGAGCAAAGCGCTGTATGTCGGAACGGGCCTTTAAAATTATTTTTCCTCAAGACGCCATTCCACAAACAAAACGTAGATAAGGCGCGTCGGAACGCTTTCGGAACAGAGCTGTTTTCGTTCTGCAGATAACCGATAACTTCATTAATTTCTGGATCATTTCGTTGTTGCGTTGCAAAGTTCACTGCGCTGATCGTGGTCAGGAACGTTTCGTCATTTCCAGTATCAGTCGGTGTTGGTTTGACTGGTGCACGTGAAAGACAGTCTGCATCGGAGTGGTCCCGATTTGTAAACGACAGTAATGTCAAATTCTTGTAGCCGTAGGGTCCATCGGCCGAGGCGACCCCAAGGGTCCTTCAAACTAGCTAACCAACACAAAGCGTGATGATCAGTTATCACTTTAAATGGTCTTCCGTATCTATATGGCCGAAACTTCGACTTAGCCGATAAAATTGCGAGGCACTCTCTCTCCGTCGTCGAATAGTTTGTTTCAACCTTTGATAACCCACGGCTGGCGTAAGCAATGACCCTTTCACGTCCGCTCTGTTTCTGTACGAGTACAGCCCCGAGTCCGACACCGCTCGCATCGGTGTGAATATGAGTCTCGGCGGTTTCGTCGAAATGCGCAAGTACTGGTGGAGAACACAAGTGTCGCTGAAGTTCACGGAACGCTTTTTCCTATGGTAGTTCCCACACAAACGATGTATCCTCTTTCATGAGACGGTTAAAGGGGCCGTAAACAGGTACAAAAGGTGCACATGTCTTTGTGTTATATTATTGAAATTTAGTCAGTGAAAACTCCTTGCAATTAATAACGCTCAAAAACAAAAGGCGCTTGTATACGGATGAAATATTCACTGCACTCTTTCGCATTTTAGCTCCGCCCCGCGCTCTAACTTTACGTCATTTTGACGTAGCGCTTTCCTCACCAATTACGATTGAGTGTTCCACGTATGATTTTATTTGAAATGCGGAATTGGACTAGATGAACGTGAATCCTCTTCTATTCAAAATCTAAACATTTACAGCCTCAAACTGAGAAAGAAATGCGTATAATTTGGGTATCATACGCGCACTACGTTTTCTGGTCAGTAGCACGCAGCACACCACCTGCGCGAGTGAATATCCGGGACTACAGTTCTGGAATCTTAGGTAGGTGCGCGATGGAACATCTTCGTCATCTTCGAATGGTTCCAACAACTGGACTGTGGTTTGATCTAGAGTCACCTTCATCTATTTCTACTGCCAAAATAGAGGTGGGGCTGGAGGTCATCCGAAACAACATGGCGGCTCTTTTTGCCTCAGTGTCGATACTCTGAAGCGTAGCTTATTTAGTGACTCTAGTTTGATCCACGCGGCATCGCGTCAACAGCTCGCGTGGTACAGTGGATAGCGTGCTGGCCATGTCACGTCGTGACTGGGAGGAACCCGGGTTCGAATCGCGTCATGTGATAGCAACCCAGCTGTTGACGTTTGCGCCAGTCGGAGATGTTGAAGATGTCATGACGTTGAATTGCGAAACCACGGAGCGTAAAATGTCGTTTCACATAAACAAACTGAGCGCTCCGACTCACAGCTGATAACGAAGTATGTTTATTGGCTGGTAATTTGAAACGTCTTGTGCGCAGCTGGGCCGCCCGATTGGACGGCAAAACGCTACGTAGCCATGTGACGTATGCGTTGTGGAGAGAGGCTCGCTGGTTACTCATCTTTGAAAGCAGTTATCCAGGTCAATGAGCTGGCACGAGCAGAACGAAATGTATATTTGGGTATTATGAGCTGCGTTCTTTCATGGGGTATCATTATTTCAGAAATGTTTGGTGGCCTGTTTACGGCCCCTTTAAGTGACTCTGCTATGCGGGAGAAACCAGGCACAAACCGTCTGTAATACGCGCATAGTCCGAGGAATCTCCGAACAGCTTTTTTGTCCTTAGGCTTGGGAAAACCTACAACTGCAGCTATTTTGTCAGGGTCCCGCAGAACACCTCCACTGTTTACAACGTGGCCGAGAAACTTGAGCTCGCTGTATGCGAAGTGACACTTTTCCGGCTTGAGGGTTAGACCAGACTTCCGAATCGCCTCCAAAACCACTTGTAGCCTGTTGACGTGTTCGTCAAAGTTCCCGGCGAACACAACGACGTCGTCGAGATATACAAGTTTGCCACTTTAAACCTGCCAGTGCTGTATCCATAACCCTCTGAAATGAAGCAGGTGCAGTACAGGGCCCGAACGGCATGACCTTAAATTCGTATAAGCCGTCTGGTGTTACAAACGCTGTCGTTTCGCGATCCCGCTCATCAACTTCAATTGCCAATACCCGCTTCTTAAATCAAGTGAAGAAAAATATTTTGCATGGCAAAGACGATCAAGAGCGTCGTCGATTCGGGGTAGTGGATAAACATCTTTCTTCGTTATTTTGTTCAGCCGGCGTAAACCACACAAAACCTGAAAGTCACGTCTTTCTTCTTGACCAGTACTACGGGCGATGCCCAGGTGCTCTTGGAATGTTGTATAATATCATCGTCAAGCATCTCTGTCACTTGGTTACGAATGGCGTCACGTTGACGACACACGTCCTTTGACGACACACTATAAGGTACCTGGCGAGTCGGTGCCGCTGCATCGTCAGTGAGGATACGGTGCTTTGCCAGCGGGGTCTGGCCTACTCTCGAAGATGACGAAAAACAATCCTGGTAATGTTGTAGCAGGTTTTGTAGCTGTTCTAGTTTTTCGTATGACAACGACGGGTTAATGTTAAACGTGACATCCTACGAACGACCTGGCGACGTTAGTGAGGCCGGGTCATTGAGCGTGAGGGTGTTACTGACCTCATCAATCCCTTCAAGGAAGGCAACTGTAGTGTCCTTGTTCAGATGCTGATACGCGGGCCCAAAGTTCGCAACAAGAATAGACGTTTGCCCACCTTTGACCATCACAACACTTCCTGCAACTGATATACAACGATCAAACAGCAAAGTTTGGTTAGCTTCAGCGACGCCTTCGTGGTCGTCAGTTACGTCAGCACACACAGTTATCATGAGCGATGATAGCGGTGGGGTGCTGACGTGGTCGTCAACAATTTTTAACGATACGGCACCTGAAGCAGTCGACGGGAAAGAGGGCAGTTCCCTCTGAGTTTCTGTCGAAAAAGTAACGGATCCACACTGTAGGTCAATCACTGCGCCGTTTTCTGTCAAAAAGTCCATTCCGAGAATTACATCCCGTGAGCAATGCCCCAAATCGACGAACGTCACTGGGTAAAGGTGATCTTGCACTTGTACACGCGCTGTGCAAGTTCCCGTAGGCACAATTAGATGGCCCACAGCGGTACGTATCTGTGGGCAGTCCCAGGTCGTCGTTACTTTCTTGAGCTTCGCAGCAAATCTTCCCCTAATGACCGAATAGTCGGCACCCGTGTCGACAAGTGCAGTCATGTGATGCCCATCAATTCTTATTGGTAAATTAGCAGTGTTAGGTACCCTGTGACGGCTACGACGAGGCGGCGAATCAATCTTACGACGTTGAGAGGTTGGAGGACCTTTGACACATCGACGAAAAGCAGTCCCACCTCCAGAGACTGCTGTTCCCCTACGTGGGCTTGGGGACCTTTGCCTTGAAGACGAAGCGCACGACCGGCGATTTGGTGAGCCGTACCATTGAGGGGATGGGGAAGGAGAAAACTGTCCCGGTGCTCCCCTATCAGTATCACCGACATAGGCGTCAATGTCTTGTGGGTATTCGCCAGGCTTCGGTCGTGGCGCGTTGACTGTAAACCCTCGTAGTTCTAGACGTCGATACGGGCAGTAACGATACACATGACCAGCTTCACCGCAGTGGTAGCAGATGGGTCGGCGGTCAATGGTCCGCCAGACTTCGCTCTTTCGTGGAACTGCCGGTGTATCAGTAATGGGCGCAGAGTAAGATGGTTGACGTACTGGGGTAAATCGCTGGTCCCTGTAAAGGCTCAATGGTTATCACGATTGGTCGCACCATGACTTATTGCTTGCAACTGCGGCGCAGACTGTGCCTGATATCGTGACACTAGTGCTTGTTGAACTTCATCTTGAACCGCATCGGTCAAGGAAAGGGTATGAGGTTGACCTGACGGTTGAAGTTTCGCACTTCTTCACATACTACGGCCCGTATCACATCTCGTAGAGAGTCCATACTAAAGCAGTTTGTTTGCATGTAAATCGTTGTTTGTGTCTGAGGAGGGCGGTCATACTGTTTGGCACGCATGTCCAGCGTCTTTTCTATTGTTGTAGTGTCCTGGACGAAACCAGCGCAGTAGTGGTGGGAGGGTTGCGGACAAGCCCCGCAAAAAGTTATTGCTTGACCCCTCTTATTAAGTGGCGTAGTCTCTTGTCTTCAGACATACCTGGTTCAGCCAGTCGAAACAGACGCTTCGTTTCTTCCACATAACAACAACACTTTCGTTGGGTTGCTCCACGCGTGTTTGCAATAAAAGTTCTGCTCGCTCTTTCCTCACGACTGTTGTAAAAATTTTGAGAAACTCGGTTTTGAAAGTGGTCCAACTCGTCAAGGTCCGTTCTTGGTTCTCAAACCATGTTCTGCCGGATTCCTCGAGGTAAAAGAAAACATTCCGCAATTTGTTTTCGTCATCCCACCTGTTGAATGCAGCAACACGGTCGGACTGTTCAATCCAGTCTTCCGGGTCTTCATAGGAGGAACTGCGGAATAACGGCGGATCACGTGGTTGTCGAGTACGCTGAGGCATACCTCGGCAAAACTCACTCATGAGCATGCTCACTCATGCTCACTCATGCTCATTTTGGAAAATGAGCGGAGCATGAGTGAGCGAACGGACAGCCGGGGACGAGTGAGTGAGCATGAGTGAGCAAACAGAGAATTGAGCAGAGGATGAGTGAGCATGAATGAGCAAACAGAGAATTGAGCAGAGGATGAGTGAGCATGAATGAGCAAACAGAGAATTGAGCAGAGGATGAGTGAGCATGAGTGAGCAAACAAAGAGTTGAGCGCATGATGAGTGAGCATGAGTGAGCAAGCGGCAAGTTGAGTGAGTGAGTGAGCAAGTGACGAGTTGAGTGAGCATGAGTGAGCAAACAGCGAGTTGAGTGAGCATGAGTGAGCAAGATCTTCAGGAATACAACTTCTTGATTTCATCTCAGTTCAGGCAAGCCGGTCCCCTTTGGTCCTCCGATTTCGTTGTTTCTTTTTTATGCTAAAGCCACACCTCTATGATGAACAGTGCCACTGGTCCGAAACTTGAGATCGCAGCAGTTGCCGAGAAAAAAATTGACGAGCGTGCCTGGGTGGCGTCGTGCGCTTCACAGAATCTTCCTCGGGTGGTACTTTGAGAGCGTCTCGTCCGCACCACGAACGCGCTAGAGGAGCGCGAATTTGTTTGCGCGTTCTACAGATGCCGGACTACCACATAATTTCAAAAAACGGGCATTTCCTCTCACGAACTGTTCTATAAAAAATCGCGAAACCGCTCGTGAGCGCGATTTTGCGCACATTTTAAACTTTTATTACGGAAGAAGTACGCACGGTACAATAACAAACTCTGCACCAAATGAAAGATAATTAATTGCTCTTTCCAACGACGTATTACGCATAAATGTTAGTGTTACTGCAGAATAGGTAAGATGAGACGAACCATGCTCCCTCCGTGAAAATACGCGAAGTTCGTAGGTCAATTCCTCAAAAACCCCACCTTTAATTTTGGCAAAAAAAATTGCATGGAATCCTGATTATATTACCTTTCCAATGGTGTAAAATTTGTGTATTCTAAAAGTTTAGAACCGAAATGCCAGCGCGCATAAGGAGAGCATGTACAACGCGGCCATGCGGTTCCAACTCCGGCCACCCTCCGGCGTTTGTACTGATCGTCGACGAAGGGAACCTGGCTTTCATCATCTTCTGTGCCTGAGATGGACATTTCGTGCCATATCGTATTTCGACTAAGGACAGGGTGCAAAGAACAAACGTTGCTATCATGTTACGTGTATGAGGAGAGCAGGTACAATGCGGTCCGACGGTTCCATCTTTCGTTCTAATCTTTTGTTTTCTGTTGACAGGCGCTTAAGATGTGGTCCGTATTTAACTACCTTCTTGAAGCAGGGCAGCTGGCCTAATACATTGATACGCATAGAAGTACAGGAATAATACAACATTGCAAGCCGGTAGAGTGGTTTATTTGGTGACTGGATTTGCTATTGCTCACCTTTAGAGAGAATTTACCAAAGACACTAAAACAAGCGTAAAATGTAGTTACGGTGCATGAAAGAGCCATACGTACATTTTAAATACAAAACACAGCTCCGAAAGCGGAATCGGGAACAAATGTCACCTATGTGTGAGCGGCATCACAAACTGATTCTGTTGGAAAACACAGATTTGTATGCACATTCTCGAAAACATCACCAGCCAGACGTAGTGCGCTGATCGTTCGACGTGCTGAAAACATCGCAGCTATAACCGAGGTTCAAACATGTCCTCGGCGGTTCTTCCTAGCTGAACTCCAGATACTGCATGACTTTCAGATGCTTTGTACCACGCATGGGATGAACGGATCCCTGTCACTGGCCGAACCAGTTCCCATTCATCCTTTTTCGAATTTCGAAAGGCTGCAACCTGAGCCGACGGAATGTGCAGCAGTTCCGTGACGTGTTCCTTTTTTTTTTTTTTTGAGAGCGCACACAAAATCTTCAGCGGTTTGAATAGCTTCAGCAGGTGGACATCGCAAGTTATCCAAACTTGCTCTATGTTTCAAAGAGCCCCCGACCCCATCGCACGCATTTTTACATGGCCACTGGCAGAGAAAATCCATCGCAGCAACAAGTTGTTTTTCCCCATTTCATAGAGCTGGAACCTGTTCTTAAAGTGCGCTGCAGCACCGTCGGACACGTATATCACATGGGAAAACACGGGCAGTATGTCTTGTATAGCCTCGGTTATGTTTTGGAGGGCAAGAAGGGCATGTGCAGTATCGTGAGATAGGTCGTCACTCACTGTTGCGAAACTATTTGTCGAAGACATGGTGGTTACAACACAGGTGAATAAGGATACTTGATCTGTCTTCCAATAGCGTCCTTGGACCTCACTTGAGAAGTTGACTCTCCAGTTTTCTGCAAAATCGAAGTGCATGACGACATGTCTTGGATCCACGAAGGCCTTCTCGTTCCAAATGGTGCTTCTTTGTATGTTGTATATACAGGGTGTCCACGCTAAGTGTGAACAGATTTTTTAAAAATATATCAATCACTTTTTCCGAGATGAAATCAATTGCAATATAGCATATGCTGAAGGGCACTCCCTAGGGGGGCATTAACAGACACCTAAGGCAATGTCTTTATTAACTTTCAATAATTAACTTTTTAATTATAAAAGCTACGAAGTTGCTCCAATGAGAACATCTGATCTCTTCGGTCACCAGATACCAAAACCGTTTTCAGAACAAAAATCCGTTCGGTAGATCGTACGCAAAAAATTCGTGAAGGAACGCCATTTTTTTTCCTTTATTTGGTTTATTGCGCATCTTCAAAGAAGCGTCTTTCCTTCGCCCCCAATACGAGAGGATGAAAGAGCACACTATCGCCTCTTGCGTCCTGGAAAAAGATTAAAAGAAAACAGAAAATGCAGCCCAAGATAAGGGCAGTCGCGATAGAGTCACCCGATAGATTTGTGTTTTTGTTTTGTTTCCGCAAGTTAAAGCTAATCTTCGACGCATGAGGCGGCACTGTGCTCCTTCCCAATCTCACACTGGGGGTAAAGGAAAGCCGCTTCTTTGAAGATGCGCAATAAACCAAATAAAGGAAAAAAATGGCGTTCCTTCACGAATTTTTTGCGTACGATCTACCGAACGGATTTTTGTTCTGAAAACGGTTTTGGTATCTGGTGACCGAAGAGATCAGATGTTCTCATTGGAGCAACTTCGTAGCTTTTATAATTAAAAAGTTAATTATTGAAAGTTAATAAAGACATTGCCTTAGGAATCTGTTAATGCCCCCCTAGGGAGTGCCCTTCAGCATATGCTATATTGCAATTGATTTCATCTCGGAAAAAGTGATTGATATATTTTTAAAAAATCTGTTCACACTTAGCGTGGACACCCTGTATATTCATGCTTGGTGTACAGAGCAGCACATTTCCTGACCGCCTTCAGGATTACCGATGCCTTTAGCGTCTTCCTAATGAGGGCACCAGATTCCCAGAGAGCCATATGAACGTCGTCGGCACGGTCCATCCTTAGCTTCTGTAGGTTGATCCTTTTGGCCCCTTGACAACTGCGACACTCTTGCAAAAAGCATGTCCTTTGCGACTCAGGACATACAGACATCGCATTCAGTTGGTCTCTGCTTAGCTGGATGGATGACGCACTGTTTATGACCGCGATGATCAAATCAAAGTTTGCGCAGTACAAACACACGCACTGTTCCGGACGTGGGTCTGTGCGAACCCACTTAGGCCGAAGTGTGTAGAACTTCGTCAGTCCTATCTTGATGCCCGGATGAGCGCTCTTGAGCAGGCTAAACGTTTCCCGTATTGAACGAGTCATAAAGCGCTTTGCGACAGCGACTCTCTTCCCGCCTCTGGTGACACGAATTACGTCTTTTTTGTTGGGACTTTGGACAGAACAGTCCTTTTCGTCTTCAAGATAGTACCGGAGTGCAACCTGTACGTCGTTCTCGCTGACAGGATGCCCACCATACTTGTCCGGCATCGGCCCACACGCCCTGCTTCCCTCTCATACTTTTTGATTTTTCTATCACATATTTCGTTGCATCCGGGATCAGTCCTACTATTTCTTTTTTCGTCATGTTTTCAGGAAGAAGCGTAAGAATCTGGCATCTTTCTTGATTGGAGGTGCACTTCTGATAAGCGGCCCTGATGTTGCGCAAAGGCTAGAACATCTCGTGCAGTCTGTTCCGGAGGTGGTCGGTTCGTCTACGTCATATGCATCACGTATTCTGCGGCTTATTGACCTGCTCAATGCGTCGCCAACTTCTCTCCGTTTCCGTGACGCATACGACGGCATTTGTTTCCTTTTGAGAGACGCCGGCTTCCGCAGCGGAGTTATGTCGATATTTTCCGTCGAAATACTCTTATTAATTTCTTCAATAATGTTCTTGCTCTGAACATAGTTTGTGTCAGATACAGCAACGGGCGAGGACTGCGATAGATCACTAATTGCTGAACGAAAGTGCGCAGCACAATTCTTACATAGTTGGTCCTCACCGCTGACTTCATCACGTCGCTCAGGTTCGAGAAGCGCCTTCAGCGCGCCGATGTCAAGGCTTGACACAGTTGTGAATCCACTCTGGCGAAGAATCCTTTTCCGATGTCGACGTGCATAATCGGCACAAAACACACGTTCCTCACTATAAATGTTCCGAGCCATGTAGACGACTTCCAACGCTGACGAACCCAAAGTTATTCAGACACCTCACTCAACCGCTGCATCGTCGACGGCAGGTCCGTGCATTATTGGCCACACACGGCGACCAAATGAACCTGTCCACACCGCAGCAAGGTCATTTTTGTTAGGAAGTCTGGCGTCTGGTGTCCCCAGTGCGGGTTTGTTTATTACTTATAATCCGTATGTACATCCGGCAAAGGCGATGGGACGCGGGCACAAAGTTTGGGTGAAAGATATTATAGCCTCCGCGTCACGCAACCTGATACCAAAGTTTCTTCTTTGCAGCCTGTCCGTAGTCGAAATACGATATGGCATGAAATCTCCATCATAGGCACAAGCGGTGATGAAATGAAGTGTAGCATAGATACGTTGAAGTCAGGTGCCCTTCGTCGACGATCAGTACAAACGCCGGAGGGTGGCCGGAGTTGGAACCGCATGGCTGCGTTGTATCTGCTCTCCTTATGCGCGCTGGCATTTCGGTTCTAAACTTTTAGAATACACAAATTTTACACCATTGGAAAGGTAATATAATCAGGATTCCATGCAATTTTTTTGCCAAAATTATAGGTGGGGTTTTTGAGGAATTGACCTACGAACTTCGCGTATTTTCACGGATCGAGCATGGTTCGTCTCATTCTACCTATTCTCCAGTAACGCTCACATTTATGCGTAATACGTCGTTGGAAAGAGCAATTAATTATCTTTCAATTGGTGCAGAGTTCGTAATTCTACCATGCGTACTTCTTCCGTAATGAAAGTTTAAAATGTGCGCAAAATCGCGCTCACGAGCGTTTTCGCGATTTTTTATAGAACAGTTCGTGAGAGGAAATGCCCGTTTTTTTAAATCATCTGGTAGTCCGGCATCTGTAAAACGCGCAAAAAAATTCGCGCTCCTCTAGCGCGTTCGTGGTGCGGACAAGACAGCCTCAAAGTACCACCCGAGGAAGATTCTGTGAAGCGCACGACGCCACCCAAGCACGCTCGTCAATTTTTTTCTCGGCAACTGCTGCGATCTCAAGTTTCGGACCAGTGGCACTGTTCATCATAGAGGTGTGGCTTTAGCATAAAAAAGAATCAACGAAATCGGAGGACCAAAGGGGACCGGCTTGCCTGAACTGAGATGAAAGAGTTGACTCTCCCACCTGCTGCCACTGTGGCGCTCTTGAGGATCTGGAGCACATTCTTCTTCATTGCCCCCACTACCAACTTTCCCGAACCGCACTGTCCGAGTCCCTTAGTCAGCTGGACTCTCGCCCCTTCTCCCTATCGAAATTGCTTGGTCCCATGCCCAATCCAGTCCAGCAATGATCTGCACTCAAAGCTTTTTTGACATTTCTGGACACCATCGGGCTTCGATCGTTATTGTGAAGGGGCTCCTTATTTTATTCCCCATCAGAGGTCGGCACTTTGGACCGCCGCTCACTCATGCTCATTTTAATAAGTGAATAAAAGTACGGGATTTCACTGTTGCATAGTCTAGAAAACCTCGTCATAAACATTGGGGAGTGAGGCTAACACCCATCCATGACGGAAGTGCGCGCAACACCCTTAATTAAATACAATCATGGAAGTCGCTGCAACGCCCTCTGCGTAGGCGATGGTGTCCGAGTCCGAGCACCATTTGGCTCCCTTTTGACTCGCTTTTTCCTAAGAGTGTAGCCCATTACATTTTGGTGATAAGCGTCCTGCATCAGGGGCGTAGCCAAAAAATAAAAAAATAAAAATTGGAAGGTTTATGTGGGAGGGGAGGATTTCTCTCTCGCTCTTACGTCTCCGAAATGTACTACCAAAGGTGCGGTTTCGAGAGAAGGCTTCAGCCCCCCCCCCCCCCCCCCCGTCGCTACTCCTGTGTCCTGCATTGCTCTATAACCTGTATCCCACAAGATTACCACCGCCCCAACAGGAGCGATATCTCCCCAGTTCCGACCACGGCCCTCGTTACTTACGTGTAATACAAGTTTTCCTGTGCAGGTGAGCATGAGTGAGCGAGCGATGAACATGTTAGTGTGCATGAGTGAGCGGGCAATGAGCTCAGCTGCTTGTGAGTGAGCATGAGTGGGCGAGGGATGAGCTCAGCTACCGTTGAGTGAGCATGAGTGAGCGAACGATGAGCTGAGCTACCGTTGAGTGAGCATGAGTGAGCGAGCAATGAACTGAGCTTCCAGTGAGTGAGCATGAGTGAGCGGGCGATGAGCTGAGCTGCCGGTGAGTGAGCATGAGTGAGCGGGCGATGAGCTGATCTGCCGGTGAGTGAGCATGAGTGAGCGGGCGATGAGCTGAGCTGCCGGTGAGTGAGCATGAGTGAGCGGGCAGTGAGCTGAGCTGCCGGTGAGTGAGCATGAGTGAGCGGGCAATGAGTCGAGTTGCTGGTGAGTGAGCATGAGTGAGCGGCGGTCCAAAGTGCCGACCTCTGCGCTGAGGTGCGATATTGTGTCACTGGCCGTCGTATTCGTTGCTGCAGTCGTCGTCGACGTTTTTCCTGGCAACATTCCAAACTCCGGCATAAGGCCCAGTAGTCGTAGACTTTTCCTATGCTCGGGGAGGTTGTGGGTGGGCCGTCACTGGTGTCAGGAATACCGAGGATGTTCGGCTCATCAAGTACCCTGCATCTCCACCAAATATCACGCAAGGCAGAGACGACGACGATGGCGAACCAACCTTCTTATTTGGCCTAACTTATGGCCTCAAGATTACACTACACTAGTAACGAAGACAGCTAAGAAACGTGTGCCCCTGGCAAAATAATTGCCATTCCCGACAGAGCCACACAATCACATTGGCCTCAACTTCCCGCCATGGGAGGGGACAAGAAAGGGAAGACAGCCACGCCCACCGTTCTAGCACACATGTAAGGCACAAACAGATTACAAGAGGGTTAAAGGTAGTACAAATGATAGTATAGTAAAGATAGTGATACAGTCGCAAATAAAACGCAAAGTTAAGAACGGTGGGAGCTATACCGGTAGTTTGATGTCACCGATTTACTCACCACCGGCGACTTGACATCACCTTTTATTTTATTTATTTTTTTTGCCTTCGTACCTTCTCAATCGTATCAGTAAGTAAATGATTTGTACGTACAGCTCATGTTCAGTTCTAATACAAAATGCCTGAAGAAAATACATAAGAAAAAAACAACAGCACGTAACAGAGGACGGTAGACGGTTTTATTTTTTATATGAGCATGCTATTCTTTTTTCACTAAACTTAATATCAATATGTACCGGAGGCTATGACAGAATGTTAGTAACGACCTCTCAAAGTGGGAGTTCTGTAGGTATTGCTATGAAATTCGATCACCAGGTACCCAATGATGCCAATAAGGAGACCTATCATAAGCCCGGCGATCTTGACGCTAAAGCGGAAGACGCTCTGTACAGAGAACATGATGATGAACCCCACTGCCTCCCAGAGACGGTAGTTTGCAAAGGCTGCGTTCCTGGTGTCTGTGAACACAATGCTGTAAAACGCTGAAAAAGAAAGTAAGACGTAACTACTCGGAGATAAGTTCACTGGTCAAGGCATGTACACTCTACAATGTATGTGCCAAAAACAAAAAAGTGCACAGCTTGTACTATATTATCAAAAGAATCAATTAAAGGCCACGCATTAAAGTTCCAGTATTAGGTATGGTTCCCAATTAATTTTGGAACAAAAATTCTAGGGTTTCTCCGGGGCCTTTTCAGGTTCAGACATCATTTTTAGAGCCTGAAGTTTTTATTTATATATACACAAATTTTATTTAGATATGCAAATGCAAAAATAAGAACTGTGCGCATATTCCAGCACCAATATTAACATAACGAAGTACAACAACAACAACAACAAAAAAGCGACAAAGAAAATGCTATGCCAACAAACATGATTCTGTACTCAAAATCTATAAAACGAAACACGATCATGAGTCACGATAAAGAAGGCAAAAGAAGGGGCTTTAGGGTTTAATCCGATTCTCTCCCGAATTTGCACCCCGAATTCAAGGATGCCTCTTAAGGGTGAAACCCGATTTTTACCCGGCAAATTGCCCCCACTGAGACGTCTGTAGGAATGCACAATAACTTGTTTGGCAGCAAATGCAGTTGCGAGCACCGTTTGCACCAAACCAGTGCAGTTAGACTGAGCCAGATTTCACCCCGAATTTAGCATATTGGAAGTTTATCTACCCGAATTCGCGTGAATTAAGAGCACATGTTTATTTACCCGATTTTTACCCCCCGAATTTAGAAAAAATATCTCCCGAAAACTTCAGGCTTTAATCATTTTGTCTGCGATGTAAAACACAGGGTTTCAATATTTTGCAGAAATATTTATAAGCTACAGGTACCACATGGGAGAATACATGGGGAATGCGAAATATCAGTTCACAGATGTGACTGACAACTACTGAATTTTAAAGATCATAGTACACAAAGAAAGATTTATTAGAATACAGGGTGCCTTTTATTTCTTGCTCCTGATTCCTATTGCAATAAGGGCTGCTAGCTACTGCTCTGACTCTGGATAAGCGTAATGTGCACAAGCTGCTCCATAAGAACAGGAAAAACAAAAGGAATGATGCAAAATAAAGAGTTTTCAACGACTGTAAAAAAAAAATCCAGTTTTTCCAGACCTTGAAAATGCCATTTTTAAATTCCAGGGTATTCAAGGGTTTCAAGGAACACAGGGAGCCATGTAGGTTCATGTGTTTCCGTTGGTGCAGTCGCTGGAAAAAGGAGTCAGGAAAATCCTCGTGTCCGCCACCGTTTGGAGGGTCGACAGCGGTACAAAACATTGCCATGCCAAGAGGCACGCACACATAGACGAAGAGGTGACTTGATTGGGTACAACTCTGGGTGTTTGTTTCCCTCCTGGATTCCACTTTTGGAGGTAGAGTTCTTTTGATTGTAATTTCCTTCCGTCAGACTAATTTTTCTCTTCGTTTACTGGAACAAGATGGCAAAACTAACTGCACTATATAAACAAAAGCTGAAGAGCAAGAACGCCCTGGTACATGTCCCGACAAAGGTTTACGGAACACGCGAGCAGCGTACTGTTTCTTCGGTGTGACACCAGCGGCAGGCGGGAGCAGGTCAGTTTACTAGTCCGGAGGGGTGGAACAGTGCGTTATTAGCGACACACAGCTGTGGTTCCTGTATCCCTTGGATGCGCCACGGAAGTTAAATCTACCGCTGTCTGTCGCTAATTGTGCTCTCTTCGGTTCCTCCGAAGCAATGAACTCACCCGCTTCCTCCCGCCGCTAGGGTGTCGCACCGCAGGAAAAGTACACCACTCGCGAGTTCCGTAACGTTTCTCCAGAACTGTACGCGACGTCTTCGTTTTCTCCGTGTCTCAATTATGTAAATTTGGACGTGTGGTACCTTGACACCTAACTTGTAATATGTGGTACCCTTGCTTTGTTAAATTTTCTACTTTGGCTATAATAATCAAAACAAATCCAAGATCATAAAAAGGCCACCGAAAATCCGGAGACAACGTTGACTGCGCATTTTTGCTTCAAGTCACTGTGTGCTTAACATTGTTTTGCGTGTTTCTTGGGGAACTCTACATGCTGCACACAAAACAAAAGAAAAAAAGAAAAAGAAAGACCAGCGAAAACAGGCCACATCTCTCACTGTATGATCGTTGTAAAGCCAAGATATTTACCGGTAAAAAAAAAAGACATGAAAGATGCGTACAAAATAGTGTAACTCACAGTTAATCTGTGTCTGCCAAGACGCGTCGGCCACTCCCCACAGGATGGCTATCAAGAAATAGTTGAACAGATCTTCCGCCATCGGCTTCCACAGGACCATATGCACCATCATGGCAAGATCGAGCACAGCCGCCGTTAGTACCAACGAAACTCGTCCCACCCTTCTCATCAGGAGGCCAAACAACATAGAGCAGATGGAGTCCATCACGCCGTACGCCATCATGACAAACCCAATGTACTGTACACCCCAGGAACACCCTACGAAGGCTTGCGTGAAGTCTCCCCACAGAAAGGCCTGTTGCATTCCACTGTATATTGTCAGGGGAATGATCAGCAGTTGGTAGGCGTTTCTCATGTGATCTATGGTCTCGGTGATATACCGCAATGGTGGACTGGTCTCCATAAGCTCGTTCGAGATCGGGTCCAGAAACAATACCATTATTAGTATCGCAGATATCCCCAAGCAGGCATACAGGCCACTCAGTGTCAGTATCTGGAGCGAGGTGACGCTGCCAAGCTTTGTGCTGTTGAGTTGCTTCACATCTGCCTTGGGGTGGAAGGAAGACCCACAGAGACGTAGGTTGGAAGTGTCAACGGCGTCTGGACTGTCTGAGGACCGCAGAACCAGGTACGAAGTTAAATTGCCCCAAATTTGAGCAGTCTGGAACAGCATGAAGAAGATACCAAAAAATCCAGTTACAAATGGGGCAGCATCCAAAGCACCTACAAGGTCGGCATACAAATGGGCCTGCGCTGTGAGATAGGAACATTTGGCTGTCCAAAGCGGCGCTCCTCCCACTCCCAGAATGAAAGACGCTGGCAAGAGTGTGAACCACATTGGCTTCATGTTGGCAAAGAAGTACAGCAGATACATACAGATCGCAGAAACCATTGTGTACTTCAGCCCTAGGCGACAAATCATGTAACTGGGCAGAAACATGCAGGAGGTAACGAGGGCGGTATAAGCTGTAGCCAGAGAGACCGTCCCGAGTCCTCCTTCCGCATTGATGCTGCTCTGGAGGTTCTGCAGGGACTGGTAGGCGGTGAAGAGGAGCAGGAAACTCATGCTAAGCACAAGTAGGTTGCGAAGAACTCGTCTCTTATCTGACAATGGTGGCGTCTTGTCCTCCTCAATAGCCACGCGAATGTTGGACAAAGACGGGCGCGGCTGCACTGGTTGCTTCGTCGCCATCTATGACACAAGAGAACGAAAATTACGGCAATCCAGACCGGCTCTTGATGAGGTTAATTTTGAAGTTATTTTCCAAAGCAAGCATTGCATTGTTCGTCATTAAGGATCCTCCATCTCCTTTTAGGAAAGTCATGTTAATGCAGCTTCCGTCGGCGCCCCCAGCTGAACATGCCACGCGATGGGTGCGTAGACAGAAAATAGATAACCGAAGCCATTTTCAGTTTCCCATCCATCACGCGTCATCTATCCTTGCCTATATGGGCCTACTAAACATACCTAAGCTTACTCGAATTCCTCCAATCATCGCCACGCACCGCAAAAATTTTCGGTGTAGTCAGACCAATACACTATAGTGTGGAACTGTGGCACACACACACACACACACACATACACACTGTGGCACTGTTCCTTCTGGAACGGTCAGCGAAGAGCGCCGTGCACGTGTTTTATCACGTGCCCTTCTCGACGAGTGCCCCGCCTCTCGTTAGCTCCTAACGCGTGCAAGTGATTAAGCCCCCTGAACCACACGCAAAAAAATAAGCGTTCGAAAAAGAGCTTCCTCGGCTTGTTCTTCGGCTTGTCCGTATTTTTCACCTTTAAAAGGCTCTTCAAAAGTTAGACGTCAGGAAATCCACTCTTTCGTTCTCGAAGACAGGAAGGGTTAAGAGAAAGGTTCTTGCACTATGAGGAACTCTCGAAGAATGGTTATTTTTCTGTGTGGCAGGGGTAACACGCATACTCAAGTCAGTATAAGATTTTCGGTAAACGCCAGTAGAATTCGCATATAGATAGGATGCTCTCCGCATAGTTCCGTAGAAATCTGAGTGCATTAAAGGGCGACAGGATACATGTACAACCGACGGTGCGCAATGTTGAACGTTATCAATTAAGTTGTATAAAGGCTTTGTGGAACATGTGTCCAGCTGGCGCACTATTCTAATACCCTGTCGGTGTTAGTTCAACTATCCCTGCTCTAGGTTGTAGGTTATGACCGTACTTACTCTTACTATTGAACACTGGAGAACGGGTGAATGCGCAATACTCTATCAGATTGCCTTACAAAAATATCACAGTCTTATACTGAACAGAGAAGATTCATTCTTACGTGGATTGGAATTAAGAAACAGCTATTCGCGAGGGCCAGAGATGTCATCGACTTTGCAAGGTATCGTTCGTTCTACGTGCCAGTTTCTTCTACGTCTTCTTCTTCTTCGCTTGTTCGCAAGAGCTTTTTAGGGGACTCAGCGACCCTCACCGATGAGGCAATCAGCCACGGCCAATGGTTTACCCAGAATTACGAGCACGGGGACGGAGGGTGGGGGTGAAGAAAATAGAGAGGGTCATTAACCCTATTATGTTGTAACGAGCTTACGTATCATTGTCGATATGCATCTAAAGTTGAAATGACACAAGCACCCTGGTAGCAGGCACGAGGGAGAGAAAGACGGTAGTTGTCGTCGAAGTCTTCCGGGGTGTAGAGGGATCTGGATAAATCACGGGCCGCGCGACGACCTGTTCTGTACTCGTGGCGGCCGTTTGCCACTGATTAAAGTTTTCTTTTCACATTCCGTCTAATCTATACATCCATAAGCTAATCCACGTGCCAACTAAATTAATCCGTGCAATGACTGTTTCCATGCAGAAATATAGCACGGCCGCTCGATGGAAACTGAGTACGGCCTGCCAGGTCGCGGCGCAAACAACGGGCGAGGGTGTGAGGCCGGAGTTTACATTTTTGGCCGCAGTTTCTCCTCGTGTCGCTAGTGCTCGGAGACAACGCAGCGTCCACTCGCGTGGCATGACGCATGGTCGGCGTGAGTTTTGAAGTGTGTGTAGTCGGTTTTCGCCAGTTTTCGCGGTACTGGAGGCGAGAAAGACACCTGTTGAAGCGTGATCGTGTGTGTTTTCCCCATGCAACCACGTGCAGGCCACGAAACTGTTGTGTGCCGCTGTGCACCACGAATACAAGAAAGGATCGTGGCATCCGCTACCATGAGTTTCCCTGTGACGCCGAGCGCCGGGAAGCGTGGCTCAGGAACATCTCACGCCAGGGATCCGGCGGAAAAGACCCGAAACGGGAGCCCAGTGACAGATATTTGGTATGTTCTCTACATTTCAAAGATGAAGACTACCGAAAGACGGCAAAACTGAGGGTTCTACTGCCATCAGCAGTGCCGACCGTGTTCGAGGGTTACCCTTCGTACCTGAAGCCAATTACCTCAAAGGAGAGGAAACGACCACGACGTAGCAGTCCAGCAAATTCTAACGCACATACAAATGCAACCTTTGATGTTCCCCAAAGAGAAGAGAACGTGAATGTGCAGGACTTGGATTACGAAGACCAGGTACGACAAGCTGTTCGTATTGTTGACACACCTGAGGAATGTTGTGAGAGTTCCTTACCTGCGGATGTAGCGTGCCAAACTACACTTGACGTTGTACGTATGATGGAAGAAGGGAAGAAGTTAGCGCATCGCCTCCAAATGAAAATCTCTCGGCTCAAAGACTCATTGCAGGCTCTGCAACGCGAGCATGATGAAGCTCGAGACCGCTTGCAGGCATTTGAAGAAAACTGTGAAATGCAGTCATTCATCAAAGTACTAGAAGCAGCGAAGCACGGTGACACAACTGCATTGTTTGTTCGAAATCAAGTAGCAAGCTTTAACACCAAGAGACCTCTATACTGCGAAGCAACCCTGATGGAATGTGTGCTTTGGAAAGCATGTTCGAACAAAGTTATGAACACGTGAGGTCAAGAAAACTTTTTACGTTGCCATGTCGTACGACACTGCAGAGGTACGTGGGACAGACAACCGGTGAAATTGGAGTGACATCTCTAATAAAACAGCGGCTCAGTGCGGAATTTCAAGGACTTGCATCAGAGCAAGAAGCATTTAGTTCTCTCATCATTGATGAGATGTCAATTCAGCAGAAGGTAATCTACGACCGTCAAGTGGACAGGATTTTCGGCCTTGTAGACATGGGCCCAGAAGTGCCCTCAACTACCAACTCCGAGGTTGCGAATCACTTGTTGTTGCGAGGCTTGTCCACTCCCGATGTTGTGCCTGTGGGTTACTTCTTTACTCGGAACCTAAAGAACAACCAACTTTTTTCTATGACAATCGAAGTGATGAAAGCTGTTGAACAGGCCGGTTTCCGTGTCGCTCGCGTTATCACTGACAATCATCAGACAAACGCCGCTCTGTTTAGAAGCCTTTCTGAAAATGGTATGCTTGTTCATGCTGTGCCCCATCCCTTGCGAGAAGGCGACCCTCTTTTTCTGTCATTTGACCCCAACCATTTGATCAAGAACATTCGCACCAACTTCCTGGAGAGAGAGATGATTGATGGTGGGCAGCTAATTCAGGGAGGCCTGTACTTGAAGAAACTGTTTGATATTCAGAAGCAGTTCCTTGTCAAGCCGATAAGGTTTCGACGCGGTCTCACGTTGAGCCGACAAACTTTGAAAAGATGAAGGTTGCACGAGCAACACAGATCTTTTCTCCAGTGGTGATTGCCACACTGGAGTTTCTTCAAGAGAACCCACACTGCCATTTCTATGCTTCGGACTTTCTAGACTGCAAACCCACAGTAACATTCATGAAGATGGTGGCAACGTGGTATGCCCTTCATGACATTGGTGCAGTGAAGACAAGGGAACAGAAGGAACCACCATTTGTTGTGGCAGATGACGAACGGCTTTCCTGGCTTGAGGTTGATTTCGTCACCTATATTGAAGACCTCCAACGTAGTGGTGGTAGAACAGCAAAGAAGATGACAAGAGAGACCTGCGAGGCGACAGTCCTAACAACGAAGTCAACTGTCGCACTAACTGAGTATCTTCTGGATCATAACAAGTAAGTATCTTCATATGGCTAGTTTCTTTTGTGTTTGCACATGTTCAGTAAAGGCTTATGAAGAGATATTTTGTGTTCTAGGTTTCGATACGTCCTTACACGTCCAACTGAATAGTGACTCTACAGGGTCACTATTCAGTTGCTTTAGGCAATACAACGGGAGTAATGACAAGGTTGATGCCAGGACAGCAGTTTTTACTGCAGAAAAGCTGCTTAAGGTACTGCACATCTCGGTGAAAGGAGAAAGCTCTTCAAGTTGTGCTTATTGTTTAGGTAGGAATTCTACAGGCGGCAAAGAGTGGAAATGCTCCGTGTAGTTCTGAGACCAGGGCATCCATTCGACTGCCGATTAAGAGCACTGAACCTGCTACTGCCCAGCCAGATGAAGTTGGACAAGCTGCCAGTGACTTCTCAAGTGAACTAAACTTTGTACAGTGTTTGTCCGAAAACCAGGATGATCTGGAGATAGCACCACTCGCTTTTTTGGCTGGATACCTAGCACGTGTTTTTGAGGAGAAGGTGTGTTTTTGGGCCCTGTCTCACCGTAATCCTCCCTTATTGCAGTCGTGGCTGACTTTTTAAACTTTTGCACTTTGCTTTGACAGATGCAGTTTGCCAAGTGCAGGAAATATATAGGGTCATACAATTTGTTTTCAGATTGCATGTGGGGCATGCAAGAGCTTGCTGCAGTTGCCAAAGCCTAGTGGACCGGTCTCTGAGCTAATCAGGAAGCTCGACAATGGACACTTGAAATACCCCAAAATGGAAGTCATTGGTGTTTGCAGGCTGGTGTGTATCTTCGTTAGCAGGATGATGAAATGTGAGCATGTTAGACGCAGTGGAAATCTGTGCACAACGTTGGTCACGGCTCTACTCCCACACATGATGTGCAGCCCAATATTCATGTGTGAGCTGGAAAATGCTGACCACAGTAAGCAGCTATGTGAGCTATTTCTTAAAAAAACTGTTGCGACCGTTGCTGGGAAATTGGGCCGGCAATATCACTTCAACTGTGGAGCGCTTTGTAAAGCTGGTGCATAAGCCACTTTCGAGAAAAGTCTTGCGTTTATAGGTCTAGTTACAGTGTGCTCTTTTCGCTTTAATGTTTGTGCTGTGTGTCACTCAGGAAAAATAAAATTATTGTGGTACCTTGTGGAGGCCTCGTTTGCATCACTTGTGTTACATATGTTACATGATCTCAGTTGTCTCGCGACGTAAACTCCCAATTATTACATATGTTACATGAAACTTGGATGTGCACTTCTACTGGCAGCTGCAAGCAGTGCATGGCATAGGGGTGCACGTTGGGATGGGTGACACTATTCTTTTCCAGGTACGTCTCGCCTAGAATTCCTCTCGAATTAGATTACCCCCTATGCAACGGATTGCACGTTTTATTCGGCACAAATGTGGGATATGTACAAGAAGCTCGTTCCGCAGAAGCACGGGTTACGTAGCTTCTGTGACTAAGTGAAGGTGTTCTCAGTTGGAGATTCTGTTCAGCAACACGCCTACAAAACAACGAAATCTAGAACGAGCCGCGTGACGGGATTTTCACGCTATGTACCAAAACACGCTCGCTCTTCCATATCTCGGGGAGACTAATAACACGATTTCCGACCAATGGCTGCACAGAAACAACCTTTAGACGTTGCTGTCCATATAGCCAGCTGCTGTAAGCATTTTTCACGCTCTCAAATGCAACAGCCGTGCGTCGAAGGGCCGCTCGCTCATGGAGCGTTGTCCTGGTTGTCCCCGACTGGTGGCGCCGCGGCGGCGGCGAAGGTAAACAGGCCCCTCACGCGCTTCCTGGGGATAGCGGCAGGCCGTACTCAGTTTCCATCGAGCGGCCGTGAGTATAGGGACCGTGCGACACCTACAGGGGGCGCGCTGCTCCGTCGCGACAGCGCCGCCAGTGGCGGTCTTGGACGTATCCGACGTGATACCACGCCGCCCGTTCTATGCATTCTCAAGTGGAACCGTAGCTTGCGTGGCGACCTCCGTAATTAGAAGGGCTAATTTTCGAAGTGCAAATAATGTGGAACCTTTCTGGGGCGCGAACGAAGAGAATGGAGACAAACTGCACAGAAGCAACCACCGTATTTATAATGCACCTAAGAGTACGGAAGGAGAACAGCCACTCGCGTCCGCCCGGTCAAAACACCTGTAAGTGAGAAAATACTCCAAAAGCCGGGAGATGACATAACGAAAGAAAGAGAGGACTCCGACTTAACGTAACAAATAAGAGGGAAAAAGCCCTGGTAAAGCTATGGTGTGACCAGAGCCGTATAGGGACCGTGCGAAACCTACAGGGGGCGCGCTGCTCTTGTGTTTGTTATTTGTTACGTTAAGTCGGAGTCCTCTCTTTCTTTCGTTACACCTGCAAGTGATACGTCGAGAGGATGGTTATTTGACTCCTCACAAAATGGCTTGCTAGCGAAGGCTATATACGTGTATTCCTCTGACTCCAGCCATTTGTAATATCATGTTTTTGACTGAGTCTTGTATTCCTTTCGTCGTCTTTGCACACACATAGCTTCGTCACTGAAATTTACATCGTGCGTCCGTTTTATCCATACAAATAAACACGTGGGGTCACAACTTATTGCCTGAACTTGTACTGCAGTTTTTCCAGTATCTTCAGATACAGTATAACTCTAAAGAGATCCTCAAAGAAGAAAGTATATGAGTTTTTACCTCGGCTACCGCCGTAAGCTTGCGGGACGACAGCTGTGAAATGGTCGGTGAGTAAATACTAAACCCTTTGGACAACGTAGAACTTCTGTTCTCACTGTGAGACTCGTCATACCGGGAGCAATATCGGCTCTGGGCACTGGCGATGAAACACCTCAATCATTATCTCGAAATAGGTTGCCGTTTGGTCGGTGCATTTGACGGTGATACAGTATCCAGCGGCGTTTCACCGTCACGAAAGTGGCAACTGTGAATCATTTATCATTTTGCAGATCCTCATTCAGTTTCATTGAAACTAGAACAAAAGAAATAGAATATATTCGCTCATCTTGTGCACACCTCATGCAATGGCCGAAAGCGCGTCACAAACGCTATTCGCTGCGAGTCTAGTGACCTCGGTGGTATTGGAAGCGTAGAAATCACGAGAAATGAAGCATCTGGTCCCTAATGAAGAGTTCTTTTAGGTACTGGCACAGTTAGCGATGCTGTGGCAAAAAAAGATACCCGCACGTCACATGTAAACAAAGCTGGCTACCCGGCGGCTATCACGCAAGGTACTTCCTCCGGAGGCCGCATCGCGGCGCCACCAGTTTGTCGCACAGTCCCTATAGGGACCGTGCGACACCAAAAGGGGGCGCGCTGCTTCGTCGCGACAGCACCGCCAGTGGCGGTCTTGGAAGTATCCGACGTGATACCGCGTCGCCCTTTCTATGCATTCTCAAGTGGAACCGTAGCTTGCATGGCGACCGCCGTAATTAGAAGGGCTAATTTTGAAGTGCAAATAATGTGGAACCTTTCTGGGGCGCGAACGAAGGGAATGGAGACACACTGCACAGAAGCAACCACCGTATTTATAATGTATCTAACAGTGCTGTAGGAGAACAGCCACTCACGTCTGTCTGGTCAAAACGCGTGTAAGTGATATGTCGAGAGGATGGTTATTTGACGCCTCACAAAATCCTGGCTTGCTAGCGAAGGCTATATACGTGTATTTCTCTGATTCCAGCCATTTCTAATATCATGTTTTTGACTGAGTCTTGTATTCCTTTCGTCCTCTTTGGACACACATATATAGCTTCATCAACTGAAATCTATATCGTGCGTCCGTTTTATCTATACAAATAAACACGTGAGGTCACAACTTATTGTCTAAGCTTGTACTGCAGTTTTTCCAGTATCTTCAGATACAATAACGCTAAAGAGATCCTCAACGAAGAAATTACAGTCGACCCCCGTTTATCCGGACTTCATTTATCCGGATCCCGCGGTATCCGGACAAAAGGCACGGGAACGGATTTCCCTCCACGTATTTTGTTCTCGTTTATCCGGACTTCAGCTTCCGGACTCGGACAAGGATTCCAGGGAACGAAAGTGGAAAATTCTTGTAATCCAGTTTCACTTATCCGGACTACGGTGAGTAAGAGGAGACGCTGACCCCGCTTCGTCACCCTTTTCGCTGTGTTGGGGTTATTCCCGTCACATGACAGCGACCTGCATTCCTCCCAAAGGGAGACAACTGTGCACGATGACCCCCTTTTCTACTTGTGTGCGTCGGGTCACGTTGACCAGTCGAGTGATTTGGAAATATCTCGAGCAACTGTCCCGTTCTAGTGGGGAAAACTCCAACCCGAGGGCCTGCTGCTTACGACCCGTTGGCCGATGAAGACATTCCCTTAGCTGAGCTGCGATCCCTGATGTAGAGGCCCACTCCGACTGCCGTAGATGATGTTGCGGTTTCTGACTACGTTGACGTTGATAAGGATGATCACGCGTGTGCAGCTATGACTGATGACGATGTGATTGCTGCTGTTGCCTCCGATGATGTGCAGCAAGACGGTGCCGATGACGCCAGTGAGAAACAAGGCTCCGACATTGACACTTTGCGTCCGCACTGACATTTTTCGAGCAGCGCAACAACATGGCTCAAGTCTATGCAATTAGCAAAAGTTTGCAGGAATTGAGTGCCTACAGTACTATGAAACAGCTGTCGTTGACGAGCTTTCGGTGTTTTAATTAAACCTTGCTCTGTAGGACGTTTCTATGCGGTCGTTTCAT
This sequence comes from Ornithodoros turicata, assembly GCF_037126465.1. Classification (NCBI taxonomy): domain Eukaryota; kingdom Metazoa; phylum Arthropoda; class Arachnida; order Ixodida; family Argasidae; genus Ornithodoros; species Ornithodoros turicata. Next base: position 32,636,202 of record NC_088202.1, on the reverse strand, counting down.
TTATCCGAATGCCCCGGTACCCGGACGATTTCGCCGGGAACGGCACCATCCGGATAAACGGGGGTCGACTGTATATGAGTTTTTACTTCGGCTACCGCCGTAGGCTTGCGGCACGACAGCTGTGAAATGGTCGGTGCGTAAATACTAAAACTAAACCTTTTGGACAACGTAGAACTTCCGTTCTCACTGTGAGACTCGTCAACCAGATTACCGGGAGCAATATCGGCTCTGGGCACTGGCGATGAAACACCTCAATCATTATCTCGAAATAGGTTGCCGTTTGGTCGGTGCATATGACGGTGATACAGTATCCAGCGGCGTTTCAGCGTCACGAAGTGGCTGCTTTCATTGTACATCTGTAAATCATTGATCATTTCGCAGGACATCGTTCAGTTTCATTGAAACTATAACAAAAGAAATAGAATATGTTGTGCACACCTCATGCAATGGCCGAACGCGCGTCACAAACGCTATTCGCTGCGGGTCTAGTGCCCTCGGTGGTATTGGAAGCATAGAAATCACGAGAAATGAAACATCTGGTCCCTAATGAAGAGTTCTTTTAGGTGCTGACGCAGTCAGCGATGCAACAGGTCCAGTGTGGCAAAAAAAGACGCCCGCACTTCACATGTAAACAAAGCTGGCTACCCGGCGGCTATCACTCAAGGTACTTTCTCCGGAAGCCGCATTGCGGCGCCACCAGTTTGTCGCGCACTCCCTATAGTAACGTAAACATAACGTCTGCCTACTATGTTGGTGGCGTTTCATGACACCTTCTTTTCCCTAAAGTGGAATATCCCGCGATCCAGTTCGACATGTGGGTAGCTTCCGACCAGACGCGTTCACTTCAATCTTCTTTTTCCTAGTTGTATACAGGGTGTTTGCTCTGACGCGTCCAGAAATTATATTTAAAGCGAGCGATAAACGAAAAGCAAGTGGTACATTTCTGCTACTTGAGAAAGAAACAGGTACTGCTTCACTATTAGCACTTGTTTCTTAGTCAAGTAGCTGAAAAGTAGCGCTCGTTTCTCTTTTATCGCTCGCTTTAAATAAAATTTCTGGACACGTTAGAGCAAACAGCCTGTATATATCGTTTAACCGTGGGAATATTAACTGTTACTACTGGATTCCTTATGACGATGATCCACGAGAATAAAGCGGCAAGGCCTTGTGTATTGCTAGGATGATATTGACCGCAATATTTTTATAATTATTTTTCAGACTTATTGGGGAAAGTGTTCACTTGGGGAAAGTGACTTCCTGTAAATTGACTACAGAGATCAACAACTAAATTAAGTACAAAGATGGTAGCAGGATATTGCAATACTGCATGAACGTACAGGCCACGACTTCATAAAAGACTTTACAGCTGCTTGTTCTACCTGCACATCATGCAGAATCACCAACATAATTTTCGTGCCCAATTTCGTGGGGTGCAGGAGGCGTAAACATGAACGCTGTCAACACACGTCCGATCCGCACCACAAGAGAATGTTGTGATCATGGGTTCTGCCGTTCTCGCCTTCGAACTGCCATATCTTTCAGCAATGACAAAAAAAAGAAGAAAAGATAAAAAAGCGTGGGACAATCTGCGCAATTTTCGAAGCTAGCCAAAAACACAAGCGTGCTTTCCACTGCTTATCGTTCGCGAGCGAGGGAAGTACCGCGATCCTAGACCTAAACGCGATCCGTACCTGATATCATGAGCTCAGTGGCGTCACGCGCAGCTAGTGCAGAGGCAAGCTCGCTGGTCTGGGTAGTCGGAGGGTTACGTCCCATTTCGCCTATTCCCATTTAGCCTAATGCGACTTTTAGGATTAAGAGAGCGAGGGGGTGTCTGCCACTATAGGCGAAATGGGATTGTCGTATCATCTCGTTAGGCGAAATGGGACTGTCAACAAGTGGGCGTTACTATCACTGGTAGACGGCAGCAGGGAATGGCTCTGCCCCTGTGTGCAGTCTACACAACTTACAACAACAAATATTTTTTTTTAATAATTGAGGGTTTACGTCGCGAGACAACTGAGAGTTACAACAACAAAAACTTTATCGAGATGATGGATGGGGAGTTTCATCGCCAGGGGCGCTACTCTACCCTATTGCTGGTGGTGATGCGGAGAATGAAATAATGGATCGAAGTACCTTAAAACAATGCAGCTGCTCCTCGAAACAAAAAGAAAGAAAAGACACTTTGACGGTTCGCAAAAAGTCGGATGACAGTTGACCAACGACTCTATCGGTAAAGCCAACGTTGGCGCAATGTTGCATAGTGATAGGCAGAGCGAGGTCAGGGGGCAGATCTATACCAAGAACGAGCTCGTTGGCCAAGCACTTGTCAAGCACGGCAAGGTTGGCCAGCCAAACTCTTGCTAAGCTTGGTCCAATCCCTGTATGTTTCCTCGGGGAGAGGGAAACGCGGAATGGTGTAGCGGAAGTTCGACTTTCGGTTGGCCAAGTGATTGTCTGAAACTGAAAGCAGTAAGAAACAGAGACGTTATTTTCATGGTGAGCTAATACGCCAGCAATTCCTCATTTCAGTGTACTTTGTGTCCGCGTAGAATTGAACTTTGACACATCACCCTTCATTTTGACTCGCACGCGAACAGGGCTCTCGAATTTGTGGAAGCTCGCGAGACAACCTATGTATTGTATCTGTTGTTCCTCAGGAAAGAGATGCTTACGCTTGTCCCATCCTAGAGTTGGCAATACGACAAATGCCAAAAATATATGGTATTGCTTTTCTTTATGAGCTGTTTGATTCTAGTGGTCTCGGGCATATTGCATATACTATATTGTATGATTCTCCCTCTCTCTCTCTGTTTTCCTTTTTTTTTCTTTTGCTCTTTGAAACGCCGTGTTCATTGTGGGAAATTTCTGTGCTTTAAAACGGTGCGCTCACTGTCCGTTGTGGGAAATACGAGCAACAAATAAATAATGATAAATCGTTACCCTACGCCGCAAGTCAATTGAGTATGAATAACGTCCATCCAACGTCTGGCCTACTGCTCTAGGACTGTGGGGCCCATGGTTGGCCTATCAATAAAAATAGATTGTTGGCTTGGGTAAAGCAAAGGATACCCCGAGCTGCAACCATACTTCGTTTTGTGCTGGCGTTACTACTGGAACTACTGTATAGTATACTATACAGTAGTTTAACTGCATGTAGTTAACTACTTGACATCACTACAATAATAGTTCCGCAATCATGATAAACCAATCGCATAACGGCTTTGGAGTAGCTAATAACAAATTACTAATGTTTGATTTTACAGCTTCAAGTTTCATATCGCTTTCTATGAGTTTTTCTTTGATCTTGATAACGCTCAGTGCAACGCCGTAAAAACGAGAGTGACTTAGAACAAATCCTTGAGAGCTATATGTGGACTGATAGCGTAAAAAGTCACATACATATGGCGAATGAAAATAAGATAAAACACCAAAGAGCAACTGCATACTATCGCTTTAGAGACATAATGCACAGGCATTATCTTTGCCCGTGTAAATGCATCGTTTCGTATGGCGTTTACGTTTATTCGCTCTGAGCAGAGTCGGAGCTGAGCGGAAGTGCGTCATTGAACGGGAAACCGAGGAAAAAAGAAAATTCCTTTCGCGACCGAGCTAGAGCGACAAGACAACGCACTCGCAGTGTCGTCTACTTCCAGTTGAGCACTGTTTATCACTTTGTAACAAAAGACCGGACTGCATGCGTCCTACGGACAGACAACGCGCGCTTAGCCAGATTCACTCTAGCCATTCCATGTTGTACCTATGTTGCCTGAAGAAGCGTAGACTGTGCATGAAGGCCTGTGTGAAAGTTTTTATATATGTTTCATTCCAGTTATTTTTATTTATTTTATTTACTTTTGTTAACACAAGGGCCAAAATTTAAGCAGTTATGACTAATTCCACAATCTGATTCGGGTGGTAAATCGGTCTACACAGTCTAGAAGAAGAAAAAAAATCGAAATAGCCGCCATAATCTAGCTTATGAATTGTGGGAAGGATCTGCGAGATCGCCCTCCAAGCTCCGAGCGAAGCGAGCTGCCCCGGAGGTGACTCTGAGTGAATATACAAACACAGTGCGAGCGGATCTGAGCCAATTCTCATACGTCTTCGAGCCAGCTCCGTAACGACATATCCGCTCTTGTAGTGGAAGTGGAGTTTGACGTTTGACGAGATTTGACGTTTGGGTCCATACCCGAACTTTGTTTTGTCATGCATCATGCATGCCGCAACCTACCTGTAAAAAGAAAACTTGTGCAAGTACGTTGAAATAGACATATTTTATAATGTATTAATAATAATAATACAGTAAGTGCTATCTCGAAATGTGTTCAAAAATCGAGACGTCACAGAACAAAGCGATCACCCGAGTCTCGTTAACAGTAGTGATGTCGCGAACCTTTCGTGGTTCGATTTCGCAAAAGTCGAACTTTTCTAAAAAGTTCGCAGAAGTTCAACTTTGACATCGACTGCGCATGCGCGCCGATCTCCTTACCGGGGGCGGAAGCATATGTTTTTCGACTCGAAAAGCCGCCAAATAGTTGTGTCATGTTCAGATTATGACGTTCTATACTTTTCTGTGTGCTATACTACATTTATTACACTAGCAAGATGCATTGAAAACCTGAAAAGGAAACAAATATCATGCGAGTCACCTGCAGGCGCGACGAGACGCCGCAACACACACAAGCAACCGTGTTTTCCTGTGCCACGCTTCATAACATGCGCTTTTAAATTATGCCAGAGCAGGCGCAGCTCTTCCAGCAGGCGCATAGGGGTAGATTGGATTGATGTAGGTGCATTATTTCTATCTTCATTGCACTCCCTGAGACAGCGGTTTGAGAACTTCCCATAAACTTCCCGTAATTGCCAGTGAGCGCCTGTGTGATGTCGGTCTTTCTCGGTCCACCTCCGTGATGCGCCCGTTATGATCGTGAACTTGCACCGACTAGCCCAAACCAATGTTTTGTCCTCTTTCACAAAGATATTTCAATTCAATGGCTAGCCGTATCAGTCACACCACTCTTAACTTTCGAGAATCTCAGCGAATCTGGTTTGTGAGTTCATCGAACCTCTCGAACCAGCGGGTTTCGACTGCAAACTTAAGGTCCGCAAAAAGTTCGCTACATCACTAGTTACCAGTACACTGATCTGTCACGGCATTTACCTTCACCTTGAGCTGAGAGGAGAGCACAACGGTGCCCTTACATCACTTTCACTTTTCTTTTTCATTCTGTTTCACCGTTCATTTCTTTTTCACGTTTGTTGTGCAGACAATCATTCGATGCAATGTACGCAGAATTGAGAATCCAACATTTATTAAGCCTGCATATACGAGGGTGGTTCCATAAGTTTCCAGCCCGAGGTAGAAAATGCGCGCGAACTTGAAAATGCGATTAAGGACGCGTGGCGCCATCTGTTGGAGGGCCGGAGCACCACCCTCAACCCTCTCCATGCTTTTGTCGGTTGGAGAGCGGCATTTCGAACAGTCAGGGTGCACTCTTCAGTTAAAATGGAAAAAATCGAGTACCGCGCTGTGATAAAATTCTTGACAAAAGAGGGACTTTCGCCTAAAGAAATTAAAGCGCGACTGGACAACGTGTACAGGGAAGCCTCTCCGTCGTACACAACGGTAAAAGACTGGGCTAAGCAGTTTCGACTGGGGCAAGAGTCCATTGAAGATGATGCACGCGATGGTCGTCCAGTGGAAGTGGTGACACAAGAAAATTTGTCTCTTGTCGAGGAGTGCTGAGCGACAGGCGTTGGAAGGTGAAGGAAATCTCAGAAAGGCTGGGGCTTTCCAAAACAACCGTTTTTCGCATCATCGGCGAGGGCCTTCACATGAGAAAGGTCAGTGCGAGATGGGTGCCACGACTTCTCTCGTCTTGTCAGTTCAAAAGCAACAGCGGGTCGTCTGTGCCAAAGAGTTTTTGGAGCTCTGTCAAGAGAACGAAGAAGAAATATTGAAGTCAATTATCACAGGGGATGAGACTATGGTGCTGTATTATCATCTCCTTTCGAAAAAAGAGTCGACGGAACGGCGCAAACCAGTAGAAGCACCCTTAAGAAAAGCCAAGGTCACACAATCCACAAAGAAGATCATGGCAACAATGTTTTGGGATTGTCACGGGATCCTCCTCATCGACTTCAAACAGAGGAACACCACAGTGGATGCGACTTATTATGCTTCACTCCTGCACCGACTGCGAGACGCCATCAAGGAAAAGAGGCGCGGCAGGTTGAGTCGAGGTGTCCGGTTGCTTCAGAACAATGCCCCTGTCCACACGGCTTCTGTTGCCAAGGCTACACTGAAGGAGTGCGGCTTCGAAGAAATCCACCACCCACCTTACAGTCCAGACTTGGCACCGAGTGACTACTTCCTGTTCTCAAACTTGAAGAGGGATCTCAGAGGACGGAGATTTCAAAACGATAGAGAGGTGCAAGAGGCAGTTTTCCAACATTTTGCGGACAAAACTTTGGACTATTTTTTGAAGGATATAAGAATGCTGGTTGAAAGGTGTCAAAAATGCATCGAAGTTAAGGGTGACTATGTCGAAAAGTGAATTCAGACTTGTACGTAACGGGTAACGGGTAATTGCGTTACTAGTAATCAATTACTTTTTTGAGTAATTTGTAACGTAATCGATTACTTTTGGGGCCCAGTAATTTTTTGAGTAATTCAATTACAATTATCAGTAATCAATTACCAAGTACTCGATTACTTGGAAACTAAAGAATTCACATTGTTCGGGACGACGCACACACACATATATGGGATGATTCACGGCCGCGAGAAGACAAAACCAACTGCCCTCTGCAAGTTCGGTGCAAGGCAGCTGTCTTATCTCTAGGACTTTTCCCGCAACAATTACTTACCCGAGGACCCCGAGGTCAATTGCCACAGTGTTCCGCACGTGTAGTGTATTTTTGAGTCCACTGTCCTCTCCCCGTTCATGTGTACTATCTATCCGTAACCCGGCCTGTATGTAGTAAGTTGGACTGTAGGTTGTACCGTGAACCTGATGAGTCATTTGTGGGAGTTCCAGTTGGGACTCTTTTCACAGAACTCTCAAAACTCTCAACCTCTGTTGAAGGTGTTCCTACGGTACAACACTGCAGTTCCTTCAAGCGCGATGGTGGAGAGAGTGTTCAGTGTGGCTGCGGACGTTCTGACAAGAAAACGCGGAAAATTAACGGACGAAAACTTCGAGAAGCAGCTGCTACTAAAGTTGAACACTGCTCTTATGAAATAAATTCTGCTTCAATGTGACTTCGTTTTTGCTTCGTTTCGCTTCGTTTTTGCTCAGTTTCCTTTTTTTTTTTTTTTGTGGATATCTTTTTTTCTATCTTTTTTATATCGTTTTCTCAGATATCGAAAGTAATTGGCAAAGTAACGCGTTACTTTTCAAGGCGTTACTTCATTACTTTTTCCGGCAAGTAATTTGTAACGGTAAAAAATTACTTTTTCGTACAAGGTAACGGTAACGGTAATCAATTACTTTTTTTTAGTAACGTGTACAAGTCTGAAAGTGATACACTTGTTTCGTCTCTATGACTATTAAAAGATGGTCGGGCCGGAAACTTATGGAACCACCCTTGTATATTCCTCGATGAATCAGTCCACTATGCAAAATCCCCCGGAGTCACTGCAATGGAACAGAAACGCATGATGCAGCGAAGAAATGAAGCCCAAACAATTCAATGTATAGAATGATTGTTCCGAAGCACCATAACTTGGTTCGGTTACGGGATCATGGTTGACGTAGGTGTTTTGAGCACAAGACTTCTTCAACCTGAGATTTAATTTAGTCTTGGGGCCAACTAGCTCACTAGCCAACTAGCTAGTATTGGGGCCGGTATTTCGATGTCGAATAGACGATAGCAGTGTGGAAACCTGAAGTCAGAGAGTTATGTACGTGCAGTGATCTGTACAGGGCCAGAGATTACGTTACGTACGGAGAGTGGTGGAATTGGTTAGAAATGATATCGTTGCTGGTCATGCGGTTGCCGGGTTGCAGTATGTATAGTTTGCGTGCAGAGTTGTGGTACAATGTTACTTAATTTTGGGTGGGAGGTGCAATGCTGCCCGCAAGTGTCTGATCGTCAGATACTCTGCTAACCTGACAACACAGAATAGCATAGTCATCCATAGATGTGGGGCAATTGCTAATTTAGAGCATTCGCAGCTGAGACATAAAATTTTCAGAAAATGAGCAACTCCTGTTCCCACGTATCTCGTTTTATATCATTATTTGTAGTTTTATGTTGCCACGTACCTAGATTTTTCGTCAGAACGCGTGCAGAGAACATCCCCCTCCCCGCTGCCAAAACAGAAAAAACAAAAACAAAAACAAAAAACTCCACCCAATTAATTGACCTTCTCAAGCTGTAATATATGGTTACACGAGTCTTGCGCCGAGTGGGAAGTATGATTTACGTGATTTGAGATCCTAGAGTGTCTCGTGTCTTAAAAGTCATGCTCAGAGCCAGTAACTAAGAATGTTTGCCTGTTCTGTCTACTTACCATTCTTCCCCGCGGCATTGGTTCCATGTCTGTATGAGGTCCCCCCCCCCCCCCCGACTCTACCTCGTTCCCTCCACACCACACGAAGTGATGCTGAAAGACTTGAAAGCTGCTGTTTTCCCGTCTTCACTTTCCCTCTCTCCATTACGGACCACGGATATTGCTTCTGTGAGGTCACCTTTGCAGGAGCCTGAGGTCATCGTGATGATATTTTCGTTTCCTAGAACACACTTCTTGAGAAACTCCCTCGTAGAATTCTGCACGACGCTCCCGCCGTCGATCTCAGGTTCGCTCGAACGCCAACTCGATGCCAGGTATGCCTCCAAGAGATAGGATGGTTTGTAGCCAGATGGCGAGCAGCTGGATGTCGAAACAGAGCTCATGTCCGAATGTCCAGGAGGCGAAGTTACCGGACTCGCAGGGTAGGGAGTGATGATGGGAGATGACGCCTCTGTTTTCCAGAAAGAAGGCACGAGAGAAGAACTGCTCATTGGAGACTCGTTGGCCGTTGGGAACAGATTCAAACTATCACTTAGTGCGACGTTTAAACCGTAATCAGTAAATTTATTTTGCGGGTACTCTGGATGAACAGTGTCGAGATGCTCTTCAGCGGTTGACCTCTTGGCGCCTCCCTGCGTAGACGTGCCTTCAATCAGATCGGGTGAGGCGGTAAGACAAAATCTATTAGTCTGGTTCAACGACTGACCCTGAGAAAAGGTCGGCCACAAGGAAATTGTTCTGCTACGTCTCAACGGTGAAGGTCTGGCCAACTTTGTCGTGGGGTTATCCTTTATGAATTCATCGCGTAGATACGCACACTTAACGTTTCTTGGACGGTGGCAGGACACGTACAGACCTCCTTTGGACTTATTCTGGGAAGTGCTACAGAAATCACCACTAACTGGGCGGTCCATACCACAAGACAGGACGCCGAATCCATGCAAACATGGGTCCGACTTGCTTTTTCCTGTCATATCTTTCCGTTCCAGGTGAAAGCCTGTTCCGTAGTTATCGACGTTTTCCGTCCGATAACCCCTGGTAACGCCACGTACAGATGGAGTAGATATGCAGCTCCGTGGCATCATCTTGTACTGTGTTTGGTTGGAAAGGCATCGATACGTGGAACTGAGTCCGAATCCGAGCCTTAGAGAGCAGTCCGGCGAGTGATTTTGAAAGCCTCGGTTGTCGACGCCTACTTGCACCTCAACATGCCGGTCACCTTCGTCCCGAACAGTCATGAGTCTCTTTTGGCAACTGTGACGCTTGTAAGAACCAGCTACTACTACAGATCCCACTAGCATCGTCGACGCGAAAAGGAGGACGTATGGAATTATCCCCTTCCACCACCCCATTGCCAGGGCTGTGGCTACGAAGGCGCAGATGACGAAAAGCGTTGAGATGGACACACAAGACTTCAACGCCTCTCGGTGGCTATGTTCCAGCTTCATGATTCTAACACATAATACAAATTGCCTTTCTCTTTGCTCTTCTTTCTTCTATTCTTCGTCTTCGTCTTCTTCTCAAAAGTGGCGCATAGCCAGTTTTGGGAAGTCCTCTGCGAATGTCGACCTATACGTCGACCCATCTCATCATCGTATCTCTATTTGTGTGTGTGTGTGTGTCGACCTATACATATCCTACGAAATTATGGAGACGAGCGAGTCTGTGATAGAAGCTTGACGTTATTTCCTGCGTCTTACACTGTGTGCGTTAAGCAGCACTTCTGGCGCTACACAGGGAAGAGGAGCACCTGCTCAACTCTCCAAATGCGCGTCACTTGTAAAGATGGGCGCATCCGCTCATGTGTCCAAGCATGTTTTCGCTACAGGAAGTGCGGAGAACGTTTATAGAATCTACTGCAGTAGATGGAAGCACCACCCAAGCAGAACACGTCCATTCCGTGGGTGTCCCCAGGATGCTGCAGGATAGGATGCTGGGACGTCCCGTGGTTTGGGCCAAGCGGGCGAGAAATGACGTTCCGCGGACACCGTGTTGTCACCTCCCAGAATATCCCACTGATCTCCCACGACGGTCCCGGTTGAAAATTCCTGATGCGTGACGAACGAAGTACTCATTCAGGTTGAAATTTAGATGTTTTATTTATTTTTGATTATGATATTATTTAAAACATAGGAAGCGCTATAAAGGACACAAGTGATTTATTTTTACGCATGACGCATATACAATGCGCTGGTGTTGCAATGACGTTAGCACATCGCAGCAGTGCCGTCTATCACTACATGCGCTGCTGTTTACGCGGGAAAATTGTTGAAAAGTTATGTCTAGTCATATCCTGCACATAAAATGAATTTGTACAATGCTTGCCGAACCCGTACAAGTAATGTGATGTATATATTGCACCTAGCAGCCTAAACGTTTCAGGGAAATACGTCGTGCAATGACAAACACGACAAAGTGGTCGGTAGCGTAAGTTATTGTCGGGAGGTCTGCCTGCCACTGCCAAGACATTGTTCCTATGCTGACTTTAAAGGAAACTGTTCAGATATTTTTCCCGCAGCACCAGCAGTACCATGATATAGAAACATGCAAATTCTTACGGTCACCCATACGCTGCATTTGTGCACGAGTTGTAAACTTGGTACGACATTTTCCATTTCGCAAAAATCTTGAGGGCAGTTACTCCCACTTACACTGTTATGCATAGAGAGCTGAAGATGTACATTTTGCAGCTCCGTAACACGACAAATTTGGGCAAACTCCACAAATTATCGAACAATCAATCATAAAGAGATAGTGGGAATGGGTCTTTTCCCAGGCTTCTAGCCTGGGAACTCTCATACAAGTAACATAACCATTTGTAGCAGCAGAACTATATTCCCGAAGCAATATAATGTCATGTTTTTGCGGTCCCGCACACAAAAATATGCGTATAATGTTCAGTAAAGAAGTAAATTATAACCAACTCCAAGTACTACCTGAGCGTACCCTAAATTGAATCTGTGCAAAGTATAATGTGAGCTGACTCACATGGAAAAGTCGTGGCACTTCCATATGACGAAATCCTGATATTATGCTAGGTCATGAACATGGCCTTGAATGTCTTGAATAGAACAAAAACAACTCGCATAAAGGTGAAATGCTTAATGTATACTAAACCCTAAGCATCGATTCCCCAAATACACTCCGAATTATCAGAGCGAAGACATTTAATAAATTCGCCAGAAATAATCATTTACAACTACAAGTGATTCGAAGGCCACATGTTTCGAGGGGGCCCGAGAATTGGAGTATTCAACATGCGACGCAAATGTCCCTCTGTACACACACATAGACTCACATGCAGACACATGAATAAGTTCTGCCACAGTCTTTTCAATTTCTGCAGCTTGAGGCTTCCTTGTAGGCAACTCATTAAGTCTTTCGCGGCTGGTGTTCTGATGCATCCTTCAAAAGACGATTCGATTGCTTCTTCGTTGCGTTGTACCTTGTGCAGGAATCTTGTTGTCATGTCCGATGAAGCTATCTAAACATCAAAGCAAAGTAGATTACGCTTGAAATTGTGCATTTATTGATGGTACATTGAGCTTCAAAGAACAAGCACGGCGATCACATTAATAAATCTGAAACACATGCACTTATATTCCTCTAAAGTGGTAGATTGGGACGTGACTTACTCAGTGTGCCAAAATTCGTTTTCGTGCGTTCGTACTTCCAATGGGAAGACTTGGTGGCCTCGCCTATCGGGGCTGCATCACGACTCTACGTAAGATGACATCAGATGCAAGATACATGCTTGAAACAAGATGTACACAAATCACATTAGAAAATCTCCAATGCACTTATATTCAACCAAGGTGGAACGTTGTAATGTAACTTACAATTACAGGCTGTTACTCAAATAAACCCACGGTATCTGCTTTTCATGTGCTCCTGTTGATGTGAAGAGTAAGGTGACGCTGTTTGTCATGAGCATTATAAGCATTCTACGGTACCCTTGAAACACGAGCCGCATGAGCCGTGCAGTATCATCTTCCTATAAGAGGAATCCAAGGCAAATAAAAGAAGCACACCAGCATGACGTTCGACATAACCGACTTCACAAACAGCAACTGGTGCTATAAGACAGGCCACTATGGCAGGCGTTAAGAACAAACTTAAACCCACCACAAAGCATTACACCAAACAGGTCTTACCTTAGCACTTTTGAAACATGTTCTTTCCTGTGTGGTTGAAGCATAGCGCTAAGGACACATGACCTCGGCAAGGGAAAGCCGCTCGTGTGGCACGAAATCGGTCAAACGAGTCAAACGACACATGGACGCTAATCGGAAAACATCTTACCTGAATAGCAAGGCTGAAAAGCAGATTTCGGAATATATCGGTTCAATTCCATTCGAAATCAAGTAGTTAGATCCACGCCAGACACAGCGACGAATACGAAGGTACTCGGCTGCTCCATCACTGCACTTCAAGAAACTCATTGAAACCGTACGGGCTCTTAGTCTGGATTGAGTGAAGCCTGCAAGCACAAGTTTCGTACTCAGCATACTTGCAAGTGTGAGACGTGTGCGCACACACATAATAATATCTATTTGTATCCCAGCATGGGGTATCACAATATAAAATATTCCACGCCAGAAACTGAACCTAGCCCTTTACCACCACAATTTCAAATCGGAAACTACACTGACAATACGCCCTGCCGCATCGTTCCGATTGCATAATGATTGCATTTCACAGTGCAACGTGCAACGACCGTGGCAGCACCAGGCGATACGGCGCAGGTGCATCCGTTTCCAGTCCTCAACGGATCATCACCGGACAGCTTCAGCACGGCCTTTGAAGGGTAGACTATTCAGATCCGTACTGGATTTGCCTAGACCATCGGCCCAGGATCAGAACATGGACGATCGATTTGAGAATATTATAGGACAAAATGTTCCAGTACGTACTGGAACATTTTGTCTCATATACATGTATATATCCCATGTATGCATAGCTGGGCGTCCTCACTCATGAGGACCCTCATGAGGACGCCCCACCCTCACCTCACGACGATGACGTGAGGGTGAGTGAGGACAGACCACGCTGAATGTTCCTCACGAGGACAGTCGTGAGGCATTGTCCCTCATGAGGCCAGTCGTCGTGAGGCCATCAATACGTGAGGGTACAACGAATTCCGTGAGGAGCCTCACGGATGAGGCCGTGAGGCCCTTTGTGAGGAACCTCACGGATGAGGCCATGAGGCCTTTCGTGAGGAACCTCACGGATGAGGCCATGAAGTCCTGACGGTCCGTGACGGACCTCACAGATGAGGTGACGGGTTCGGGCTCCTCTTTGCTGATGCCAAACACTAACGTTATATCTCACTGTGACAGTAGCAACTGTTACCAAATTTATCCAATCACTCGACGAAACCCTTAAGCAGTTGAATGCCGCGCAGTATCATTAGTACCAAATACTGACACAGTAGTTCAACGCCGACGTGTCAGGTGAACATGAAGGAAAGTTCTTTTAAGGCTTATGTGCCTACTAGTGACTTGAAGACACGTCACGCCATTACGGTATTCAGGAGGCGAGACTCGTGAGGATGAGGGGTCGTGAGGCCATGAGGGTCCTCATGAGAAGAATGTACGTGAGGCCATGAGGGCCGGCATGAGGTGAGGGTACGTGAGGATGAGGACTCGTGAGGTCATGTGGGTCCTCATTAGGCGAAAGTACGTGAGGCGCCGTGAGGACGTGAGGGCCCTCATGAGGTGAGGACACGTGAGGATGAGGACCTCATGAGGTGAAGATACGTGAGGCCATAAGGGTTGTGAATAGCCTCATGAGGAGAAGGCATGTGAGGATGAGGATGATGAGGCCTCTCGGGATCCCGATGCCCTGAGATGAGGTTTGTGAGGGCAAAATTTAAAATGGAATGTGAGGGTGAGGGTGACTGAGGTTTAGTTACTGGTGAGGAAGATTTGGTGAGGGTGAGTGAGGCCAATAAAGTCTGTGCTTCGTGAGGTGAGGATGAGTGAGGCCGTTGGAAAATGCCCACCTATGCATGTATGCAGCAGGCTCAAGACTACGGAGGTGCGTCACTTGAATGCCACTAAAACTCGTCAGCGCTGACGGAACCACTTCACGTGCACACGGTCAGTCACAGGAGGAACGGAGGTGAAGTTGGAAGCTTGCTCCCACAGCGGTGGCAGTGTTCATACCTTACTCGGTACCGAAGGAGGTCGTCAGGACAACATCTGCAGGTGCTGGCCTGACCCCCCTTGGTCGTGTTGGTACAGCTACTGCAATGGGTGTCACGGTTACACCCCACAAACGGAGTAGCATGTTACTCCCCTTAGGGGGTGTAACTCTTACTCCAAAAGGGAGTGTTCATTGGAACAAGCCATTTACTCCCTTTAGGAAGTCGGTGTCGGAAGTGGTACATTAAGAACTGTTTTGCGTACCGAAAGACGGGGTAATAGAACGTCATATGCCACATGCACCGCAAAATGACTCCTAATACTATATACAACCTTCTACTTACTGTATGCAGTTAGCGACGAAACTGCTAGCATTTCTCTATGTGCATAAGATACCTATAGGCAAGCGCTTTTTGTCAGAAGTGCAACAACGGGGTAAATGTGTTTATGAGAACGAGCATACTCTCCTTACTATTTAGCTAAGAAACAGTTACTTCCCTGCAGTAAGCAAGATCCATACACGTGAACGTGGCAGTTCTCTAAACGTCTGCTCGTAAAATTCGCAGACACTCTGCCCAGTCCCTGTCCATGAACCAGGGGCCGGCAGCTCCCTTCCGATATCCATACACTTGCAGTACCATGCTGCTGTTTTGGTTGCTCCTCCTCACGCGAATCCTAAAGCTAGTCAGCGCTGAACCACAACGATAACAAACACGCAGTTTCTTTCGTGTAAGGTTCTACTTTCTGAGGAGCTTCCTTTTCCTCATTCCTATACTTACTGTAAACACTTTGGTAGTAAGACGTAGAGTAGGTGAACGCCGGACCCCCGTCTGTCCCCTAGCAACGGCCCAAAACAGTAGACTATGTGGAAACATGTATTACCACGGTCCATTGATACTCTCTCTGGTCACGAAACTCCGCCGGAGAACAATAGGTCAGGTTTGCCTAGGGCAAACCGCCGCCGCGCGGAGGCGTGCGCGTCGCTACTTGGGGAGAAAACGCCAGCTGATACGGGCAAATGCCGCTTGTTCTGCCTGCGTTTTGACCAGTGTAGACGCTTCTTCCTGAAATCCACGTGCATCCTTAGACTGTGAATAGATTTCAAAGGACCGTGGTATTACAGTCCTCGCTGCACAAGAATCGTGGCGTGGTCTGTCTGCCCGCACCGCGCGGTGAGTGGAGAGTGAAGGAGAGGGCGCGGGGAGAGTGCGAAGCGCGACGCGGCCACGCCACGGGTACGAACCTGCCATAGAAGCCGAGGAAGCCTTGGTTGTTTTTGTCACATTAAGGATTTGACTGTTTACGTTTATGCAAGCGACACGTACGCAGCATGTGTGCAGGAACGAAACCTACATCACATTAATACTGTTCCGGAATTTGTTTGAAAAAGCCTGACGATGTCGGACTGCCTCCGACAAGGACTGTAAGGCTGCTACGGGGGCTGGAGCTCAGAGGCTGCAAGATTATAATTAGGGTAAGATAAACAGCTACGTATGGTGAAAGTTGATGAAAGTGTTCAATGTGAACACAAAGACAAAAGCTTGTATTAAATTCGAGAAAAAAGAGCTATTGTGAACGATTGTGTGCCTCGCAGCTATGGGGTGTGATCAGTGACCAAAGTACAAGAAAAAAAAAATATTGCACTACCTCACAATCATATATCCAGGCTGCACAATCTTCATCCTGTGTTTCACAGTTCCGATTTGCCGATTGTCAGCGAGTGTACTATCCAGAAAGTGCAACGTTGAAGGAGGACTAAAATGCGAAAAATGATTGCCTTGATGATCGTGGGGATCGTTCGAGGGGACCAATGGGAGGCCGCTCCGCATTGTCACGCTTCTTGAGAAGAAAGTGGAAAGGGAAGGTGCGAACTGCGGCTTCTTTAGTGCGTAAAGGATGACACACATTGCTGCGTTTACGGCTGCGTATAGCGTCTGACGTGCACCTTCGTTCCATCCTGAAGGATGTTCCGTTGCAACGATTCGCTCTTAGCGGACGTAGCACGCCAGTGCAACCATAAACGCGGCACTGTGAATCGAATGATGCAACGAATGGCGCAACGCTGGTGTCCAGGCACCATCATCTTACTTTTCAAGAGGAGACGTTTTTTGCAAGCTAGTAGTGCCCTTAGAAAAATAAAATAAAATAAAACACGTAGATTTCTCGACATTCATTCACTCATTTCTCGAATTCAAACATCGAAAAACATACGCCGAATTCTCTCCATAATAAACGCCAAAAATGCGGGACCCTATACTCATATAGGTGAAGCAAAGTAGTCCATCCCTTACAAAAACGAGTTTTGAATTTCACTTAACGTCTCGTTGAGTTACTTTTGAGTCAACAGAAACTCGATAGAATATCCCTATAGTGAATCCCATAGTGAATTGAGTTAGCCCAAAAACAACTCAATATAAATTTTATTGCACAATGCTCAAGAGTCTAGACAATAGAGACTATTGCAGAGTTGCTATTGCTTTTCCGTTGACCTGGCTCAAACAGAACTCCATAGTATATTCATTGCACAATTCTCAGTACACACTCTCATTCGAGCTGTGCTGCCTCAATATAGCCTATAAATATTGCATGGAAAAAACCCAGAATTCGTATTACCGAAGCTGCTGACGTATTATTGACAGATGTTGAAAATTGGGCACGGCGTACCTCCTCGAATTCTGTTGAGCTCCTGCTGTGTGAAAGTGCATTGACTTTTCATTAAACCTACGTTGTAAACGAACACGTGGCCAGCCCTATCGGCACACGAAAAAAAAGGAAAATCTTCAGTGCCATTCGCGATAACTTAATTTGCCCGTGTTTTCAGGACGTCCACCTCTCCTCTCAGCACGTAGCGTATGCAGTTAGAAAGGCATATGATGCACTGGCATTTCCTGAGAGACGTATCGCCAACAAAGTGAATTTTACGGTAATTGTACGGATGAATACGTAAAGGTTGGACTCCGCAAGAAATGAAAAATACTTTGTATGAACAGTAGTGTGAGGGTTAGGTGATGCAGTAACACGATCCGCTTAATTGATTAATAGGGCTACTAAAAATTCGATTTCAAAATTTGGGGAAATTCAAATGAAAAATCGATTTTTTTTAGTTCTCAGACGTTTTAAGACGTCTCCTGACGAATGCCCTCACGAGTTCATTGATGGTGCATGTCACTAAGCGGATCATGTTACTGCAATCCTCTGACCCGCACACTACAACTTTTATCTCAATATTATTATTGAGATAAAATGTTTGCGGTGTCAGTCCTTCACGTGTTCATTCGCAGTTGGCCATGTAGTTCACACTGATGTAAGTAGTCAGCTCACTGCACAAGTTTGACTTTCGATGGACCTCCAAACCAAAAGCAGTTAGGAACACAGACGTTACCTCGATTACGAGGCTCCACGTTCCTCTTTCCGTAATGAGACACTTGGTGATTAAAGGATTATAGGCCGTATCGAGGCTTTCGGTCGTATTGAGACATCGGCCGTAATGAGACTTCGGCCGTAATGAGATACAATCTTGAGGAATAACAACAATAGTTGGGCTAGTTGGTAATACTGATGCATCTTAAGCACACGACAAGAGGGAGACAAACACTCGCGCCTCGAGGAATGCAAGAACTGCTTTGGTCAGAGAACACCAAAGAAAAGTCTATGCACCCCGGGGTTAGTGACTCGTGTTGAGGCATATTTAAGCCGCACGTCATTCAGGTCAGGTTCGTGCCTTTTACAAGTGCATTTGATGTCTTCATAACCTCAAAATGGCGCCTTAGCAAAGCCAGGAAGAACACGAGGTGGTTTCTCCAGTAGGCTTTATGTGCTCAGCGCCATGACAAACCGGCTAACACGATGCCCAGGTCATCACGTGCGGAGCGCAGGTACGGTGAGCCCATTTCGGAAGGTCGTCCATACTGAAGCAAAACGGAACGGAGGAACAAAAAGAAAGGAAAAGAAAATGAACGAGTAACGTGCAGTAACGAGTTGCCCATTTTTGTAACGAAATCCGTTACTACCCAGTAAGAATTTTAGAAAAGCAACGACTTAGTTGCTCGACTTAGTCACTCGTTGTCCAGTAACCAGTTACTTGCGACGGGCTTGTAAACAAATCAACCAACTTGCAACCATACAAGTACCTGTAACGAGATATGAGTAGTATACGGAGGGGATAGGACTCAGACATTGCCACCAGGGCAGCACCACCGTCGCGTCCGCGCCGACTTTTTTTGCGAGTTTTTCGTGTGCGCGACAGGCGGCGCTCGGGTGGAGGGGCTTACCGGTGGGCGGCGCGTGGCCGGAGGGCTGCGTGCGCGCTTACCCGCTCACATTTTTCAGCCTGGGCCGACTTCTTTCGTCATTTTTGAATCTGTGCCGACTTCAATCGTAATTTTTTTTCAGCTACAACAGGTGTGCAGTAGGCGGTTTACATGCAAAGGATAGCCATACACAAAAGTACAAGTGAAAATATATTTATTAAAGTCATTGATGTAATGTCAATCTGTGAATGGGAAAAATCTAACAGCAAAACATGAAGCAGAAGAAACACAATACACGTAACAACAATTATTACAGGCATGATGCAATCGCATTGAAGGGGTATCACACATCATACATAATATTTTTTAATCACCCGTTTTCAATTAAGCGGAAGGGATATAGCATATTTAATCAAAGAAGATATTTTTAATCAATATGATTATAATCAAAATTACCAGTTTTATTATAAAAAGTTTCACATTATTATACGTGAGCACCATAGTGGAATTTTAATTACAAAGTTCCGATAAATGTATGCAACTTAAAGAACAATAGCTGGGCCGACTTCTCTAGCAATTATTTTTATTATTTTTTTCCAGCGCGTGGTGGGTGGCGCGCAGGTGAGGGGCTGTCCGGGTGCTTACCAGCAGGCCGACGGGCTCGCTGCGCCCTGGGCCGACTTCTTTGGCGATTTTTCCGCCTGGACCGACTTCTCTAGCGATTTTTTTCAGCGCGCGGTGGGTGGCGCGCAGGTGAGGGGCTGTCCGTGTGCTTACCAGCGGGCTGAAGAGCTGAGCGTACACTTATGGTTGTACACCCTCGGCTGACTTCTTTGGCTATTTTTCAGCCTGGGCAGACTTCGTTCGCATTTTTTTCATGCGGCGCGCAAGTAGAGGCATGCACACTGACAACACCAGGCCACATCTTTGGGGATTTTTCACCCTGGGCCGACTTCCTTCGCAATTTTTTTTTTCAGGTGGTGCGTGTATCAAAAGTTTTATTATAAAAAGTCTAACATTATTATACGTGAGCACCCTAGCGAAGTTTTAATTACAAAGTTCTGATAGATGTAAGTAATTTCGAGCACAATATGGAAGCTAAGTTTAATATTCCAATATGACACAGATTTAATTAATCAGTTTCTATTGAAGTGAATAGCGCAGACATAAGGAAATAATTCGAATCAACACATAGCATTAATATAGAACCTAACCGACATATCCTCCAGCATGTAGGAAAATAATAGCTACACAATACCATATCAAAACGAGAAACGGACACCACTGCTCTGGGGGGGGGGGGGGGGGGGAGGGGGGGCTCCGACCTGCAAGTTGGAGCGTGATGCTACGTTCACACTACAGCACTGCACGGGCCCGGGCCCCTAACCGACATATCCTCCAACATGCAGGGAAATAATAGCTTCACAATACCATATCAAAACGAGAAACGGACACCACATTTAATCAAAGAAGATATTCTTAATCAATATGACTACAAACAAAATTAAAAATTGTATTATACAAAGTCTAATATTCCTATACGTCAGAACCATCAGTGCAATAGCGGGAAGTTATCATAGTTGTATGTAATTATGTGTGAACAGCAGAGACCCTGGAAGACCATACACTAATGAAGAACACTATACAATTTTCATAAGAGACACTATAAACATTACTTTGTTTTATGAATCCAACACAGAAAACAGATATGTTAAAAATGAACTTCACCACATAGCACGCTCCTAGCCAACAACCAGATCTCTTGTTATCTGCCCTGATTTGTTGAACACTGGTGCCGATAGCTGTATGTAATTAATTGTGAACAGCAGAGACCCTGAAAGACCATGGGACACGAACGACACGAACACAAGAGGAAATAAAACCTATAACACTACATTTAATCAAAACAACAGAGGAGGAGAATAATCTATCATTTTAACTATTATAAAACCATCCTCGTGACATAATCTAATCGAACACTATACAATTTTTATTCTAAGAGACACTACAAGCTTTACTTTGTTTCATGAATCCAACACAGAAAATAGACTTGTTAAAAATGAACTTCACCACATAGCACGCTTCTAGCCAACAACCAGATCTGATTATATCTGCCCTGATTTGTTGAAAACGGGTGCCGATAGATGTATGGAATACCACGGAACACGAACACAAGAGGATATAAAATCTATACCACTACAAAGAAGATATTCTTAATCAATATGATTACAATCAAATTACAAGTTGTATTATAAAAGGTCTAATATTCATACACGTGAGAACCATCATTGCAATAGCCTGAATATCTGTCATAACACTTCGAGCGCAATTCCAACATTACACAACTTTTAATTAATCAAGTTCTTATTAAGTGAACAGCATAGACGTAAGGAAATAACGAGAAACGACACAATCAACAGCTATAATTAATAGAGAGCCAAACCTGCGCAGCATCCAACACAGAGAAATAATAGCTAATCAATCTATCAAAAGGAGAAATATTACAAATTTAACACTATAGCACAGACTTAACGCTGAAGAACAGAGGAACACTCTAAGCGGCGACACGTAAACAACAACAGAGGAAAATAATCTATCATTGAACCATCATAAAATCGACCAACATACTATTTTCATTCTAACAAACACTACGAACCTTGATGGAGGTATCCAAGACATAGAAAATATGCACTGTTTTCATCTCGGTTTTAACTGTTTTCCTCAAAGCCGGGAGACTTTATGTCTCTATCCATATGACCAAGACGAAGCAACTCCCATGCTTTATCACTCAAAGGGTTGCGGGCTATATTCCTTCGTCCAGCAAACACGGCGTTCTAGAGGTCAGATAAGATAGTTCAAAGGCGATATATTTTATTGTGCAGCGCAAATAGATGTCGATATTATTCGCGGGGATCACTATCTTTTCGTATCCTTTCCTTGAAACGGAAATCTTTCGTCAAAGTGGTTGACAAGTCGACTAAGTTTGTACAGATGCGATATTGTTATTGAACATGTAGAGAAAGTCCAAATTATTAAATGGTAGCAACAATACTCAATCAAAAACGAGAAACAAATTTAATTACATCAATTTTTGTAATATCTTGCAACAGAAAGTTCTATATAGATGAACCACACAGAAATGTCAAATGTGAAATGCAACTCAGAGGTATGAGGCATTCCCATCTTAGAGATTATTTTTACTTATGTCAATCGAGTGAACAATTGAAATTACAAGACAATAATTATTTCAGGCACTAACTTCAAAACTAATAGAATATCAGTCGAGTGAATACTTGAAACAAAGTCAAAGCAGTAATTCTCACGACAGGTGGATATTATAACATTCTAAACCAGATAATAAAATTTTAATACAATGAGCATAGACATGCTTTTCATTAAATGTAGAAATAAAAACAGAAGAGACAATTGCTCTACATTGAAAAGATGGACAGATTTTGTATTCGCTACCATAAGTCATGGGAAGATGTGATAAAAAACTGCTTCGAAAAGGAACAGCCGCGAAACGATTCCATTATCGCTGCATTTCAATACGT
The DNA here is from genome assembly GCF_037126465.1 of Ornithodoros turicata. NCBI lineage: Eukaryota > Metazoa > Arthropoda > Arachnida > Ixodida > Argasidae > Ornithodoros > Ornithodoros turicata. Next base: position 32,613,728 of record NC_088202.1, on the reverse strand, counting down.
CCTAGACATGGTCGTATTCTGAGATATGGTACACGCTACAGAACTGAAGGTCCAAGAATTTATATGCCGAATCTACAATACTTATAAAAATATCTGCACATCAACGTCGGAAGGGCCACTGGGATTGATGGCGGAGTTTTTGAGGTTTGCTAACGAAGAATTAATACGCTAGACCAGATGTAATTGTAATAATTGCAATGGGCATTGCATTCATCAAGAAAGCAGTCAGATCAAATTATCATATACAAGCGGTCTATATCGCACGATTCATTATGGATTTGTTGAAATTACACATATCTGAGATGGACAGTACATAAAATCTTATCACATGATATGTTCCACTACCACGGCAACGCAATTATTTTCTTCTACCTGTCCCTGCAACAATGTCGAATGAGCAGAAGTTCAATATTGTTGTACAAGGTCTGATGTATCATCACTTATTAAAACTCAACGAACATATCAACTGCGGTGGACCACTGGACGATTTACATCTAATACTGTCTTGTACGCCATTCAAGAACCTTCGTACAAAGAAAGGAAACATCAGTAAGAGATTGTGCAAGTTCGTCGCAACAAAGTGCAAGTTACTGAAGCGATACAAATACGGCGACAACGTATCGATTGCATTGATTAACGCTGCATTCAAGCGACCGATAATAAGAAATCATTATATAATGCACTCAGTATTCATCAATCAAGACAACAAAGGAAAACTTCAGAATTTGGAATAGGACAATTGTAATTTATCGGAATAAACAAGCATATAACTGAAACAATAAATCTAATCTTTGTCGTCATTATAATGAATTCTACGCATCACAATGAAAAATACTTTGCATTTAGCATGGCTAGACTGAGAACAGTGATCGCTAAGGAAACGAATATTCCACACTGTGTGTAAGAATTCTCATATGGAATCAAACCTGACCATCAAATAGGTTTTACTCGACTACACTCTGTACAAGTTCAACATCCGAAGGATAGAATTACCGGAGAAGGATCGGTCATTGAAATTTAGAGGCATGATACATCAGTCTATGATTACAAAAAAAAAGGATCACTAATCTTTTGTGAAAACTTATCATATTTCATTATTTAAATTCCACAGTGCACGTATATTTCTCAAACAGTTGCACTAGCCCAGACGTAGTAAAAGAAGAAGAAAAGGTGTCTTTGACAAGCAACCCGATTGGAGTGGGGAATAAATATTTTCGTCAAAACAGTTGTCCGTTTGTATGACTGCATAGGAAAAATGAGCCGTCCAAGATAGGGCAAAACGGGAAATAAGACAAGATAACTGATTGCGACGGGATAAGTCAAAGCATTCGCGACATAGTGTCATCGACTTTTACAATCGCATTCGGGTTCAGTGCCTGCGAGATAATACGAAGCCTTCGCGAAAAGCGAATCTATTATCAAATGCCGCGATGCAAATGGAGGATTTTACAAGCATGATATGCAGGCGAAGTCTACCATTTCTAACCACGTAATCTTCCTAACACACGGCACACAAACGTATATGAAATAATTTCCAAGTGGCAATCAGATTTTGGGAGAAACGGATCCCACAACCGCCATCAGAGATGCTTAACCAGTATACAATGAAGATGAGCGTTATGCATAAACACAATGGAAGATATGTTATATTAATTATAATAAGCAGATCAGCGCAGGTCACACATAAACGTAGATCCATTTCACAAAATATACTCGAGATTTCCCGTAGCCATACAGAAAAACTATCACATTATTTTAGTGTCATAGCATACGGGCACTACAAATGGAAATGCCATATTTTAATTTTATAAGTCTTTATCTCATAACATTGTAAAACGCAAATTCCACACTAAAGATCATTTTCTTCTTTAAATTTTCAAAGTCAAAACTGCACACTATTTCTTGCATTTTTTAAAGATATGGATTAAAAAGTTGTGCATATACTCACACATACTATACAAGATATTTGATTGTGGCTTAAATGCTAAAATTTATCGATTCACATTCAGGAGAAGTGGTGACTACCACACATCAGTAAGAGTTTAATTAAAATTTGAACAGGTGTTGCGATTTATGATCAGTGTTGTAGATTGTGTAATTTCACAATACGCAAGCTTTAGCTCGCTCACTTTGACGAGCACTCTTTCATGATGACAAAGAATTTAATCCAATGGATTGATATTTTCTATATACACTATAACATAATGCGAATTCTTTATGTAGTGGATATTAAAAGTTACGAATATTTTCCGAACGAAATTTACTTAAAACTCGAAGAAAGGGTCACCCGCGTCGACGAACCCGTTTCCGGAAAAAGCAACACGCCGGGCCGCGTTTCCCCAATGCCGTACCCGAAACCGAACGCGATTCTGCGCCCGACGCGTTAACGCGGTACCGCACGCGAGCGTGTTGCTTCGAATAGAAACTCGAGACGTTCACGGCCATGATGTCCAGTCTGTGCCGGCAGTGAATTCTCCAAGTCTTGCGTGGGTCATGCGTGGTTCATGCTGCTCCCTCGTCGCCAGTATTAGAATGCAGATTTATTGTACTTGCCAAAGAATCCCCAAAATCACACAACATCAGTCCAACTGCGCAGTTCGTTCCCCCACAAAACAGTCCGTTCTACACTTCTTCCTCTACTCCTCTCACCTGCCCATAACCATAGGGCTGCCTACAACCCCAACAATACCTCCCCTGAGCAGACCAGATCACGTATAAGGCCCTTCGGAATCTTCCCCCTTCTGGGCGAGCATCCCTCCTACGGATCTTCAACGAGAGGTGGAGCCAAGAGGAAGTCCCTAACGAGTGGAAGACCGCGATTGTGGTCCCTTTACTTAAACCAGGTAAATCGCCGCATCACATCGATTCTTTCCGCCCAATAGCTCTTGCAAGCTGTGTGGCGAATACCTTCGAACGAACACTTCCAGCACTGAGCTCGGATTCTTCTTTTTTCTTCGTCTTTCTCCGCAGTGGCGCATAGCACGCAGATGGCGCATGGGTGCTACGCTTGGTAGCTAACTCAAGGAGAACGAATGTGCAGGTAGGGCCGCTGTCGGCGGCCCTACCTCGGCTACCCTACTTCGGCCCTACCTCGGCTCATGTCTCGGATCTTTATTCACGCGGATGTGGAGCACCGGGCTTCTTCCTCCTCGGCACAAACGTATGATATTCAATCGTCTGAGGTGGTACCTTGAGAGCACGTTTTTTTTCTTTTTTCTTTTCCGAGGTGATGGCGGGATATCGCCCAGGCTGGTCAGCGACGGACAGCGTCATAACTCTAACCAGTAGGACACAAGAGACAAGGGCCGAAGGTTTATTGACAGCCGCTGTCTTCCTCGACGTCAAGAAAGCGTACGACAGTGTCCTCCATAGCGCAATCATGGCGACGCTTTCAGAAGCTGAAGTCGGGGGCAGCCCCTGGTCATGGATCAATGATTTTATGGCTCACCGCTCCCTGTTTGTGCGCACCGCTGACGGGGACATTCCGCGTCCACCGTGGTGTCCCACAAGGGAGCGTCCTCAGTCCCCTCTCATTCAATCTCATTATGGCTTCTCTTCTTGCGCAGCTTCCTAATCACACTCACATTACAGTATGTGCTGACGACTTCTGTATCTGGACTTCGGCCGTTCAGCGTGACACGATCCAACGCCGACTACAAGGTTCATTAAACATCACTTCAAGATACCTCCTTCACTGCGGCTTGGTTGTCTCGCCTAGCAAGACGAAGATCATCCCACGAAGATCGTTCCATAAGTACCCGCTTTTCTCGATGTCTCATTCCTGACCTTTGTCACGACCTGTCGATACCTGAGTATTACAATTGACCGTGGCCTGACGCGGTCCCACCATGTGAAGCTGCTTGCTACCAAGGCAAACTGTTTGGTAAATGTACTCACGCGTATTGCTGGTGCATCCTGTGGCCCATCATGCTCTGACCTCTATCGTGTCCATCAGGCCCTGGTGTTGGCGACATTGCGGTATAGCTTGCCCATTCTGCATGCTCTTAGTCCAACCCAAGAGCAGGAACTACCCAACATCCAGGCCCGTAGTCTCCGCGTCTGTTTAGGAGTCCCCAGGACAACGGAGACATACTCTGTCTTGGCAGAGGCGCAAGAACAGCCTGTTCAAATTCTGCGGGACGGTGATACCCTTCGCGCTTATACACGCTGCATTACACGGCACCCGCTCCACTATCTTTGTCACATTGATGAGGACTGCCCGGAGTCTGCTTTTGGCAGTGCCATTGCTCGTCTGAAAGGGAGCATTCCATCTCCCGCGTCTACGCCATCCCATGCACCGGCGACGTGGACTCTTGAAAGACGTCCCCACAGTCGTGGCCCACCAGCTCACACTAGAGCATCTCGCCTCAACACACCGACTACGTCGCCATATATGCACTGATGGCTCAGTAGCACATGACAGATAGAGCGCGGCTTTCTACATCCCGGATGAAGACCTGGGGCATGGTTTTAAACTCCTCTATATGCAGTGTCTTCGACAGAAGCTGGACTGTTCGGTATCCTGGCAGCACTGGGGCATATTATCGGATCAGGGCACGATATTATCGGATATTATCGGATCGGCTATATCGGCGTGTTGTATGCAGTTCATGTGTGCTATGTCAATTCTACATTTTCCTGAAGGAAAGCACTCGAAAAATCACATTGTAACCACACTGGCAAAATAGTGACGGCGAATTTTTCACATTTTCTTTTTCTTTTTTTCTCTCCTATCGGGGTCATCCTTACCGACAGCAAGGCATCATTACATATATTGTCGTCATCTCGTCCCAGCGCAATAAGCGACTTTTACACCATGACACTTCAATTCAATCAACTTTTAGCCACTGGTTTCAACATCTCATTTCAATGGGTCCCAGGCCACATAGGCCTGTATGGAAACACCCGAGCAGACGCAGTAGCGAGACGCGCTGGGTCTGATGTCACTTCGGCCCTGGCACCTCTGCAGCTTATAGCCTCCACATGCCGTCTGCGCCATATGTGCTCGGGAGTTCCGGGCCGAAACTACGACCGCACTGCCACCGCAGTCGTAAAGAACAATCCCTTCTCCACCGCCTCCGACTCAATGTTGGCCGTACACCCTCACTTCTCTTTAAAATCAGTTGGCTAAATTCACCAAACTGCAATGTTGGTGGCGAAGGTGACATCCCACACCAACTCCTGTATTGCCAGCAGCACCTTCAACATAGCAGCAGCATAGGAGGAGCATAGGAGGAGATTGGCTGTAACGACTTTTCGATGGCCGCTCTCCTGGGCCCCGTCTCTCACCCGAACCAGTGGGCTGTCACTGCCGCTATCCTCGGTTTTTTCAGCATCTCAGGACTCGTGAACTGCATGTGAACTGCATGTGACATCGTTCTAGTGTCTCTGTTCGTCTTTCTTTTCTTTTTTTTCGTAATAAACATTTTCCTTTTTTTTTCGTTATTTTTCACTTCCTTTTTCTTTTCCTTTTTTTTTTTGAAATAGCAAGCCGGTTCTTTGCCTGGCTAACTTTCCCTTTTCTTTTTTTTTCGTAATAAACATATACCCCTGCCTCCTCCGTTGGCATTCAGTAAAACTGACTTTCCCTATTGAAGCACATACATCAATAGTCTTGCGGTTGTTCTCATTGTCACAGCTCTTCGGGGAATGCGGCCTCACCTGACGTCAAGTGGCTTATTTCTGTAAAATGTGCTGGCCATTTCGTGGGAACGGCAATTACGCAACACGTTCAAAATGCCTTATAGAAACAAAGTAATAAATGCATTACAAGACGTATGGATGTTTCGATTCTCAAATAAAATACGTCACAACGTGACAACCTACCTCGCTGTCTCGTCTTCCACAAATTGGTGCCGAAACCACAACCGTAACCGTCCCCAGAATCCTTATTTTTCATTCCCACTCCGGTTGTCTATAGAAATCCCTTCCAGTATCCGAACGACAAATCATGGGAATACCTTGAACGAATAGGTGCCGTTCTAACCTGCGTATCCAGAAAGGAGCCACCGGGTGCCGGTTCCAGCCATATTCTTACATGGGCATTATCCCGACATTGAATGAGAACGGAAACAGCAATATGATCCGCGAAAAGAGAGTGGAAACAAAAGAGTAGTTTTAGCGAGAGCATCACTTTACTTCATGGAGGTTATTCAGTTACAGACTGCTGTCCGGTGCAATATCTTCATCCTCACAGGGGGCAGACTTTGTCAACACCGCAGGGCCCTGTTAAAAGAACACAGTGAGCCTCTTTTCCCGTGTGCCGTATATTTCATCAGATGAATAAATAATTTTTCCCACACTGCACACACAGGAAAATTAAAACGGGAGCGCTTTTACTTGAGCACCCAAAAATGACCACCAGAGCACCTTATTTCCAGGCCCTTTCCTCGCGCTACATCTGCCTCAGTTGTTGTTCTGAAAACGGTAACGTTACCAGTGACCCCAAGGCCTTTCCCTTCCCTTTTTTGTCACTTTGCATTAAACATATCCCCCCCCCCCCAAGGGATCAGATGTTCTCATTGGGTTAATCTCTTACCGTTGATAATTAAAAAGGTTAATTAACAAAAGTTAATTAATGCATCGTCACACAAGCTTGCCTGAGCCATCTTAAGGTGGGCCTTTAGGCGTAGAACGGAAGGAAGAAGATTAACGGAATGAAGGCCACCTCTTTGAGAACACCGTTCTACCCATGTTGCCGACTCGACGTAATACAGGTTCACTCAGGGCCGCCGATGGGGAGGGGGGCGAGTAAGGCGACAGCCTTAGGCAACGCGCACGAAGCCCTTCAACCAGGGATTACTTTTTCTTTTCTTTTTTAATATCAAGTATGCACTTAATCGGACGCGCGACCTTCGAGTACAACAGAAATGAGAGAAGAATGTGTTATGTGCCACTCCGGTCATGTGATGAGAAAAAGTCCCACTTTTAAGAAAAATCCGCCAACCTTGCAGGCTATACCAAGGATTTCGCACCCTTCTTTCCTGCTGCCATTTTCCGTACTGCTGAAATCTCCCACTGCGAAAATCTTATCATTTCTTATCTTTTCATTACTGCTGGTGTGAAACAGGCCCCGCACACCCCTAGCACCGGCCCTGCAGCCGGCACAATCCCACTTCACCTGATGCAATCACGAAGGGCCCAATACGCACGGAAAGCGCATTGCAAGGTCGTCCAAGGCCAACTCAAGCAGGGGAGACAGAGTGACAGGAAATGAGATACACCTGTGTCTGTGTTTGCCCCGAGGCTCGCGATAATGATTATCTTCAGGACGATTGATCAACTAATTGAAAATTAACCATAACTAAAGTAGGTTTATTTCGTTAAAATATCGCTTGCTGATGAGGGGCCGCCAACAACAAGAATTGGCCGTACTTTTGCAAAAAGGCCCATTGCAGGACGCCGTGTTGAAAGAAGGGACAACGCAGCTTGTCGCTGTCATTCAGTGTGCCAGGTTTGTCAGGAGGGCCCGCCGACGCCCGACATACGGATGTCTGTGTCGGCCGTCTTTTCTATGCGCCGTGCAACTGGTTCGCGGACATGTTATCTCTGGATGTCAGCCGAGAGATTCTGTCGGTTGTCGGCCCAGTGTGACACCGCCTTTAACACTTGTCCGCACATAAGTGCCGGAATATCAAAGACAATGAAAAGGTGTTTCCACGAAATCAACTCGAAGACGCGTCAATGACCCATTGCGATAACCATTGGAAACTGCTCACCCGTTTGGCAAGGGCAGAAGTCGGCGTACACACCGCCCTTGATTTGTCCTTCGGTGCATCTATCACCAGGTTTGCCCTTCAGGAAGCAGGCCTGTATTGCGTCACCTACCGCGTCGCCAAGGAGACAGCAGCCGGACAGGCACTGGCTGCTATTCACACAGCCATGGCCGACCCCCAGGTTCTGCAAGGATATCGACGTCATGTCCCTCATTACAATTTGCGGCTAACAACTTTACTTGCTTTCTTTGTGTCTGGAGAGTGTTATTAATTTTGCTATCCCTGCCTCCCTTTTGGTAGTGAAACGCGACTCCATTGCCTGAAGAGTAGTTTTTCCGTTCTACCCATTCAACTTCTGTGTAAAGCTATCTTGTACGCAGATGAGACTACTTTATTCGTTTCTGGATCACTGTTGCAAATAACGTCCTGCATCAAATGTCGTCATGGTTGACACAAAATAACTTTAGTAAAACAACATACATAATATTTCAACCAAAGAACAAAAAGCTGAGCTCTGATAATTAGAGCTGAGCGCGGGTGCGGGTATACCCGCGGGTACCCGCACATCGTCACGATTTGCGGGTAGGAATTCGCGATCGCTGCGGGTAGCGGGTAAACTGCGGGTGTACCTGCAATGCGACCGCGGGTAATGCGGGTATACCCGCATTACCCGCACTTGATGGCCAACTACGTAATCCTTCTGTGTCACAAGCAAGCTCAGCAGTGCCCTATGTCGTTGGCCGTATAAATCCATCTTCCAGACTGCAGCAGGCAAGTGCTGGCTGGGCAAGTTCGATTATTAATGCAGACATACGAGTATATGGCTCACTGTTGAATTGCAGTTTTATTGGCATACGATTGAAGCTGTCGGAGACACGTAGCCAGCACTCAGAATTTCCATTGTTTTAAAATAGAAACAGCGGTAAAGTGGACGAGGAACGAAAGTGGTCCGCGGTACGTAGCAATATTTAACGCGTGGCTTAATTCCTGTTAAGGTGGGAATGCACTTAACAAACTAATGTGATGCCTTTTCAGCAAGCGGACCGCGGACAGGCCATCCACCGGCATTGTCGTGGCTATGTTCCCATGTTTCAGTGATACGATAATCGTCTTGACACATTCTGTACTTTACATACCTACGGTACTTACTAATCAATTCATTAGTTATAGTTCCAGGAAATTGTAATTCAGTCGGATATTCAATCCGCAACACCGATGTCAATAACGAACAGAAGGAACGCATCCATTGATTTGGGATAGGGCTGGTGTATCGTGCTTGCATCGTCATCTTTATCACCCAGAGCCAGAGGGTGAACAAGAAAACGGGGATTCGAGCTGGCGGCCGAGCGCGTGTATACCGCTCACTTCCCCCTGCGGTCCCAATGCGGGTATACAGACAACACTGCGGGTGCAGGTCGCCAAGATTAAATTCTTGCGGGTGCAAGTGCGGGACACACACGCGACGGTACTGTGCGGGTGCGGGTCCAAGTTTGCTTACCCGCACTCACCTCTACTGATAATGTCAGCTTACATTTCTTTGACAGAGTCATAACGCAGGTTAATCAAACAAAATGACCGATCAGCACCTCTCAGACTGGCATTACCAGGTTAACCATCTATGCAAAACCATTTATCCCTTTATCGGTACATCATACAGGTCACGAGATATATTACCAATCAAATCACTCTTGATCATCTACAACTATTGAATGCTCATCATCTCTCACGTACAAGTGGCAGTGGGGCAGCGCCCAGCCTGCTGGCCGGCATCAGCCCCATCTCATTGTCGTATATTTGTGTGTGTGTGCGTGCGTGCGTGCGTGCGTGCGTGCGTGTGTGTGTGTGTGTGTGTGTGTGTGCGTGCGCGCGCAAAGTCCTCAGCTCAACTCCGTAAATGTACCGAGAGGAGACACAAGCTATGAGGCTATGCAACAAACAACAACAATAAATGATGACGATGAGATGGGGTGTTTCACCGCGGTGGTGCGGTACCGTATCCTATGCCTAGCCTATACATGCAGTACACGTGTTAAACTCTAAAACGTGCTGACTAGCTTGTGACGTTTCCTATGGAGTCATACTGAACTTTGGTTACTTATACCATGTGAACCCTGGTGAACCATGCGTGAGAATGCACGGTTGACGTCAACATGACAAGCGCTTTGTACAATATATACATGATTTTCACGAATGATTGGCGTATTGTATTATAGCTGAAAAAAGAACGCTTCACATGGGCGCAGAAACAGTAAAAAAGACAGCACATTACCGAAGGAAGTGGTAGCGGGAAGACGTGCACCTGGTCGTCAAAAGCCAAGACTGACCAGGCTACACAAACAACGATCACGCCGATGAAAATCAAGTGCTTCATAACGACAGTGAAGGAAGTCGCCGAAGATGTAATCGGTTCCCTTCAGCTTTACCGCATATATACACCCAAGTGCACGAAGTCTACCTGATATCTCAACATAATAGCAGACTCCCAACGGCGCCATCAGATAAGCGACAGTGGGACAATTATCAACCTTGCACAAGAGAGCGAACTTGAAACGTTCCGTAAATTTACACGCGATTCTTTACACCAGTCGAGCGCTTGCTGGTCGCTTATCAGATCCAGAAAGCCTGTGACAAACAGCGAAGTGACACATCCCGACAAAGAAGCTCAAGTACGCTCTCAAATTGAGGTGATGATATCAATTGCTCGGAATCAGAACGCCTCTTACGTTAGGTACTCGAATGACAAATGTCGAACAATGCTTAGCGAGTGTTTGTTTGCCGACTATGCGTGATGCGTAAAATACTGGGAAGGGCAAATCATTTGTATGGCTGTTAAGTGCCCCACTCACTGCCATCTAAGCGATACGAGCTCAAGCTCGTAACCTTGCAGCATTCTTACTTTCACAATGGGAGCAATATGAATCAGAGATGGCAAAGTCTGAATCCTGCGAGTGAGCATTCCCGCCATTAGCCCCATTCATGGTATGATATTGGAGCCTCTGATATGCGATCCGCGTTGTAAAGGGGTTCCGCTCGCATACGTTTACTCTACCAAGTACTTATATTTTATTATAAGTAACATGCCACACTGTCCAAATAGATTTGATAGTCGCGCATGCCTCGGTGAGGAAACTACTCATACCTTCAACCCAGCATCTGCAAATTCTTACAATGCTGCAGACGTGTCATCTGAGAGTCAGAGTGAGTTGCTGTTGTCGGCAGCCGAAACAAATCGGAAGGGGAGGGCTGGGTTTCACGAAAGAGCACTTGTTCGCTGCCTCCTATTGAAAGAAAAGTAGGACCGAAGGTCTCGTCCCTTTCAGGGACCATCGTAATCCCCTCAAGACCATGGCTTTCGGGCGCGAGCTTGTTCGCCCCCTAGCTTCGAGCATAGTTCAACACTACCAGATTGGTGGCGCTGTCCAACACTATGACGTCATTTGTTTACAAACAGGGAGAGGTCTATAGCAAGAGAGCTGTAAGTCAACAATTATGTCACTGTCTGAAGAGGACTGCGGGCAATGTGCAATTGCAATAAGCTCCAAGGCACATAAGAAACAACCGGCCTCGGTGGCTCAGTCGGTAGCGTGTTCGCATTCTGATGCCGAGATCGCAGGTTCAAACCCGGCCGAGAACGCCAGCAACTTGGTGACAGCGTACAAGTTGCTTAGACACGCCGTCTTCCGCGAGGGACGTTAAATACGGGGTGACGTGTGATGAGCTTTCATCGCACGTTAAAGAACCCTCAGGTGGGCAAAAGCAATCCACAGACCGGCCGCTGTGGCGTCGCTCAGTTGTCTCGCGACGTAAATCCCCAATTATTAAATTATTATTACTACATAAAAAAACAACTCTAAAAATGGCAATCGGAAAAGATTATTGCCAGTACAAACGAAAGAACCAAATCGTTCAACATTAAGCAGTACGAACTACTTGACGTCGAAATTAGACACTATTCAATGTCCTTACGTGATCCGCCTTACTACTACCTTGAATACTGGTCCTTACGGTTTTCCTCAGCTGTCCCTCCTTTCCAATTCACTTGGATGGGAATCAAAGCTCTCCCGCGATGTTGGTATCTCGGAGGCTCTCAACTGGATGTACTAGCGGCGGTATATTAGGCTATAAACATCACCTGCACACCGCGCTTACAATGCCGATCTGGAAAATCTAGTGCTCGAAACAGTATTTTATTCCTGCACTCGCCTACACGCAATTTACCTTGATAATACCTCTATTATTCATGCAAAAATGACATTTTGTTATATATATTTCCGGTAAGTAGGTATTACCACATATCTGAATTCATTTTTAAGGCGTTGGTGCAAAATACTTTACAAAATTTCTGTCGCAAAATACACTGTTTATTATTACCCGGAAACTTCAGTAATATATTTTACAGACTCTATTCTTTTTCTTTCACATTACACGAGCCCCGAAAAAAGACGTCGGTGGGGAACCCCCAGTGACAGGGACCTTCCTTTTTTGTTTTGACTGTTCCTCCTATTTAGTGACTGGTGACTCTAATCGTCCCCGTTTACCAAGGCGTACAAAGAAAAGCGGATTGGGAGAGGAGGAGGAGGATAAAGGCTTTGGGTCGGCGAAACCAGCCAAGGACGAACGGCGGGGTCTCGCAGCGGGACTGCGGGAGTCGCGATATTTCCAACAGAGACTGTTTCTTTTTTTCCCCTGGGCACCAAAAGGGACGATGCGACGAATAATAAAAGGACATAGAGTAAAAAAAAATAGTAATAACGGTCACTTGACAACATAACATGTTGTGTCAGTGTAGGAAACAGTGCAGTTCGACTATTCTTATATTTCATGTGAAAAAAAATCAATTTGTGCGTTTTTCTTTTTTTAGAGAACTCTGAAGGGCGTCAATTTTTTCCTCCAGATTTCATCGTGTTGGACGCTGAAGTTTCAGTTAATTCAAACCAAACTTGAAAACGTGTAATTCGGTCGTGGAAAAAGCTGAAGAATTGGACACCTCGTGAGCCAAGTTCGTGCGTTTTAGGCAAATCACTATTCTTGTAGGGTAAGTGGGCAACACAGACACAAATGAAGTTAAAAAAAGGGTGTTTGCAGAGATGAATCTGAGCGCTAGTCAATTGCCAACTGAAGGAATGATCACGGAGAAGTTATTTCATATAATCGATCAAGGTCAATCCAGAGTTACGCTTTGGAGTATTACCTTCATTCACCCGACAAACGACGACTGACCTACATAGGCTTGGACAGACATCGATATTACGCGAATTTGTGTGGTAAATAGTGATGTTGGATTTTTAAACACGGCATATAATCTTACGAAACAATCGAGCACTCTCGTTGATTTTCCTTGTTTCGAGAACGTGAATTTGGGTTCCGGAAAAGGGGCGCGGCAAAAGCTCACCGGACAAACGCTCACGGGACAAAAGCTCACCACATTTGCAACGGCGTTTTCTCCCCGTGCGATATATATTTTGCGATTGTATTACGAATGGTTAATAGTATAAATTGATAAACTACTCTTCAATTGAGGTTTTCCTGGAAAAACTGAAACAGCAGAACTGTGTATTACGTTTATTATTTTATGCTTCAGAGGCGGATGCAGCTTCCCAGTGCTTCCATGCAGGTGCCTCAGGAGATCTCCATGGTTTAAATAGTCCTGGCAAAGGTGCCTCAGTCTCGCTTGCAGGTGGACGGTCTCTCGTCTCACCCTCTTCGCTGGAGGATTTCCGATAGTTGCTTGGAGCAGTGTTGTGTCGGCAACAGCCTGATCGTCTTCTAGGCATCCAATTAACTTAGAAATGTTTGGGTGACATTGTCCGACTAGCTTTGCGAAGCCGTTGTTCCAAGTTTCGCAGGCGTTTTTTGTTCTGTCTCCATCTTGAAGTGTTGCATCCAGCACGTTCCACCAGGCGGTGGAAAATCCGTGTCCTCCAAATCTGCCGAATCCCAACTCGCCGAATGCATTGAAGGCCGGGAGACAGCTGTAATCCCATGACCTCCAAATGCTAAGACCATCGCCTTCCACATCGAAATTGGGGGTAGCACCCCGATTCGTCCAAATGTTTATTTCGTCCAAATATTCACAACGTCCACGTACTCAGCACGTCCGAAAAAAAATTGGACATAGTGGGCATTGGACGAACTGAACCAAAGGGGGGGAAACTTGACCAACCCGTCCAAATAACCGTACCGTCCAAACGCTTGTTTCGTCCGAAAAGGGAGGGGGATCTCCGAATGCGAGTGAACAATTGCTTCGTTTACGATTGAAGGTAGCATTTAGACATTCACACCGAAAGATGCCATGCCATACACCAAGTAAAACGAAAAACAAATGCTCAGCCTGCTCTGTTTATTTATTTTTCTTTCTTTTTTTTTTCATTCCCACAACTGACTTATTAGTTGAAGGTAAGATTTAAACATTCCCACTGAAAGATGTTATACACCGAGTAAAACGAGAAACAAATGCTCTGCCTGCTCTGTTTAGTTGTTCTTTTTTTCATTTGAACAACTAACTTATTAGTTAGCATGGCCCAGCAAGTGGGACATGCGCTGCAGGTATGCATTGATGACATGAGCAAACTGCTCTGTTACGTCTGTGAAGGGTGCTTCGTTTCCCAGCATCATTTCCCCTGAGCTGTATTTTCCGTACGCCCATGAGAAGGAAGAGCGAGCCTCTTGTATCGTCTCCTGCTTGGCGAAGCCCCGTTCAACAGCAGCCGAATGCGTACCTGCAAATGGCGGTAAGAGGCACGAATACAAAGAGAGCAAGCGAGGAAGTATATATGCTATATTCTATTAATTATCATGATGGTGTTCCCTGATTATGCGAATTTGTTGCTTACCTGGTTGTGCTTACATTGTGTACGGTTGACTCAAATTCGACGAGGAACTTCGAAAACGTCATGTGGGGTTGGCTCTTGAATTTCATGCGCAGCGAATTATGCTACCCTTCGGCGTGATTGTTTGTGCGGAGATCGTCCTCAACCGCAAACTAATTCCAGAGATGAACGTTGGTAAGCCACTGCCGCTCGAAGTAGTCTACGTAAAGGCAAAGGGCCGCAAGTTTCCTTTCAGATCCGTAGATGTTTCCAAGAAAGATCACTGACATTGGGAAACGCGGTACGTAGCGAGAACACAGTTATAGAAAACAACACATCGTTAACTGGACGGTCACTGTAGGTCAGCGGTCCTGTGAACGGGTTTGTGTTTTCTGTGATTCCCCGTTTGATCGATAATCCATTTGCTTTCATGAATACAGTCACCTGCCATTCACCCAGTGTCAAAATGGCCTGTGCTTTCATGAATGCAGCCAGGCAGTCGCCTGCCGAAAGGAGCAGAGCCTTTGGGAATTCCCCCATTTGGACGAAACGGGCTATTGGACGCGCTGGGCAAGTTTCTCCTCGCCTGTTCATTTCGTCCAAGTGTTCAGTACGTCCGATTTTTTTCGGACGAATTAAATATTTGGACGTTGTGAGCACTTGGACGAAATAAACGTTTGGACGAAATGGGGCGTAACCGAAATTGGGAGGTGGCCCGACTGCGCTGCCTATGAACGTGGCCCAGGGCGCACTGTCCTCCCAGCAGAGCCAGTGAGAGAAATTACGGACCCAGGGGATGCATGACTACGGAGGAGTCCATGCGAAGCAACATGAACAAATAATAGAATAAACAGCCCGTACACCCGTCACGCAGTCCCGGAAAAGATACCTGGACTGGATAAAATAGGAGCAATAGCCGGCGAAAAATCGGAAATGAAGCCCCAATATCGATCATGGCGACCTTGTTGTCTCGACGTTGAGAAAGGGAATATAGCCTCGGTGTAAATCCTTTGCTTTCTCCCATTTCCCTCTCGTTCAGCTTTTCTTCTAGACTCTCCCCTCTTTCTATTCGTAGTGCAGACAGTGAGCGAGCGCGCACGCTGCAATGTTCCTTCTCAGCTGACGCAGCTTCATGTACGGGGGGTGAGGGTGCTTCGTGAGAGTGAGATGGGCCCTCTCAGCCTCAAGCTACAACTAATCTGACACGACGCGGCTTCACCGATGCCTCCAAAATACGTTCTTGTTTTTTTTGTTTTTTTTAAAAGAAATGTTATCAATTTAACAAGTCTATTTTTCCTGAATACTTTGACCAACAGTGCAATGTGTATACGATATAATGAACAACATTTATCAAAGTGCCACAACTAGTGCTGGGATGCGGGATACCCCCAAATCCCTTGATCTCAGCTTTCTTTCACGGAACGAAATAGCGGGATTTTATGAGAAAACCGTTGACTGAGAGGAATATTGCAAGCCTTTACTGTCGGCGCAGCCGCGACGTAGAACTTAGGAATTAATTACGTTTGCTCATTATTATTGTTTAATTTTTAGAGTGATTTGGATTTTCTGCGGTTTTTTGTCCTTGTCTGTCTCTCCGACCATCCTACATAGCGTACACGTACGTATTTCCCTCCGTGCGACCGTAAAGAGAATTGGGGCGTAATGAGACACTTAGGGATTAAAATATTTTTGGCCGTGATGAGACTTCGGCCGTAATGAGACAAAATCGTACATTTTAGGCGGCTTATTTTCAATCGGAGAACCACAAAACATTTATTTCGAGATGTTTATTTTGCAACGAGGATTTCGACCACTGATTTTTTTCTAACGAAAGAAAATTACCAGGTAAACAGTTATAGAATGGTTACAGAATGAGCGTAATATGTTGTGTGAAACACATAAAATTTAACTTTTATCGCCTACAGTTCTGATCTGCCTACAGTATCGCCTACATATCTCTAACCTGATCCGCATTGTTCGCTAAGGAGGCAAAAACACTTCGGCGGCACAGTTTGGTGCCGGCGAAGCCACCTCGGCACCCCCTCCTCCCCCCCCCCCAAAAAAAACAAGAAAGAAAAAAGAAACGCCCTGACCTAACGTGAACTGACCTCACCGAGGTGAGCTAACCTAGCCTACCGCTTCATAGCTTTCACAAGATGGCAACCTTCTAATCAGTTAGGCCTAGTACAAGGCCGTGGTTCTCCTGCTGTAGAAGTGATTCAGGTTGTGTTTTTCAAATGCATATAAAAAAGGTTATATACCACACAATTTTATGACTCTCTATATTTTTAGTTACCGTATATGACCCTCTTTCACTCGCACTCCATTTCACTTACCCTTAAAAAGCTTTCACTAATTTTTAAAACCCAGTGGTCCCGAAAACGAAAGACACCCTCGAGGAATTCTCGAGGAATGCAGGCTTGATCACAAAGCATATGCAACTGTTACTGAGGACTGCTTGCTGCACAGCAAGTAACAAACAAACGATACACAGAGAAAAAACGATAACACTTAAGTGCATTAATAGCACCCGATTTCATCCCGAATTCTAGAGAAAACAGAAACATATTGTTGACCCCATTCCTCTTCCTGAACACCCATTACAATTAGGCGCAAATCGAAACCAACGTCCGCTATCTTGCAGCGCAAAGTAACTCCAGCCGTTCGAAAATTCTCGCGCAAGCTTGGCTACTCCAGGGTCATGTGATGCTACGTCATACCCAGCTCGCGGGTTCCTCGGGTTGAATAAAGAAAACACAAAGCTCATTTGCATCGCAAGAGATTTTTCGTAAGCGTAGAAGTAATTTCTTCTAATGGTGGAGCTGATCGCTAAGGTTTGTAACAATCATCTTCTCGAAATCTTACTGCGGATTGACGCGCATTGGCAAATTCAATTCTTGTAATTCATGGTTTTCGGCGGTTTCGAGAACAAGCTGACGTTCAAATTTCCGCGCCGATTCCGCGTCAGTCCTGTGACTCCGCTAGGTTACGCCTGCGACACCTAGATGGCGTTGCACCAAGCCTCGCAACGCGCAGCGGAGACAGCAGGGGAGCGACTTCAGCAGAGAACGGGCTTTGCGGGAAAGATATATATTCGTTACTACATTGTTCCTTAGAAGTGTAACACTCCTGATAAGAAAACGGCAGTCAGAGTTGCTTCTAATACAAATCCGTTGAATAAGTGTGAAGTACCATTTATAAGTGTCCATAATTATAAGAACTAAGCAGCCAAACACCCTTATAAAGTTATGCAACGTGCTGCACGGCTCCCATTTCGACACTAAACAAATCATACTTACCTGGTGCCGGGGCAACCCTGATCAGCGAGGGGGTTCCCCCAGGGCGAGGCCTAGCCATTGCACTGCGGCTGGGTTGACCCCTGCCACTACCCCAAACAGGGGCAGATGGGGCATGTAATTTTTGGTAGTGGGGGACTGCGTACGCGCTATCCCCCTCATAAAAATCAAAAATAAGAAACAGGACAACGGTGATACATCACATCAAACCTGTAGGGTAAACATGACACAGAAGGCCCATTCACCCCATACAGACACCTAAGATATTAATTGGCTTTTATTTCTTGTGGTAGCTCACAGTGAAGTCTGTATTTTTAATGCTTAACAGAGACTTGTGGTTATCTGCTCCGGTGGAACGACTTTCCATTGTAAACCAAGTGCTCCGGTCGAACGACGCGCACTTGAGAAGTGTTTTTTGGAAAAGAATGGTCAAAGTCAAATTGTGTGTAAACATCTATTGTGTAATAGCACAGGACGTTTAGATGTTCAAATAAATGTTGCACGTGCGTTTGTCTTCCCTAAAGGCAAGTTACTTGCCTTATGAAAGGTAGAATTCCAGGAGAATTTTGCTTCAAGAAAATTTAGAAATGTAGAACTTGCCTTCAGATAAGACCAACGACGGCCGTATTACCAACGTATATTACTACGTATATAACGGTATATTACATATACATTTATTTATTTAATAATTAATTTAATTATTTAATAATATATTTATCTATTTATTTAATGTATTACATATCATGTATATTACTTATAACATGCGGTTTCAAAAATATTATTGTATTATTTCTATGCAAAAATCGTATCTGCCCTCTGCTTCACATTAGAAACGTTATCGAAAGGGTTGTACGTACCGTAGCGAACACGGTTATCTAAAATCAGCACCCCCTGTTTATGTAATGTCAAATCTCCAGGTGTTGCAAGAGTATTTCTTGTAATAAACACGTGCAGCACCTTCAAATACAATATGGGCACAACACTTTCAAGCGAAACAGAGATAATACGGGATGGTACTGACAGATTACATCTAACCGTGTCCTCAATAGTACAATGTGCTGCATCTGACGTATCTAAAAATCGTTGTTGTCTCGCGACGTCAAGCCAAGAATTATCAATATAAATCATTTGTTTTCTGGCGCGAGTCTGTACAGTTTTGTCTACGGAGCTGTTTCGTAAGAGAAAAACTGCAGGTCATAGTGAGGTAGCGTCTGAGAAATATTTCTCCAAAAACTACTGCTGTCTTTTCTGACATCCAGAAGTGCATACTATCTCTCAAACATCACTTTCACACTTCCCATTTCTGACTGATACTCATCGTCCTAGATGGGAGTTGGCGAACGAAAATTCGTTAATAATGTCAAGTAATGTGATGATGCATGACCTTCACACATCGCTCGAAAAATGTTACATTATATTGAAAGCTGGTGCCAAACCACAGAAAGATACAGAAAGAAGTCTTTAACAATGGACAAAACGATTTTACTTGCGCCTTGTCAAATTATTGCCTAATTATTTTCGTCATTCTTGCGTTCCATTTGTTTCTTTTCGCCTTTTTACTGGTTAGCAGGAAGCAGTCAAAAGCACAGAACAGCTTCCAGTTCTGGTGCATTTAGCACCGATAACGGGCGATGATGTTTCCAATATTTTGGGTTCCTAATTATGAATTAATGGAAAAGAGGAACATATGTTCAGCTATTCCAGCATAGTCCAAAAGGGCTCGAAATTTCAGTACTATATCTTGCATAAAAAGAGTGATGCTCTCATATCATTCACTCGTGCAGATAAGTGGCACATAACAAAGCATCAAATCCTTGCATGGTGTGGCAAAGAAGGGCTGGTCATACCTTTTGTACCATTAAAAGTGGCAAACAGGCTGAATGTTTATTGCAGTGAACCTGAGGGACATACACAAGCACATTAATCACAACCATAAATTTATTGCGGCAAATAAATAAGACAAACATAGAAAAAATTGAATGTGATTTGTTAGCATAGTGTTCTGTCGAAAATGATGGAGAAAGCAGGCTCGTGACCAGATACACTCTTACTACAGGAGTCTTACTCTCGTATATGGTATCAAATTCCGGACGAGAGATCATGAATTTCATCGTCGGTTTGAAATGCAATGGGGATATATAGAACATCCACTTTTCCAGAAACATTGCGCACACAAGATAATGCATAAAACTTAAGCGAGGCCCGCATGCAGCGTTTTTCCTCGCGACTAGCTCGCGTCGGCGTCGGCGCGACGTCTATTTTGACGCGCGCGCGTCATTTTCCAGCGATTGGGAGGTTTCTGGGCAGACTAGAAAAATGCGCCCGGCGTCGCAACAGCGCCGGAGGTGATGCCAGCTCTCCACCAATCGGGGCCGGCGTTGTCATCACGCGGCTCATTCAGCATGCCTGTTTCGTACACTAGACCGGTTTGCCGAATTGACAGCGGAAAGTGGGGACCTAAAACTGAAGGAGAAACATCTTCTTGACTAAAGAAAGCATATGCTAGTGTTATCTTCGATAACCTAGGTACAACATGTTTATTTATGCCCCAATGGAAACCACCTGCGTGCTGACTGCGCCCAGCCCCAAGCAACACTGTGAAAGCTCAGCCGCGAATTCCGCGCCGAGACAGTCGCTCCTTGCGGGTGTGCCGTCGCCGGCGTGGGCGTCAGCGTTTAACGCGCGCCGCGTTTTCACCGACAAAAAGCGCTCCATGCGGGCCTCGCTTTACATACATACATGTATATGCGTATCTATGAAAACGTGCGCCTCATTGGTGCAGGAACAAATTGAGCATTCAGGGTGTCTACCAAATTGCAGCCTTCAAATGACCAGATTTTCCAGGTTTCCACTTCTCACTTCAAGATATTTCCCTGACAACAACAAAAGGGGATTTCATGCCTTGGTGCTACATTTTGATATATGTTATTATATATCCCCTCTATAAAAAAAAAAAAAAACATATCACTTCTTGAGTATTAGTAAGACTGCCCTAATTTTTTGCCAGCTGAGCTTGTCGTATCTCCAAACAGCTACTCGCGGCAACGTAGAGGTAGCACAGCTGCCCAACCATTGAGCGGCACACGTGAAGCGCTCCACATTATGACGGCACTTGTCTGTGATTTTCCCTGACTTGAGCTGGTTTTTGTAAAATTCCCTGACAATCGCCTGACGTTTCCAGTCGCATCAAGATTCCCTGACAATTCCAGGTTTTGCAGGTTGGTAGACACTCTGGCATTGGTATGGTGTGTTAGTAAGGGGGCATTATTGGCAATGCCTATAATCTCCCGTCACAATGATAGACTTTCTGGACCAAATACCAGATTGTGATTGTCTTCATTTTCCCACATACCATAACGCGGACATTTTGTCTGTGGTCAACTTTATGTGTGCACTTTTCGACAGCGGCAGAGCTTATAGAGCTGTTTCGAAATACTGCCACCTAGCGGCCGTGAGTAGATGCGGTCGGCATGTTGCGGGAGACGGAGAGCATCAGACACACGCACGCGAGAACGGCGTATGCGATTTATGCTCGCAGCATGATATCAGAGAGTCGAACCGAAACGTTTAACGGTCCGGTTCGGGTTCAGGTTCGGCGAAAAGGGTTCGGATCCGGTTCAGGTCCAGAAGGCAATTATAATGGTTCAAACCGGTTCTTTCCAAACGGTTCGGTTCCCGAACCGGTACAGGAACGACTGGTGCGAATGGAGCACAACAGGCAGGTCAAAAGAAGCTTCCGTGTGTGTGTTACAGTGTTTGAAGTGGGCAGGAAGGCGTCAGTGGTGGTTCAGGATTTTGAAAGAGTTTGTGCGACATGAAAGACAAGATTAGTAGCGGGTACAAGAAGAGCATACCCATGAATTACTGGTTTGGGTTGACTTTCCCCGCACGTATAGCTCAGGGCGCGGGGTTGTTAGCGGAATCTCACCAGGATTATCTGCCATGTCAACCAAGCCTGCTACCTTGGCCTAAGCCATTTAAGTAATTGAAATTATTCGTTATCAGTCAGGATCGCGAATACACGTTAATCAAATAACGACGCTTCATGGTATGTAGTTGAATTGGAAGGGTGCGATCGTGAGCTCGGGGACGTTATTGTGTCAGCACTGACCGCCGCCGTGCTCGGCGTGAGCGTGAAGTGTCTGTGGAACAAAGACAAAGCAAGTGCAAACAGAGAGTTCGACTCATTTTCTCTTGTTCTCAACTCATGTTCTCTGCATTTGACCAGCATGGTGTGGCCGGTGCTTTACTTTCTAGGACCCTAGGCACGCGGCAAACTTAATGCTTTAAACGGAATGACAGTAACTTCACCTCCTGAGCAACCACCGTCCCGAATGACTGCGTTTTTGCAACACGCCCCTGCTTTCATCAAGCCACACAAGATTATAGTTGGTGAGGAGGTGAACTTACCGCCATTCCGTTTCATTAAGTGTGGCTAGCGTATAAGGGGCTTATGTAAGTTCACACGCACACACGTTGGGAATTATGGTGCAGCGTTGTATACACGAATATCTGCTAGAGCTGAGCTCAGGTAGTTTGCTTTCGCAATGCATTACGTGCAAGACAACAGAAGAAGAAAAAGAAAAAAACGAAGGGGAGAATATTTGAAAGACCGAAGGTCGCACAGCCGACGACGTATACGTCGGTTGGTCCGCGTATTGGTATTTATATACAGGATGCTTGCGATAACGGTAGAGATGACCTCGAAGACATAGCGCTGTCAAAGAAAAACTGACACGTTTTTGTTGCAACGGACTGATCTTGAAATGCAGCGCCAGGACACTCTGTGTATAGCTGACTCTGACCAGTATATTATTATAATAGGTCACTTAATGACTACTACCCAAAACTGTCCCTAATGTCCTGTTGACCTTTAATTCTTATATATTTATGTGTATGTCTTAGACGTTAGTAGTCCTGGCAGTTTTCAGTTACTATCTGCTGCTATTTCGTGACTCGAGAAGATCCAAATCATTGTTGCAGGGCACGACTTTTTCTGGAAGACGGACGATGTCTACGAAGTTAATACATGGAGAAAAAATACGAAAAATAGTTTTTGTGTTCATGCACAACATCCAAACTTTCGCACTTAATTCCGTGTGAACCGTTATCTGAACCGGAAACCGGTATTTTTTACCGGTTTAGTTCCGGTTCAGCTCCAAGATGGCGTCAACTCTTTCGGTTCGGTTCAGTTCCGGTTCGGCCAAAAATAACGGTTATAACGGTTTTCGGTTCAGGTTCGGGTTCGGTTCGACTCTCTGCATGATATATACGTGCCTGTTTCTTCTTTTCTTTTTCGTCATGTCTGTGGAAATGTTCCTCGTGGCTGGATGGGTGATCAGTCTATCCAAGTTGCCAAAACTTCCGGAAGAATGAATGGCGTGGTTTGGCTTGTCAGAGCGAAATTTGAGAAGTTACAACTTCTACGTAGAGCAGTTTGTAGTTGCATCTTCAAGGCAATTATACAAGGGGAGCGAACGTAGTATTTGACTCGCTGCGAGCGTGTTCACATTTCGGAGATTTCAGATTTGCGTTCGGGTTATTCATCTGGATCAGATTTTGACAGGAGCATATTTGGGGCACTTTACACTAAGAACAGTGTGTTAATTCGTTCGTCTTTTCCTTACAAACAAACAAACATTATTATTTGCAGGCAAGGTGTGTACTTCATCAAGGCATCGTGCTACGAAAGTAAACAGGCTCATGACCTCTACGTGTCGCTTATCCGTTTGGATCAGATACAACTGTTCGCGATGGCTCATCTGCAACCAGAGATAGGCATTAACTACTTTTTTGTAGTTTAACTACAACTATTAACTACCTCTTGAGGTTGTAGTTTAACTACTATAGTGTAACTACATCATAGCACTAATAGTTAAAACTACTTTGTAACTACTGCCGACGCGTTTAGCTACATTTTTAACTAATGCAAACAACTCAGGGAAAAGAGGTGCTGACGCCAGGAATCGAACCTGGGTCTTCTGATTTCCTGGCGTCAGCACCTCTTTTCCCTGAGTTGTTTGCATTCGCTAATTTCTGGGCGTTTGAGGCTTACTTGTCTGTGTCGTCCCTAATTGTTGGTTTGCCTCGGTCAAATCTCGTTGTTTACGTCATTTTTAACTACCTCGGCGTTTTGTGCGCGTTTCTATACAGGGTGTCCCAGAAAACGTGTAATTGAATTATAATAAAAAAAACTACGCCACCTAGAATCATGTGGTCAACAGCATTTGTTCTTATTAGGTTTTTGCCACCTCCTAATGTGAATGTCATGTACTCCAAGTTTAATTATGTAAATATTCGCGAACTGAACTCGGAAATTTGCCAAGTAAATGTCGCTTTTTTACCCCACCAATATGAAGAGCGTGCAGAATTCACTCAAATTCATGATAATTCACAGTGATATTCACGAGCTATCCCATCGGAAAAAATAGCCGAACATCATGTTTTTCGGAGAACGGACCATAGCGCGCGATGACTTTTTGAGCGCAGTCGCTCTCAGTGCGACGAAAGGAGGTTCCGAAGCCAGCCCACAGAGTGATAGTATAAAAAGTAACAGTTCCTAAAATTGGGAGAGGGAAAGCATTATCCCAGCGAAAGTCGGACGTGATAAGCCGTGCCTGTTTTATCTCTTTCTGCGATGTCGGGGAGGGCTGGGTTTCCAACCTCCTTTCGTCAGACTAACAAAGATTGCGCTGAAAAATTCATCGTGCGCTGTTCTGTGCGACCTCCGTAGAGCATGGTGTTCGGCTATTTTTTCCGATGGGATAGCTCCTGCATATCCCTGTCAATTATCATTAATTTGACTAAATTAGACACGCTCTTTAGATTGGTGGGGTAAAAAAGTGACATTTACTAGGCACATTTCCGACTTAAGCTCGCAAAAATTTACATAATTAAACTTACGTTGCACGACATTCACATGAGGAGGTGGCAAGAACCCAGTAAGAACAAATGCCATTAACCGCATGACTCTAGGTGGTGTAGTTTTTTTATTATAATTCGATTACACGTTTTCTGGGACACCCTGTATGCAGTGTCCACTGTGCAGCCTAAAGCACACCGACCGTTTAAACAGGATGATGCGCTCTACATGAAGCAGAACTGCTGGAGTATTCGAAGCCCTATGTTTTAGTCGTTTTTCTTTTTTCTGCTGAATTATTCAGGCATTTTTATTGCCTCATATGATAACGTTTTTTTTTGTTTTTGTTTTTTTCACGTATGATTACATGATGTTTTACGTATGATTACGTTTTCAAGCTTTTTTAATGACGGCCCGAGGTGTAAATTAGAAATTTGTAGAGCGCGCTGAGAAACAGCAAGCGCAACCCTTCCTGCAAGTGCGGCTCACGTAGAAACATGTAGTTATACTACTAGTTATAATTACATACTAAGAGATAGCTTTAACAACGTTTTAACTACTATGCAGTAGTTTAACTAGTTGTACTGGATTGAGGTTTTACTGGCGCATGAGCAACTAAGGCTTTAATGCGCCAATACCGTGAGACATCATCTATTTACCAGTTAAAAGAAGACGATCAATTTAAAACTGATATAAGCATAAAAAATGTATGTGAATTCAGATATCTCTAAGGTATCCGGTGTCCCTAAAAAACTTGTAACCACTGCTAAAACGGACAAGCGGCTCATCGCCCAGCAAAAGGGCTGGGTGAAGAGGAATTCTATACCGGCAGAACTCAGAAAAATGAGTTTGGCGATTATGTTCCTGGAGGGGGCAGCTGATGAGAATGTGAAGAACAGACAGCTGCTCAGCACAGTGCACACACTGAGGTGGGTGCTTCTGAAGGATTAAAAAAACGTGTGTGAGAAATGTGTGGCCGATACGCAAACGAGACATGACTACTTCATAAAGCTTATCTTTAAAAACTCATGCAGGCTTGCCTACATTACACTTGATCAAGTGCAATTCAGTATTTGTCTGTGAGTCCCAGTCACTTTGCCATTTTAAATTAATTGCTCTACGCAAGGCAGACCTCAGATCCTGAGCTGGTACGTCAAAGGGGGTTATGTCACCTGAGAGTGCGTTGGTAGACGCTGTGTCCGCGAGCTCGTTACCGGGTATCCCGACGTGGCTGGGCACCCAGCAAAGTGCCAAGGAAAGACCTCTGTTTATTATGCGGCTAGACAGGTGTTTTGCTCGCAGAACGAGCAGGTTTTTTGGTGGTTGCAGGCTACATATAGCCTGCAGGCAACTAAGCGAATCAGTGCACACAACTGATGACCTGATGGAAAGTCGTAGTATATGATTAAGTGTCAAGATTATGCCATATACTTGTGCGGTAAAAATGGAAGCTGCAAGGCAATCGGTGCGATCTGCAAGATGTGTCTGTAACCATATTGCACATGAGACACCGGTGTCCGTTCTGGAACCATCTGTGTAAAATGCGACGTGGTCCCCAAAACCACCTTTTATGGACAGAAACTTTTGCAGGAGTACGGCTGTGGGGGTTTCGTGTTTCTTATACTGCAATAAAGATGTGTTGTGCTCGGGCGGTGGTTGCCACGGTGCAATCCTCCCACTAGTTCCTACAGGCGTAGAATCGTACTCTGAAAAACTGTTTCAATTTCCTGCATGATTCGCAAGCTGAAAAGGGGGTGTACATGACGGTTTGTTAAGAAATAACTGTTTGCAGCGTGTCTGAGTAACACAAGAGAAAGCTGGGTGCTGTGGATAACTTCGTACTTTTAGTGCATATGTAGAGGCAAGGTAAAATCTCCGCCTTTCTAATGACCACTCGTTGCACTCAACATAGAGACTCTCGACCGGCGATGTGCGAAAGGCTCCCAAGACCAGTCGCAGACCCTGGTGGTGGACAGGGTCTAAAGCTTTCAAGACGGACTTTCGTGCAGAGCCGTACACGACAGATCCGTAGTCAAGCTTGGAACGAATGCAAGAAGTGTAGATGCGACGCAGAACCTCACGGTCTGCACCCCAGGATCTATGTGACAAGATTTTGAGAATGTTCAGAGATTTCCCACATTTACTTTTTAGGTTCCTTATATGAGGGTTGTAAGTGAGCTTGCGGTCAAAAAGTATACCCAGGAATTTATGCTCAGATTTGACCGTAATATCTTGGCCATTCATTTTAAGTTCTGGCTCAGGAAATATACCCCTTACTCTTGAGAAGGGTACACAAACCGTTTTCTCAGGTGAGAAATTAAATCCATTCTCAGATGACCATTTTGCTAATTTATTCACACAGAGCTGGAGTTGTCTCTCACATCTTGAAATGCTTGTAGACGAACAAGATATCTGAACATCGTCAACGTATAGTGAGTACATGACGGATGGCGGAATAGCGTGGACAATAGAGTTCATTTTGACTATGAAGAGTGTGACACTCAGAACGGAACCCTGTGGGACACAGTTCTCCTGAATAAACGAACGCGAGAGTGATGTGCCCAACTGAACCCTAAAAGTTCTGTCCTGTAGAAAATTTGCGATGCAGAGGAGCGTACGACCACGTATACTAAAATTGTAAAAGTCGCAAACATTACCATATCGCCATGCGGTATCATACGCTTTTTGGAGATCGAAAAATATGGAAATACAATGCTGCTTTCTGACAAACGCTTTCCTGACGACAATTTCCAGCCGCAACAGATGAACAGTGGTTGAGTGGGCGGCTCTAAATCCGCACTGATACCTGTCGAGACATCCATTTTTTTCCAGGAGTACATCAGGCGGTAGTTCACCATGCGCTCGAAGGTTTTGCCTGAAGGTTTTGCGGACGCTTTGCACGAAGCGTATAGGCCTGTAGCTACATACATTGGAAGGATCTTTCCCTGGCTTCAAAAGCGGAATGACTGTCTCCACTTTCCAATGAGATGGGAGTTCACCCTGATGCCAAACTGAATTGAAAAAGTACAGAAGACCGTCTAGTGATGTTGTTGATAAGTGCTGCAACATCCTATACGTGATTCGATCTGGCCCAGGTGCTGTTTGTTTTGGAGATGACAGAGCACGCAGCAGCTCCATCATACAAAATGGTTTATTAAAAGCACGGCTGAAACGGTGCCATATGTGATTTTGTTTTTCTCAGCATCATCTTTGACCTTTAAGAAATTCCTGGTGTAGTGAGAGGAGGAAGAAACACTCTGGAAGTGCTCTCCCAACACATCCGCCTGTTCTTCTAAAGTTTGGCACACCGTACCATTCCTCTCCAAAAAGGGAATAGAGAAGCTTGTGTAATTGCCCTTTATTTCTTCAGTCAATCCCACACAACCTATTGCTATTCAAGGAGGAGACAAAGCCCTTCCATGATTCATTCCTTGCTTGTCGGCGTGTCCACCTAACTTTTGCTCGAGCTCCCTTAAACGCCAGTAGATTTGCTGTGGTTGGACAGTCCTCCGACCACCAAGGCTTGCAACGCCTGGGCAGTTGACCTGATGACTGTGGAATGGACTTTGTTGCGGCTTTTACAAGAATGTCTGTGACATAGTCATTTGCGTTGTTAATGTTCAGCCCAAGGAGGGACTCTATAGAAAGTGTGGCTTCTTGTTTAAAGAGGCCCACACTCATACAACGGGATCGACGCATGCGGCAACTGTTGAACATGAAAGAACTGATGTTCTCAGGCTGGAACAACACAGAAGGGACAAATACATACAACGCCTCAATGTGCCTAAGAAATTAACGATGAAAGACGAAAGTCACTGAAAAGGTTAGCTAGCTGTAGGACTCGAACCCACATCTTCTGGATTGCTTTTCAGTGACTTTCATCGTTAATTTCTTAGGCAAATTGAGGCGTTGTATGCATTTGTCCCTTCTGTGTTGTTCCAGCCTCGGAACATCAGTTCTTTCACATATTATACTGTTAGCTGTGTGCTTGCAGACTGGTGCATGAACAGAAACAAGGCAGAGATGCACCTACATCAGCTCCAATGGTGCAAGGCTGCAGCAACTCTGCAGGTTCTTACTACACGGCCAAATACGTAGTTTTACGAAACTTGAGCCCTCAAGTTGGTTTCGAATGAGTGTCTCTGTTTAGTGTAACCTGACGTTGACAACCTACTCGGCACCATATGTGGGACAGATTGGGAGTTATAGCTGCAGACATCATGCTCTGCATCTCCTGACAGCTTGGTCACTTCACCCGTTTTGCCCACAGGTACCTGGTACCCAGAGGTGATAGCAGCAGACAACCTGCACAGGGTACAACGTTCCTTTTCTGCTGTGAGGTCACCTGCACGTTTGCTTCACATTGAAAGCCTCCTGTTTTAGAGTTAAACCTGATTTACATCATCGTCACTTCAGACGAACTCCCCTCCCCCACAAAAAAGGAAAAACAGAACAAAGAAACCAGAAAGGAATGCCAAAAAGCAAATTCAGCCATTTACGCTGGCACTAGTGAATGCTAAGCACTGCCGCATGACACTCAATTCATTCTCAATGCGAGAAGCGGTTTGGTTAGATTTCCCACTCGCTAATTTGCTTTTGCACTCAATATCTACCAATTTCATCTTATTTTACAGCTCCTAAAAAAACAAAACCCAATTTCTGCCCACCACTATTACAAAAAAACAAACAAAGCATAAACACCCCAAAACACAAGGTCCTGTCAAAATGAAGTCAAGGGTCATGAAAGTATCACTTTACTAAATTTGATGAGAGACAGCTTCGTGTTTCAGCAACACATCTTTTCTCGCAAATGTCTTGTGGCAGCTCCTGCAGCTGAATGGTCTCACAGTCAAATGTATGGCCAAATGGTTGGTCAAGCTCTGTTTTCGGGAGAAGGACTTGAGACACTGGTTGCACTTGAAGGGTCTTTCCCCTGTGTGACGACGCATGTGGTACATCAACGTAGTGTGCTGGCCAAACGCCGCTCCGCAGACTGCACATTTGAAGGGTCGCTCCCCGGTGTGGGTCCTTTCGTGTGTCTGCCAGTGACTTTTTGACTTGGTGGCATAGGGGCAGAACCTGCACTCGTACATTCCACTCTCACTTCTTTTGTGTCGCAGGGCTCCTGGAACACCAACAACAAACTGTTTAGGGACGTTTCAAAATTTACTGGAAGTACACAAGCACGTGAGAGCAGAGATCAGCGGTTGCAACTCCTGCTCACTCATCTCTAGCTCAGCTCTTTGTTTGCTCACTCACATTCACACTCACTTCTTGCTCAGTTCACCATGTACTGACTAACTTCATGCTCAGCTCTCTCTGTTTGTTCACACATGCTCAACCCATTTGTCACATTGAGCATCAGTTAGCATGCTAGTGTGAATTTTGTCAGGTACGCCATGTTCCGCCGTGTAGTCCCTGCAAGCGCTTTTGCCACGAGAGTGTTCTTCACCCATGTTCTTCAAACACTGTGACTGTTCAGAATATCGAGAATGACTTAATGGGCTACCATGATGATGAAAAGATGGCTAAGCAAGCGAGCTGGTGAAGTTGATGCATCAAGTTGATGCAAGAAGGAGTGGGGGACAGCGAGGAGGTTAGCATGCATCCAGGGCTGCTCTGTTGTCTAGAAAGTCTGCCGGAAAACCCAGTCAAAACCTCAGACAGCACAGCCGGTATCCGAATTCGAACCTGCATCACTTCCCAGTCTCGGAATGGAAGGCGATCAACTTATCCACTATGCCCCGCGAGTTGGTGGGGCTAAAAATGGGTTTTAGCTGGTTTGACCCAAAACACAAGGCTCTTATGCACGCACAAAATGTTTCATTACTGCAAACACAAGTAAGCAGACGCTACGCAAGTAGCAGACACATACGCAAACAGAGCCTCTAAATTCCACATGCATCGAACTTTAGGGACAAAAAAATCACAGAGCTATAAGACAGGTGAAACTGAGAGGCACACACACAATGCCTGAGAGAGGTCCATGGCTCCTGCAACTTTCCAGCTTTCTGCCAAAGAATTGCACAAGATGCGACCTTATACCAAATGTGTAGGCAACATTTATTAAATGCAACTGGAGCATATCTGAGGTTGTGAATCACAAGATTATATGACTACAGATTTTTCTGCTTTCTACGCACTACAGTGTTGACTGACAAGGCATCTTTAAGTGATGATTGAATGTACGTATAGTGAAATATTCATGAAGATCCAGCTACCCCTCATATTCCATGCTACAATCAGACTTGTTTACACTCAATGTAATATTGAAAATGCTTGGAAATTACGAGGCATGCACAGAAATGATGCGGAGTTATTGTGGCACAGTGCTCCACTGGGTGCGAGGCACAGCATAGCATCAGGATACTTCAAAGGTAATCGCCAGTTTATGGATACTATCCACAGCCAATAGATGGCATAAAACTACAGATGTGCTCATAGAAACCAACGAAGTACAGTTTTGACTACATGTTTTGTGATAGCAGGTATGGATCACCCATTTTCATCATGTGCTGTAAATGTTGTGGAAAGTAAATATTGCAAGCTACAGAGAGTGAAACATGAAAAACTCAAAACTTAATTCAGGTAATTGTGACCAGTTTTGTAAAGTTTGCCCTGATGTTGTTGAAATATCTTTTATACTATACAATGGTATACTGTAACAGTTTTAAAATAATAAAAACCAAACTACAAACAAGGTGTTTCAATATTCAGGTAAGGCAATATAAGCTCCCTGATAATGTGGACTACATAGCACCAAGTTATCTATAGTTTCTTCGAAGAAATGTTGTCAAGGCAGGCACGCTTTCCTGCCTAAAAGCACAGGTAACACTAACGGACGGCAACATTCAGTAACTGCAAAGCCCAGTCGCACATTATTTTCTGCAGAGGAGGCAATTATATTTAACTGCACAACTGAACAAACCAATAGAAGCTCTGAAGTTATAGTATCATACAGCCCAATACAGATATGATTATCAGGAACCCCTACACACAACACCATGACTTTCAGGTCACAGACACATGCACATATAAAGGAATGAACATTAATCAGCTAAAATTACAATCCTAATTTTATGACTGTGCAAACACATCCCACATGTAAAATCTCTGCACATGTGTGAACCAACCAATATGCACTTAAAGATAAGCAGTTATGCTTTACACAATAAGATATTAATAATAATGAAGTCGCTTTACATCACGAGGCAGCTGTGATCATGAGTAAGACCCCGGTCTTCCGAGATTTCACGAAATTACGCGGAATACCTCATTTGGCACAGAATTTCGCTTTGTTTGAAATTTTGCAATGTTTTGCACAGAATTTCACAGAAGTCCGATTGTGCCAAAGACCCAACTGGGTCGAAGGACACACGTGGCAGGATGTGAACAGTTACTACGACGTGCAGAGTCTCCGAAGAATTGGATTGGATTGAGGTTTATTGGCGCATGAGCAACTAAGGCTATCTCAGGAGAAGTATTGCACGCTCCCGCAAAAGAGTGCCAGATAAACATGCACGCTCCGCACGTTTCTAACTGCTCCATGGTACATGTTACCCTTCAACATACCACATTCACTCGGATATTTTGCGCCACCGCATAATATGCACACCTCTAGTGTAGCACTAAATATTGCTAGTTATTGTGGTATTTTTGTTTGATTTGCGCACACTTGGTCCACTGACTTAATGGATGATAGTGTCACTCGAATTACAAAACGCGGAATGAAATGCTGGACAAACACGCTATGACAAACCTTACAGCACAACATGACAAAGTTGGCGAAGGTTTCAGAAGGTATTAAATGATTGTAAATTAAATGATTGACAGACGGCATTCGCTGTTAGAGGAGAACACAGGAGATTATCATGTAATGCCGAGTCACAACAGTGTTTTGAATCTGCAAGTTTATAATTTTTTTTTTGTTCCCACATTGTCCAAGAAAATAAAGCGTTCCCAGTTTCAAGTAGCCGTTGACTCCTTGCCGTAGAAAATCACGGAATTTACAAGTTAGTGCCACGTAATCTTGAACTTGCCGCAGCAGAAAACTGTGGGTCTTAATCATGAGCTATACGACATAATAAGAGAACTACGGCCAATGCACCAGGTCAACATCATACAATAAATAAACTTTGCACTTTCTGGTAATTTTAATTTGCTGACATTTCCTCGAGGATAGGTTTAATGTAAGATAATGCTACCTCATCGTGTGCATATCCTCCTTGGTTTTCTAATTCATCATGACAGCCTGTTCATTTTGCAGTCATTGGATATTCATGCTTTGGAGGAGAAACCACCTTTGACGGTCATGTGGGTCATGACGGTCATTATATTAGATGCTGAAAACTTGTTAATGTTCTGATTCTCTATTAAGAGTACAATGATTTGGTTGTAAACTACACTGGCTGTCCACTTCACAGCGAGACATTTTCGTGAAAGCCAACACTGAATATGAATAGCATTTTCAAGTGTTGACATTGATTTCCTAGAATTCATTTTGACACACATGAGGCAGTACAAGCACCATGTTCAAGACAAATACTACAGATATCAAAGCTCAGAAGAGCAAAGCACATAAAATGATACCTTTCTTTGCAGAGATTACAAGCCAAAGTGGGCAATCATTTTGTGTGCTGCAGCATGTGACGGGTCAAATAGTTATAACTAGAGGACGACCTGATACACACTTCGAAGTGGGACTTCTCTTTGTGGAACGCTCTGTGCTCGTACAGGTCACCACGATGCCTAAACGGCATTTTGCAAAGAAGGCACATAAAGGGCTTCAGGTCACCGTCCGATTCGCCTATCATGTGCAGATCCTGGGCCACAGTCCTGGAACAGTAGTTGCAATCATACGGTTCCTCTTCTTCGTCCGTGTGGTTGTGCTGGTGCTCGGTGAGGTGGTAGCTCTGGAAAAAGTTGCACTCACAGAACTCACAGCGGAACAGCGTTTCACTTTTGGGTGTCCTGCATGGCAACGGATGGAGAGTCTCTTCCACAGTGTACGGGCTGGTGTCGTATTCGACGAGCTCTACATCTTCTGTCTTAACATCAACTGAATCTGCAACATTATGAGGAAGACGTGTTAGCAAAAATTTTGCCACACCTTGAATGGTTATTATGCACCTTGTAAAGCATATAGGTACTTATAAAGACTGAAATCTCGCCCTTTAAAATATTTGGGAAGCAAAATTTGAAAATTGGGAATTCCATCATACGTCATATTTAGCTGTACAGCTCTTATACAGTGCTCAGACACACTTCATAAATGCATAAGCACCTAAATGAAGCATACCTAAAACCATTGTCAAAATCAATACGTAGTAGTAATACAAGCAGGGCAGAAAGATGAAGCAATAACATGGCTATGCGAGGTTAGCTCCAATAAATTTATTGCCTGAACAGGAACCTGAAACGAATCTGCACATGTAAAGCGGAATGATAGTCACACAAATTAAGAGATAATAACTGTACTAACATCACAATTTTCAAATTATATTGATATTCCAGACAAAAATAGATCAGAATTGCAAAACTTTCTCTCTCACACACATGCACACAAAATTCCAGGGTTTAGGAGAACTCGTCACAAGCCCGGTCGTCACAGGCCAACTGGTCACAGGTGAACCCGTCAATAAGGCCAACTCGTCACAGGGCATCTCGTACGAGGAACTGCTGTCACGCCGGAATAATCGTCACCGTGAACCTGTGCGAAATACGTAAAAGGCTCTCCTGACCTAACCTTGGTCAGTCTTGACCGGTGCATGTTCTACATGAACTGACCCATTCCCCAGCATGTGAAATACGTAAAAGGGTCTCCTGACCTAATCTTGGTCAGTCTCTCAACTTTTGTCGGCGCCCCAGCAACGGAGCCCCATGCTGAGTTTGTCACTTCCATGCTCTCCGTGCCCTTA
This sequence comes from Ornithodoros turicata, assembly GCF_037126465.1. Taxonomy (NCBI): domain Eukaryota; kingdom Metazoa; phylum Arthropoda; class Arachnida; order Ixodida; family Argasidae; genus Ornithodoros; species Ornithodoros turicata. The sequence continues at coordinate 32,579,132 of NC_088202.1, read as the reverse complement.
GCAAAGACGTGAAATTTGTACAGTCAACAGTCTTCGGAATCCGGGTTCGCGGAAGTGCGGGTCGGGCACGGGACTAATCCCTTTGGTAAAACACTGCGAAACGCATTCCCTTTGGAACGGGGTAAACCTTGCAACCAGTGTTCCGGTGACAAACCGCCACCCTTGACAAGTGTTCCGGTGACAAAGGACCTCATACCAGAGGGCCGGTGTGACCAATTATCCTGTGACGAGTCTTCCTGTGACGAGTGGACCGGTTCCCGAGGAGGAGGAGGAGGAGGAGTGTCGTTGGGAGGAACCCGAGAGGTCTGCCTGCCTGATTAGGCGGCATGTTTCTCGGGAAGGGAAAGGTGGTGGAGAGGAAAGGGTGAAGTGGAAGACCAAGCGGGGGGAGGATAGCTGCGTCCATGGGCCGACTTCAGGGGAACTGTGCCGGCATATGCCTATTACACATCTGAGGGAAACCCAGGAAAAACCCCAGACGGCACAGCCGGCCCGCGGATTTGACCCGCGGACCTCCCAGTCTCCAAGCGCACGCGTTACCGCTGCGCCACCAGAGCTGGTGACCGGTTCCCAGTTTTAAAAGCAGCAGCATTATTCACTTGACTCCTTCTTATCACGAGGTGGCATCACTGAGGGGAGAGGGGGGTGATGTGCCGCATAAGAACCGCTGCTTCCTCACTCAACCCTTTGAGGGCACAATTTTTTTACGCGTGAAGTATGATGTTATTTATCGTGTATCACGTGGCATGAAAAGGGATTAATTATTGGGGGATGGTGTGATGCATACCCTAGTGACGCCACTGGAATAACAACAAATATCTGCTCTTATATAATAATGTACAGGATTCAGTGCAAAGAGAAAAGCACTTTATCTTAATTTTCGAGATCTGTTTTCACATATTTTTCACAAATAAATCTAAGGCAAGAAAAAATAAAGCCGCTACATTTGGAGGTGCTGAGACAACACATTTAATATTCTTGCAACATTCCCTATGTCATGTGAAACACATAGACGCAGACAAAAATCTTATGCACATATGTACTTCAACCCCTGTTTATTACCCAGAATGTTAAGAACAGTGTATGTTAGTGGTTCTCAACCAAGTGCAGGGGGTCATGGGGGGGAATGGGATCGTGTCATTACTTGTCCCTGACAGACTTTTGTCTACAAACTGTGATGACAAAGAGTTTGTGTTTAATGGCAAAAAGCTGTTCTCCAAGTGCAAAACAGAGCTTTCCCAGAAATGCTTAATCAGTACCACCTTTCAGTAGCATAGGTTTGGCATATTCCAGTAAACACATCAACAAATTACATATCCTTTAGTTCTTTGCATATGTCTGGCACTGCCACGTTACACATTAGCACATTCTGCATAGTGTAAAAGATTGTACTCTAAAAAAAAAAAAAAAACGCACATGCAATAGCATACTGAAGAGCATTATGTTTTCTTCTTTACATGAGATGCTCACATGCAACAGCACAGCAGACCTTGCCAAGTTCAAGTGGTTCAAGACTACAGTAATTGGTGAAAGACAGTTTGCATCAAAACTATTTGGGACACAGATGACATTACAAGGCCCTCTTGCATGAGTGACATTGCATGTGATTGATGAAGATGCCTTCTCACAGGACACATTGGTACAGATGCTGTCTTACACGATTCCTCTCAGATTTTGGGTTCCCTCCATTGTGCGTGTTGTAAAGTCAAAGGCGGCACTCGAATACTGCATTGTGTCCACTTTGAGCCTCTGTAACATCAAAACAAATGAGGCTGAAGTCACAACACTGACAAGCTTGTGGACAAACAGATACGGGGGTGAGTGAGTGATTGAGGTTTTTCTGGCACATGAGACAAACAGATACAGGTAGGCAGTACACCAGCATGACATCATTTCTTATTATGATGTCATTTTCTTCATAAAATGTTATATATATATATATATATATATCTCGGTATTGCTTTGGTAGGAGTCACCATTTGAAAGTTGGCTTCACCTCGTTTTCAAAACGGATTTGGGAAGGCAAGGAAGGCTGCCACAGCCGCATTAAACTAACCTATCAGTAAACTAACCTAAGACATCATAAACTGGTTAGTATAGTTTTAGGTTAGTTTAGTACAGCTGTGGCAGCTTTCCTTGCCTTCCCAAATCCGTTTCGACAATGAGGTCAAGTCAACTTTCAAATGGTGATGCCAACCGAAAGGACATGATGATGATGATTAGTATTTTAATGGCGCAGCAGCGACGGAGGCTACCAAAAGGACAGCTTGTCAACAAATCATAATGATGATAATGGGTTGAGGTTTTGCAGCACATAAGCAACCATGCCCATGATGAGCCAAACAATGGTGAATAATGGACATATGAGTTAAAAGCTAGAATAGGTTAGAGAAAGCCAGAATGAACTGAAAATTGATTCTGAAAATAAAAAGTACAGATCCTGCAATAACCATGATGTCACTTAGAACATTTTAAACACACAAAAAACGATACAAAGGGATTATCACTCGGCAATAGGGCTGAGGTGCACTTGATACAAGAATGTGCATTACAGAGAGCTGCACCTTGGCAGAGAGAGCACTGAGGACGCACCTGTCACCAGAGTAAAAACATGAACACACCTGTCCCCTTGGACTAAAAGAAAGCACCTCTTGGAGGAGGTGTAGCCAGTACAGTTCATTTGCCTATTAGGTTTAATAATTCATGGTTTATTTTGATGCACAGTTTCCAAGTTCCCGTGGGAGAGGTGACAAGAGCACACTAGTTCAGACACTTCCCTCCAGCCTTACATCTCGGTCCTGCACTTGCATGCCCTGTTTATCCATAGTACAGCATTTCAACGAGGCCCTACTCAAAGGTGACGTGGGTGCTGTCGTGACACAACACTATAATTGAATGTTTTGCTTCCTGCATTAATATGTACAGTGTTTGATTCATTGCTAGCTTCCCCTACACTCCCAGAGATGGTAATGCACAGTACTTATCATGTACAACACTTATCAAAATGTGTTTTTGTAACATGTGACAAACTGATTGCAAAAACTCATAACTGCAACGCAAGAAATCTGATCAGGGAAATCTGAATGTTTCGGACACTTCCAAATCGACCACTATCAAATATATTCATGCAAAGAAGGGCATGTATCATGGTCACAGACACAACACAAGCTCAACTTTGGGACACCTGTGGCAGCTCATACTAGTTTTCACTATTATGCACGTACACCTTCATGTTCTATCAACATTGCTTATTGATAGATCTTTCAGGATTTTTTTTAACTGTTGCACAACATGCAATTATAGCGTCGTACAGAGATGCTATTGCCAGAACTAAGGATGTCCCGTGAATTAATTCAAACAAACAATAGTCTATAAAATAAAATTTTTGCCGTGTCAGGGAGGGTCCAGGAAAAAAATGTCTCTGGAAAAAATGTTCCCGGAAGAAATGTCGCCTGAACAGAAGAGCGGGCGCGCAACGGGCTTGTAGGTGGGCAGCCTCTGTGTGATCTGATTTCTCTGTGGTCTTTATACGGGGAACTGTACCGTAGAGATGACGTCGTTGTAGCCACCTTTTTGGGTAGGGCACATGTTGTCTTGGTACCCAACAAGACAGGTGAAATGAGAGCGCAGTGCTCTGTCTATTGAGGGTCATGGCAGTTATCTTCAGACAAGCTTTGGAGCCTTCTTGAGCACATCCTTTGCGTGTTATGGCACCACTGAAGGCAGTCAGTTTTTCTGCGCGGAGTCAGCCCAACAGTCATCACTGCGCAAGTTGCAATTACGCGTTCGCAGCATCTCATAACAATGCAATATTTAATAACGATAGAATTATTATTTGCTTGAGAACAATTTAAATAACAGTCATCATACACGTGGCAAGTTACTTTGTTTCAGTGAAAGGCCTGAGACAAGGAAAGATGGTGGTGGGAAAGATGGTCTCCTCTCGTGTCTTCTCCATCGCTCATTGTCTCGAGTTACATTTTCCTTCGGTCATGTACCAGTTCACCTGCGCCCTGGCTCTTTCGTACTTGAATGTTCTCGTTGTACTTGCAGACTGTCGAGATAGACATCCTACAGACAATAAAGGGTGGTGAATACCTTTCATACAAAGGATGCCAATACACCAAGCAAAAGCCTCTGAGGAGTGGCTTTCGATTGCACCGTGTCCACAGAACATGCACCTGTAAGGGGGCAGGCATAACGTCCAAGGAAGGTAGTACGGTTTCCGTGCCTCACAACCATCCGCCAGACTTCAGCAACACCAATTATCTCAAGAGCTTATCTCTAACGTCCATGCAAGCTTCAGCTGCTAGCTTGTGATTTCCGAATGCACAGTGGAAAGAGGAGATGCAGAGGAGAGGGGTCAGTTAAAAAGTTATGAAAGTATAAAAGGTGCTTACGCAAACAACGCTCAGTGCTGTATCCCCCAGTGCCAGCCATTCTGTATGATCTCGTCATTGAGCCACCGTGGCCCTCGACTCTGAAGCCTTCATAAGAACGATTTCTATTCTACAATAATGGCATGGCAAACCCTGCAAGCTCTTAATTTTTGGTTCCCCCCAGTGCCTGAGGTTTTTGGCGGGAAGTACTCAGTGTTCCATGGATGGTAATTTTGAACTCTCACCAAGAGGGTTTCAGGAATCGTATTTTATTTTTGGTTCCTCGGGTGACAGCTTTGTGCCAGCGGTGTTTGCCTTCATGAAGTGCAAGACCAGACAGAGCTATGAAGAGCTCTTTATGGCAATACTAATTCACAAATGTGAGACACTGCATTTTACTCCATATCCTGAGGAAATATTGACAGACTTTGAATCTGCAGTGAACAATGCAGTGCAGTGCGTTTCTCATGAAGAATTAAACAAGCTTTTTCTTTCTTTTTTTTTTTGTTGTCATTTATGTCAGCATTTGGCGCAGAGTGCAGTATTTAGGACTGGTGTCCACCTACAATGACAATGCTGACTTTAGGTTGCTCGTTGGGAAACTTGCCTTCCTGCCTGTTGACGATGCCTCGGAGGGAATACAACTTCTTAAAGATTTTTGTCCCAAAGAAGCCACTGACCTCATTGACTACTCTGACAGTACCTATGTCAATGGAAGCTACAGAGAATTAACCAGGGCAGATGGTACTGTGAGACTACATTGTAACCCTCTCAGCGTTGCACTACCACTGTGGAATGTACATGACGCTACCACGAATGGAGGCTTGGACTCGACGCATAGAAGCAATCGTTGCGCAAAAGCACCCTAATGTCTGGAGGCTAATCGAGGTGCTGCGCAGAGAAGCAGTGGTTCAAGCAAAAGTTCAAGATGGCAAGCAGGCATGCCACATGAGAAATGTGTACGGCACGGGTAAAATTCTTCTTGATCAGTGGCTGCATAGCCTTTCCTCAGAGTAGAAGAAAGATGAACGAGTTCGTAACAGCGGTCACACAGATGCTGTCTTTTTGGCCCACAGTGAGAACATTCTACCCTAGATTATAATCAAATTAAATGTTTGCAATTTTTGCGATTTGCGATTCCGGATTCGTCCTGCTGTTCACTCTTATGCTATTCTAGTAACACCCACCAATTTTTCCGGGAATATTTCTCCCACATTTTTTCCGGATCCCGTCAGGTAGCACAGCATTCAAAAACATCTGTACACAATTACAGAGAAAGATAAAACCGATATCAGGCATACTATAAACAAACAGGAACAGACATAACATGCAGAGTAGAATGACATCAGAGAAAGAGCAGCATGCAGAGTCATTGTAGTGAGCGTGACCAACGCCTCCAACGCCATGCCCTTTCCCTCATTTTGCGCAACTCTCCTCCTGAGAGGCGCTGCCTTATGACACTACGAATAGCAGACGACATAGCATTGCCAATAACCGCTACTGCTAGCGTATCATGATTTCTTTTTAAACCGTGGAGATTTTTGCACTTTTTTTGTGCTGAAGGCCTAATTGTTATGCTGTGGGAACACAGTGTAAGAAAATGTGCTGCTGCTGCAGATCATGCCCTTTTGCACGTCTAGCAAGCAAAAAAAAAAGCAGGCCGGTGTGTCTTTTCGTGAGATCCCGGCGGACTGAGAACAGAAAAATGAGAGAATTGGCTGCAAATAATATCGAGAAAGGACTGGCAGCCAAAGACACGTTAAACTACTCAATGGTCTTTAGTCTTCATTTCATTGAGAGTGACTTTCGGGACACAAAGAGGTACATGTTGAAGCAAGATGCTGTTCCCAGTGTCTTCCCCCACTACCCGTCATATATGAGGCCAGTACAGAAGAAAAGCCGTTGTGACAGCAGCATAAGAAAAAGAAAGTGCGGGCCTCCACCCATCTCAACAGTTGATACAGTGGCCTCCTCTTAAACGGAACTCCAAGGGAATGGAAATACTGTTCCATTTATCACAAGTTTCATTTAAGCAAACTACACAGATTTCATGAAATGCAACTTTATTTCAAGATAATCAACTCCCACTACTGTAGGTAGCAAGGAAAAAAATAATTAATGGATGTTCTCTTCACATTTTTCGATTTGTTTGCAAAATATACCTGCATGCCTGAGGCTTGGAAAAAAATTTCATGCGCATCTCAGTCGTCTACAATGAGGTTTATCTTTCTGTTCTGCCAGGCAAACTGCGCACCCTTTTCCCACGTCCAGGTTTCTGATATTACCTGTCACTATCATGTGGCATCATCCACATCATTCAATACGAGGCCTGCTATGACGACAGCACTGACTTTGGCATATCAAATTTCACGGTTTCTATTTTTGATTTGCTCTTGCGATCATGTCTCCGAATTGTCCACAACATTGATGCAAGCAAAAACACTTCATGTGGCTGTTTCTTGACAGACATCATGAGGACACATGTGGACGTGAGCTAAACCTAACGTATTACGAGTGACTGATGGATTGGATTTCACTAGCTATGACTTCTGCCCGGGTCGTCAGACGGGAATGGTGATCTTCCAGGTTCGGCGGCATCTTGGTACCACCACTTTGTTCCGTTTACCAGAAGTACATAAAATGGGTTGTTTCAATTATTCAAAGATTTTTGTCATTGCATATATAGGAAACCAACCAAAGGTGACCCTATTGTTCCGTTTATCCGTAATTTCTGTTTAACCGAGTTTTGTTTAGTGGGAGTCTACAGTATATCCTCATCTGTTGGGAGCACAGCATCGCCAAATTCTGAGGAATTTGCTGCCACTGAGCTCCCCGCAGAGCAGAACGAGCTATAGTCAAGATTTAATATTCCTGTTGGCTATTTATTCACTAAGGGGTGCACCTGCGAAACATTTGCAGAAACAAGTGAATATGTTATCAAAAAGATAGAAGAGATAATTTTTTATAGGTTTCTGCAATTGGTCACCAACAATCGCAAAGCCAACGTTGCAGCGATGGAAGTGTTGTCGCAAGGACAGCTGTAGACACAAGTGCCACATCCTTCTATCCTGTATGAAGTCTGATGCTTGCCTTTGACCAGAGCCATATCATACATATCAGATCTCAGTTCCTTGCCAGAAATATAGGTGGCAACAAACAAATTTCATCTGCAGAACCTTTATCGGATGCATGAAGGGTCCACAGTGAAACCTATACGCCTGCTCACGAGGAAGCATGTGCTTCCTTCCCATATTGAGAAGATGGCAGTGAAGACTGCAGTCTGTGTTTTCGCCTCCAGTGACAGCTGCCACAAGTTACCTGAAGGACCATGCAGGACACACATGTGACGCAAGCTTTGCGAACACAGACAAAACAATGGAATTCATGGCCTCATAAGCCTCTAACACCCAGACATTCATGAATTCAAGCTACTCGGGGGGCGGGTCAGGATCTGACGCCAGGAATCGAACCTGGGTCTTCTGATTTCCAGCCAGCAGATAGTCAAAGGACGCAGGTTCGATTCCTGGCGTCAGCACCTTTTCCCTCAGTTGTTTGAATTCGTTACTCTCCGGGCGTTCGAGGCTTACTTGTTTTCTGTTGTCCATATTTGTGGCCTGCCTCGCCTAATTCTTGTTGTTTACGTCCCATACTCCCATAGCCGCAATTGTGACCGAAGCGTCAGAAGCTGGCGCCTTCAGAAACCACACGGCACATGAAAGACAATAGGAGTGAGCATGAAGTGACAGGCACGTATACAGTCAACCCTCGATTTATGAACCTTCGATTTATGAATTCCCTCGTTTTATGAACACGAGCACGGGGAACCAAACTTTTTCCATTCATTTCTCCCTCATTTTATGAACCTCGATATTCGAATAATGAACGGAATTTCTGGGAACCAACTACGAGTTGCCCAGCGTTTTTGCCCTCAATTTATGAACGGATGGTTCCGAGGTCCACAGCAACCTTCAAAGGGATTATTCCGTGGTCTTATGAATGATGCCTGAACGGACAAAACGTTTTCCAGGTATTGCACCCTCGGTTCTTAACCCCTCGAAATCCGAACAACAAACGGGTTTTCCGGGGTCGCACGAGGTGCGACCAAGTGTTCCTGACCTCAGTTGATGAATAAGGTGATCGCTGTCACCCGGAGATTAATATAACGGAGGTTAAAATCCCGGAGGAAATCCGAGACCAGTCCAGTGCGAATGTGGTGACATCTCTTCTTTTCAAGATTGACACAGCGGAAGGCATGGTCCAAAGCAAAATTAAACAATTTAGTATTGCATAATAAACAGAGTGTGAATGCGCTAACGTCTGTTCTTTGTGAGATTGATACAGCAGAAGGCATGGTCAAATTACACAATATATGGCATTATAAACACAATCCCAACTCGGAAATACTGTTCCATTTGCTCGATAGTACTCAGTTAACCGAATTTTCGATTTATGAACCCCTCGATTTATGAACGATTTTTCGGGGAACCGAGGGTGTTCATAAATAGAGGGTTGACTGTATATATGTATAGGAGCAGTTGACCTGACAATACAGCACATCCAGCGGCCAGGTCGGACCAACACCACCCTAGCGATATGCTGGTGCCAGTCAGCTCTCTTCTCCTCTTCTTTGTCTTTCGTACATATTTTTGAAGGGCAAACTCACCCAGATGTGTCTAGAATTGTGACATTTGATGTTCCTCCTGGTTTAATAGGGGTTCAGCAAATCAGAACCACAAAGGAAGCAGATTTGGCACAGTTGCAGTGGAAACAAAACAATCTGTTGCAACACAGCGGACTAACATTGTTTAGCATGTGTCACAATATAACAGGTATTCAGAATTTACAAACCTTCTCAACAATTATAACCAACCATTCACATTTTACAGATTTTGCATGTGCATGCAAAATGTGTGCAGGCTTGCAAAAATTTTTTTTTTACATAAAAGTTTGATTTATTGGATATAAATTGACTTTTTAAATTTAAATCAGCTTCAGGTATTTGACCCTCCGCCTCATAACGACGAAGTACGATTACAACCCATGAATAAATACGCAGGTAACAATAATGAAAGAGTTGAGAGGGAAATACAGCAGGACAGAGGGCAGTGCAAAAACAGCGGGCAGGAGTAAGGCTTGTCAAAGGTTTGCCCGTCTTTACTTCCCATTCGATGGGAGCTCAGTGTGCTACTGCACGAAACGTGGCCAACTATCCATCAGCTTGGTTGCACAATCCTCCACAATTCCATTCAAGCCACAGTTTCTGAATGCTAGTGGATTGGTGGTTTCGCTCGTGTCGTGCCCCTACACTTCTCTCTTTATTTTGTACCTATTTGCGACGTTCTTTCCTTCATTTTTGTCAGCTTCGCGGTGAAGTGTGGCACTGTACATCTGTGTTTGTGCTGCAAGGACTGTAAGGAAAAGGGACACAGTATGGAAGTTCTTCGACGAAGGAGCTATGCCGTTAGGCAAACACGGTGCCATGTGTATGGCATGCCGCAAGGAAATGCAGGACCTTGTTATCAGAATGAAGAAACATCTTTCAGAGTGCCGCACAGAACTTGACGTCAGCACGTCCAAACGTGAAGAATGTGCTCCATCGGGTAAGCAGTAGTATTTTGCTTGAGCTGCCGGGCTTCTGCGGGTGCCAAAAGGGTATTTTCGTCGCTTGGGCTTCTCCAGTCAAAGTTGTGGAACTAGGAATTGGGAAGGCCGCAAAACCTAGTCTCTCTCGTGTAAAGCATGAACAAGTAGCACTGATTTTGGTTAACGTGTTCTTACGTGTCCGACATAATTTTAGTCATGCGTATTTGCAGATTGTAAGTGCTAAGTGTATAACTGGTGTGTTTCTCTGGCCTGGCTGGAGTAAGCTGTACCATAGTAGCAATAAATCTCAGGACGAGTGTTCCTGAGTTGATTGGTTGTTTCAGTAAACTGCATGTGACACTCACTGTACCACGCCTTCATCTCCATTCTAATTTTCCAACAGGTATCATTTTCAAGCAGAACATGAAAATGGGAAGAAGTGAGTTAAATCATGAAAAATTCAGGTGATTTTAAGCGTGAGTATAATCGCTGATTTGAATCGCACAACCCTGAATGTGTGGCTTAAGGCAAACTCATGGGAGGTTCATTTTGATGTTCTGCAGAACTGTTTCAGACCCCTCTTACCCTTCTGCATGCTCTAGGATATTTTCAAGTTCTGCATGAAGTGTCCATCTCTACATTTACTGTAAACTGTGCTACTGTATCACTGCTCTCTGTATCTGCACACCACAGAGCAAAACATTAGCAATTTACCTACACAGGCTTACAGTAGCAAGGAACCAAGGATGGAGCAAGAAACAAAGACAGATCCCAGAAAACTTATGTGAAGCAATATTCTGTGTCAGGAAGCTGTGCATAACATGCTACTGATACTATAGCAAAGGAGGAACAGGGCATGGGAAGTAGGCTTTGGGCTTAGCAGAGTCACTAAAAAACTCACCTGTTCTGCAGCAGTTACATCAAGGATGGGAAGCTTACCTGCGGAGGATGAAATGCAAATGCAGTGATGGTGGAATTCCGCTCAGCTGGTTGGTCACAGCGGTATTCCACTGAATATTCTTCGCAACATATGTTGTGAGATAGGCAACACTCCTTTTCATGTTGGGCTCCACTGCACTATGCAAGGATGCTCATCTGGAAGCAACACAATGAAACAGTTTGAAGGGAATTGGCAGCCCACAAGTAAATATGGCAGGATTGCCGATGCCTTTTGGCATGTGGGTCAACCTTACAGTGGCAGACCAATAAAAAAAGATAAAGGAAAAGGGAAGTAAAAAAGAGAAAGATAGAAATATAAAAAATATGTGAACTGCGCAGAAGTACAGAGATGTGTGATAACCTTCGTGACATCTAACCTCAGTCAAATCAATACATTACAATGACACAAGCTAACACATCTATCTTTCCAAATCCAAATTTTTACATCATCAAAAACTGAGCTTTTTTTACACACAGTTTTTATGTTACACAGCCTGGTGGAAAATCTACTTCTTACTGTACCACTTTTACTACTTTACTGGCATACTTTTGTGCACCTTGAGAACCGCTTCTGCTGTAGTCTCAGTATCATAATGGGAAATTTGGGGGGTTAATAATTCAAAGCACATGTGTTGTTAAGCACATGTGTTGTGTGCATAAGAAGCAGGGAAAGGGAACTGTAATGGTAATGGAAACAGAAACGGTATATTACCAATATTGGAGATTGTAGAAATAACGGAAAGGGAAACACATACCACGGTCCTCCATTACCGGAAACAGAAACGAAAACAAAAATTATCGTCTGGTATTAAATTTGGGTAACGGCTATTCCTGTTGTGTGATGACATTTGAGTGACTTTTCGTTTCATTTTTCTATTTTGATAACTACATTCCCTGTAATGCTCTAGATACTACACAAGAGCATGGGAAGAAAGCGCAATATAGGATCTCGAGCATAGAAATGGTCTCGAGAGCGCATCCTACTTGTCCCAGTCCTCATAAATCCATGACATCAGCACATGAGACTTACAAAGCCCCACGCACTCTACTCCACCATGAACGTGAAGATGAAAGCCATACCGTTTTTATTTATTTTATTACTTCTTTTTCATTTCACCGTGGCCATGACAGTATTATTTTCTACTGAGAGCATCTGCCTATGAATGCGACATTGGATGAAGGTCACGCCCGTCCTGAGTTGCTGGACTCTGAGTGACTGAAGAATGTGGACATGCTCCTACATTTTTATTTCTTTTAGTCTTGCAGGCTGTGCGCATCCCAACAACGTAAAATTGCTTGTGTAGTGTGTACGCATGACACCGAAGCAGCACTTCAGCAGAACAGGGTGCAGCAGAGCTGAACGGGCTGTCCTCCCGCAGCTCTCTAACAGCCCTTCCATTTCCGGAAACAGCAATGGGAACGTAACAGAAACGAAATTGAAAGGTTGGTATCAGAAACGGATAACAGAAACGAAAATATAGCAGCAACGAAAATGGAAATAACGAAAATGCGTCTGTTACCCTTCCCTGATAAAAAGTATTGCCTACAATTCTAGTTTTGTGGCGAAATCTTTGATTAATTAAAAATTAATTAATTTCACTTATATATGCAAATTAGAACCGCAAAATATCTTGCAGAGGTTTTCCAGCAGGCCGTACAGCTCACTCTGATAGTTTCATAATAAAAATTATGTTGCGGATAACAGAGACACCCTGTATATGATGTAGGAAAACCAAGAGGCACGGACAAAAAGGGGATGACACACACACACAGATCCTAGGAATCAGAGGATGTGTGTGTGTTGAACCCTTTTTTGTCCATGCCTCTTGGTTTTCCTACATCATAATGAACCACCCAGCTTGCATGCACCCTATCTCTACCCTCACATCCTGTATAACACACTTCATAACACACAGTTCCTTAGCAACTCCCTCCAGATGTGCTTGTGGAGTTTCCTAGAGTCATCATAAAACCATTCCATTGAAGACTTTGCCAACTGGCAAGAAGAAGAGAAATCAAGAGATGCCCGCTTTATGAAATCAACAGGTCCAAAGAGGCTTCCTGATAGGACAGTGAAGAGCTATTTACTTTGTCATCGCACAGGAATTTTTAAGCCTAGAGGCCATAGAGAAAGACAGCTCAAGTCCCAGGGATCTTGTAAACTTGGGAAGCACTGCCTCTCATACATGACTCTCTCCGAGACAAATGGAAAAATTAAGGTCACCTACTAGAGCAAACATTATAGGCACCAATTTGACATTTGCCACTTAAAACCATTACCTGAATGAGCCCCAAATACACATTAGTTTCCTGTGGGCACACAGGCTACAGTGTTGGCACAAGTACACACAAGTTTACTTTGTGGTGCACACCTAGTTCACCAATTCTATCACAGTAAAGATTTGATTAGGGTTTTATTGGCGCATCAGCTATGTATCACAGTAAGGAGGCAAAGAGTAAGGCACAATCCTACAGCTTGCCTTATTGGTGTTGTGGGAACAAATAACACTGATATGTTCGAGGAATAGGGGTACTAAGAGTGACTTTAATTGAATTTCTATGTAATGTTTGGTTGAAGCTGAGCCCTGCAATAACAAAATTATTCCTGCCTGTTCTAGAAGGAAATTATCGGGCAAAAATGGGAAAAGGCTAGCACTCGCAAGTGAATAAGATAAGTATTTAAAGAGATTGAAACATTTAAATAATTTATTTTACTAAAGAACAAGCTTTCGGACGGAGTCCATCCTTTCTCAAGTGTGATACATTGCACACTTCGTAGAGATTTTTATATTAATGTGCATAAAAGAAAGGAAACAAAGAAGGTGGCGAGAAGGAAATATAAATTATTAGAGAGGACTGAGGCTGCAAAAAAGAAAGAAATACAAAAGAAGGCGATGCACAGTAGGAGTGTTACCGGAGACAAAAACCGTTGAGAGATCTCATTTGAACTAACACGATAAGGACGACCGCTGGAAGAATATTACACTCCTGGGGTTTGAGAAAAGATAAACAGTGGCAGCACTCGTGTTTAGCATGCATCCTAACGCGATGAAGCTGAAAAAATGCTGTCGGTTATTAGGAGTTTTGCAAAAGTTGTATATTCTTAAGATCAGTAAAAAAATATGAGACAAGTAATACGCAAAGAAAATTAAAACTGGAGGACTTATGTTTTCAACAGACATATTACAAGGTATATGTATCACAGTTTAAAGAAAGAGAGGGCCCAGAAGTTGGACGAAAAAAGCGGGAAACATTATACAATACTAAAGGGGATTGCTTCAGGTGGTCAAGTGACCAATACTGGACAGCATGAGAGACTATCTTCACGGAGCTTTCACCGTACCACCTTACTACACATCACAGCTTACACAATATCCTGGCAAGGTTCAACCTAAACCATGAAGAACAGCACCACCCAGATGATAGAACTAATGTCAAAATTACAGTGAATCAAATGAAGCATAAGGATGAAACACCATTTCGCTTTTTTAAGCAGCAAGGTGAAGATGACCCCAGAGATAGAGCAACTCTACACAAGGAAGACTACTTGCTCATGATAATGGCTCCACTTCAGACACAACTGCTACAGAAACTTGAACATGAAAAAGTTTGCATCGATTCCACCCATGTAACGACAGTGTACGACTTCCAGCTTACAACCATTATCACAGTTCATGAATATGGAAGTGGAATGCCTTGTGTATTCTGCATCAGCAATCACATTCATTATGAAGCAATGGTAACATTCTTTGAAGCAATCTGCCAATTTACTGGAACCCTGCATTGCAAGGTGTTCATGTCTGATGACTCTCAAGCATTGTAATGCTTGGAGAGATGTTATTGGAGGAGCAGACATGAAGCTACTCTGCATCTGGCATGTGGACAGGAGCTGGCAAGATTGTATAAGACAACTTGTTAGCAGCAACAAGTACAAAGAGGAAATATATCGATCAGTCAGGGTGTTGCTTGAGTGCCGGGACGCTCAGGAGTTTTGCATGCTGCTGACTGCATTTCTGGAACCTCTTAATGAGACACAGCAGACTGCATTTCATGACTACTATGTCAATACTCACATGTGACAGACAACAGAATGGGCACTACGCTTTCGTGTTGGTGCTGGAATCTATACTAATATGTACTTTGAAGGCCTTCATCGGGTACTGAAGTATTGTTACTTAGAAGGTAAGAAGAACCAGCATGTTGACAAGCTACTATCCATTCTGCTGAAAATGGCACAAGACAAAGTAACTGAACGTGTCATCAAGTTGACAGAGGGGCAAGAATACAGCTCGGAACACAGCCATATACAAAAGACACCAGGAGAGCCTCTACTAAGTGACATCAAGACTGATAAAGATGGGAAATGAAAAATCTTGCAGAGAGATCCAGAAAAGCTTTATGTTGTAACAAAGATGGAAAAGGAATGTGATGATGATGATGATGATGATGATTCAGGTTTTCTTGGCACATAAGCGACGAAGGCCATATGGAAAGGGAATGTACTGGATGTCAAATCATTTCTGATGCATGTAAGGTGTGCAAATATGCATTTGTTTGCACGTGCATTGATTACGTTTTATATCTGAATATGTGTAAGCATATTCACAGAGCCATTACGTGGAAAAACACTATCCGAACTGAAGCGGCGAATGTTGATATCCCGCCTGGAGAGCAAGGATGCTCCTCAAGCTGAGATGATGTCCAACAACTACTTACTGGAATATCTTGTGAGAATAGTTTCAATCTATCATCTTGTGACCAAGAGAGGGCAATTGCACTGACAGAAGCCCTACTTGGAAAGCTGAAGTGTAATGACATATCGAACCCTGTAATCACGAACACAGAAAAAAACAGTGGCTGTTTTGTTGACAGAAATCTTAAACGAAAACAGCACCACGCCAACAGTAACACGTGAGCCCCCAAATAAGAAAATTTTGAAACAACCAAGCTCTCATTCCACCAAACGGCATCCAGCACATCAAAGCATATCTTCAACAAACCTACGGAGGGGGCAAAAAGGAATGACAAAGTCCATTCTTCAAGGCAATGAAGTGGTAGATGTACACAGCACGTTCGATCATACCTATATCTGCAGTAAGTACTTTGTGAACAACCTTTACAGCATTTCATGAACCAGAAATAGTCCTTTTTAGGCTTGGTATCTGTTGTAAATGAAATAAACTCATAGCAAAGCTAATTGTGCCAACACTGGAAGTTTAATAATTGTGTGAGACACAACGTTTGAGATATATGCACACCAATTATGTATCGACATAGCTCTTACCATAATCAACTTACGTCGTGGTTCTTACTAGTCCTCACGAACTTATGGTACATGAACCAAGCACTTCAGCAATAGTTTGCATGCTACGCACGTGTCACGCACACGGCGACGATCTTTTGTGCGCTGTACACATATACACACCAGTGACACCAATTAAATTGCATTCTATAATAAGCGAAACTACAGCACTGAAAACAAAATCGTGTATTGTACATAAAAAATGATTGTATTGTTGTGCTTTGTTTTCTTGCAATCCACATGGACGATTTCCTACAAATTCTTTGACAATTTTCATAAGTTCAATTCGCATGTCAAAGACACGTTGTCATTGCTTCGCACAGTGAAAGAGCAAAACACTCATCGTCGTCATGCCACAGTATTGACTTCTGTGCCATCATCCCATTTTGCTCAAGCTGCATTGAACTCGCGTAGTTCCCAACTCCTGTTCTCGTCCTTTCGACATCAGCCAATCCACCAGCCTCAACATTTCCCACCCTGATGACAACACATCAGAAAAAGAAGAAACATAATGATGATGAAGTTGACAGGAACTTGGTGGCAGGTCGTCAGAGGTTGCAGAACCTACAGAACTTACAGAAGCAGAATTTGCAGCTGGTGATGCTCCTTCTAAGGTACACACTGCATGTAAGCTAAGTAGCTCTGTGTTACAGTCTCGTTGCACTGCGGGGTGAAGAGAGACTCCAAAATCGGCTCTGCAGTCTCATAACAAAGTAAACACGACACAAAAGACAAAGGGATGGAGTTGTTGTCCTTCTTTGCAGGACACTCTTCTGGCTAGTTCCATCTCAAATCGAACAATCCGGTACACTTGATGTCTCGAATGAACGGGAAAAAAATATATGTTGAAGCCATCAGTGAGTTAGGAGAAATAAACGCTTTCCGAATTCTCTGCGCTGCGCGGTTCGGGAAATAGGAGAGGAGGAAAAAACTGTCTCTCCTAAGGCGACGTCGTCGCGAGCGGGTTTGAGCGTTCGCTACAAGGCCATTTCTTCTCGCATTATAGTAATTTCTTGATCTGGCTTTAGACCACCTAGGGCACAATAGGTTCCTTCGTTGGCAGTGCTGTACCGGTTTTTGTTTGTCTGCAAAAAAATATCAAAGTTGACTCAAAGTGCCGAAAAACACCATATTCACTGCAGCTTTGCGGACGATGTACAAAACGGATAAGACTGAGCTTTATGCCGTTTAATTTGTCATTCATAGGGCTATCGAACGATGTATAATTTGTTGCTCTACTCTGTAAGGAACGTAAGCGATACCTCTTTTAGTAGCACCATACAACCGAAAAATGACGAATTTCGGAAGCCTTTATCTAAAAAACCCCACCAAAAACTTGCCTCGAAAATTTTATATGTTGTAGGTAGTTCCTTAGACTATGCACAGAAGCAAAATCAAAATTCGGACTTGATCGGTAGGCGCACTGTGAATTTTTTGCCAGCCCTATACGCGGAGCGCATTCAACCGGAGGCACCGTGTCCCGCGTGTTGCAAAATCAAATTTTCCAAAGGGACTTTCAACTTCTGTCTTCATATCAAAAGTAATTGCTGTCATTTGAAACCATTCTGAGGTTTCAAGGTTTCCTTTTATAGGTTCTGAGCGTTTGCGTTCATAACAATGGTGTAATCGCTGAATCTAGATTGTGGAGCAACCAGATGTGCTCGCATTTTTGCGGGATGTCACACACGCATTGCAAGTGCTGGGAGCCCGGGAAGAACAGAATGATTTTACATCTTTGTAAGAGGCATATCTGTTCAGGGTTATTCTAAACAAGCATATTTACTGTACGCATTATGGCAGGAAGGACGCAGTGACTTCCAGTATTATTTGAAACATTTCCTTTCCTACGGCCCGATGACCTCGGACGGGGGAAATTGCACTGAGGAAAATGTTGTAGCCTCATAGGCACACACTCAAGGCTAATTCATGGTGCCTTTTGTGAACCTTGCCGAAACAGCCCGACTGGCGCCGCTGTCCAATATGTTATTCGGTTCGACATGCTGCGACCATGGGAAGGTCCTGATCGCGTTTACTCCCTGAAGACACCTTGCGCAAAGTTTCGCCTACACACAGAAGACGCTTCACTCACTTCTCGACTACAGAAATGCATGAAGTGCCCTTATACAGAGTGTGCGACGACATCTGCATTATTATAGTGTGTCGTCCTGGTATCACACCTACCTCAATGGCCTCTTTGTTGTACAGTGCTGATCGTGTGGATTTCGCTGACTAGATATATATACCGCCTCATACACAAGAAAAAAGTGCTATAGACAAAGGATTTTCGCTTTGCTTCGGAGATCTGCGTAGCTGCCATAAAGACTGTGGTTCCAGCAGATCTAGCCGAAGGCGTAACAGAAATAGGCCAGCTATGCAGAAGCTGCTTCAAGTACTTCACAGCAAAGGTGGTTGAATCACAACACGCAGCAATGTTGCCCACATTTGAAAGAAAATCTGACAAGAACCTGCCATCAAAAGTAACATTAAGGAAAGTGGCTTCCACAACGGCCTAAAGCAGTTCATGACACGAGCACTCTCATCCACCCGGAATGCTCTGCATAACTTTCGTTACCTTCTTACCTTCGTCACCTTGTCTTCTTCGCTGTCAAGTTCTTGTTATTCTGTGTACTGTAAATATGCTTCGATATGATCACCGTGGACAAATATACCTCTTATAAAGACGCAAAAGTATTCTAAAGCACTCTGTTCTTCACGGGCTCCCAGCACTTGCAACGCATGCGTGTCATCCCGCAAAAAAATGTGAGCACATATGGTTGCTCCACAATCTACATTCAGCGATTACAACACTATTATGAACGGAAGCGCTCAGAACGGTTTCAAATGATAGCAATTACTTTTTATGTGAAGACAGAAGTGAAAGTTCCTTTGGAAAATTCAATTTTGCAACACGCTGGACAGGGTGCCACGGTTTGAATGCGCTCCGCGTATAGGGCCTGCAAAAAATTCACAGTGCGCCTACCGATAAAGTCCGACTTTTGATATTTCTTCTGTGCATAGTCTAAGGAACTACCTACAACATATAAAATTTTCGAGGCATGTTTTTGGTGGGGTTTTTTAGATAAAGGCTTCCGAAATGCGTCATTTTTCGGTTGTATGGTGCTACTAAAAGAGGTATCGCTTACGTTCCTTACAGAGTAGAGCAACACATTATACATCGTTCGATAGCCCTATGAATGACAAATTAAACGGCATAAAGTTCAGTCTTATCCGTTTTGTACATCGTCCGCAAAGCTGCAGTGAATATGGTGTTTTTCGGCACTTTGAGTCAACTTTGATATTTTTTTGCAGACAAACAAAAACCGGTACAGCACTGCCAACGAAGGAACCTATTGTGCCCTAGGTGGTCTAAAGCCAGATCAAGAAATTACTATAATGCGAGAAGAAATGGCCTTGTAGCGAACGCTCAAACCCGCTCGCGACGACGTCGCCTTAGGAGAGACAGTTTTTTCCTCCTCTCCTATTTCCCGAACCGCGCAGCGCAGAGAATTCGGAAAGCGTTTATTTCTCCTAACTCACTGATGGCTTCAACATATATTTTTTCCCCGTTCATTCGAGACATCAAGTGTACCGGATTGTTCGATTTGAGATGGAACTAGCCTTCTGCCAACAGGAATTCAAAGTTTTCTTTGACAACTTCTTCTGCAGCACTGAACTAAGCAAATACGGGACGTAAAAGGATATCGCTGCCACGGTGGAAAAGAGAGCAAGCAGCGGCTTACCGTGCTGCTATGTGCTAATATGGATGGTAGCGATAAACGAGTGCCTCTGATCATTGGAAAAAGCAACGCACCACAGTGTTTCAAGGGCAATCCACGACTTCCTCTCAAGCACGTTGCTAACGGGAAGAGAGATTTTCGTGGAGTGGCTCAAAGGTGTCGACGCTGATATGCCCAAGAAACGCAGTGTATGTCTTCTGTTAGACAACTGTACGGCACATCACATCACAGGGGGAGGCTCACAAATGTTGAGCTAATCTATTTTCCATCCAACTCCACATCTTTGCTACGGCCACTGGACAAAGGCGTGATACACAGTGTCAAGTGTGTATACCGGGAGCGAAGAGATCAACGTGCTGAGCCAAGCCAGAAGGTGAAAGAGGGGTGGCTAGAACGGTTGTAATTCCATATCTTCATGAAGTGTCTCACCGGCTGAAAAAGATGGCTGGTCACGCTCAGGTCCGGGTTGCGTTCTCGGCCCCCGAGGAGCTGATAAAGCTTTGTAGAACTGTGAATGGCACAGACCAAGAGAAGAAGCAGTGTATGAAACAGAACAGTTCCCCGTATGTAGAATGTAAGCAGAATGTGATTTACAGAATTCCCCTATCATGCGGAAAAAAAAAAAAAAGAGAGAGAGAGAGAGAGAGAGAGAGAGAGAGTGTGTGTGTGTGTGCGCGTGTGCGTGTGCGCGTGCGTGCGCGCGCGTGTGTGCGTGCGTGCGTGTGCGTGCGTGTGTGAGAGAGAGAGAGAGAGAGAGAGAGAGAGAGAGACAGAGAGAGAGGCCTGTGAGAGAGGTGTTAGTGTTCATTCCGTAGCACTGTCAGATAAGGAGCTGGTACCTCGACATGTGTGGTAGTAATGGAAACAACCGGGAGGGTGTCGTGTATTTAAGGGGGAGGTTACCTTTTTTTTCAAGATAAAGTGTTGGAAGTTAGCACATCGGTGTGTCTCTTACGTCCCTCGACTTCATCTTGCAGCACTCTTTTCATCATGTTTGTGTACCAACAAGCCCCGATTTCTTCACTCTTCAGGTATATAGTATTCCTTTTTTCCCCCAAGGATGATTAGTAATTGGAACAACCTAGCTGAGGATTATGCCTCTGCCACAACGTGTCCAAGTTTATGTAGTTTACTTGTTCGTTATTTGTAGCTGGCTTTTAGAAATCTTGTTTCGGTCACAATGCCCACTCACGGAATCAGCGAGTGCACTATGTGCATCATACAAATTGATAGTGGCTCTATGTGGAATGTTATTGCTTTTCTTTGCCACTGCCATCTCCTGCATCTCCTCTAATGACCTATAATCAGAGGCTGATTACTGCTAAATGAAATAAATATCAAGATCTCAGTTGCTGTCCCCACTACGACAAACAATTTGTGGACAATGAAGGCTTATCTTAAGAAAAAGAAAATGACGGATGCTGGAAGATTCATCCATTTTTGGCACTGAAGTTTGTTTCCCGTCATTGTATCGAGCTACTTTCACATTTTTGTAGTTCGTGCAACTTCAAATCATACTGTACAAAGCAGAGCAATTCATCAGAGATTGAAACTTGTTATTTTCGCATTCCGAGGCTGTTATACATGTGTGACACGTTATGAAATGTTATGACCTGACATGTATGTACTGTATGACCTGTTCGTGCTGTTATGCATAGTGAGATCTCTATGAGTGAGGATAAACAGGATATTGACAGTCACGCGCACCTAGCGCCATATGCATGCGGAAGTGTACTTGGAGCCAGATTCCGCCATGATGCACGACAAAGTGCCACAGTCATAATTACAGCTGCTTTTGAAGGACCAAGACGCACGTCATGGCCCACCATCGAATGATCTTCGTGAAAGTTCTGGTGAGCACGCACTTGCACAGAAGCCCAGCAGACAGCCAACCTGATGATAACACATTACATTTCGAAGACAGTGATCAAGTTATTTCAGAGTTTGAATGGTGAGCAACCAGAGCGAAGTTTCTCACTGGAATGGAACATTCCTGTCATCAATGGCAAACAGTTGTCAGTTGGTGATGGTCTCGTGCTGGGGATGAACTATGCAAGTCCAACATCAACTTTCTTGGACCTAGATTGGACACTTACAGAAGATAGTAAATTGCATATTGCAGAAAAATACTCTTCCTGAGAGTATTTGTTCAAGAAGTTTGCAGGAGTGTCACCGAATGAAATGATGCTTCACTTCAGCTGTTCCGACTGCAAGACACTTGTAAACAAGGAAGACACACACACATGCTCAAACTGCATAAAGTGACATGAAACAGAGTTGATGACTGGGACAAGTCACTTGATAAGCCTTCCAATCGAAAAGCAGATAAAGCCAATTTTGTTGGATACTTCTGTTCAGAACAAAATTGCAAAGAACCTAGAGAAAACGAGCGAAGGCAATGCTCATGATGTCGTGAGCGACATCAGGATGGGAGGCTCTACAAAGAGGAGCGAAAGAAGCCCCAGTGCACAGATGACAGTGCACTCACTGACAGTGACAGTGCACTCAGGAGTGACTGTGAACATGGACGGAAGCAACCTGTTCAAGTCTTCTAATTACTCCATGTGGCCAACTTTAAATGAGCTGCCACCACGTTTTCGATGGATTTCTGTAATGCTGCCACCCCTTTGGTACGTGGATTGCCATCCAGTGATGCCATCCAAGGATGGCAGTGTGTGGTCGGTTGATGGACGAAGAAATGCAGGCCAGGGGCAACATCAGAGATAAACAGGTGGAAGATTCAGAAATTCACCTCTCGTCTGAACAACCGGAAGGTCGGAAAATGAAATTTCTCGATTTGACGCTTTTTTCGAACCCAGGGTTATGTAGGTCGCATGGCAAAGACAACTCAAAGCCTATGTTGTAAGCATCCAGTTTCTCATTCTAAACATCTGAAATTTAGCACTTTTTCATCCCCTCTGAAATCTGCCATGAAAAAAGTTGCCTTAATCTTGTGTCAAGTAGCACGTTCATAACCAGTACCTGAGGCTGCGTTGTGCGGGTTAGGATAATGGTCCTATTTCTTCACGCTTCACTTTCAAACTAGTGTTGTGTGTTCAAATCGTGGGTTAAAACAACACATTGAAGACCCACAGAGTGTTTCTATTATTCCTCTCACGCGGTCTCTTATAATATTTTTGCTGTTGCGAAAGACTGTGGTATAAAAGTTGTCTTTTCGAATGCTTTTCGTCTGCGCAGATTAACGCAGTTTTCTTTCCATTTTGTTCCTTGTTGCGTTAAACACAGAAATCGTTTTGTATCCTGCAAAGCAAATATGGCGTATACCGTTCCTTTTGAGTGTGGCCTTCCATACATTGGTCAAACTGGCCATTGTTTGAATGACTGACTTCGGGAGCTCCCGAAGAACATGACCTCGAAGTTGGCTACTCATGTCAATGAATGCTGTGGCTGTGTGCCTCTGTTCCATGAAACCCACGTCATTGCTTGTGAATGTGATAAACGTAGAAGACTACTTAGAGAGCCAATGGGGCAATGTGAACAGCAACACGTTGTTTTTTTCCCCTTTCTTCCTCTTTGTCAGTTTCTGGGTATACAGTCAGTCGTTATGTAATACATGTTGCTGAGGAGAGTTGTTGCCCATCGCTGTTTGACTGTGTGTCTCTGTGCCCTTCACCATGAGTTCATACCAGCTTGCCTGCACCACCTCCCCTTTTGTCTTTACCGAAACAGAAATGATCAACAACATAAAGGCTGCTGAACAAACCAGAAGAACTGTTCGTGGGGCTAAAGGACCGTACGTTCTATTGAATGTTTATCAACTGCGCATTGTCTGGGGATTCCAGCCAGACTATATGCACTGCTGCCTTCTTGGTGTGACACGGCAACTCTCTGAACTGTGGTTCACCTCTATGGGGGAGCTGCACTACATTGGCAGCCCTCAAGATCGCCAGCAGGAGGACAGTAGATTATTTCAGATCCAATCACCAACATGCATCACGTGGTTGCCTTTGAGTGTGAAATTATGGACAGTTTTAAAGGCCGCTGAATGGCAAGCCTGGCTGCTCTATTACCCCATTCCTACTCACAGTGGAATTTTGCCTGATGACTATGTGTGGTATTTTGTTCTTCTGTCTTCCTATATGCATTTCATGCAGAGAAATGCAGTTACCTACTACAGATGATGAGAGGGAGGCGACAGACAAACTTAGAGTTTGTTGTTCTCATACAGTTTCTATATGGTGTACATAACATGACTTCAAATGTCCACACTCTTTCTCTAAACCTTTCCGGAAGTGTAAAGCTGATGGGGCCCTTGTGGGCACACTCATGCTTTCCATTTGAGACTAACATGGGTCACCTGCTCAGTCTTGTATCATCTGCAAAGGGTGTGCTTATCCAAATTCTTCCACAAATAATGATGAAACACAAATTTCAGTGATGAAAAAGCCTGGCACCACAGGAGGTGACAGGTAGGAACAATCAGCAACACATTGCTCAGGCTGCTTCATCTTTCTCAGGAAACTACGAAAAATAGACAGCAGGCTGAACGGAGTTGTTGCAGGAAAATTTGTTAGCGCCTCTCTAGAGGAGTACGACAGGGTCCGTATCAACGGATATACGTTTCACAGTCAGCTGTACAAGCTCCCCTGAAAAAGTGACTCAACTGCAATTAGGATGAACAACACATACATCAAAGCAGAACATATCGTAGCAGTGAAATACTGAAACACTATCGAAGCCTATGTTGTCTGCCACACATACACAGTGTCAGTTTTGTTATACACAGCACATCAAGAGTGCAGAAAAACTAGTACAGTGTTGCAGAGCCTTCATGACACTGCTGCCTCCTGCATATACAGGGTGTCTCAGATAAATCCCCGGGCTGAATAATTCGGGAACGGCGCCATCTATCGGGAAACTTTCTTTTTTGTTACCATCTCTGAGATATCGTCCACCAGCCATGCAGTGTGAAATTGATGTGCGCACTTTCATTAATTAGCTAAAAATAAAAATGAATTACCCGGAAATGACAGCTTTCAAAGTACGCGCCCGACGGTACAGCGACATCTACTACACCATTGGGGATCTTAAGTACATACCCCTCAGAGAAAAAAAAAAATCGTCGGGTCTAGTCATTTTCGCGAGTATTTAATTAGTTTCGGTTTACATATTTTCCTCGCGTAGGACCGCAAACACAAGTTCTTTCACATTGCTATCCGCCTCGTAATTACGTGTTCTTCCGCATGTTTGGCAGCAGGGAGTGCTGATAGAAAAGTAACAGCCGCAGAACCCGCGTCTCCAACCTTCCTTCCTGTTTATCTGATTGATGTACAGTATAGTAGCCCCCTGAGCCGCTTCCGCCATCCCAATAGGGCTCCAAATTCCCCTGCAGAAAGTATGAATATGTACAGTGCAGTGTATCTACGGCAATATCGTCAAGCCCCATACGAGAGAGTCATCTGCGCGGAACGGGCAGAAGACTACGGCAGAATCGCGATCTGGGCGCGACGCAAATGTCAACACCCAGAATTGGCACTACTGGAATCCACTAACCCGTACTGGCTGCTGCATGGTAAGCACCAGTGGCAGTGGTCATTTAAAGTCTGGTGTGGCATTCATGGTGGCAGCGTCATTGGCCCATACATTTTTGACGGGCAGCTAACTTCACATAGGTACATGGGTGAAGTGCTTGGGAACGTTGTCCAAGACTACCTCAACGAAATGCCTTTGTCCGACCTAGTGAAAAGCGGCTCCGTATGTGCTTTGCCACAGAAGGAAGGCGTTTTGAACACGTCCTGTGATTTCTGTGCTGCAATAAATCAAACTTGTGTTTTCCTAATTTTGTAGTTTGAACTTAGGAGGTTGCCTTCATTATAAGTAAAGAACGAATCTTCATTGCGGTTGCAAGCACAAGAATACATCGTGGCAGTGCATAAGGAGCACATCGCTCTCTGCACTGTCACACCACCGTCGATACATCGTCCAACGGTCGCCTGTGGACATTCAGAGAATATGGCATTACAGAAGCCAAACCAAGTGGGGAAATGGCATGATACGCATGATTTCTCCTGCTTCTAGATTGAAAGTGAATAGAAGGTCAATTGGTCAGAAGGCTTGTTATTTCATGGTATGAAAGCTCAGGACAACAACAGAATCCCCGCTTCACTCCTCTGTTTTGCTTGTTTGTTTCGTGCGTACATTCTTTGTTTTCGCGATAAAAGCACGTTATCTCGACTACAGGATAGCCCCATAGAGCGGACTGTACATCAATCAGATAAACAGGAAGGAAGGTTGGCGAAGCGGGTTCTGCGGCTGTTAGTACTTTTCTATCAGCACTCCCTGCTGCCAAACATGCGGAAGAACACGTAATAACGAGGCGGATAGCAATGTGAAAGAACTTGTGTTTACGGTCCTACACGAGGAAAATATGTAAACCGAAACTAATTAATTACTCGCAAAAATGACTAGACCCGATGATTTTTTTTTTCTCTGAGGGGTATGTACTCAAGATCCCCAATGGTGTAGTAGATGTCGCAGTACCGTCGGACGCGTACTTTGATAGTTGTCATTTCCGGGTAATTGATTTTTATTTTTAGCTAATTAATGAAAGTGCACACATCAATTTCACACTGCATGGCAGGTGGACGATATCTCAGAGATGGTAACAAAAAAAAAGTTTCCCGACAGATGGCGCCGTTCCCGAATTATTTAGCCTGGGGATTTATCTGAGACACCCTGTATATGTCCTTTGAAAATCAAACGATTTGCATACCTGTGCAACAGTTACGAAAGGCCATGAACTGTTCATCCTTGACTTTGTTGATAGTATGTACGAAGACAATCCCAAAAGTAAGGTCTCCAAAGCATCGGGGATGCAGAGAAACTGTTTGTGCGGCTGTTGGCCACACTGTTGTGATTGGCGCATCCCCCACTCCCAAACATGCATGCGTTATGTGTTATTCGATTTTTGAATGCAAGAGGCGTTGAACTGATTGAAATTCACTGCCAATTGACAGAAGTGTATGGAGTCGTGAATGGATGTCAAAAACGTTCGGAAGTGGTGTAGAGAGTATACAGCCGGTCGTACTGAAATTCACGACAAACAAAGGAATGGGAGACCGTAAATTTCCGACGAGACAGTCGCGAAGGTTGAGCAAACCGTGCGTGAAGATTGGTGGATCTCTGAATGATCTCAGCATTTTGGTTCCCGAGGTTTCCCGAAGCACCATCCGCAGGATTTTAATGGAAAAGCTGCAATATCGAAAGGTGTGCGCAAGGTGGGTACCACGAATGCTGACGGAAGACGACAAATGGCAACGAGTTGATTCTTCCCTCGAATTTCTTTGCCACTATGCAGATGAAAAGGACAACTTTTTGAACTCGAGTGTCACACGTGACGTAACCTGGTCGTTCCACTTTACGTCTCAGACCAAACAACAATCGCGCGAGTGGCGGCATCCCTTTTCACCCAAGCCACGAAAATTCAAACAAACACAGTCTGCCGGTAAAGCCATGATAACTGTGTTTCGGGACTGGAAGGGGGTATTGTTGGTCGACTTTATGCGTGCTGGGACCACAATAAACACTGACAGGTACCGTGAAACACCGAAAAAAGTCAGAAGGGCAATTCAGAACCGTTGAAGAGGAATGTTGAGCAAGCGCATAAGCATTCTCTACAACAACGCTCGCCCACACGTCGCCCATCAAACCCTCGCTCTAATACAAAACTTTGTTTGGAACGTCATCGCACACCCATCCTATAGACCGGACTGGCATCCAGTGACTACCACCTGCTCCCCAAGTTGAAAGAACATTGGCCAGAAGGCGATTCAGCTCTGACGAAGAGGTGGAAGACAAAGTTCAACTCTTCCTCAAGGACATTGCAGTGAGCTGGTATGACATGGGCATACAAAAATAGATACAAAAATGCCATGCATAGAACTCAGAGTTAGAGCCCTGCACCATCCGCGGATGGAAGCGGATAGCCGCGGATAACCGCAAGATACTTGCGGATTCGGATGAAAATTTAGCACTTTCTGCGGTGTGCGGATCGGATGCGGATGTGAAGGCAGCGGATCGATTGCGATTCGGATGCGGATATACCGCATGCTGTAATTTTTCCACCTGCAATTTATTTGTATTGCGCGCCGACAGCGAGCGCATGCTCGGGTTCACCTTTGACCATGGACGGCCAAGACGGGAGAGGAGGCATTCTGGCGTCTCGAACTGCGCGAGCACCACACGAGGTAGCATTCCACGCGTTCCAGAAGTTTCTCCATATCGCGTTTGTTGAAATGTTTACCTTTGCTTGTCGTAGTGAGTCCTTCCGTGACAGCATGGAGGGTTCCGAAATTATACCAACATGCTTCCGGCGGTCTTTACGCGTCCTTCGAAATGTGCGGATTTTGCGGATCGGATGCGGATGGTGCGTTTTGCTCAACGGTTCGGATGCGGATGTAAACTGTTGTGTATGCTGCGGATGCGGATCGGAGGCGGATAACGTGCGCGCGGATGCGGGTCGGATGCGAAAAATCTCATCCGCGCAGGACTCTACTCAGAGTCTGTGTATATCACTGGCAACTTTATGTGAGGTCATAAAATGGAGTTTGCTAATTCCAGCGAATTTCGACCAAGCAAGGAACCTGATCACCTCCATTTTTTTGGGAAAAAATATATTCTTCAGGGGATGGGAAATGATGAAAAATGTGTCTATATTTAAGCCCGAATCTTCAGTCATTTCCGAGGGAGAGGGGAAGAAAGAAATTCGTCGAAATGTGACCCAGTCATTTCGAGCTACTTTGAGGGCTTCTCAATTGAGAGCTGTGCAGTTCTAAGAGCCACAATATTTTTCACCGTCTCAGTACTACATGGACAACACTCTTTCTTCTTCCTACCCATTTGTATCTGAAACTTTTTTCGTAAAAAAAAGGCAAAGTCTCAAGAAAACGCGAAAAATACCGTTTTTCGGAGCCTTCCTGTACCGACGCCGTTTATCGGAGAATAATGAAAGCTGCACCATTCGTCTCGTCATTGTATGCCCTATCTGTTGATATGATTTTCATTGTTCTAGAGTAAATCTGCTTGAAGCAGATTGAAGAATTTCACAGGCGGTATCGCGATTTTGCTGTATTTCGGCCGGCGCTAGCAAAAAATGGCCACCAAAAAGTTGCCGCGATTTTTTTATATGTTGAGAAGAAACCCTTTCCTAACACACAGAAAAAAAAAAAATTCGTATTTGATTTTCGGTGACGCTACGATTTTTTGAAGTGACAGTGTGCACGCGCGCTGCTCCTGGGTTCGGGTTCGGGTTTGGGTTCGGGTTCGGGTTCAGGTACGCCTGGACCCTTTAGCATCAGGGCGGGCTCCACAAGTGGAGCCTCAGGCGAGAGAAACTATAATAGAAAAAGATATATACAATAGGTTGCACGAGGAACCGACGGGAGATTATGAAATATTCGTCTCTGTAGGGTGTAGTGCTCTCGCTAGGTGGCATAGTTCTTTGTTGTCTCTGGTCGGCTTGCATTGGCTGCGTGGCGCGATTCAGTGCCGGCTTCGATTGAGAGGGAGAGAGGGTGGCTGCGGACATTTCGTGGGCGCGTGGTGGGCTCTAGTAGTTTTTGTGCTTTTGGTTTCGTTTTTGTTCTGTTACATGCAAGTAGAAGTCCCATGCCAGTAGAAGTCGTTTTGTTTTTGCGATATCGTAGTCTTCAGATTTACTGTTGAATCCTAGCAAGGTTTCCACTGTCCTGGCTTGTGGTTCCCTTATGTCTGTCAAGGCTGTGCAGGTTAGGAGGATGTAACGTATGTCTTCCTCTTGGCCCCCATCAGAGTTCGCAGTGTGCGTTTTCCTGTCCGAGTATTTGATGTAATCGCTTCGTAGTTAAGAGGGATCCAGTGGGTGCCTGGAACAGAAGCCCGCTTCCTCTGTCTCCATTGTAGAAGTCTTCAGGTGCTGGGGCGTCTGTTTTCAGCATATGTCGTTAAACTCTGTTTTTTTGTTAAGGATGTGTGCCATTTCTCCAGTTCAATAATGTCCATTTCTTTCTTTATAATGCGGTTCCAGTGTTGCTCTGACCTAGCGGCGTTTCGCTTCGTGTTGCGGCTATAGATTTTGTCGAACTGGGTGATTCGTTTGATCGAGTTTGCGCGCGTCCCCAGATAACGCACGTATCTAAAGATGCGACTCATATAGGATTGGCACGGTCCGTGGATCAATCTGCCGAGATATCGTGTCTTGGACCTGGCTTCGCGATATTCGAACGTTGACCAGCCGAGTTCGCCCTCAATAGCGGGGTTCGGTGTAGCGAAAGAGCCTCCTAGGAGCCACCTTCCTATTTCGTGCTGCTGGCGATCAAGTTGCTCTGTTGTTTGTCTGCTCAAACAGATCGCCTCATTGGCGTAAGTTGCTGCTGGGACAGCTGTGGTTTTCCAGTGCAATCTGCCGACGCTGTAAGGCTGATAGGAGTGACGTGCTATGTGCCAGGAATGTCCTTTTTTCTTGTTGGTTTTCCTAAGCAAGGTTTCTTCGTGTGCTCGGAGGTAATCCTTCGTGTTTTCGATTAGCACACTTAGATAGGTGTACGAAGTAGTGTAAGATAGTTGTGAGTCCTGTAGGTGGAACGTGGGCATCGCGCTCTGATCTCCAAACTTCATTACGCTGCTCTTCTCAAGGCTGAACTTCATTCAGTCCTCCCTTGCCTTGCTGGTGCATATGTCGAGCAGGTCATGGAGGTGGGTTGGATCGTCTGCAATTATTATTATGTCGTCGGCAAAGGCAAGCGAGCTCAGCGTTGTATCTTCAGTTGTGCTGTCGGCCCCTTTCGTACTTAGCTGGATTCCTTTCTTAGAGTTTTCTAGGTCCTTTAGGAGGTCGTTAATAAAGATGTTAAAGATGGTTGGGGAGAGGGGGCAGCCTTGTCTTAGTCAGATTTCTTGTTTGATTTTATTGGAGGTAAAGGGCCCGATTGAGTATTCACTATATAGTTCGCTATAGATTTCCTGAATTAGAGTTGTGAGCGCTTCTGATACCTTTACTGTTTGCATTCTTGGTTGGATCATGTCGTGCAGTGCCGTGTCGTACGCCTTCTCCAAGTCTGCCCCCCCCCCCCCCCCTCTCTTCTCCCCCGTTTTTTTAGTCCCCCGTCCCTTGGCGACCGTCAGCGTTACGGTCACCAAGGGCGGACGCGATTCAGAGAAATCAAGTTTAAAAACATGGTTATGGCTCAGAGCAATGCACTTTTAATTTGTATAACTCTGGAAAACACAGGATAAGAACGCTATTTTACAAAGGTTTACAAATAATTTCAAGTTACAAACATGGCAACACACTCAAAGTATGTATGTGCCAAAGCATGTGCCACACCAGACTGCTATGTCAATCATATTTCAGCATCTTGGGGCAAGGGACAGGCGATGCTGCTGGCCAAAAGTGGGAAGTAAGATACACTCCTCAACCCATCAGTGCACAGCATCCAATATATAGGATCAACATATTTCTAGATGTAATAACAACATGCTTCTGGCCATTTTCTTGCATAATTTGAAATGTTCCATCTGACTGGCAGAATGGCCTGTGCTTCTGGAGTTTGACAATCCATCGCTTCAACGATACACAGTTTCATAGCAAGCATGGACGACCTTACGTAGCACGTTGTTTGGACAGGGTAAGGATACCCATTGTTTTTTACATTTCTTTGTTTTCTGGGAGGGTATATTTTTTAGATTTGCACTCTGAAGAGTCTCTGTGTGATGTGTAAAAAGAATTAGCTTTTGTCCTTTTATCACTGACAGCGTAGCATTTAAAACTTAATTCACCAGTGCAGCAGTGCCTGGAAGCTGGCACGCTTCATCTTCCAGATATTGCAAGGCTGCCTTTGTTGAAAACAGCCGCACCTTTTGTGTTTGTGGAAGATTAGGCCTCCCAACTGCGACCTAATCTTCTAGAACTTCAGGCAGAGCTGGGTGAGGTTATTCATTTCAGGTTATTCTAACTGCAGTCTGTGGTGATAACAAGGTTTTGTTGCTAATGGCCACCGTTCACGTGCATTTTCCCTCTCTACTGCGAAGGAACATGGAGCCTATTTAAGCCATAGCACTACAAGCACGGAGGAAGGGAAGCACCCTTACCACTGGGGCAAGCATCATATCCGCAGACCTCGTTCCGGTTTCCTTTCCTACCATGTAACTCCCCCCAGCAGCAGCCGGGTTCTTTTTTGTGGTAGCAGGCAGTTTACACCAGTGGTCTACTACAGGGAACAGCGTTGTAAGAATAAACATGTTTGTTGTTTGTTAACTTGTGCCTTGCTTGTGTTCTCTGGAGCTGCAGCTGTTGGTAAGACAGGTAGGTCAAGGAACCACATGGGATTTATGGTGGCAATTCCCACAAGTCCAACAATTGATTGTTAACTGTAGCAAATGTCTGCCACAACACCTGCAAAGCAATAGCTCAGGAACTTTTAAAATATGTGGAAGGGAGCTCAACATGGAACAAGTGTTGAATTATTCATGATTATTATAAGTCATTTTGCTGCCACACTGTTTGAGAGTTCACAGACAACGTCTTCAAAAGGCATTTGGCACCCTGGCCTGAAAATGGAGACTTCTCCTGATACCCATCGAAATAAAGCCAGAAAATGCAGTGAAGACTTGTTGTGTGTTGCAAAACTTTGATTGCAAAAGGTTAACATCCCCAAGACATAGGTGATCTTCCCAATAAGTTTAGCAACTTCGAGGAAGGTGTGTGGAATGAAGAGAACGAGATGCTCCAACGGGAGAGAACACACGTCAGCAACCACTGTGCATAGATGCAATGACAGTGCACAACAGTTTCAAAGACTATTTTTTGAGTGAAGGCACTGTCAGCTTTCAGTGGGAGCAAGCTAGGGTGCTACGACCAGTGCAATAAAGCGGAACAGAGATTTCACAGCCACTTTCAGGTAGCACAGAAACAGTGAGACTATGAGTGATGTTCCAGACTTCAGCACGAGGTGCTACAAAAAGGCCCCATGTTGGTATTTCAGGAAACTGCACATTTGCTACATGACAAGGGCCGACTGGTTTGGTCAACATAGAAAATAATGACTACAGGTGACTGTGACTACACTTCAAACAGTGCTAAACAGTCACTATAGTGCTTGAACCACCCCTTTCTGATTATTCCATTGCACTCTAATGAGTGCGCACAGCCCCGAGTTGAGCACAATGGCATGGGTTGGTTACGGTTGTGAATTCAACACTGTAACCGTATGTCAGGCAGTGCACAATAGCTCAACAAAATAATGTGGCATTTGCCTGCAGCACGTTGTTGTTTGTCACTGACTCAGAATTAAAGTTAGTCTTAACTTCTGTTGGTGCGAAGTGGGGTTGTGTCCACACTGGACCACCATTTATCGACCAGCCTGCAGTAATGCTCTTACCACAGAGCGCTGCATCAGAGTCAATGTCCAACAAGTGATTGCTGCGTAATAGTAGCATCTTACTTCAATGCATCCTAAATAATGTGATGTAAACATTATTCCAAGAATCAAGTCCCTCAGCAACACTTGTAGTAAAGCTGCTCTTTTGTGAGCTACTGGAAGAACTTGATCATGGAATATTTCTCTTGCACATGACCCTATTCTGAGGATGTTATGGTTCATAACACCCAAAAGCTTTGTCATGAACTTCCATTAAAGTCTGAAGAACAGGCTCAGCAAACTGGAAATTCATCCATCGACAATGAATATCTAAGAGCACAGCTGATATTGCTGATCAATAACAGACAGATAGCTTGTGAGTTGTAGTCTTAAGATACATCTCTTTCACTGTTTTTACCAATTCTGAGAGAGAATGCTGATTCGTAAACAGAATAAAATACATACAGTAATGGAGCCTTCAATGCACTTAAACATGACAACATCGTAAGCTATGTAAAGGACATAACAAAAATATACAAGAACTATTAAAAGCTACCTAACAAATTCTTCCCTTTTCTTCCACCCAATGTATGCCACCAGTATCGTCTCCGCTGGCACATCCAATTTCTCTTCATGGTTCTATATAACCTGATGAAGTGCAGGCTCCGCATGAAAGTCTTGTTCTAACTTTTTAAATAACAGTTGCTCGTAACCGTCTTCTCATCACAGCTGTACACAGAAAAGCAGATTTTGACATCCCCTTGTCATCTGTTTTGCTATGAAACAGAAATATGACTATTCAAACTAACTAACTAAAGACTAAGATGCCACTGCGAGAAAGGAGGCCCTCAAGGCTCACCATTGAGTGCGCAGTGTGATCAATATATTTATTCCTTGGCACCCCAAGAGTCCTCGCGACATTACATAGGGGAGTGGGTACAAGTACCAAGAGAAAACATAGAAGACACCCATGCCGGAAAATGTAAAAATACACAAATATGCCGATGACATGATAATAGTCATTAAAGAACAATCAAAAAGAGGATTGGATGATACTGATGGTCAAGCAACTGATGAGGATACAAGAATTTCTTCTACCTGACAAATAAAGGTATTCCACCAGATTCCCCCATGAGAACCTGAAGCTACTTGTCAGATGTTAAGCACATGAATTTCATTTATTTTTTCGTTACAAAGCAGATGTAAAAAGAGTCATGTGACAGTTTGCCTATTCACTTTTCCTCTCCATTTCTTGGTATGTGCATGTGTAGTAAGAGAGATGGCACGGGATGGTGGACGTGTTGGCACAAAGACCAGTTTTCACTGGAGAATGTTTCTCACCTGATCCTGCAGGGTTTCAAGATCCATATTTGGGTTCTTCACATGGCTAGACGATATTAGCAAATTCCCATGGAACCCAAATCCTAATAATATGTAGCTCTCGCAGCTCCTCGGTGGCAGTTCGCATGGACCGTTTGCCATATGGGTGGAAAAACTCCTGCCTGAAAAAAATTGCCTGCACTAATGTGAATATGGTGGTCTTTCCACGGATGTTCCCAGCCACCACTGTGGGTGCCACCGACCACCAGTGGAGAAACCAAAATGAAATCTCAACGTGGATGCTTATGCACTTGTGGGGAGTCTGAGATTCGCGCCTTAGGAAGCGTAATTTTATTTAATCGGAAGGTTTTCTGTCTATTTTGTGATAAGTATGGTATTTCCTAGTCAAATCGCAGTGTTGGCTTTACAGTAAAGTGGACGATCGTCGGCTAGCCATTTGTTCGGTTGTCCGCATTTACATTCGAGGCCGGTCTCCTGACGTTTTTATTACATTTCTTACCCATATTCATATTATTCCATTTGACTATTATATCACTGTACATATTTTTGCCAGTTCTCCTTTACTTGTGCTTTTGTGGGTTCAGTTTATTTACTGCTCCCTTGTCATGTACCATCTAACCGTCAAACAGCGTACCCAAGTTGTTCTGTGGTACATAAAACTTCAGAGCATAAAACAAGTATGCAAAAGGTTTCGCCAGACATTCCGCTGCTGTCCACTGCGCAAGCGGACAATCCAGAAGTGGGGGTCTTGCTTTGTGGGAGAAATTAGCGTGAAAAGCAAACAGCACGACTACCCAAAGTTGGTAGCCACGGACGAACTCGAGTACGCCATTGTGGGTTTGTTTTGAGGTTGCTCCTCGTAAGTCCGCGAAGAGAGCTGCAAACCTTTTCAGCGTGACCACATCGACAGTGCGGAAAGTACTGAAAACCTACACATTTTGACCACATAAGATTCAACTGCTCCATGCAATGAACGAGAAGGACTAGTCGGAGAGTGCAGTTCTGCACTAGTGAACAGTCATGCGTGCAAGACAACACACCCCATTTGCAGTTTCTAGTGCTCAGCGACGAGGCCACTTTCCACGTGAACGTCAACAGACACACCTGTTTTTACTGGACCTCCCACAAACCCGAACTGGGTATCTGAGCGACTACTACAGTCGTGAAGACGACAGTATGGTGCGGACTGTGGTGTGAAGGCACTGTGGAGCCCCTTTTCTTTGATGACACCGTCTAGGGAGACAACTGTCCACAAATGTTGAAAAGGGAGTTCCTGCCAGAACTGAAGTCTTTTCATATGCAGAGTGACGTCTGCATCTTCATGCAGGATGGTGGCCCGTCCCATTTTACTGCAAAAGTCAGGGACGGGCCAAAGGAAATATTTCCCGGAAGATGGTGGGATGGGGTTTGCCAAATGATGCCTTCGCCTGTGATGTTCACGGTGTGTTTTGATCCTACGTAATAAACACAAGAAACCATACTACAATACAGCCACTACAGTACTGACATTTGTGTCTGTGTGCATTATCCGCAACCCGTGTAGTGCTTCTGTAACATTACTGATTTACAGCATTAAGAATATCCATACAGAGTTAAACAAAAAGCTACAAGCTTTTCTGTGGAGCCAGCACTGTATACCATCATGAATAAAACAATGATATGCTGTGTTCTGTAGATGCTGAGGCACCTTTGACACCACCACAACCGTCCTCTGTGACACCTGATTCAGAAAGGTTTCAAGAAACACCTCATATTCATGGTAAGTATTTTTGCATTAAGTTGCTCAGTAGCCTTTAGCACAGCTAATACGTAAGCAGGAAAACTTTAACTTAATAAGCTATACCTGATAGTACTACATAAGTTAAAACTAACTTTTCCTGTATTTTCTTGTACAGCAGCAGGACAAACACCACACAGGTCCAGAAGCAAGGTACATCGAGATTAGACGCCCAGAATGTCTCGTGTCCTAAAGAGGCTTCACACATTGAACTCTCGGCTGAGGTCATAGAAGGATGCTCTTCGATGACGTTTCATTGAAGAGAAATCTATATTACGATTCAAAGAACATTGTCCATCGGTTTTCTGACTGCGGAAATGGGAGGTCACCCGACGTTGCTAGCACTGCACTTGTCGTTTTCCCGAGCCTTTCACTGTTGTGGACTCAGCCTGTGCCATTCATGATTGCTAAAACTATGGTGGACGCAGACCCCTTACAGCAGCTCATTCTGCAGCCGATTGAGCAATTAAGATCAAATGGGATCATGGTGAAAGGTGCAGTGTGAGACCAGGCCAGCAGCAACGTCACTATCTCAAAGCAGCTGGGGGCAACGCCCGACCATCCATTTTTCACCGCTGGAGATCAAAAGATATATTTTTTTTGTTTGATGTCCCCCACCTAATTAAGTACATGGAACGAGGAACGACGAGGAACAACTTAAGACATGGTGCTCTAAAATCTGGAGATGACACTATCAAATGTCAGCACATTCAGCAGCTCTATGAGCTGTCACTTTCTGAAGCAGAGGCTAGTGCCAAAGCTAACTGACCGCCACATCTACATACCACCTTTCGAAAACATGAAAGTAAAGTATGCCACACAGGTACTCAGCAACTCTGTATCTGTTGCCACTCTTGCTGTTGTATCCATCGGCTGCTTGCCAGGTGAGGCCACTTCCACAGCAAATTTTTGTGAGGCCATGGATCAGCTATTTGACATCGTGAAGAGCTCAGTCATTTCCCTGCCACAGGCAGAGTGCACTAAATTCAGGTTTGCACTGTCTGCTTACCCAAGCCTGGATAAAGAAGACAAACTGAAGAAGCAATTGGAGTTCTTGAAATCATATCTTGCTTCCATACATCAGTGGAAATTCGACTCTACCCGTCAGCCTCACACAATAAGAGGCTGGCAGGTTACAATAGCAACAGTTCTTTCACTTTGGGAAGAACTGCGCCACATGTTTGGGTACTTTCTAACACGTAGACTAAATGAGGATGCACTGGAAAACCTTTTGGCATGTGCAGGCAGCAGCATGGTTGCAACGAAACTCCAAATGTATTTCAATTCGTGAGTGGCCTCAAATACATCCTAACTGGTCAGCTTGAATATCAAGCACTCTGGGCAGTCTAATTGTGAGGCTGATAGATCTGCTCTTCTGGCTGAGCTGAGGGCGTGCTGGTCTCATCTGCTGAGGACACTGAGCATGAACTGCTGGATACAGAGTGGCTCAGTTATGTAGGCTCTGGGACTGTGGAGCAGCTCAGTCACGATCAGAGAATAGTACAAGACAACGTTCGCTACTACATAGCTGAACGTCTTGCTCACGTTTTTCCTCACGAGATCGTCAGGTGCCACCTGCTCCCATACCTTGATTTCGGAAAACCAAAGCATCCAGTCTCACAACCAGTTCCTTGTTCATTTTAGGGCTGAAGATATTTCTGGGGAACTTTTCGCAGGGGTCACGTTGTCCTCTGGAAACTGTCTGAGTTTGTTGTAGGACTGAAGGAACTCTCTTTGATGTGTATCACCAAGGTTCTACAGCTCAAAGGTGTATTGAAATTGCTGACTGGACACTTAAGTGACAACACCTTTAGCACTGCATTCTGCAGCACGCAATGTAGGGATCGGTTTGTGTCAATGTTCTGCCGTCTGAGGCTAGTACAGAACCTGTGTCTTCAAAACCAGAAGCTTTTGAAGGAAGCCACTAGCAAGCAAAGTGCTGCAGTCAGGAAGGCTCAGAAATTATACATACCTTGTACGGCATACAGGTCCCAAAGATATGCTTAGTCAGCCAGAGTGCAGTACCTGAGCTACCATAGAAACACAGCTAAACCCCTGACATTGCCTGAACCAGGAGGATAAACAACTATTTCGTCTAGAGCGTATCCCAAAGTCTAAGGACAGAGGAATAACGGCAACTCCCTTGCCTGGGGACGCCTAGAATCCCTGTAGCTGGTAGAGTGGTTCGGGTGAACTCCTCACGTGGGAAATGTCTCAAAGTCCATTTTGGATAGAGGAATACAGGCGACTCCCTCGCCATAGGCGTGTCCCAAAGCTTCAGGCATCCTCAAGGTTGCGCATGACTGTCAACGAAGGGAGGCCAGAGGTTACAAGTAGCATTTCTGCTCTGGGTTCTCCTCAGGTACCTCTAACTGCCCTCCTTCAGAAGTGGATTGACATAATTGTGATAAATTGTTTGTACTTATGAGTGTAGTTGATTATATTAATTTACTTAATGGTGTACTCTGAAAACTTACTCAAGAAGTAGCTGTTATCCTTTGTTCACTTTCCTAATTTCATCTAACAAATCTCTGTACAGTTCGGGATTGCCAGAAAACCATATGGCATGTTAATCCACCTTTGGTTTGATGCTGATGTAAACATGTTTAATTAAGTACTGTTTTGAGATACGATATCCTGCCCTTTTATCAACGTGTTGCTACCTCCTCCAACTGAACCGTGTTGTTGCCTCCAACTACATTGAGATAGCTGTGACAAATTGTTGGTACTTATAAGTGTAACTGATTGCATTTACTGAACTGCGCAATGTGGGAACTTACCCAAGAAATTTGTGTTGTTCTCTGTTGATTTTCGTAATTGCATCTCACAAATCATTGTGAAGTTTGGAATTGCAAGGAAACCCTATATGTACAAGTTAATCCCCTTTCGGTTTCATGGTCATGTAGACATGTTTAGTCAAGCAGTGTTTTGAGATACGATAATCCCGGACGCCCTTTTCTCCGATTTCTCCGGACGCCCTTTTCTCAACCTCAGTTAGCTGTTTCTGCAAACAACACTGATACGTTTCTGTGTATGCCTGCTGTTAAGCCGCAACTAATACTTTGCAACATCTTCAAGGCTCTGATCCTTGTGGAAGAACGCTGTACTGCTTCAAGCTGTGGATAGCACCTTGCCAGGTCACTCATGTTACTCAACATCCACTCCATTACCATCCTGAAGCATATTTACACCTCTATATGATAATTACTCATCATTTGTAGATGTGTATATGTGTGTTGCATTGCATGCTATTTTCCTAAATTTCAGAAGTAACATACATTGCACTGACCATATGTATTGAATGCTTCTTATTTATAGGCGTGTAAATGTTTTTAGATCTTGTATGATTTATATCTTAGTGGTATGTGCCACCATTGTTGCTTATGCCCCCATCTCCATCTGTATACATTCATTCCCTCCAACTTATCTGTATGTCTGTGTACATATCTATAAATGCCAGTAAACTTGTCTCCGGCACTTGTCCTATTCTCGGAGGTGTTTTGTGCTTTTCCTAGCAACATTGTCTTCTCTTTTTCTGTTTCTGCATATCCCGGTGTCAGGACTTGTATTACGATTACTGTATCACTTATATTATGATTAAGACTCTTTTTGAGTCGTCCTCATACTTGCGCATCGAAATATGGTGGAAGTTGACTACCCGCGACATCGTGAGCGCAAAGGGCACGACATACAACAATTGTTGTGCTTACAACAGTGGTTGCTGCTGACGGGGTCGACCCCGTCGTGTGAATGTGTGTATGAGTGAGCAAAAATGTAAGAGTGAAAAGGAGGATGAGTGAGAGAGAGTGGCTGGATTGTCCCTTCAGATGACGCACCCTGGAAGTCGCTGAGAAGGCGTGTTAGCTTAGATCAAGATACATAGCCTAATCAAGATCAATAAAATAGGATCAAGAAAACATTTTCAGTGTTGTTAGCAACCTGCATGCCTATTATCTAATGCACACTGTAGGTTACAGCTATAAGCATATCAGACATACAGTTCGGCATACCGCCTTCCACCCTTTCGACCATCTTGAAGAACAGCGGAAAAATCATCAGTGAGTACAGCAAGACTTACTCGCCAAACATTCACGTGCTCAGACTTCGACCTTTCCAGAACTGGAGTCAGCCCTAGGTGCATGGCTCAATCGGATGACAGCTGCGAACTATCCTGAGGGACAAAGCACGTGACCTTGCCAACAGGCTTGGATGCGAAGGGTTCAACTGCAGCAACGGATGGTTTTTTCGGTTCAAGGCTCGTAATAACCTGACCTCAAGGTATGTGGCGAAAGCGGCAGTGTGGACAGGGAAGTGGTCCACAATTGGAGGGTACATGCACTTCAGCCACTTCTACAAGATTGCCGTTTGATGTCCAGCGTTGCTGTGGAGCAATGCTCCAAAATATAATTTTTTTCTCCACCCAAGTGGGTGACACAGTGTACTAAATGCCCCATGTTGCTCAGGAGCAACGATTTGAACCACATGAAACGAAGGAGAGATGGCAGCACTTGCCCGCGTAGGCATTTAAACCACGTGACTCTGCAGTTTTTGCGCCCATCTTGAAAGCGATTCACCAAGGTAAGCAAATCGCCATGTTTCGTGGCCGGTATTTGATACTCCTGCGATCGAGTGAATAAAAACAAGAGATTCTGACCTAGGCAATTGGGTGACAGTGCAAAATTTGACTGACACTTCAGAGATATTATGTAGTCCGCGGGGAAAATACTATGAGCAACGTCGGGAGTCTATGGGTATTTTAGTATGTGACTTCACAGACAAAGTATACATTTGTTTTTCAATAGACCGCACACCGCTGTTTCTTTTCCGAAAATTTCCTGCCGTTACTTCGACACATATTTATGCGTGAATAGTTACCAGGCCACTGACATACTGCTTCACATCTATCTAGATGAGCATTACATCGTCCAAAAAGGCACTCACGGACAACAAGATCCTTGAGATCCCTTTTCTGCCGGACGGTGAAATATCGCAAGTTAACTTTGACAGCGATCCGGATGATCCGGATTGTGATCCAAGGGAGGATAGAACCATGACTTGAAAACCCGAGACGAGGTAGGGCCGATAACAGACAAACACATACACGGTTTCAAACTCAGCTCAGTTTGAGCTGAGCTTGAGACCGTGTTTGTGTTTGTCTGTTATCGTCCCTACTTCGTCTCGGGTTTTCAAGTCATGGATCGTCACCACCAGCTCGCTTGCTACCTAACTTTCCTTTCGAGGATAGAATGTTTGCTGAACTCTGTCCTTTTGAAATTGTAAGGGATCTTCATGGCCAAGAAGTTGACGAAGAGTGGACAGAGAATGATATTGGCGAATCTTCATCTTGTGACCCTGTCGACAGCGTCCACCACAAAGGCCCCGTAAAGTACCGCTGAAAAAGGCTGCAAGGACATGGAAGAAAAATGATTTCTCTATCCAGGACACAGCCATGGAAAGGACAGCTACCAGATCCGCCTGATGACATTCTTAGCCCGTACGAATATTTCAGAACTTTCTTCGATGAACAGACGATAGAAATTCTGTGTTATAAGACGAATCTCTATTCCACCCAGAAGAACGGCATTTCGCTTCAGCTTCAGCAACTTCTACATGGTTACTCCCCAGACGACATCTTTGACCTGGACGAATCGGACCTTTTTTACAAGATGATACCAGACCGAACGTTCACAGCGATGACCAAAAACCTACCGGGAGGAAGCAGAAAAATCGACAGAATTTCAGTTTTGTTTGGTGCCAAAGCATCTGGTTCTGAGAAGCTCCGACTTTTAATCATTGGGAAGTACGCAAATCCAAGGTGTTTCAAAAACGCCCGCCTGCCGTCGACACAAGAGGATCTATCGAAGCAACTCCAACGCCTGGGTAACCGCACAACATTTTGAAGAGTACGTGAGGTTGCTGGACAAGAAGCTGAGCGCAAAAGGTCAACACATAGTCTTTGTTGTGGACAACTGTTCTGCCCACGGTGCAATCCAAAACCTCCAGGCGATCAAGATAGTGTTCCTTCCACCGAACACCACAGCAGTTTCTCAACCAATGGATCAGGGCATCGTCTTGCAACCACGGAAGATTTACAGAAGCCACCTCTTGAGAAGGATCCTCCATTGCTACGAAAACGGAAAGGAGTACGATATCGACGTGCTCGGCCCAATTTCACTCATGGCATACGCATGGAAGCAGCTGAACCCTAACGTCATCAAGCAGTGCTTTCAGCATGCTGGTTTCTACCTGGATCAGTCCGTAACTGACTGTGATGGCAGCAAAGGGGAACAACGAGGAAGACGACGTGGATGAGATGGAACGCGTGAGGCAGCAGCAACGGACAACACTGCAAGTCCCTGTGGGTGCCGCGGATTCTGAGGAGCTCGTCAGCTCTTTTGAAGATTACGCGAGAATTGACGAAGGGGAACAGCCGTGCGCATCGTCCGTGGAAGAAGACTCCAGCCTGACGGCTGCCGATCCGAGCAGAGCCTCTCGGAGTGACGATGGCGGAGACGACGAATCACCCCGCGTGCCGTCGCTTTTGGAGGTGTTTGGAGCTCTCACTGTCGTGCGGAACTTTATAGAAGCCAGCGGTGCGAGCAGCGCTCTGATGGACTTAGTGGCCGCTTTGGAACGAGCGGTGGCGGCTGACAGTAATTACTGCAAGCGACAAACAAAGATAAGCGATTGTGTAATAAGCGGCATTCTGTTCAGTCACGTGTTGAATTTGCTTAATTCAAATACCCGCTTAATTCCAAATTTATTCGTAGTCCGGGCGGCTTCGAATTAACGAGGTTCTACTGTATATTTCTCGTATGTGAACTAAAATTTTCATCTGTGTTTGAGAGTTCGTGTTGTGCCTGCCCCTTCGTGTTCCCTAGTCTCGGGGTTTTTACGTTATACATCATCTTCACCAGCTCGCTTGCTTCTTAGCCATTTTTTCATTATCAAAGACAGCCCCACAAAAATCTTAACCACCAGCCCTCCTGCTTCCTCACAGTTGTCTCTGACTTCATGACTTCAGGTGGACCTAGGCGCATGTGAAGTCGTGCACACACGTATGTGTTGGGAGGGCAGTGGAGTCCGGGAAGGGAGGAAACGAAGGATGGAAAAAGCAAAAAGTTTGAAGCGAAAGCACAGAGATGGCGCCACAAGCACATCGTGCATATAGCCACTTCCGGTTTCCAGCACATGATGTCACGCGCATAGCATCACTCTTAAAAAAATGTGCGGGGAAAGCGGCACTGTCGATATGACGATTGTGGAAAACTACAGTGACAGACTGCAGCCACTGT
The DNA here is from genome assembly GCF_037126465.1 of Ornithodoros turicata. Lineage (NCBI taxonomy): Eukaryota > Metazoa > Arthropoda > Arachnida > Ixodida > Argasidae > Ornithodoros > Ornithodoros turicata. The sequence goes on along the minus strand of NC_088202.1, from coordinate 32,535,424 downwards.
TGCAGCAGTACTCACCAGACAACGTTTAGAACTGTGACATGACCGGCTTATTTTATAAAATGATGCCAGACAAGATCCTCGCTTTCTCTGGTGAAGCTTGCCATGAGAGAAAGCACAGCAAAAAAAGAGTAACTGTCATTGTCTGGAGCAACATGTAGGGCACTGAGAAGTTTCCGATGCTCGTGATAGGAAAACCGAACAATCCCAGGTGTTTCAGAGGCACCAAATTGTTGCCAGTGTGGTACGACACAAATAGAAAAGCATGGCTTATGCAACAGCTGTTCGAGAACTACATACGAAGGCTGGACCGAAAGTTTCAACACGAGAAGCGAGCAGTTTTGCTTTTCGTCGACAACAGCAAGGGCTCGTACCCAATCTGCCGTCAATCAAGCTGGAATTCCTTCCGTTAAACACGACCAGTATCATCCAATCACTGGACCAAGGGTGATCCAGCACCTCAAAGTGAAATAAAACATATGGTAGATGAGCCGTACGCTTCTATGTATTGACAGCGGAAATACGTATTCAGTGACTTTGTCAGCCATGAGTATGCAGTCGGAGGCATGGAAAGCGGTAATACTGCAGACAGTCGGGGACTGCTTCCGACATGCAGGGTTCGTCGTTCACAATGAGGGAGCTTTCACAAGCTGCTACCCCGTGTCCGACGTCCTAGCTACCGACGCGGAGGACATGTTGATGGAGTTGCGCAACGGCAGCGGTGAGAGACACACTTCAGTGACATTTGAGAAGTTCATGGGCATGGACGGTGCAGTGGCAGCGTGCACTGAACTCACAGATGACATCATTTGTGGGGTGTGCGACGGATATAACAGTGATTCGGAACCAGAGGAGGAGGACGCGGCTCCACAGTCTGATGTGGTGGTGCCTTCGAACATGAAACTTGTTCACGTCTGTGCATAGTGAAGCTACGAACGTATACGAAATACAATCAGACCCGTATAAAAGCTGAAGAACGCACGGGAGCAACAAATTGACTTTTTTGTTGTTTGATTGTTTCTCAATGCGAGAATAAATGAGTGAATACAGGTGTTTCTGATGCAATTAGCTTTTTCGGACTGCTCAATTATTCGGACGCCTTTGTGGTTCCCATAGAGGTCGAAAACTCAATCGGCGACTCTGTACTAAGTCAAAAGTTCTCAATGAATACGCTGACCTCCAGTTACCAGTGCAAGCTCAGACATAACCACGTTGCGTGGAACAGTGTTATGCTCCTGGCTGTGCGTCCGACGCTAACCAGAAACAACATTCCGCAAGCTTATCACAAAGATGCTGCTGCCCCAGTATTCCGACTTGCTCGCCCGCCTGTCAATCACCCGTGATTGGTCACGCCTGCGCTAAAGGGCGCTCACTGACTGGCGTTGCTCGGGTGACGTTTTCAGAGAGGGAATACATTCAATATGCTTTGTCTGCTCTTGTCATGTGTTACATCAGACTGCACAGGAACAAGGCCATCAATTCGCGTCGGATTTTTGACGTTATTATCAGTGATGAACACGGAGTAAAACAGCATTATAGTTTCGGAATCGGCTGGGATGGATGCGATAGGCCCTTTCATTTTACCTTTATAACCAATTTTTTTCTGTAGTCCCCTGAACTTTGTTGTAAAGGAGTTTGATTGTATATACAGTAGAACCGCACTAATTCGATCTCACTTAATTAGGTTAATTGGAAGGATTGCTGCGGTGGGAGACCAGTTGGTGACTTTGCTTGAATCACAAACTTCTGAGCCCCCTATCGTCGGAACACTTCAGTGTTTAAGGCTAATGTTTTGGGTTTAGCACACAGCTTCCACCCTGTGAACCCAGGTTTTTCTATGGCATGGGTGAAAGGAGGTCACTACACCTGCGCCAACCCTCCTTGAAGAGTGTAATCATGTTCGCGAGCGGGTGACAAGTGTCTGCATTGTTGATTAGTCACAATCACTGACTAATCACAATTATGTGCAACGTGGATAATGCACCAGTGCGTGTGGGGTATAAGATGCAAGGCACTGGGGAATGTGTAAATAAAGAGATTACCTCGAGGAAGACAGATCAGTTAGGGGCAGTTAGTGAAGTATGGTGGGAGAAGCAAAATGGAGGTGCTTAATTCAGTCTGCTGTATCAGAACATTGTGACAATGATGAGGTTTCCCGTATGGGAGACGAAACGACTGATTAAATTGTTTTCTTTGTTATGTTAAGTCAATGCTATTTTTTCCTTCCTGCATAAAACAATGTATACGCATACCATTTAAAATGCAGCCTCGGGAAATGACGTACCGGTCACAGTGCAGTTGCTGATATGCCTTGTTAACATTCCCTACGCTGTTCCCCCTGTGTCATGACATAATGAAGTATCATTGAAGGATATAAGAGGACTAACACTCATAAGAGCAGAAGTGGAAACTGCACGTACCAGTGGAAGAAATTTGCTGAGATAAAGGATTCTTTCATTGATGCGTGTGACAGATCGTACTTGCTTCGTCTAAAGAAATCGCCTGCAAAGTGCCCCACCCTGTTGATGAACCAAGGAGCCTACGCTTCATTTTAGACTTTCCTTAGCTGGTTAAATGTATGAGGAACGCATTTGTTGCAAAGGGTTCCGTGCGGTCACGGTCATGTCTATATCAAAGAGGCGCGAAAACATCACAAGGATGCATTGACGCTCAAGGTGATGCCACGTATCACAATGGCACACTTCCAGCCAAGCTCATTTGAGAAGGCGAGGGGTAATTTAGCCAATCAGCTATTCAGTGAAGAAGTTCTGAAAGGACTTTTCTTTTACCAGAATCACCTGGAAGAAGCAGTATATGCTATAGAACCAACAGAGGAGCTTGTGAAGCACATGGAGAAGCTGATATTTGTGACGTTATCCGCAACTCCTTCTAAAGGACTACTGTCAGAGTCATCCAGCGCACAATTTTTAAAGGACTTTGTTGTGTTCTTAAGTGACCGGGAGGAGCATGCTGCAAGGAATAGTGGTGGATTCATAAGTGCAGGAACAGCCCTTGGGCTCAGCGTAACTCTACAGAGTACATTGTCACTGCTTAACTATGTTATATCTCTAGAGTACCTCTACCCGTTAGCAGCAAACCTCAGTCAAGATAAGATTGAGAATTTGTACGACAGGCCTATGGCTGCAATGATCATCCAACTCCAGAGCAGTTTTTGATCATAATTAATAATTTGTCATACTAGCCTGGCAAAGCGACCAAGGAATGGAAACTCGCCAGCTCACCTGATAACTGCACTTTCGCAGCCATCTGAAAGTGCTGTACGAAAGGTTGTTCATGTCAGAACGCTGACTGATACTTTCTGAAGGAGGAGATCTGACATGTGCAGAAGTAGTTCTTGAAACGCGCTATATAGCTTCCCAGAACACCAGAGCTGGGTGATTTCATCTCAATTCAGGCAAGGCTGTACACTTGGGTTCTTCAATTTTCATCATTGTTTTTTATGTGAAAGCACATCGTGTGTGAATAACAAGTTCACCAGTCTTTTAGTCCTAGGTGTAGCATTGTTGTGAAATAAAAAAAATGAAACGTCAACCCCCGTGAACAACAGCGTGCCCAAACTGCGCTCCCCCGCACTTTGAGAGCACCTCAGACGCCCTGTATAGAAGCCACACAGTCATTTTTTATTCGATGCATATATGCACAACAGACTGTTACTCTATGCAAAAAATTATTAAAACTTGTGTTTACTTCACTTTACAAACTATCGCAAAAATGCTACCTAGTACGATTCTGTCCAATGTTTGCATTCGGTTTACAAATAAAATGTTGTAAACATACGAACTCGAGCACTTCAACCCAAAGACAAAACAAAAGCACGGCACCACTCCACCACGATTCACACAAGGCCAGAGGCCCCCAAAACCTGACTGATGGCTTACATAAACAATACCATGTACACCATCGAAAGAGGAGGCAGTCGGCAAATAAAGACGGTCACGAGCAAACGTGCGTTTGCAATTATTGCGAGTTTGTGGCAGGACTTGACAACGGTGTATAATGCCTCGAAAGCGGGTCACACCGATGACGTCAGTACCGTCAAGCACATCCGTCCAGAACAAGTGCCGTGCCAACGCTCAGCACCGATTCTGACATCACCCGCATCTGACATCACTGCGGATGACTGGGTCGACGAGAGTCAAGACATGGGTGGTCACGAGGACCAGTCACCCGACCAGTTGAGGCAAAGGTTGGACCAACGGCAACAATTGCAATGAGGGATTGACCAACTGAGTGGACAATCGGGCATCACTGAGGATGCTGCTGCAGTGCCTCTTGCACCGCATTCATCTGAGAAGAATTTGGCAAGAAACATTTGCCAACACAGGTCGAATCACTTCTTCAAATGCCACTCATCGAGACTGGGATGCGCATCTAGACGAAGTCGAACGAAACATCAATGCTGCGCCAAGCCGATCAACGGGAAAATCACCATTCGAACTGTTGTATGGATACACCCCTGTGTTTCGTGGTGGAAACCTAAACACCATTCTGCCCGACCCGCAGTACGTGCCACCAACTAAACTAAGAGAAGCTATCGAAGAGCTATCGAAGCCACGAAGGCATAGAGGGAAAAGAGTAAGGAGAGGTACGACAAACATCTCACCGAGCTATAAGGTCGGTTACGTCGTAGTAATCAAGCGACTCCCAACACACACGGGACACCCGTGAAGGCACAACCAAAATACCGCAGACCATTCATTGCCGCAACCTCCAAAATTTGCTGCGACTGATATGGACAATCATCCTCACTAGCCACCCTGACCGTCGTCTTACCCGAAGCAGCTCACTCACCTTCTGGAGCTCTCAGCTCCGACCATGGATGCATCATCTACATTGACCAATGTGAGTGACAGTACGCTCTCTCTTTTGGCCCAAAGGATTGCAAGAAATATGTTCATACCGCTTCCGTCACGAAGTTCAGCGAGTTGAGTAAAGAGGAACAGTCACTGATTTCTGCTCGAGCAAAGCGCACCGCTTCTTCAATCACTGGCATTTGCAAGGACCATCATTTGCTATACACATGAAAATACAGCCAAAAGCTTGTTGTGTCAACCCGTTCAGCAAACACAAGAAGAATGTGCGTGGGACGAAAATAATATCTTCCACACTATCGAAACATGCACTGTCGCTCTAGCTGAGTCCGCGCGACCAGTTATGTCCGAAGTGTTACATCGAGTGTGTGAAATATCATGACGAGGACACTTCAAGTCAGATGGAACCTACACGCAGTCCAGTACAGATATCGAGCAATATCGAACAAAATCTGCAGACGCTCAACAAGTCCCTGGGACTTCTTGGCGAAACACCGGTAACGCGAAAAAAAGCCCTGGATCGACGAAAAGGCTATGCACAAGCCAAACTGCGCAAAATAGAATCAAAAGCAAGGAGAGCACTGGAAACATAACTGGTGGTTGGGATAGACGAGCCAACTATACATCACAAGAACCGTGTCCTGTACTGATCAAAGATTACACAACTGTGCTTGATGAACTGCGACACAAATTTGCTGAACAAGATAATAAATCGCGGAAAGTTATGATATTGACGCTGGCACCGCCGTCATAGTCGAGACAGCAGACAGCTAGTTATGTTGGAGAGTCTGATCGTATGGTGCGGAAAGCTAGGGAGATGAAGAAAAATGCGGGAATCCTCAGCGAACCAAGCACCTCTAAAGGAAAACCAGCTCTGCACAAACAACACAAAGCAACCTGTGCTTCAATTCTACAAGGACGATCTGATATCATACTGTATGCCGGGGAAGAAAGACGTATTGAAAGGACACCAGAAACGTCTCATGCTCGCCAGCCTGAAGGAAGCTTTCATCATGTGGAAGACCAACAATCCTACATTGAAAGCTGGTTTTTCGACATTTGCTTCCTTAAGGCCACCCTGGTGCGTCCTCGCAGGGGACCCAGGAACGCATTCTGTGTGCAGTTGCCATCGGAATGTGAAGATGCTCCATGTGGCTGGGATAGAAAACGGTTACAAGGAACTCCTTGGTACAATGGTATACAACGTTGAAAGCGAACAGTGCATGCTGGGCAGCGTACTGACTGCCCGGGGTTACCAGGACTCGAGAGCATATTGGATACATAGCTCAAGCTGATGTCAGAGTTTTGCAACAATGTCACGTACCAGCAGTGGGTGCTTGGAGTCGCTTCGAACATTTGTTGTACAACTACAGGAGTTTCACCAGAACCTGCTATGTGCACTTTCAGCCTTAAGAAGCATCAATTCACCAGCTTGTCGCAGTCTGTTTACATGAAGCAACTAAAAGTCAGTCTTCCCCATGATGAGGCCATCGTGCAATTAGATTTTTCAGAAAACTACTCTTTCATTGCCCAGAATTCACCCTAGCCGTTTTGCTGGAATACGTCGCAGGCAACAGTGCACACAATTGTGGTATATTTCAGGGATCGAGATAAAGTATTGCAAAATCTCTCCTTTGTGGTGATATCAGAGTCCCTCTCCCATGACAATGCATCTGTTCACTTGTATCAAAAGTTATGTTTAGAACGGTTCCTTGCAGATCACCCCCACATCAAAAAGTTGCAGTATTTATCTGATGGCACCGCTTCCGCAACAGCATTGTTCTACGTTTTGACGTCCCAGAAAACTGGATGGTTAAGTTTTCTAGCGAAGTGCAGGGGCATTACTGACAAAGAAAAAAAAAACTTCCATATTCACGTGCGTCGCCACAACGATGCTGGCTACGAGGAGCTACGCTACGGTGAGTGAGGACATGACCCATGATACAGCACATGTGCTGCTTGCACTGGAAAAAATAATTGGGCATCTGGAGGATGCTCTACCTCTGTTCTCTCATGTAATGTATGTATCCGATGGTGCTACAGCACATCTTAGAAATAGATTTCAGTCTCATTAGATGAAAAAAGATATCTTACTGAAGTGTCTCTTCTCTGGAACTGGACACGGAAAAAACGCGTGATGGTGTTGGTGGCTCTCTGACGCACACTGCTACGTTGCACAACATGTGCTGCCCAGTTGTTGACGCAATTCAAGGCCCCAGGGATTCCGTCCGCGTATTAACAGAAAAGGCCATTCGACTGTTCTGTTGACCTCCCGGCCAGCGAAGTCAAGGCGTTTCGGGAAACCAAACAAGAGGATTGGAATAAGGTAAAGGCAGTTCGGGGAAGTCGTTCATTGCATGTCTGGTGCAAGAAATTTGACCATGATTCCGGCCCCAAAGTTCTGATGGTAAGAGCAGCTGTGGACATTATTTCGTCACATTGAGGTGTGTTCTTGTCACGCTTAGATGGACCACACTGAATGTGAAGTAGTTTGTTTGAAGAACCCAAGTGGACAGCCTTGCCTGAATTGAGATGAAATCGTCCAGCTGCATTCACAAAAAAAAAAAAAAAAAAGATAAAAAAAAAGAAAAGAAAAAAGGCGACCGTAGACTCATGTTTTATATAGCCGGATACGTTGTCTGGAAGTCCCTGAAACGATTTTGTTGCTTTGAATATGGATCTTGACTGACCATTTTACCCATGCAAGCCAATTCCAGTCCTAATCATTGACTTAGGAATTCGATTAGGTATGCTCCTAATGAACATATGTTCAGATAATAGAGTAAATGGATGGCCACCAAATATGTGGGAATGCTCCAAGCATTTAACGGAATGGAGGCAGCGTGGTAGGGCGACATGCTCTACCAGCGGCACATCAGAGACTGCAGGGCAGCGCTCTCGTTTCTAAGACTTAGGCACGCGATAACCTTCTGGGGCCACCTTCTGAGTGAATGTCACCCCTCCGAGCTCCCAGCCTTATACACCAATGAAGAGGCAGCCTGTCTCTGCAAGGTGTGCGGGGACCTGATCGTTCATCCGGCCACTCACAACCAGGGCAGCAGTTACCATACCGCCGCGGCGCCCCTGGCCAAGCCAACTCCCTCGGAGAGCGGGGAGTAAAGGTCACTGCAAGGCGTGACTGGAAGAAAGGTGCGGGCAACGGGACACTCGTGTTTCAGATGGGAGACAGTGCGGAAATGCTCAACAGAGATCCAGGTAGGGCCAATAAATGACATGTGAGTTGGTCTACTTTTCGTGTCAGTCATTCTTGGTTGGCAGCGGGGAATGAACTGGGCTATTATAGCCTGCACCCATGAGATAGGCTACTTAAATAGGAGCGGATCCCACAACTGTTAAAAAATTATACGAAAGCATCATTTAGAGGGATCAACACACACACACACACACAAAATGGAGAAAAGAAATAGCTGAAGAAACACTGCATGATGAAGAATGGTATTGGAGACAGATTATGAATGACCTAGTGAGAACATGGGAAACAAAACAATGGTATGGTGATAATGTCCAAACTGACTCTGTAGGTATGTGCTGCATCTAAAAACGAAATTAGGAACGAAAACCACTACGACAACTCACTCTCCAGTGCACTGTTATTTGAGGCACGGGCTGGAGTCATAGGAACGAGGGAATGGTGGGCAAAGATTCAGAATGCTAAGAATCTGGAAATGAATGCAAGGACCGACTGTGCCATTTGTGAAGATGACAAAAAAACAATGGTATGGTGTATTGAAAAGGTATTTCTCCTAAAAGTAGAGGTGTGTGCCCCCACAAAGCAGGCTGCCAGATTGGGCTATTTGGCTACTCTTCCGAGTTCCTACTGAGCAACCTAGCAAAGCTCAAAGAAACGATATTTGTGGGTTTTTAAAGCACACTCGCTCAGGAGTCCTCTACATGCTTTGCAAATAGGCCGGTGTCCACACCACAGCAGGTCCAATTCAACTGCAGTATAAGTTGGCGGTCTCACAGCACGATACAGAGCGAAGTTGCCACACACACATGGTTACATTTGAGAACTCCTATCTGTAATTTGTTTGAATGTCAATAAAAAAGGTTCACCTTTTCCTACCCTGCTGCCATACTATCGGACCTGACAGAAGGCACCACAAGTAGACACAATGGATGCGCTCGCACTCTAATCTTGTCTATCGAATCTGGGTTAACACATCACATTTATGGGCAAGTGGGAGAAGTGGGTGGGGACATGACCCAGAATGCAGAAGTGGGTAGATAATTACTGTAGTGCATCTCTCTCTCTCTGCTGTAGCTATCTCAACCACACGCCAGTGTGCTGCTAATATTTTTAGCATTCAACAGTACCTATATCTGGAGCAAGCTCCATAGTACAAAGGACAGCATTGGACAAGGCATGTTTCTAAAGCCCTCAGACTTTGCAGACCGAATGCTATGCATCACATTCTCTAATATGGCTCTTGAGGGAGAGTTGAATCAGCCCTCACAAAGATGGAATCGGTTAGTGGTGAGCACCCTCGAAAGTATATGAATTTTGCAAGCGATAGTTCCTGAGTGTCTACACCATAAAAGAACACCTTCAGCAATGCGGCAAACACACGCGGCAAACGACAACACTCCAAACACAACCCGCACACACACAAAGTTCACGCAAACTGTGACACGGAAAACCACAAGCACGCAAACACAGACAGATGACATCGAGGAACACAGCGAGTCTCCCCAGCCACTGACCCCACAGCCACCGACCCCACAGACACGACGCACGCGCACATCACGCAGAAAACACCATTGACTATCTAATCACCAGCCTACCATGCAGTCAACGAACTTTCTACGAATGCGAAAACTCATGGAGAAACATAGCCGATACCTACATCATCTACGGATCTACACCTACCACCTGGCTCACAACACAGTACCTAAAGGCCTCACCCCCTAAAACAGTTCCTGCATTAGGAAAACTGACACCTGAACTAGAGCTAGAGTGGGCATCAGCCCTTAACAACACAGCCCGTACGTTTCTTGAAATATTAAAGAAACAGTGCCACGCGCAACTCGCTACGATCCAGGCCCATATGAACAATATCAGTCTCACCGACGCGGAGGCAAACGCTCTCGAACTACACATTCAATAACTCAACCGCGAGCTAGCTAACAAGGAACACTCAAAACTCGGAAAACCTAATTCCAACAACGACACTGATACCGGACCCACTAACACGACACACGCAGCAGCCGAACAAATCATTTCCAGCACCACAACCACAACTCTCCGCAACATCGCTGAGCCACCCGAGAAAACGCTGACGCAAGCACCGTAATAGATATATCACGCTCACTAACCAGCGACGAACTACAAGTCCTCTCTAGGGGGTTAACATTCTGCCCTACACTCAATTCTGTTAACGAATACGAAATCCACAAAGACATATCAGAGTTTGCGAGACGGCTACGCCTTAGAGAATTCTTCGCTCATACAACACAAGAAAACAACGACGACCTCCGACTACCATCAACCTGGACACCAAATCATGGCCGAGAACCCGCACTAGACCTGTACATTAAACAAGTAAGCAACGACATCCTTCGCGGTATTTCCCAAAGCTCGCGTGGTCACAACCTCACTAAAACACAACGTGACATCATCAATGCGCTAGCTGACAGAGATGATATCATTATCAAGCCCGCAGATAAGGGTGGGAGTATCGTCATCTGGCCCACAGATAAATATATCTCTGAAGCACATAGGCAACTCAACAATACGCAACACTACCTCAAACTGGACCATGACCCAACAAAGGAGTACACGGCGCTAATAACCCATACCATACAGGACCTACACGAACGAAAGCTCATCACACGTGAAGACCTCAGATATCTCACCCCATCAAACACAGACGCAGGTCGTTTCTATTTACTGCCCAAAATCGACAAGCTCTACGGCAACGAGCTCTATACGGCTGACATCCCCGGCAGGCCAATTGTATCTAATAACAACATACCAACAGAAAGACTCTCGAAATTCCTGGACCACTATTTAAACCATATTCCGACAACACTGCCATCGCATGTACAAGACACACCCCACCTCCTCAGAATAATCAGAGATATAAACAACACTCGTACATTTGGTAGGGACACAATACTAGCCACGCTGGATGTGACATCACTGTATACTAACATCCCACACAACGACGGAATCACAGCCCTCTGCAATACCCTTTCTACTACAAACACCAGAAAAGACACGGAAACCATACTCGCTCTAATGGACTTGGTTCTTAAACTGAACTACTTCGAGTTCAATGGTGAATACTACCTACAAGTACACGGTACAAGTATGGGCACACCTGTTGCACCCACATACGCAAATATCTTCATGGGGTTCCTAGAAAACAAAGTTCTCAGCGCCCTCTCATTAAAACCCACGGTGTACCTTCGATACATCGATGATATACTGATAATATGAGAACACAGGGAACATGAATTTCAAAAGTTCGTAGATCTACTGAACACCGCGCATAGCAACATAAAGTTCACATCACAACAGTCAACTCACTTAATTAACTTCCTCGACACCACGATATCACTAGACAACGGCAACCTCGTCACAACCCTGTACAAAAAGCCAACTGACAAACAACAATACCTTCACTTCAAGAGTCACCACCCGCGTCACTGTAAGGTTGGAATTCCTAATGGGCAGAGTGTAAGACTACGCAGAATTTGTTCAAACGACACAGATTACGCTGAGAAGCTTGACGAACTCTGCAGTACACTTGCCCAAAGGGACTATCCAGACTCCCTCCTAACTGAATTCCGTCGCAAGGCACTCACACTCGATCGAAACGAGGTTCTGGAAAACCGAAAAAATCCCGACGCGTGCCAAATAAGCTTCATCACAAGATATTCCAACGCACTTCCAAACATCAAAGCCATTCTACAGAAGCACGAGCCCCTCCTCCAAAGCAGTGACCGACTTAACAACATATTCACAAATCCCATACAGGTGACATACCGACGCGCAAGAAACCTGGCAGACTCCTTGGTCAATGCCAAAATCAGCAAAACGAGCGCCCCGTACACGGGAACACGACCCTGCAACCTCCCGCGCTGCAAAACATGCAAGCACGTCAACACGCTAACTCCATCAAAAGCACTGCGAGCAATTACACCCACCCCGTTAACCACGCATTCACATGCACAAGCTCCAATGTTATATACTGCATTGAATGCGGCGACTGCTCTATGCAATACATTGGTGAAACCGGCCAACAAATGAACAACCGCCTTACCGGACACAGAACCGACATGTCCAACAAACTCCCCAAAGCAGTCGCCGAACACTTTAACGTTCCTGGTCACAATTTTGACAACATTAAACTATATATTCTAGAAACCGGGTTTAGATCCACACGTGACAGACGTGATAGGGAGTCTTATCTCATATACAAGTTCAACGCTCTTCACCCGTCCGGTATCAACAAATCACAAGGCACCCTAGAAACACTTCACAAATAAAATATGCTTTTCCCATCTACCCCCATTATCATCTGTTATGTTCTGCATGGCCACTGCTTTCTGCTCTCTTTATTGCATGCCACAACTTTGTATTACAAATATAATTAAAAAAAAAAAAACTGCTCGTTCTGGAATTTTCCTCACGTAACCACTAACCTCCTTATCTTTCGCTATGCTAGCGAATTCTTGCCTGTTGTCCCGTTTCGTCCACGTGTTCGTGAACCTTCCATTTTTCTGCAACCGGTCTGTAGCCTAGATCACTACGTTCACATAATCCCCTCCACACTCTAACAAAGCAGCCATTCACTCCCGCCGTAAAAACCCATACGGACCTTTCTTCCCTCCGGGCTGTTGACCCACAATTTGCATGAACCTTTAAACACGTCACACCTAACCCTTTAAATACCATGCCAATGATGAGGACGGTGCCCAGAAGAAGAACAGTCTCTGTTCGAAATATCGGCGGCTTCTGTCCTGAGGCAACTCCCTTCCTACCTTCAGCAACTACATTTTAGCGACAATCCCCAAATCTGCACGTAGTGGCTAGAAGGCTAGCATGTGGCCCGCCAATTTGATCGAATGGAGTTCGGTCGAACGCTGGAGGATTGAAGACGTTTGATCGAACGCCACTTGGTCGAATCGAAAGACACTTGATGAACACATACGTTCAAGTTCATCTGATGAAAAGATCTCAAGCTTAATCCCGCCGTCTAGAGAGTACTTAGTTTATTTTGATAATTTAGCAGCAGCAAAAGCAAAATAGAAAATCATCAAATCAGCAAAAGATGTTGATAGAAAATCATCTGCAGTGTGAAAAATAAATAAATTGTTGTGCCTCTCCCGTGCGTGGAGGGAGCTCACTGCAAAACACAATTTTTCATTGGCTGCACAAAACTGAGATGAATAAGGAACCAATCATCTGATCAAAGTGGGTACATCATTCACAAATGCCAGTTTTGTATTTAAGCCTGTTTTGTATTTCTTGCTTCACTGCCAAAACCTAACCTCATCTAACGAGCGTATGTTTTGTACTTTTTGCTCCGACCAAGCAGCGACCTGCATGGTAACAGGAACGCGGGGACTTTTTTCCACCGAAAATATATAATCCAAAAGCAATTAATTACTCGACAAAAGGCCGATGTAGGTTTTCTTTTCTTTTTCGTTGTATGCATATGCTGGAATTTCTCTTCATGAGAGGTTCCCCAGAGGTTCTGGCTGATGCCTCATTGACATCAGCCCTTCTTGGAAGAGGCAATAACCCCAGCAGATCAAGGCAGTAACCCCGGCAGAACACACACTCTTCACCTAGAATAGCTAGGAAGCAGTGTACACTGAAAGACCCCACAGAAAATGAATCCTCTTGTGTGACGGTTTGTGCACAGCGTCTGTGTATTCGAGCGTTCTCCTAGATCCAAAAGGATAAACATGCTTTGTGTTTGAATTTGCACAAGGGCATAGAAGACACACAGTAGTTTACGGGTTGCAAGGGTCAAACTTACGTCATAGATGGTCTAAGTGTACAGTGCCAGCAAAGCCTTCTCAGAGTTGCAACATTGACCACCTTTGAGGTGGAAGAAAGTGTAGCGGTACAAAATATATCAAGACTTCCTCACATAAAGTGTAGCAGGTGGAATTAGTGACCCTGTACGCTGACAGATAATACATGCACTGCTATGAAAAGTGCTCTAGTAGGCAGTTGTCAATTGAAGTTCCTCGACAGTGTCAGGTTATTAGTTGAACCATCAGTGAACATCCTGACTTTTAGCTATATAGGAACAACAGTTGCTCGCCTGACTGGAATGTTCGAAGGCTTGGGCTTCGCACACTGGACTTCATTGTTACCTATACTGGCACTAACAACTGCAAGACGGCGAAACAGCAGCACAACACATTGAAGACATTTCGGTTGGTAAAAGTTAATCGCCGCTGGTTCCGCATGTATGCAAAGAATGCATAATTTTTCCAGGAATGCTTAGGAAACTCCAAAGATACACGCATCATGTCTTTCGTTGGACACGTTTCGTTGGACGCATATTAGTTGACCGGGGGATCGTGCTACAGCAGTTTGTCCTACGCGTAATGCACATGCTCGCCCACAATTTACTGTTGCAAGTCACCATTATGCATATACAGACAGAGCCCTGCGCAGGTTGACTTTTTCCATCCACACCCGACGCGCACCCGCATGAGCATATCCTCGCCCAGCCCGTGGCCCGCCGATTATTCCGAGGGTGAGATCTGGACCCGACTCGTGCACAATGTGGCAAGACCTGCAACCAACCCACAACCCGTGCTCTGCAGAAAACAAAATCCATACATGATCAAACCCGCAATCATTCACTTCAGCGTTCGTGCGATACAACACAGAACTCGTTACGGGCTCGCAGCCGCTTGCAATGGGGACAGAGATGCAATGTTTTACAGGTACCCTAGGAAACGGAAATTAACAGTACCCACTTTATGCAAACAGCAATATGTCCCAGATTGGTAAAGAATTGTATACATAGAAAAGTGCGGCTCAGAAAAAAGTAAAACAAAGCAAAAACTTCTGATGTATCCCCTATGCGTACAGACAGGTAACAGCGTTCGCTAACTGTAACGGTTGCTCTTGCTCATCAAAGTTAACGTTGACATTTGTCCTGTTGCAGCAGAAATTATACCGGACGTAACAAGCTGAAGCATATACGAGGCCATGAAAAGAGTGAAGGGGTGCGATAAGAGTGGCGCCTGTCATCACAGATGGAAGCACGGCTATGTTGTTTAGGTTTTAGCTTGTATGTAGCTTGTTGCGTGCTAGTTGCTGCTTGCTAGTTTTAGCTTGTATAGCTTGTAGGTTTTAGCACGGTTCATTGATACTCTCTCTAGTCACAAAACTCCGCCGGAGAACAATAGGTCAGGTTTGCCTAGGGCGAACCGCCGCCGTGCGGAGGCGAGCGCGCATCGCTACTTGGGGAGAACACGCCAGCAGATACGGCAAATGCCGCTTCTTCTGCCTGCATTTTGACCAGCGTAGACACTTCTTCCTGAAATCCACGTGCATCCTTAGACTGTGAATAGATTTCGGCTAATCTATGCATGCCGCAGATGTGTTGTGTCCCAGCGTGTCGCTCGGGATATGATAATTCTGGTGAAAAGGTATCGTTTTTCGCGTTGGCGATTGATGCCATCAAGCGAGAGAACTGGCAGCGTTCCATACCTCGGAAAGAAGACTCGCGTTTCAGCTTCGAGTCAAAGTGGACATGAGTGTGTGAGAAGCACTCTGACGCATCCTACATCGTCAGAGCGGACGAATTCCTCGTGACACGGGTAGCTCTGAGTGCTCCGCAAGCAAAGAGAAGGTCACCATGCCTTGCGATAGGTCAAAGCTGCATCCTGAGGCCGTGCCACGAATTTTTGACGGGTGTCCGCATACTTGAGCACCCCAAAGCCTAAAAGTCGCAGCGAAACCGTCCTCGAAAAGAAAACGGGCGAGTAGTGGTGGGACAAGCTCGGCGCCTCTCATCGATGTTGGAACAGGAGAACTCTGCGTTTCAAGACAGACAGCTAGGCGCATCAGAACAGAATGTGCGTTGCTATTCATAGAAACCCGTTGAAACTTGTCTGACACACATGACTGCAATGCAGCCACAAGAGGCCATAATGAGATGCATTCATGAATTTATCTTTTCTAGCCTGCAGTGAAACCTGCAACAATTTCTGTTGGATTGATTCACATGTGTAGCAAAGCTTGATCGAATAAAGAGGAAGCTGTGGGAGACACAAAAGAAGCAGTACACCCAGCAGAGAAAGTTGGCACAGATAGGTCCGTGCAACCTGCAAGATGTCACATGTACCTCATATGTATGTCACATGTCCGGGTTCTAGCGCTACTAAAAAAAAATTAAGCACTTCAGCTGTTTTCTGGATGTAGTGCGCACTGCATCTACAGTGCGCACTATATCCAGAAAACAGCTGAGTGCTTAATTTTTTTTTTTTGTGAGATGTCAGCTGCACTTCTTTTCCCGCAAAAAGAACAAGAAGCTTAACCTGCCTACTCCCAAATCGCGCTCTGCTGCAGGTGGCAGGAAAGATTTACCACTGACGGTGAACAGTGCAAATAAGTCTGGCCATCAAAGGCCGTAAGACATTTGGTCATTCCATGAGTACCCTGGAACATTGTTTTTGCTGATTATCATAATTGATTATGTAAAGCCCAGTTACTCACGGCCATTGATGTTCTGTGATATAAAGTCCTCATTGCCAGTGCCACTGACTGTGATCACTGTTGTTCGCGATTCATAAAATTTATAATATCATAAAATGTAGTTAATCCATGGTGTGGGAACCACGTTGCAATAGCAGTGTTGTGGAGTTCTGCTATACCTAAAATAGTAAATCTGCAATAAATGGTGACTGGGTGCATTGCTGTAGCGCAGGTGGAGTCTTCATTTATTTTCATACATCAAACTGTGATCGAAACACGTACAGTAAAGCGTGTCGATGAGATAACTGCCTAAATGCAGCGTTCTTAAGTGACAAATCACGTACCGAATCGTTAACGCTATAAGCGCCGCTGCAAATTTGAGGTCAGTCCCATTTGGACGTCGGTATGTGAAAGCAATTGCTCGCTGGAAGTCCTCGTGCGTCCGCAGCTGATTATACTGCTCAGAGAGCTATATACCGCTGTACAAGCGTACACGTGCAAAATAAAACAAAATTCAACTACGCAGAACAACGTTATTTGGTATGTTGTGCCCAAAACCACCCAAATGGCCAGCTCAGCCCAGGCACGAACATACGGGTACGATGCGCCAGATGCAACCGTCACCCGCTGCTGCTTATGCGCGCGCCGCCACGCATCAGCTCCGGTCCCTAGGCAACTTTCCGGCGGAGTTTCGTGACCAGAGATAGTATCAAAGGACCGTGGTTTTAGCTTGTTGTACATGGTAACTGCGAAACTTTCATTTACCTATTCTTAAGTGTTTTTTTTTTCCTCCTTGTTCGCACGCGATCTGCCCTGGTGCAAAAATGCTGCCTGCAACCGACCAGCTCCGCAGGGTAAAGCGGGATTACTGCGGGTCGTCCAGGACTACCTATAGAACCCTTTTCTTTTTTCAATCATGGTCATGGAAGGTTTCTCTTCTCAGCACAAGGTCTTGACCAAAGACAGGGTGCCGAAGCCGGGCATGCTGAATAAGGATGACTACCATATCTCTCAGTGTTGTGGCCTCTACTGTATCACAAGCATAATTGCAATGGCGCTGGTGACACAGTACAGGGCGGCGTTGGTATCTAAAGGCACACAGCCATGGACCTACAGGAGGAGGTCGAAGTCCTGCAACGTATCCTATGCAAAGGGCCATGACAACGGTGAATGTTCAGGCTTCCTGAAATGAACGACAAAGTGGGTTTGCACAGCTGCATTACTCAGTGTTTCCACTCCGGGTATAGTTTAGTATGGGATGGTTCATAAAATGAGCTATGAAGGGAAAACTGGTGCCTTTTCTGTAAGACTTGTGTTGCAAACAAACTGGCTTTACAAATCTCTCATCTTTCGTTAGCTCACTTTACGAAAAATCCCCTTTGTAGGTGGCACTGTCTCTAAATGGAATGTATTCTGTACTCACTGTTCGTGAATATAACCGCTGATTCAATTATTGCTGCGAATATCATGATGATCTTCGACACAAGAGCTGTGTGCATTACGCTGTTCGAGGAGGCCCAATAATTGACCGATTTCATAAAATAAACTGGTTCTGGTGGCGTCAAGAAGTTACCACTAGATTTCCGTTGAGCTCTCGCCCATCAAAGTGAAATCAACTGTGCTATCGCTCTTCGCTTACAGACACCAACGACATAACCTCGGGCCATCCTTCAACATGGATAACTTTCCGCAACGAGAAGCAGCTGAAGTGTGGAGTCAGCAGCACACAACGTATGCACAAAACAGTCGAAAGGAGATAAACACACAACACGACAGCTCAAAGTCTTTAGTGTTCTGGGAATGTGGAGTTCACCTCTGTGTCATAACCTTTCCGTAAAGAACGCTGTGTAAAGGAGAGCCACGCGACGTGGCCTCTTGTATCTCCTTCTCGGCCTCTACGTGGGCTGTCGCGGCAGACGATCTGAGCACTAGAAAAAGGCTGACTGGGCGAAGTACAACTCACGAAACCAAATTTACTTCAGTTAAATATGAGCAGAAATATTTTTTTTTAAAGATGGCAGACCAATGTGCCGGAGGAAAGCCGTTAATCCAAAATTTCCCTGTACTGTCAATTTCTGTTTGTAAATAGGCAATTTCAGATATTGCCCTTGCGCTCCGCACAGGGGCCCTCCGTCGCCCAAGTCACGCGCATCGCGCAATGCCTCGTGGGAAATAGTTTACATTCGTGCTCGTCTGCCTGTTGCTCGAAGGTGCGGGAGGTGAAGGCGAGAGAAAACTGAAACCGTTTGTGCTCTTCTTCTTCTCTCTGACTCATGAAAACTAAATCCCAAGGTGCAGCGGGGCTTTCCCAACAGGGCGGTCTCTGGTGGGCCATCCATGCAATTTCTGAAATCGTCTATTTAAAGCTCCAATGTCACAAAATCACCTTCTCTTGCCTTTCTACCTTCATCTTTAACTTTTTATGCTTTAACCTTCATCAAAACTTTCATCTTGAGCCATATGCTTCTAATTTGTATAAATACTCGTGAGACGTTCGCATACAGCTTTCCGTCGAGAGATAACAAGAAATCAGTCTTTAAAAATGGACATGAATCTCTGTTATGAGGCAGTGTCACATGTCATGTGAAAAATCTGTTTTTATTGAACCAGTATTCCTGACAACGCACGAGCTATTAGAATCTTTACGGGAATCTGTAAATAACCGTTTATGTCTGCACCGTTGTAGAGGAGGTGGAGTTCCTCTACATGAGCCCCGACCGGCGATGATGGTATGCCACGGAGAGGCGATGACGGTGGCCTATCTCCATGGCCGCGCCGGTGGAACTGAGGCGGGTGCTCCAGGCGCGTGGCCATCTTCGACGTTGTCCACGGCCCGCTACACCGTCTTTATTTTGTCTTTTCCGCTACCAAAAGCGAAATTCATAATACAGTAAACTCTCGTTAATTCGAACTCGAGGGGGCCGCGATATCTGTTCGAATTAAGCGGAGTTCGAACTAACGGGAGCCGCGCCCATGAAAGGATGCCTGGGCGTGGGGAGCGCGTTAAAGCTTCTTGGGACGCGCCCGCGGTGCATTCACGCCACTGGTTTCACTCTTTTGATGCACTGGAATGTCTTTACGGTAGTTCACATCGTTACTGCCGCGAAACTATGCCCATATTCGAGAAAATCGAGAGATCGCGATGTACACATATCGCGAGTACACACATTTAGAGAAAGTACAGGACTCGCACATACTTTCAACATGCCACTCATGCTTGGAAGTAGTCCGTAATGCGAGCTTGCACCCGTTTCTTGGAGCGCGATTCCGTGAGCATAGCTTGCAGTTTATGCACAAGTTCAAGCGCAGCGTCCGCATTCTCCTCACAACAAAAATACCGCGCTGTAGCGTCCAGCGCCGATGCCACATCGGACGCACATGGCATAGGCACTGGTTCGTGGCACGTATCGTCGGCATCTTTGTCGCTGAGATCCGCACAGTCGTCTGGTTGAATTCGGCTGGAGCACACAGCGTCGATGATGTCCGCGTCAGTCAGGGGCCCAGACGTCTCCACGCCGTCGTCTACGTTGACGTAGCTTTGAAATGTGACGCCGTCGGGTAAAACAGTGGCATCGTAATTAAAAAGATGATCGTCGTCCTCGGAAGAGGGTAGTTGTGGGTCTGCGGAGCCCTCGGCAACCAACGGTTCGGCAAAACCACATTTGCGAAAACAGTTTGCGATGGTTTGAGACTTCACGCAATTCCAAACAGTTGCGAGGATGTGAATTGCACCAAGAAGGTCGACGCTGTATGCTTTATCGTTGTCTAAGCACAAAAGGATCCGTTCCAAGAGGTGCCTTCTGTACAGAGTCTTCAGGTTCTTGATTATTCCCAAATCCATGGGCTGCAAGACAGACGTGGTATTCTTCGGCAGAAATGCCAGGCGAATCGCTTTTAGTCCCCGGACCTCACAGTGGGCAGTGCAGTGGTCTACAAACAGGAGAATCTTTCTCCCTTGTGAAGCAAATTTCCTGTCGTGCATGCGAACCCAGTCTGCGAAGATTTCTGCTGTCATCCAAGCTTTTGTGTTGGCTTTATAGTCTACGGGATATGTCCTGATGCCCTTAAAGCAGCGGGGCTTGCCTGCTTTGCCGATCACAAGCAAACGGCACCGTTCTGTGCCAGTTGCGTTTGCGCATACCATGACGGTGATTCTCTCCTTGCTCCTCTTCCCTCCGGCACAGCTGTCGTCCTTGTAGGTTATGGTCTTGTTTGGTAGCAGCTTGTAGTACAGGGCGGTCTCGTCAGCATTAAACACATCGTCCAGTGAATACGATGCCAGGAGTTCGCGGAGTTTTCCGGACAACCATTGCTCACACGTGGCGTCGTCGACGTCAGCCCTTTCACCACAAACACTCCTGAAGGTGAGCCCATGGCTTGCCTTGAAGCGTGTAAGCCACCCTTTCGACGCTGTGAAGTCCTCGATGCCCATTTGGCTTGCAAAATCTCGCGCTTTTGCAGCAATGATGGGGCCGCTCAACTGTAGGTTCTGGCTCCGCACGTGCTTGATCCAAGTGATCACTGCGTCCTCAACGTCGGGATGAGCTGACGTCCGAAGTCGCTTTCTTGAAGGCTCCAGGTTTTCTTTCTCGTGCGCACTGAAGATGGCATCTTTGTTCTTGATGTAGGCCGACAGTGTGCTCTTCTTTATGCCGTACTTCTTTGCAATCTCAGTTTTCGAGTCCTGACCATGTTCCACATCCCGCAGTATCTGCACCTTCGTCTCAAGGTCTTTTGCCACATAGTTGCCTCTTCTCGCCATGGTTCCAGTCGGCAAAACGAGCTGTGGCAAGTTGCTAAGCGATGTTGATCGTCGCAAGGTCACGAGAGCAAATGACTCCGCGCAAACAATCCTCCACCCTCCGTAGTCTCAACAGGAGGAGGGGGAGAAGAGAAAAAAGAGAGGCGCGGAGGGGGAGGGCGCAAGCTTTCGCGTGCGCATTTTCCGTCGCAAGGAGGTCAGCGCGTTCACGGAGCACAAGAAACCAGGAAAGAAAGGACACGTGCGCTGCGCGGAAGGTCATTAACCAGAAAGAAACGGAGGGCCGCGGCCCGTTTTGGTCGGAGCTGCGGCCACCACCGGTTCGAATTATCCAATGTCTATGCTAGTCTGTTCGAATTACCGAGAGTTTCTCCCCATTGAAATACACATGGTTTGGACGGGACCAGGACGAGAGTTCGAATTATCCGGCGGTTCGAATTAAGCGATTTCGAATTAACGAGATTCTACTGTATAACATGCAGGCTCCTTTTTAGTTTTCTTCATGAATGGAGACGTCCTGGACCAAAAGGCTGCTACCTGTGATCACTTTCGAAAGCCCCCGTATTATCAACCTTTGCCATCAGTTAATCCCTTTGAAGGTACCAAGTGAGCCTCCTACAATGGGCTTCTGATCCCTTCCGGCTCACACTGCGAGAAGGAAGGATAGGGGTTTGGAATATGGGGGCTTCCTTACACGGAGTGGTACTTCTCCCTTCTAAACAGCAGCATGGCGTATCCACACAGGGGGAAGACAGGACCATTTCACATGGCTCTACTGACTTCTGTATTTTGCCCTTAATCTCAAGAACGGGTGATCGGATTTCAATGAGCATGGTATCAAAATACTCTGGAAAGAATTCTGCATCCGAGTTTCATTACGGATTTTTCATTTTTCTTCTTAGTTTTTAACAAGAGGGCTTCAAATTTGGATTCAATTTTTGCCTTGCTTCCGCAACGCCTAGAAAAATGTCAAGAGCAAAAATCTGTAATGAAGCTCAAATATAGCATTGGACAAGCTATTGTACAAAACAAACCGGGTGAAAAATCAGTCGAATATTAACAGAGATTAAGGACCAAACGTGTTCCATAGAAAATACATAGGGCCTCTTGAGCTGGTATCCTCTATTAATGCAATAAATTACCAAACTTTAGAACTGTTCGTCTTAGGGCCAGGACACGAATTAGAAAGTTGTAGAGCGGGTTAAGAATTTACCAATCGCAAATGTTTCCTACAGCGTACATCTTGCGTAGAGTTTTTTTTTGCTAAACCAGAACTGAACGGAAACCTTCATTTTCTGTTTCGTTGTGGGGCAAAAGCAGAAAAGGTGAAGTCAGTTTTGTTTTACTGATCTTAAGATGGACTACGACGATGGACCCAAAGAGAATGACATCACCACCCGGACTTGACCTTCTGGAATATTCCCGTATCTGACTCACTGATGACCACCTTGTGGCGCGCTTTTACCGATTATGACGTCACGTACCAAACTTATTTAAGCAATGTGCAAACCATGGGCCTCTTCTGTCCTGACGAAGACAGTGGCACTGTTGAAACGTCGACCCTTTCCCATTTAACTTTTAATATCTCCCTACTGAATAAACTAGTGCTCCTAACTTCCCTAAAATCTGTTGTCCGCATCTTTTTCCCTCCACAACTGTAAAACTTTGTGGCCGTTTGATTTTTTATTTTCCTTAACCTATGCTTAGTGCTTATGGTTAGTGGCTTGAACACTGTATTTGAAAAACTACTAGCAGCTAGACTCACAAAATTCCTTGAGGATAATAAGCTAATTACCAGCTCACAGCATGGCTTTCGCGGGATGAGATCTACAGCGACAGCAGTTCTTTCTGCGGCACAGGTTATTAACAACTCTTTAAATTAGTGAAATTTGCCTTGGTCTTTTATTAGATCTCGGGAAAGCGTTTAACACAGTAAATCACAACATTTTATTTAAAAATTGTGGCATTACGGTGTGACAGGTCACTCTCAAATTTTTTACCAGTTACTTAGCCAACAGAACACAAGTAGTCAATATAAATGACTCGCTTTCGTCTTCCTTATCAATTGATACAGGGGTGCCTCAAGGATCTGCTCTGGGGCCCATTTTCTTTTTACTTTATATAAACGATCTTCCGGCAGCAGTAACCGCAAAAAGTATTTTGTATGCCGATGATACTGCATTATTCTTTACAGACACAAGCATTGAAAACATACAGGTAAAATTAATGAGGATATTCCTCAATCAATAAAATGGTTGAATGCAAATGCTCTCATGCCGAATCTCACAAAAACAAAATATATGGTGTTTCGCTCACATCGTAGATTTCTTAACTTAAACAATTTTTCAGTGCACATAACACACTGAAATTGAGCGTGTTGATAGTATAAAATATCTCGGTATTATCTTTGACACTTTTTTGCACTGGAGGCCCCACATCAGGTATATATGTACTAGAGTATCACAGGCATGTGGTGTTTTGCTCAGAGTAAGGAACATGCTTCCAACACCAGCTGTGAGATCACTGTAATTTTCTCTAGTAGAATGTCATCTGATATACTGCGTAGAATCATGGGGGCACACTTACAAATCTTATCTGTTGCCCTTAGTACTACAAAAACGTATCGTCCATACAATCTCAAATTCTCATCCTATGCAGTCAAGCTTCGTGTTGTTTAAAACTCTAAAAATTTTACCATTCCAACGACTGTGCTTTGAAGGATGTGTTTTGCTTATTTGTAAGTGTACCCTCAATGAGGGAATTGTTGCTGAATTGCAATTCTCTGCTGTAACTCGTATGAGTAGATCTGCATTATCCCATCATTTCAATGTTCAACAGTTTAATAATGCATACGGTAGACGGTTATTTGCTCACCAATCAAGTGGAACTCTCTACCAGTGCCTGTAGTGACATAAGCAAACTTTCAACTGGCTGTTAGGAGATACCCATTTCACATAGCTAACCTGAACTGGATTAACTAGGAGGATTGCGTAACATGTGGGATTATATAAATGTTGCCCTTCCCTTGTAGTCATTTGCAGATTTGCTGTATGTGTATGCGCTATATGTTCTTTTTGCAGAAAGGCTAAAAATGTCAGTGTCACCGTGCGTTATAGCCACTTATAGATTTGTTGTATGGGTACGTGCTGTTTATGATATGCAAAATCGTATTTCGAGTGTTGTGGAAAGACTAAAAAATGTGTTGTTTTTTGCTGCCAGAGGTTGCTGTATAAAACATGTAGGATTCATATGTTTTTAGGGTCGTACTAGCTTACGCTATGATCCGTATGGTATGTTACAGTATTCAATCTGTATATGTTGGCAAACGAAAAAAAATAAAATATATGTATGGAGTTCAGAGCCTCCCACAGCCCTGGTCCACTTCAAATGTGACCACATACACAGGGCAATCCAAAACCGGTCCACAGAGAATATCATAGATGGCACCCGGGCTGACATCACAGCCGGAAGCAGTCCGAACGGTTATGAACACAATAACGGTAGTGAACGGTTATAAATCATTATTGTCTTACTCCAGGGCCGAACCATTATCTTCCAACCAGTACGAAGAACGTTTCAGTTCGACGCCCTGGTCCCATCAGTTCTGAAACATGTCTAACATAAGGCAAGTACGGGCTACACTAAGGTAGCGCCCCACTATGCTCACCTCTGTTCACATCTAAAACACCCACAACAGCTTTCGAAGTATATGAAAGGCTTTCATTTTGTAATGTGTGTTATAGCGTACACACCAATGTGCAATAAATTACAATCAAACTC
The DNA here is from genome assembly GCF_037126465.1 of Ornithodoros turicata. Classification (NCBI taxonomy): domain Eukaryota; kingdom Metazoa; phylum Arthropoda; class Arachnida; order Ixodida; family Argasidae; genus Ornithodoros; species Ornithodoros turicata. The sequence continues at coordinate 32,510,355 of NC_088202.1, read as the reverse complement.
GTACTGACCTTTTTCTTGTGTTTGCATCGCCCTGCGACTGAGAGCCAGAGGCCGGAAGTTGCATCGCCCACTGGTTTCTTTGGATGCACGTGCCCACAATGGCTTTGCTTTAAAGAATGGCGTGACCTATAGAGAAAAATCGTGTCAGTCACCTGTGGTATATCTGGCGAGAAGTATGGAACCTTTGCAAGGAACAGTTCTCATTAATGTTAATAATGGTAAATACCGTATTTTCTCGCATCTAAGATGACACCCAAGTTCAGGGAACATGAATTTGAAAAAAAAAAAAAAAAAGGAAACAAAGATTGAGAGGCAGCATATCACAGTTGGAAATGACGCACAATACCATTTATTCATCACTGCTTTCTTCGTCGCTATCTGCCGACAGCTCATTGTCCTCCATTCCATGGAAAGCATTAGACAAGCCATACTTTTTAAAAGTGCACACGACAACGTCCTCAGACACATTGCACCAAGCATACAAAATCCACTGCACTGACGCAATTCTTTCTCTCTTCTGTTGCTTCAGTCAACTTCTCACATTTGCTTCCAATACTTGAAACCGTCTTGCGGCCACTAAATTATAGCCACATTCAGTCGGGAAAGCAACAACTTTGTGTTCAAGCGCAGCAGAGTGACGACACCATGATAGTGAACGAATTCCGCTGGCGCTGACAAACACAACACATGGTATCAGTTGCGCCACGCTATTGGCCCGATCCCTCCTCTTCCCTGACCTTGTTGTGTCACAGATATTCGAATCTAAGATGACCCCACTGACTTTGGAACACAGGGTTTTTGGAAGAACAGTGATCACTGAACAAAATACAATAAGCCACTCTTTAAACAATGCAGCATTTTATACGGGACTTCCAGATGGATCATGTTCGAAGCACACGAATACACAATGCACTTGTGAGCGCTCAGTCAACTAGCTGTCATAGTTTCTGCTTCAGCACCCCTTCGGTCACCACCAACGACGTTTTTCATGGATGTCTTGACAGCTTTTCTGTGACAAACAGTAAAGCTAAGTAAACTAAATTTGATTACATAGTGCTCATTGAAACTCAAACTTTCATCTGAGAACAATGTTCTTTTGGCATTTTTGTGCAACTTTAGCTGGCTTTAGTATAACCGGCATGCTCATCTAGCCCTACTATTAATTTTATCTAGTAAGTCTGACATTTAACGCACCCTGGGCACGGTTCCAGCTGCAAGCCACTTCAAAGGCACATGACCTGAAGTTATTCAAAGGTAACTCAATTACATTTAATAAGCAAATGTAACAGAGTTACGTTTTTCTTCCATTTCTTGAGCTTTTTGCCACAGAGGACCCCTTGAAGAATTAATTTAAGGCGAAAATGAAAAAAACTAAGGAACACAACAGCAGCAACACCCATGAAACGACAAAGATCAAAGTACAGAACGCAGTTTCCAGATGACACAGCTAGTGGCAGACGTAATATACGTAGAAAGGCATATTAATAGAACTGCTAAAAATAAACGGGTGGGAAAAGGACAGCACACATGCAGAGCACATTTTCAACACAGTTTTCCCATTTGTAGATTATACCTGACAGTTCCTCGCGTGGTTAGCAGGTCAAAATCCTTTAGTTATCACTAATGAGCCATGAGAAAGAAGTCAATTTTGCTTGCGCACAGCCAATTCTGCAGGACCTCCATTAAAGGGGCACTAAAATGCAAAAACAAGGTCACTTCGAATTACATTACACACTATGTCAATTTGGCACTTGTTACCATATTTCAAAACTTTGATTCCATCAAGGAGTTACAACAAATTATACTGGACACATTCTTGCTTTGACGCTAAGCAGTGAACGTCGTTTCAGTTCATACGACTGTGTTTCAAATCCATGTTGTGCATGCCACGCCATGAAGCAGTCCTTGCGAAAAACATAATGCGCGTTGCAAAGCGAACCGGCGTGAAGATGAATGCTGTCAGTGGAACATTCACGAGAGCTGTTGCGAGCTACAATTAGTGAGTCTGCATTGAAAAATGCAGCAGTGGGTATCATGCCGCCCAGATACGGGACACAATGATCGGACCCGTTCCAAATCCACACGCCCACGATAGCTATGCGCGCGCTTCTCATGCTGTCTCACTGGATGCCACCAATCTTTGCCTGCTGGGGGTCCCATTTGTTGCAGCCAAGGACAGCTCTGTTTTCACTGCGCTTTTCTTCTAAACGGTAGCTAGCACTGTGTGAAGCAACTTTTCTTGCATTATATTAAAGGAGCACAGAGGGCCATCCAAAAAAATTTCAGATTAAGACATCTGATGAAAGTGTCTGTGTCATTATACCGAATAGCGCGAAGGATTTTGACGTGTGCAATTTGTTTCCCAGAAAAAAAACTCGCATAAACATAGCTCCGCGCCTTCACCCTTAACCTGCCACTCCAGCTATAACGAGGATGAGGAGGTATGATGGCACGTCACTGATGACGGCATAAGGAGACTCGTTCTGGTTTGCCGGTCAGTGGGGGTCAGCGCCTTGTCCCTTTGCTGCCATAAACCTGTTTTGCCAGTTTTCCCGGAGCATTGGGGATAGAAGGAGCAGCCAAAGCATTACAGAGCAAGGAGAAAGGCTTTATCAGAACCCCGAAAAGCCGAGTAGCAGACGACAGCGGAGTAGCAGACAACATTTCTCTAGGCCAATCAGCGAGCGTTCTCCATATAGCGTCAGCGCGAGGTTCCAGGCAGATCACAGGCTGGTACTGCCCTTCACCACCGTTGCGCACGGTCGCTTTTTGCGGCGTATTTTAAATTCAATTTCTGCAATAATTATGACTGTGGTGTAAATTACTTCGCATGGTGCCTCTTACTGGCAAATTTAACAGTTTTATAGGAAGAAAACTCTGTGTTAAAAATGACTTCTGTGCTACTTTAACTGAAACATGGACTTTCATTTGAGAGCAAGTTGTTTATACCTTTTAGTGCCCCTTTAAGATATTTGAACATTCCCGAAACATTTTCCGAAAGAATGATGAGACTAGGTGCGTGGATATGTCGACATGCATCGGTTAGCACACGGAACACTACTACAAAATGAGACATACGACTGGCCTCATGGCCACTGCTAAACCAAAGAGTAAACTGACAGTAATTTGGGTCTCCACATCACAAGAGAACCGTAATCACGACATACACTACAGCACTGAGTCGGTGTAATAAATTAAATTGAACCGACTGAGTGGAGGCTGATCATCAAGGGAGTGATGCACTGTACTTTAGCATTAGACGTGGGACCCTAATGAAAGCTATCCAGATTTCAGAATTACAAATGTAGCACTAACAGTAGCTGCAAAGCAGACAGAAAACAGCAAAGTCCCCTTTCGTGTGCCTCAACAGTTAGCTAAACCTGGTTCCAGAAAGTGCAAGACTGACAAGCAGTGTGATCAAATGCTTGGAAATTCCTCCTTGTAGCCAACTTTATGTAATATGTTCAAGAATGCTAGATTTCATTGCAAAGAACCTTGCGTGGAAACACTTGACTCACAATCTCTTGAGTAGAGGGTCCTTGGGGCACATCAACCATGGTCCTGGACTGGCACCAATTTGATGTCCATTGACATCTGATGAAAGTCAGCATTTGAAGGGAATGGATTTATGCAGATTAATTTCTCGAAATGTGGTTTGCTCGTTACAACAGAAACGATACAGAGTGTGGAGTGTTGTGGACCAACTTGCCCCCCGAATTCATAGATGTGACTTGATCTAGACTTGATTTGGAGTTCGCTTGGAAGAGTGTCAATGCACTTAAGAAACCCTGCTCGGGTTGAATCGTTCTTACACAGCAAGCAGGACTTGACACGTGTGGTGAAAGTTTCAAGTCTGTGCTCAAGCTACGAACCCTACTTGCATAGCTCTCCAGTCAACCGGCTTCGGGATGCCACATGACACCCAGAATCTTGTCTTAGCTTTATGTGAGCTGATGTATCATCAATTTGTTTACAGGGCCTTTGCACAAGTGTTCGTGCAGACGACAGGGGTAACATATATTACGAGTCCTGATGCTAAGAAACTTCGTGTGTTCACACCACAAGGCAAATTCGAAGTGGAAAACTGTACGATAATCTCGCTGCCAGGCGCAGTTAAAGTAAGCAGGCTGCAACTTGATGAGGTAAACCAGCAGGAGGGATCATGAAACATGCTAACCGCTTTGACCGAAGACTGGTCTTGCTGCAGACTTGCATGAGTCAAGACGTGGCTTCAAGTTAAGTCACATCTACGGATTTGGGGGTTAGTCTCATTGTAAAAGTGTGCAACATCAAAGTGCAACTGACATGCCACGACACTATGGAGATGACCGTCATATTAGAGGGCATCAAGGTCAGTGCAAGTGTGAATGCAGTCAACGCAATGGCCTGAGGCAACGTGATCATGGAGGCTCATATCATCATCACCATTTATTAACGCAGCAGGACCCGTGCAAAGGTAGCCGCCACTTCTGCTATGGGCACGGGTAACACACTAACGTCGACAATGAAACGTACGGTAGCCATCAAATCGCGCGGTATTGCAAAATGCAGCCACACGGAGGGAAATTCGTATGTCGTTCGGCTCCAATTTGTGAAGTACAAGCCAACATGAATACTACACAAAAACTCCGCACATATACTGATAAGTAATAGGCTCAGAAGCTGCCCATGAACATTGTTGTTCGTCACACAGGTGCCCGCGATGATGCAAACGTTTCGTTGAAAGCGAAGTTAACGTTCCACTGTGCAGGCACCTAACTAATAGGCTGAAAAATAAATGCACAGCAACATCATGTTTTCAGAAGTGAAGCACAGTAGCTTGCTAGACGCATTCCATGTGGATATTCTTGAAAAACGCGTCACTGGATGGAGTACAGCGTGTATATGAAAGTGCGTGTCCGTGCAATGCTTCTCAATTACATCATAAAAGAGGTACGTAAAATGACAAAAAACACTCACCGGACGAATCTTCACAAACACATAGCAAGACATTACGCAGAGAAGAGTATGTATTCACACGCGAGTTTTGCAAACTTTGTTTATATGAACAGCATGATCCGCATAACACGAAATAACCGGATTTCTCAGCTGGCTAGGCTTTTTATGAACAGCATGGATTGTCTTGGATTCTGCTTCGATGGATGGATGGATTGTAGTGGCACCCCTGGCGGGCCTCTTTGTAACGAGGGTCCAGCATTCGAATGCGGACATGCCTAAAAAATAATACCAATTCTAATAAATTTACGTCGACGAAACGTCTGTTCTATTGGCACCAGTGTTGCCAAATTTGGGGAAAAGTCAGGCGTTAAATTTAGCGGATTTCAGGGCCTGTCTAGCGACAAAAATTTGTATTTTGCATTAGCGGATTTTTTGGTGTCTTTCTAGTATGTTTGGGTGTAACCTATTTGAAACCGTTAAAAATAAACGCTCAAGAATAATTGCGTAAGTATCCATCGTTAAAAATAAAACGCCCAGGATATACGCTTAAAGGGACAGTCCGGGAAAACCGGAAGTTGATTTTTTCCAACTGTCACGGAAGCTTACATGCTGGGTGGAAAGTTTCAGCTCACAAAACGGCGTGGTTTTCGAGATATCGAATAACAAAGACTCATCTGAAGACATCCGGTTTCGTTCTTCTCCCTCGCATACTCCTTGCCCCAAGGATCTTTAGAAAAAATCTTCCCGGAAACAACACCGCAAGCGATGTTGCCCCGACGACCGTTTTACGGGCCGCGCATTCCAAGACACGGCCCACCCGGGGGCGGACCGCGTTATCAAGGGGCCCTTCTCGAAATATGAAGGACCGGCTCCCTTTCGCCGCCCTCCACCGCGATAGATCGAAAGATCAATACGCGGATTTGAAGGGAGACCAGAGCATGCCCCAAGGATCTTTAGAAAAAATCTTCCCGGAAACAACACCGCAAGCGATGCTGCCCCGACGACCGTTTTACGGGCCGCGCATTCCAAGACACGACCCACCCGGGGGCGGACCGCGTTATCAAGGGGCCCTTCTCGAAATATGAAGGACCGGCTCCCTTTCGCCTCCCTCCACCGCGAAAGATCGAAAGATCAATACGCGGATTTCAAGGGAGACCAGAGCCCCAAGGATCCTCTATGTACGTCGGCCGTCTCGTGAGTATGACGTCCTCAATGGACAAAGTGGAGCGGAGGACTGCGCCGTTGCTGGGAATGCAGAGAGGTGTTTTTGTCTATGAGTGTACTGAACAGAAGGCTACGTCGTGATACATTGACGCTACTCTGCATTTTAGTCTACATAACGCGTGATTGCTACTCAAAAGCATCATAATGGACAAATGCTAGCACGCAACAATCAACTATCGCGCAAACAGGCATGCGCAAGTCACGTGCGGCATTGCTCTTATGCACGTCACGCGAGAGCTCGCTGCGGCCTTTACTCGGGACCACGGTGTAAGAAGAGAGAGGTGTCCGAACGGCCGATACTCGGAAGGAGCAGCCGATGTCGAAGATGTGTTCGTTGTTCGGGGAGGCGCCGCGAGGGGCAGGACCCGTCTTGTGGGCCTTCTTTTCTTCCTACGTCTATGGTGATGGCTGCGTCCGCAACTGCAGGTGGAACCTTTGACGCCAAAAAATGGTCGGAAACCAACACCGTGCTCGGGACCAACTGCGGCATAGAAAAATGTCGATTATAAATCGTGCGATACGATTTCTTCTGAAATATTTTGCACAGTTGTTGTGAGGAGTATTAGAAATCATAAGGCGGTGTTTCCCAGACCTATGTTTTCGACCGGACTGTCACTTTAAGAATCCACCATTAAAAATAAGCCGCGTAACTATCCCCCACCTTTAACAATAAATTCTAAAAAATCTACGGTTAATAATATATCGTTAAAAATGAACTGTTCAGAATCCACCCGATTTCATTGGTCGCCGTAGTCAAGTGGTATAGCAGCAAACGGGGGTGTCGTTTCCCACTCTGAAAAATAGATCTCAACTTTCATTCGTTGTGGCTTGGCCGAACCCGGATGAGGGCCGGGTCCCATTGGTCCAATAGCTTTTATCGAGCAACAGCAGCAGAGCAGCAGCGGCGTGGCAGCAGCAACTCGGCGACATGCGCGGGGGGTCCCCGAAATCCACCATTGAGAATAAACGTTGAAGAATAAAACATTCAAGAATAATCCGCTTAAAAAATACACGGTTAAAAATATATCTCCTAAAATAAACCGCTTACTATGTCCGCTTAGAGATCACCGTTTAATAATCCACCATTAAAAATAAACTGTTTCAAAATCCCCTCATCATCTAGCACGGAGCCGGACTGATCATGTTATGTTAGGTTAGGTTGGTTTCCGTTAGTTTGGGATAGTTTAGGCTAGTTTGGTCCTGTGAGGTTAGGTTAAGCACCTTGCTTGCAGTTCACCTTGATTTGGGCCATACCACATGACTCCAGCAACTGTAGGGTGGATTTGGGGGATTCTGAAACGATTTATTTTTAACGATGTATTCTTAACCATGGATTCCTTAGCGTTTATATTTAAACGGGAATATTTCGGCGATTATTTTTGTGCGTTTATTTTTAAGCGTATATTCTGAGAGATATATTTTTAACAGTGGGCACTTACGCGTTTATTTTTGAGAGATTATTTTTAATGGTTGTTAACAATACGAGACTTTATGTGTAAAACTGCGCGTTTTACTGCCAGATTAGTGGATAAAAATAACTACCGTGATCGATCCAAAACGTCGTGCAGAAACAACAACCGCATTGTTTACAAACGGTTTGGCCGCCTTGGCCGCCGATCACGGGAGGCTCAAAATGCCGGCAGCTAGCGTCGGGTCACGTGTCCTTCTCTTTATCCTCCTCCTCTAGCGCTGAGTCACGTGACCTCCACTGCTCTTCTCCTCCTCTTGTTTTTCTTTTCGCGCGAACGTCGGATGCAGAATGCCTGCAAATGGTTATCTTCCGCGTCTAACACCAGCTCCGGTGGCGCAGCGGTAACGCGTGCGCTTGGAGACTGGGAGGTCCGCGGTTCGAATCCGCGGGCCGGCTGTGCCGTCTGGGGTTTTTCCTGGGTTTCCCTCAGATGTGTAATAGGCGTATGCCGGCACAGTTCCCCTGAAGTGCGTCCCATGGACGCAGCTATCCTCCCCCCGAGCGGATTCCGCTCGGTCTTCCACTTCACCCTTTCCTCTCCTCCTCTCCACCACCTTTCCCTTCCCGAGAAACATGCCGCCTAATCAGGCAGGCAACCCTCTCGGGTTCCTCCCAACGACACTCCTCTTCCTCCTCCGCGTCTAACATATCTGCTCGAGCCATGGATGAAGATGAAAAGGCGATATTACAGTGGCTAGAAGGAGAAGTATGGCGCGCTAGGAGAAGTGTGCGGGAAGCAGACGACTTGTCAGCTCAACGTGTGTCGTTTCGAGCATTTGTTTGTTCAATTTGTGTCTCTTTGGGCGCTTTTGTGTGTCACTTAGCGAAGTCTGGGTATCCAGTGTTCACGACAGGGTCTATGCCACCGAGAGGACGAACATGAGGTGTTCCTGTTCCGACCACCGAAGTAAACTATCCGCAAAGAAGAGTGCGCGTAACGTAAAGTGCGAGGAGAAAGGACTGACAATTGACTGCGTTGTGTGTGAACGACACTTCGAGGAAGAATATACCGCGAGGACTCTTCGGCACATCATTGGCGACGAAAACGTTGAAATTCCGAGGGACAGGTGCGAACGAACGATGCCGTTCCAGCCCTGTTTCCGGACGCGCAGAAGTATTTCACGAAGAAAGTGCGCCCATCAAAAGAAACCTGGATTCTGGTGCGCAGGTGCACAACCTCAACCCGTTGTGCATCTCAGCAGTGATGGAAACGATTTTGCAATCTCTGTCAACGTACGGCGCATGAAAGAATGGTCGATGACATGACGCATCAGAAAAAATGAAATTGAACTCCGTGTCCAAAATTCTTTCTTTTTTTTTTCCTGCATACAGTCTTAGTTTGGACTGGTTACAAAACGGACAAATTGTCGTATAAAAGCTGTATACAGTGTGCTTAATACAGAATTTGATAAGGGGTGGTTAGAAAGTGGTTAAGAATTCCTATTTAGAAAATGTATACAGTGCGCTCAATAAACCCTGTACGCACCTTTATTCAGGTTTCTGTCTGCTAGATTGGGAGCGAATAGTAATAATAATAATTGGGTGTTTACGTCGCGAGACAACTGAGATCATGAGCGACGCCACAGCGGTCGGTCTGTGGATTGCTTTTGCCCACCTGTGGGTTCTTTAACGTGCGATGAAAGCTCATCACACGGCACCCGCGGAGGACGGCGTGTCTAAGCAACTTGTACCCTGCCACCAAGTTGCTGGCGTCCTCGGCTGGGTTCGAACCCGCGATCTCAGGATCAGAGGGAGCGAATAGGCTGGATAGGTCATGGTTATAAGAGCTGCAAACTAGAAAATCATTTTGATAAGCCGCACAGATCCAAGAAAGTGAGTTCACCAGTTACTTCGACAAGGGATGCCTTATATACATGGACTGGCCAAGCTCATTTCCGTGCTGGAAGAAGCAATTACGTTATATTTTCCACTCAGCAGCGCAGTATCTTTGACTTTATGCAAGTTCTTGACCACTCTAAGGCTTGAACAAATTGGCTGTGACGTGCACTGCAATGAACTGACTGGACGTGTTCTTCAGTTCTTTCAGTCACACGACTGCATTCTCTTACAAAGTTTCTTTTTTTCTTTGTCTCTCAAATTTTCTTGAACAAGGAGAATGTGACAAAAAGAGAGCGCGGAACCATTTGAAAATACGGTTGAACAGAAACATATCTCCTTGAGTCTAAGGATCAAAGAGATGTTTCCGTTCAATCGTATATGTATACACCAGCTCGCTTGTCACCTCTACTTATGTTCAACGAAAATACGCTATTTTTGCTTGAAAATACGCCATTTGAAAATATTTTCTATGACGTCTCGGTAATATAAAATATAAAAGTGTTCAGTACTGTACGATCATGGCTCTATTTTTTTTTTCTTTTTGAAAGCGTATTTTTTTCTTTCTTGTTTAAAAATTGCGCGTGCTCGTGTTCTCTTGTTATTGCTG